>NC_091146.1:7972954-8676365 GCF_041381155.1 Argopecten irradians | reverse complement strand
CATTTTTAAAACTGGTGTCATGGTAACTCCAGTCATCTGTTCCACTGGGGCGATATAGTAACATGCTTTAATACAGGAAGAATTGATATTGAAATTGTTGGAAAAAAATATTGCATTAGAAATTAAAAAACATCAGTGGAGTGCTATCCAAAGTTGAGAATGCAAAGTAGTTTGAATTCAACTCCAGGTCTTTGTAACGATAATTTGTTCAAATTTCCATGTTTGATGAACTTCAGGTCTAGATAAAACGTAAATTTACCCTTCGGTCTTAGGTTTAATATTACAGCCTAGGTCTAAAGAAAGCTTAAATAATTTGCATATTTATACATTTGATAAAACTTGGTAAATTCTAAGTCTGAATTTATTTTATTCAGCTGTTCATACATTAGGTAAATTCCCTGTCAGGAGAAAGCTTGCACAATTCCAGGTCTGAAGAAAGCTTTGATCCCAAGTGTTTAACGACACTCACTTAAGGATCCATTGTTGAATTCCAAGTCTTATGAAAGCTTGAATCTCCCCTGACTCTGGCAGGCCTGGTAGTTATGGTCACATGCCAGTTCCCAAACTAGCTACAGACATGCAATCTGTGTTATAATTCATGACTGATCAGCTGATCTCCTCTATCACATATCGAACTGTGCCAGCTCACGGTCTCACGAAAAGTCTCGCAGCGATACAGGGGTAATGACGGAATGACATGCAAAGTTTGAAAACGACCAGCAAATTAATCTGCTATATTCTGTATAAATACTGTCACATGGGTAAGGAGAGAATTTGGTATTTAGCTATTTAATCAGGCATATTACTTACTATAGTACACTACAATTAAAAATAGAAAAGAAAAAGTTACAGGTAGTAAGATTTAGCTTTGGGGAAAAATAACCCCATTAAAACTTAGATTACTCGGATAAAATTACACATATTTTCTCATAGAACATAAAAATTACATGGTGTTCTAAATATTTAATATATTTTTTTTCAGATTTTCTTATTTAAATTAAGAAACAGAAAGATATGGTATAATTTATGACTTACAGAAATCATAATTTTCATCAAAATAAAAAATCAGAGATTTTACTAGAGGAATTCTGGCTTTCTACAATCTTTAGAGCCAGGTTAACAATATATAGTTATTGAAATGATATAAACTGCTTAGAAACATGTTCTAATCATTTCCAAATGTCAAATTCAATGTTAAGTAAATCTACTATTTGTAAGGCAATATTGCTTATTTGGAGACTTTTGTATAGATTTGATGAAATTCCTTATTGAATGCATTGTTAGTTTAGTGTGGCATGGGATAGCAGTAAGTTACAGTACTAACACATCTTACTACCAGAGAGCTGAACCAAAGGTACCTACAAAGTGTATATATCCATAGAGACCATGGTTACCATAGTTACCTGGTGTTAGATACCATAGCAACACCTCTGCAAACACTGTGTCACTGTGACTGACTACCGAGAAATAATGGTTCAAAAGTATTAAATCATTTTATGTTCCAAATTATGGGGTCAAATATTGGACCACTGTACCTGAGATTATTTCAGGCTAGAGAGAAAAAAAAAAACCAACAACACAGCAATAACTTATTTTTTTCAGTTGTAGTTCAAAGTGCTACATATTAATGGTTTTTTTTTTGCAACATGCCATATTCAAGTTATATAGAACCATAAACGTACAATTCTGTGTCACATTTAGTGATGATGTATTTGATAATTAGTTTTCAAAGTCTAAATGGTGAGTTGTATGAGTGGTGTAGTGGGCATACTCTAGTTAGGATATGTATACATTTGTCAGAATCTCTTCATCATTTTCTCCATCTGTGAAAGTTTTCCAATACAGATGATATATTAGATTCCTATGGCCATTGATGATCTGTACATGGAATATATGACATTGATGGCGAGGTTGAAAGTTCAAATTGTCCTCTGTGGTCAATCTATGTCATATTTATTTACTGTACAATGTTAAAACGGACAAATTAATCTGTGAATAGCTCTCCAAGCCTCTCCTGGATAATTCTCCAGTATACATACTCAGCCGAACTCTCTATCAGTCACTAGGAGAACGGCTGTGATATACCCATCATGCCTCAGCTGTAATGGCCGCCATGGGGCTCATGACCAGGGTGTAGCCAACCACATCAGGGCTCTTATATCTGTTTAGGACCCTTGTATGAGAGCGGGACTCATTGGTATTGATCAAGAGCCAAAATTAACTCCAGTCATAGAAAATACTTCAGGACACCCGAGGGGCCAGGAGAGCCATAGGGGACAATAAAACAGAACATTTCACGGCCATGGCCCATGTTTGAGAGCTACGTTTCAGTTTTCCCCTAATTGATAACAAATTGGAATACAAAGTCGGAATGATAAAAATCTATCAGTGTTGAAAAATTCTGGCATGGTTTTTTTATGCCACTAAATCTGCAAACGTGACTGATATTGAATGGGTGTTTTTCCTTTATCTCTGAAACAACTTGACAGAATCAGGAGATTAATATATTAAGCCAAATTGCTAAATAACTCAGCATTGGGCAGCTGTACAGTGATACTACTTTATTAGAAAATAAACATTTATCACAGAATAAATCTAGATTTTGTCACAGCATTTTTTACAAACAAGTATCCACATAGTATTACCAAAGGGGAAACTGTCATTAGTTATACAAAGATTGCTGATTGTATCATAGAGAATATCCATACCTATGTAAAATCTGTATGCCTTGATTGTAAAATTTTTCTTTTCTTTGTGTCTTTTCAGGTAAGTTTGAGTGGTATACCAGTGTGACCTTGATTCGTGACCTTCAGCCATGACCTGCACCATGACCTTGACATTAAGTCTGAAGGGTAGATGGTATGGTATGAACCAAGATTGGTTTCAGCCACCAACTGCAAAGAGTGGTTGGCATGGAGTCTTGGGTTAAACTCATTCACCCTACAAACACATTTGAGCTCTTCTTATTCAAAGGTTTGGAACAGTGCATTGTAAACTTTCAGGGGTGAATCACTTAAAGGTTAAACTTCAGAATTCAACAGGTCAAACTTGCTTTAACCATTTTGCCTGCACCATGTTGACAGGTTTGACAGTAATGTTAGTATTATGGGATGTTTATCCTTGTTTGGGATGATATGTACCAGCTTTGACAGTCTAAGTGACTAGGGACATCTCCGCTGGATATCTCCTTGGGAACCATTTCGTAATTTCATGGATAATGGGCACTGACGCACATTGGGACAAACTTTTGATAAATTTTGTTAAAGTGCTCTTAACCTTCCTGAAAACTGTCAGAGCTTGTTTCCTTGAAGTCAGCAAGGTGATGATGATGCCATGGTAGCTATTGTCATGGTGACCATTGTATTGGTGGATGAGTGTGGTCTTCTTGGTGACTGCATTGGCCCCTATATTTTTCCTGTTCTGGAAACTTAGGCATAATCTAATAGTTAATAGTTTGTTTTCATAGCCAGGTAAGTGATCAAATGTTGTCCAGGCAACTAAAATCCTCAGGCCCCCAGACAATGAACTTTGGTGGAATATTGATACCCATGTTTGTCCCATCACTATTAGCATTGCATCCTGCTTTCATATATAGAGGAACCTGGGTCATTAGGTAACATGTATACACATACCCACCACTTTTTGTCAATGCCAGTTTTTGGTGTTTTATATTATTGTCAATGGGAGCTTTGCCATCTACAATCTATTAGTATTATTTGCATGGAATTGCTTTGTGTCTCTTGCTGCTTCCATAAAGGACAATATAGTTGTTGGTAAGGATGTGATGGCTAGCTACAGTATACCTCTAATAGAATGAATTTTACGACACATTGATAATAGATTCCATGTTGGTATCCTCTGTCTATAATAGGTGGACCATTAGCTCGACAGTTTACACCCATTGTTGGGGAAGATTCGCAGACATTCTGGTTATTCCTTTTTGGCATTTCTATGATTTATAATTTATAAAAAAAAACTCTGGTTCTTTGTTTCTAAGTTTTTGTGCCTCTCATTATTTTGTAGTACCCCATAATGGTGCATTTAGGCTTTATTTGATCCATTCATAATTCTATACATAGGTTTTCATTGTTATAGCGGATTCTTGTCTTGGCTGTTGATTGTGTGATGTAATTGTCGTTAAAGTCCCCTCCACTTAGTGTATAGTTCTATATGCCTTCCTAGTAGCATTATATAGATAGTTAAGTCAACGAAGCCAGCACTAAACAGAGTTACCGAATACCAGATGATTTTCTTGGCTTTAATGCATGGCATTACTATGGTCGCAGAATTTTCATCCAGTTAGAAAATTGAAAAAATGGATGAGTTTTATATATATATCCTTATAGCCAGGATCATGAAATTTCAAAACCCACCAAATTTTTATTTGCTGTTTTTATTCCAAATCTCGAAGAGTTTGACCTACATAAATTAAAATTAACTATACAGTATAAGAAATATGATCAGTTAGTGTGGATAGGGAAAATTATTTTTTGACCAGGAGATACTATTTGTTTTCTTTATATATAATCCTGACTGAATGATTCACAATGTCTTTCATGATACAAATCATACAAAATTATCAAATACAATCAAAATCTCTTTCAGAATCTTTCATTTCTAAGTACCGTTGCTTTGAATTTTCCAATTGAAACTTTACTTATAGATATTCTTCCATCAGATATATTTCTGAACTTGAGCCTTGCCTTCAATGGAAACACCAAACATCTGTTTGGTGCCTATGGTTGATATCTGGAAGCCCTTAAACAGTCCTTAGAGGCAAATTGCGATTGTCTTGTTTGTTTTTGATGTTTCATCCTCCTCAGATTCTTCTATCCTCCTTGTCCCATCACAGCTTTTCCATGGCCTGATGTGTCACTAGGTGGATGTTCTAGCCCCATGATGCCCCCATATATATCCATCCCCAGTGTGTTGGACATATTGTTGCACTGGTTGGCACTACTCCTGCCCTGCTGCTCAGTCATGAGGGGGAACAATTAAGTCTATAATAGTTTTATACAAACTGTGTAATAACTGAGTATAATATCCCCCAGATGTTATGTGTTGTGTGACTGGCGGTTATGTAAGGGAGGGGTTGTAATATTGAGCTGGTGATGTGTAGAGTATACAGGGCCTGACAGATGGGTTATAGGGGTTGGAACAATTACAATGGACACGACACAAACTGTCAGAAAATCACTTGTAGCCTTACTCTTGAAGAGTATTAGCAGTCATTTCTAACTTCAGTCAAAGTATTATATATATAGAAGTTATTGAATTGAAATTAAGTTCATTTGTGTAATTTTTACTGGATTGTGGATGTAGATTTGATTAAGGTTCGATTTTGGCTGATTTCATGTTTATCATAGGTTTTTGAAAGAGATCGTATGGTATGAAGCCTATCAGTGCAAACTTTCGTCATTTTTTATCAATTCAGCAGTCAAGGTTATTTGAGGACAGGTGTATAGGGGGACACCAACAGTCAGGGTCATATGAGGACAGGTGTATAGGGGGACACCAACAGTCAGGGTCATATGAGGACAGGTGTCTAGGGGGACACCAACAGTCAGGGTCATATGAGGACAGGTGTATAGGGGGACACCAACAGTCAGGGTCATATGAGGACAGGTGTCTAGGGGGACATCATCAGCGAGGGTCATATGAGGACAGGTGTATAGGGGGACACCAACAGTCAGGGTCATATGAGGACAGGTGTCTAGGGGGACATCATCAGCGAGGGTCATATGAGGACAGGTGTCTAGGGGGACACCAACAGTCAGGGTCATATGAGGACAGGTGTATAGGGGAACATCAACAGTCAGGGTCATATGAGGACAGGTGTCTAGTGGGACACCAACAGTCAGGGTCATATGAGGACAGGTGTATAGGGGGACACCAACAGTCAGCATCATATGAGGACAAGTGTGTAGGGGGACATCATCAGCGAGGGTCATATTAGGACAGATGTTTCGGAGAATATCATCAGTGAGGGTCATATGAGGACAGGTGTATAGTGGGACACCAACAGTCAGGGTTATATGAGGACAGGTGTATAGGGGGTCACCAACAGTCAGGGACATATAAGGACAGGTGTTTAGGGGGTCACCAACAGTCAGGGTCATATGAGGACAGGTGTATAGGGGGTCACCAACAGTCAGGGTCATATGAGGACAGGTGTATAGGGGGTCACCAACAGTCAGGGTCATATGAGGACAGGTGTATAGGGGGTCACCAACAGTCTGGGTCATATGAGGACAGGTGTATAGGGGGTCACCAACAGTCAGGGTCATATGAGGACAGGTGTATAGGGGGTCACCAACAGTCAGGGTCATATGAGGACAGGTGTATAGGGGGACACCAACAGTCAGGGTCATATGAGGACAGGTGTATAGGGGACACCAACAGTCAGGGTCATATGAGGACAGGTGTATAGGGGGACACCAACAGTCAGGGTCATATGAGGACAGGTGTATAGGGGAACATCAACAGTCAGGGTCATATGAGGACAGGTGTATAGGGGGTCACCAACAGTCAGGGTCATATGAGGACAGGTGTATAGGGGAACATCAACAGTCAGGGTCATATGAGGACAGGTGTATAGGGGGTCACCAACAGTCAGGGTCATATGAGGACAGGTGTATAGGGGACACCAACAATCAGGGTCATATGAGGACAGGTGTATAGGAGAACATCAACAGTCAGGGTCATATGAGGACAGGTGTTTAGGGGACACCAACAATCAGGGTCATATGAGGACAGGTGTATAGGGGGACACCAACAGTCAGGGTCATATGAGGACAGGTGTTTAGGGGGTCACCAACAGTCAGGGTCATATGAGGACAGGTGTATAGGGGGTCACCAACAGTCAGGGTCATATGAGGACAGGTGTATAGGGGGTCACCAACAGTCAGGGTCATATGAGGACAGGTGTATAGGGGGTCACCAACAGTCAGGGTCATATGAGGACAGGTGTATAGGGGGTCACCAACAGTCAGGGTCATATGAGGACAGGTGTATAGGGGGACACCAACAGTCAGGGTCATATGAGGACAGGTGTATAGGGGGACACCAACAGTCAGGGTCATATGAGGACAGGTGTCTAGGGGGACACCAACAGTCAGGGTCATATGAGGACAGGTGTCTAGGGGGACACCAACAGTCAGGGTCATATGAGGACAGGTGTCTAGGGGGACACCAACAGTCAGGGTCATATGAGGACAGGTGTCTAGGGAGACACCAACAGTCAGGGTCATATAAGGACAGGTGTATAGGGAGACACCAACAGTCAGCATCATATGAGGACAAGTGTGTAGGGGGACATCATCAGCGAGGGTCATATGAGGACAGGTGTATAGGGGGTCACCAACAGTCAGGGTCATATGAGGACAGGTCTCTAGGGGGACATCATCAGCGAGGGTCATATGAGGACAGATGTCTAGGGGAACACCAACAGTCAGGGTCATATGAGGACAGGTGTATAGGGGGACACCAACAGTCAGGGTCATATGAGGACAGGTGTCTAGGGGGACACCAACAGCGAGGGTCATATGAGGACAGGTGTTTAGGGGGTCACCAACAGTCAGGGTCATATGAGGACAGGTGTATAGGGGGTCACCAACAGTCAGGGTCATATGAGGACAGGTGTCTAGGGGGTCATCAACCCTGGAGGGTGAGGACAGATGTCTAGGGGAACACCAACAGTCAGGGTTATATGAGGACAGGTGTATAGGGGGACACCAACAGTCAGGGTCATATGAGGACAGGTGTCTAGGGGGACACCAACAGTCAGGGTCATATGAGGACAGGTGTATAGGGGGACACCAATAGTCAGGGTCATATGAGGACAGGTGTCTATTGGGACATCATCAGCGAGGGTCATATGAGGACAGGTGTCTAGGGGGTCACCAACAGTCAGGGTCATATGAGGACAGGTGTCTATTGGGACACCAACAGTCAGGGTTATATGAGGACAGGTGTCTAGGGGGACACCAACAGTCAGGGTCATATAAGGACAGGTGTATAGGGAGACACCAACAGTCAGCATCATATGAGGACAAGTGTGTAGGGGGACATCATCAGCGAGGGTCATATTAGGACAGATGTTTCGGAGAATATCATCAGTGAGGGTCATATGAGGACAGGTGTCTAGGGGGACATCATCAGCAAGGGTCATATTAGGACAGATGTTTCGGGGAATATCATCAGCGAGGGTCATATGAGGACAGGTGTCTAGGGGGACACCAACAGTCAGGGTCATATGAGGACAGATGTTTCGGGGGACACCAACAGTCAGGGTCATATGAGGACAGGTGTCTAGGGGGACATCATCAGCGAGGCTCATATGAGGACAGGTGTTTTGGGGGACATTATCAGCGAGGGTCGTATGAGGACAGGTGTCTAGGAGGACATCATGAGCGAAGGTCATAATACATATGAGGACATGTTTCTACAGGGACACCAACACAATTAAGGTTTTTGGAATTTGGTTTATGGAATAGTCATGTCTCTGGGATGACAGAATCAGATTATTTTTGTATATACAAGTAGAGAGAATAAGTTGGCTGTGGATGAGTGTTTGATAAATGGAGACTGTGCCATGTGTTATTTATACTGGTCTGTTTCATTTTATTGGGATTTATCAGAGCTCTCCTGTGTGGAGGTCACTAGGGTTACAGTCAAGTGGAACTCTCTAGTGTGAAGATCACAGAAGCTATGCCTGGTATGTGTCTGGCCACCCTAATTGTAGATATAGGCGGGCGACATGGACAGATCTGTCAGTATGGAGTAATACAATAAGTTTAAGTGGGTGCTGCTCAGAGGTGAACTGATGTGGTCAGAGACCAACTAAACCAATGGTAGTGTTCGAAGAAGCATAGAACTAAAAAAAAAATATTTCTCTTGGCATTTAATTGTTTCCATTATTCTTTAAAAATAAAGAAAAAAATTAACACAATTTACTAAAAAAAAAGAGAAAGAAATGAAAATGTTGCAATTTGAAAAAAAAAAAAAATGAGAACAGATGATCTAATCCTAATTGACCAAGGCCATCGACCTTTCACTGATTTTATAGACAAAATGTATCCCTTTATCTATTCTCCTTCAGAATAAATCTGATTTAATGGTCAAGATAGGAAGGAACTTCAATTGATTGATGGAATAATAAAAAAAAAAATTCACGTTTGGAGATTAATTTTGTCCATAGAATGATTGAGAGGCTGTGTGTTGACACACCATTGAAGGTGAATACTGAAAAACCAGATATACACATGTTATAAACTTTTTATCACACATTCCACAAATATAAAACAGGTTCATAACTCTGACACACTGTCTGAGTTTGTCGCCATGCGAGGTATAGCCCGCCTGACCAGATTGAGATATACACCAGTCTGGGGGTGGATTGGAGACGAGTTGACAGACATCTTGTCAACACCCCTGATTATATGATTCCTTCTATCAAAATCATCTTATCTCCTGTGGCAAATACATATCTAAACCAACAGTTGAGGTACTAAAAAGTGTCCCCACCTTCTTCTGTTTTCACCTACCGTCACTACAAATGTTGTCGATGATATTCGACACCTAGATTTTTGGTAAGATAGTCATACATACTGACGTCTTTACACTTATAATACTATAATGTGTAAAAAAAAGTCGTGGTTTATAGCATAAGATGTTTTCTGTCTAAAGCCTCTAAATTATGTTGTTTCTGTCTTGCCTGTGACTCTTTTATGCAGTAGTTTTACCGTTTCCTATGTCTTGATAGCCGCTTCTTGTCTCTCCTAACTGTCCTGAAGTGCAGAACAAAGCTATAATGTGACCATTACCTGTTTTCTGACACAGGTCTTAAGAAAATAACTTTTAATTTGTGTTGGTGAAAAAATAGATTTGCATTAACTCAATCACACCTGAAATTTCACAATACACTGTTCTAAGCCTTGATTTGGAAGAGACTAAATGTGTCTTCAGGAGGGGAACTAGCAAACAAATTTAAAATTAAATGTGATTTATGAATAAAATTTCCATGAGATGAGTTTATAGAAAGTATTAATTAGCTTGGTTTCCATGGGCACCACTGCTCTGTAAGTTAATTTAATGATATCGTTTGATTGCTGAGAAAGAAACCTTTGACATAATTAGCTACTTCTTTGTAATGAATCTATAACTGAATATAAAATGTGAATTATTTTGTGAAAACAAAGGGCTGATACGATTCAAACACAGCACTTGTAAGGGTTGTTAATCAATGCCAGTCGTCATCAACAAAATGCTTAGGTCTGCATGTTTCTCTGCAATGAAACTCTACCTTCATAGCAAACATCTAAAAGACTAGGATCAGTTAAAAATTTTACAAAAATCTAGGACTGAAACACAAAGTAAATCTTGCTACGTCAATAACAAATCCTTTACTACTGGAGTTTTAAGAGTTAAAGTGACCTTGTAGCCGTGATCTGAGTCTTATATTCTCTTTGAAGGCCGTTCATTTAACAGAGGTAGTGTGCGTTTCCTCACTGAATGTGTTTTACTGAGCATTAGTGATAGAGGTTTATAGGAATAGCTAGAGCCATTTATATCAAATGGGTGTGCTCCGCTCTGCTATGATCTTTCCTCTTATTGAATTAGATCGTAATTAATTTAATTACATCTGAAACTCATTAACGTAATTACACATGACAGTCATTAAACGACTTGTCTTGCTTTGGCATTCTTGTATCTATATGACGTAAAAATTAGTTAAAATCTAACGAAGATATTTAAATGTTTGCGCTTTGAAGTTCATCTCCTCAGTAATATAAACAAAGCGTCTGTAGACACTGGTATATGTATATGATAAGATCTCGCTGATTTTGTTCTGAAAAGCATGTTTATAAAGTGTGTTGCTAACAACACCAGAAATTTCCTTTTGTTGACCTATCTGACCAGCTATATAATTGACAGATCGCCAGCTGTCAATCAAACCGAACGTGACTTTGTATTTTGTATTGTGTGTGCTACGATGTTTGCTCTGACATTGAATAGAAACATGTGCATTTGTGAGCACGAGGCGTGGCTATATTACACCTGTGATTGGTCACGAGGCGTGGCTATATTACACCTGTGATTGTACTGTATAATAGTTCAATTTTGCAGGTGTAAATTTTCGTGATTTACGGTTGGGAACTTTATTTTCACTAATCATCTTTGTAGCATTTGATATTATCATTCATACGACAGGCTAAGATATTTTAAAACCATGAATTTGATAGATATCATGAGGTATTAAATTTCGGGAATTAGGGTGGATCTGCAAAATGAGCGAAATTAAAATGCCAGCGAATATTACAAACTATACAGTAGATATTTCAGCATTTACAATCAAAACTGTATATAAAGAATGCCAAAAGGACAAAGCAAAATATGACATAGGTCATACTTTTTTTAAATTGGCCATTTGGGAGTCAGAAAAAGTGGTTTGATTAAGCAGGTGGTTATTTAACAGAGGTGATCGCTAATGCAAGTTAATTCTGAAAGTGGATGGCAAAGTATTGGATAAATTTGGTAAATCCGTAAATCAAACCATAACTCTTGCTTAGATTCCAATTATTGTAAAATAGATATACATGTAAGTTCCTGATTTTCTATCCCTCCCACACATTCCCCCCTCCACCTCCTGCATACCATCAATTGTATAACCCATCCCTCCCACACAAGTCTCCTTCCCACTTCTACCATCAATGTATAACCTATCTCTTCCTAAACAATGACATAAGTCTAACAAACCTTTGGGCATCAGTAACTGATGAAAGAGAGTTGGGTAATATCCCCTTACCTCTGTGTTACAGCCCGGGGTGTTATCAGTAAGTGATGAAAGTGACTAGAGTAATCTCCCCTTTCCCCCTGTATTTTGTCAGTAAACACAGATAAGGGAACTGATCTGCCAATTCTTATGATGAAGTAGAAATCTCTGTGCCTTATCAGCCTTCTCTGATCTTGACCAATGGTCATTGGATACCTACTATCTTTGCTATGGTCATCTGATACGAAGATAGAAGTCACCTAGCTGATCTTGACCACTGGTCAGACAATGATGGACAGACATCTAATGGTTCTATCTGTCTAATGTAATGTCTGTTTTAGATATTCTCCATAATGTATAGTCAAATGAAACAGCAGGACCATGGGCCATATTGACAAGCCCTGGTGTCTTGAATGTCAAAATAATAGAAGTAAGTGTGAGCTTGATTATCAATTTGAATTGCAAAGTATGGACTTAAAAGTGATGGTTTAGGATAGAATTTCAACAGAGTACTTTAGTTAATAGAACTAAATGAATATTATAATGTATTAGGGAGATGTTTCTATATGCATTGGAGCCAGCATCATTTAAGAATGGGTCAGGTTTATATGATGGAAGGAAGTATGGAGTACTCTGTGTAAACCACTAACCTGCGGTCAGTACCTGGCAACTGCCTGACATAGGAATCAAACTCACGACCCAGAGGTGGCAGGCCACTGACCAGCGGTCAGTACCTGGCAACTGCCTGACATAGGAATCAAACTCACGACCCAGAGGTGCCAGGCTAGTGGTACAGACATATGTCAGAACATCTTTACAACCACTTGACGCCAACAGTGGCCCTTATTTAGGGGCTGTAGCAAATCCCTGCCAAATGAGACAGAACCTGGAAAATCCCTGCCTTATTTACTGGTGTAAATATATCTATCTTCAATAGACTTGACATGTTGGGTGAATGTTTGAAACCTAAACAGATTTTCAGCTCTTGTTTCAAGACATACTAACATACAAATCTGGACTTCATTACATTTTTGTTAAACGATGCTGACTCTAGCTGGCTGTATCTGACAACCTCGTTAACTTTTCAACATGAAACAAGTTTTAAAAATTATATAACTGAAAAAAGTACGGAAAATTAAATTCTGATTAGAATTAAATGAAAGTGAACATTTCTAAAATCCACTTTATCCCCATGTTGTTTTTATACTTTTAAATGATACCAGTTGAAAATATTTGAGTGATTTAAATTAAATATCTGTTTCTAATTGAAGTATTATGTATTATGTGGATTGGTTTGGGTTTCATATAAAAGTTTAAAATGGAACATACTCTAAATGCATCTAAAGTTATACCATTAGAGTGGTGTTATAGTATCTATTTCTGTTCTTGAATAGTAAAACAAGTTAAATGCAGTTGAACAATTGAACAATGAGTTGGTGATTGTGAATTAAATTTATTTAGATGTTTAATTCTGAAGCTAAAACTCCTGCATTAGAGAATGCTTACTATATCATTCCAACATCAGATACAGGCTTTTAAACATGTAATAAAATAAACATTATGCGATTTTAATCATCCTTCCGAAAAAGGGCTTAAAATGCACTTTAAGGATAATTTCATTTACATAATTGATCGTTAAATAAACTGAGTATAGCCCGCTATAAAGAAGTGGGGGCGATTTTCCTGATGTTAAGTATAGATAGAGTATTGTGGATTTGTTATACAGTTTAGATAAAGATTTGTATAAGAGCAATCTTGTGTCAAGAAATGTATTTTATAGGTTAATAAAACTGATATTGAGGGAAGTGCATCAAGCTATGTATTGGATTCTTATTGAAATTATGTGACATTTTGAAAGAAAAAAAGATAAAATAACTGCTATTTTGTTATCTTTAATGTTAAATTAATACTTTTTAGGTGAATAGATGCCCCAGCAGGTTAAAGTACTCAACAAAGTTTCTATGAATTATATCAAATGAGTAATTAAAGTGAATAGTCGGGCAAAGAAAACCAGTCTAAATGCGTTCATTGGCCTTCCAAAAGTTCTCACATATTAATACGACGGCCAAGTTCTGCTTACGTTTCCCAGTTCTGACCATTAAAGTAAAGGAAGGTTGAAAGCATTGAAAGCGAGGCTGCGTGTAAATGTAACCACGGACATAGTCAGCCGGGAGGACGTTTTAGGATTCCTATAATTTAAATTAATTTCTTCGTACGCAGACAGATTTTGGCGAGAGATTTTATTTTTCTATTTCATAAGAAATTATACTGGATACATTCACACCATTTTTACCGACTTTAGCCATCCTTGCCCGACTGTTCACTTTCAATAAATTTTCTCAAAAGAAACCAGCATTTACAGCTTTAGAAAATGTGTTAAATATGAAATGATTCAATGTAGTTCATGTTTAGACAGCATTAACATACAATTCATTCAATATGTAAACAGTTAACTTCATTGCACAGTTGTTGGTGCCATGTGATGCCAGTTATATTTGTTTAACATTCAATTGGCATGGATTTAAAAAAAAACTTGAAATAAACAGGATGTTTTAAGTTATAAGAGTTTCAAGACATAACTGTATTTGACCCATATTCCCCTAAAAATCATATATTCCCCCTGGTATCCACATTCCCCCTGGTATCCATATCCTAGTGGTATATAGAGCTGTCATCGTTACAAACAATACCCGATGTATTGATGATTCTAATTTTTCAATACATTTTCGATTCCCTGGTATCCATATTACGTATACCCTGACTAGTATCCATATTCCCCTGGTATCTATATTACACAATACCCTGACTAGTATTGATGATTCTAATTTTTCAATACATTTTCGATTCCCTGGTATCCATATTTCCCTAGTATCATGCCCCTAAAGTATCCACCCCCTCCATCCTTTGTATTTCCCTGAGTGTCCGATTCTGTATTGTTTACTGTATGACTGTAAGCTAACTGTTTGCTTTGCTCTGTTCTAGGTAAGTGATCTGACAGTTCTGCCCTCACACTACAATCACAGCTACTACTACTACAGGCCGAGGTAGTTGTTGTATTGGTAGAGAGCAGACGGCTCTCCGCACTGTAGGGCTCTCCGCAGGACAATGTGTGTCTCCACGATGTTGTGAAGAAAAAAAAATGAAGGAGAAATGTTTAATAAGTGTTGTTTGATGGATATGTGTGACCTTTGGATTTTAATCTTGCTCAAATAATGGGATTTAATGGATGTTTGTACCTGGTGATCTGTGGGGTGGTCCAGCTAGTGCTATGTGAAGGTAAGTGTAGTGGGGGCCACTAAAACGGTGTCAGTAGGGGTAGGGTGGAATACATGGAATACATGGCTTTAGTATGGAGGGTCCATACATCTAAAATATTACACTGTGTCATAGGGATAGGGGGGGTCGGTCCACCTACTAGTGCTGGTTAACAGTGGGAATGTAATTGGTAATGTTATTGTAATGTGGACCACTAAAACTGTGTCAGTAGGGGAAGGGTAGAATACATGGCTTTAGTTTGGACGGTCCATAGGGCTAAAATAGTACATTGTATTATAGGGAAATGGAGTTGGTCTCTGCAGTGTGAAGGTAAGCGGTAGTGTTATTTTGTCAAGGGGGTCCATACGATTTGAAGCAGACATAATGCTTAACATGTCATATAGGAAAAGTTGGGTGGGGGGAGTCAAGAAGCTAGTCCAGTGTAGTGTTAGTGTCTTGTGGGGCACAAAAAGCATGTCAGTAATAAGTGTCTGTGTGAAATATAATGTTCATGGCAGGAAGGTATGGACATAAAGATAGTAGTGTTTTAGGGAGGGAACGGGGACCTGGTTCATGAGTACAGACAATACCACCCTGGGGACAAGGGGAAAGTGGTCTGTATAGACAGGTGGTCTATATACACAGGTCAAATTGTGTTATAAATGACTATTCGGGAGTGATAAGTGAACTGATAAGCAGGGTGTCTTTACACAGAAACAAAGACAGGGTTTGAAAAAAAAGGAAGATAACCCATGAGCTGCTCAACTCAAATGACATTATTTCATTGGACGAAAATTGCATTTGAGGGCCAACATATTGAAAAGGTTGACATCACCGAGAATTGACAAAGATTTTGATTAATTCCAATCTTTCCTATAGCTAGCTGTATGTAAGCATGCTGGTAACATTTGAATAGTTGATTGTCAGGCTATGGTTTTGTTACCTGATCGTACACATTGGCTAACACAGCTCCAGGCTACTGGGGGAAGAAATCTCCATGTGGAGATATATGGGGGAGATTGACATCATCACATACAGATAAGGCCAAAAAAATAATATGTCTGTTTAGGGTTACATTGGGGGAAAAAAATGCAATCGGAAGGTGGGGATGTTTTTTTAGTGTCTTTCACTCTAAAATAATGGCCGGAACCGGAGTTCGAGATCGAAATCACAACTTTTAATTTTTTCCATAGAAAAGTGGGGGGGAAATTTAGGGTCGGGGGTAAAAAATCAATGTTGTTCGGGTAACCCCAAACAGACATATTTTTTTGTTTGGCCTAATACAAGGAGTAAGTGTATGCATGGGAGGGATATAGGCCTACACTGTCTCATGTCAGGATAGTCATTAGAACATTGGTCCTGGACACTGGTGCCAATAGAATAACAACTGTATGTGGATACGGATATAAATCTTGTAACATCTGAGTGGGATAAATAGTGAAACATCATACAGCCACGGGACTTTGATGCAAATATTGAAACCTCATTACAGATGTTGACATTGTAAACCTAGTCGACATTGCATTACTTGTATAAAACAGGCACTTGAGACATTGTAAAAACATGACACAACAAGCCTGAGATATCATCAGACAGAATCGGGCCGCTGACTTGACGGCAATCCTGAATAATTCCAGGCCGTTCGTCTCTAAATCACAAAAACCTATAATATATACCCGTTGTGTGTAGATGGTGAGTGCCGGTTGTACAGGTTTCCTCAGCACGTGGGACGTAAATAGACCATGTTTTTTAAATGCATTTCCTATCCATTTGCCGTTAATGGACGGGTTGGAGTAAATCGCAGTCAGCTTTGGTGCGAGAATACACACTCCAGGTCTTCATTGATAAATGTACCAGCGTTGACGACGTAAACTTGAAGTTTAAACCATTTGATGTCTAATGCTAGGAAGGTGTATTTCAGCTGATTACTTCTTGAGAATGTTCTGATATATTTACACTGCTGCTCCTGAATTTCTTTATAGGTCACACAAAACAGAAGTGTACTGTGACCTTTTATCAGCTATCCTTAACCATTTACAATCCATTCTTTATTCATAAAAAAAAAAAAAAAATTGTGTCAAGCTTCCATTGCCAAAGATTCCAAGATTCAGACAAGTCTGTGTATTAAGACCACTCTAGGCACAAAGAAAAAAAAGTTTTTTTGTAGCAAAGTAGTCTGTACCACTAGTCAAATTTTGTTTAAATTGGGCATGGGGAATAGGGGAGGGTGTTTTCAGAGAAGAAAGTGGTCTTTAAAGACAGGTAGACCTTAGGACAGGTCGTACTTTTATGAATTTCTTTTCCTCACCCCAGGACAAAGAGGGGAGGTATGCGTAAGGGAGGGATTTGACTAATCCCCCTCCTCATCCCTCTCTCACCCCTCCCCCCCCCCCCAAAAAAAAAAAAAAAAAAAATGAAACAAAAACTAAATAGATAAAGTATTATCTTCTTTAATCTTCTGTAGTTGAATACTAAGGTAGAACAACCCATAAAATACCATTATATTGTATTTACACTTAGTAAGATTTATAGGGTGTGCAATATTTAATGTGAAAAATAAACAGATGATAAACACTGAGAATGAGAGATTAGGGAAGGAATATAAGTTGCTATAGATCGACATGTTTATACGCCTCAGCTGTTCACCATTCAATAGTTTTCAACAAACAATCAACATCAAATCATAGCTATAGGTTTATCCAGGTTTATTCCTCTATAAATTCTGTTTCTGTAGCAACTTCTTAACAACAGCTGTAGACGCAATATCTTCTTGAAATTTATATTTTGATGCGATTAACACAAGGACATATTGCGTAAAAATTGTACACATTTAATGCTTTTAAACTATATGTAGGTTGAACATGCTAAGCAAGAGGTTAGGTTACAACCTTGTGACATCACGTTGAATTGTATGATCGCTCACATAAACCATCCTATTAAATTTTTATTGCCTATCATGTAATAACAGTTAGGTCATTTAAGCATACAAAAGGTTTAAACATTGGCTGAAAGTCCTGAGTACCCGTAGAAAAAACACCAACATAATGGCAGCATCCTTGCTTCAACTGCCTCATGTATGATTCAAACTGTAGGTTAAAGATAACAGTAACATTTCATCACAGTCACCATGAAGTTTCTAACATTTACAAAAAATGGAAAAAGAATATATTCAATTTCTAATTGTGATCATTGTGTCAAAATCCTGCAATATCAACCCCCATTATTGAGTTAAGATTTATCGCAGATTATCGGTATATTATAGTCTTGCCTGGATAGTTTCTATCTTATTGTGATATATTGGTTCCCTTTTGACTACTTTGGCCTTGCAGCTATGTTAATTGTGATGAATAGCTGGAGATTATTGATTATATTTGCCTGTATATCAGCACCCCTGGGCCAGTTTGTTACCATGGATACAGCATACTTTTCACACTAATCTCCAAACTTCTGATAAAACTCGGCTTTATCATTAACAAACATTCCACCATTGATGCTAATGATGCCAGAGTCTTGTCTGAATCTGCATTTGTTGGTATATTTGCAGTGACCTTGAAACTGGAGCAGCATCATTCATTAGAATTCTAAAGCCACTAATGAGATAACCCTGTTCTGTAATCTCCTCCCTAGTCTACTGGGCCAAGGATTCCTCAATGTTGTGCTGGCTCTACCCATAACCAATGTACTCTCTGCCAATGCAGCCACTGTTTTCAATGTACCTTTCCATTTTAATCTGCAATCCGTTTCCTTCATGAATTGTCACACAAACTAATTTTAGGTCACAGTACTAACCAAAATAGTCATTTGACCTACATTTGATGTTTGACCCACATTTGGTGTTTGGCCTACATGAAAAAATATCTTGTCCGACTTTTTCATACATTTTTATATAGCTGTTGTAAGTTCAGTTTCTGGTAAAAGGTTCACTTAGTTATGGTGATTTCTTGTTCAAAAATAGGTCAGTACAATTTTCATTTTGGTTTCTGATCAACATGTAAAGAAAACAATCTTGATCATGCAATGGCTTGTGCTGTATATTATTAACGTTTTGGTCACTGTGACCTACATTTTGTTCTTTGACCTATAAAGGTATGACAAATTTCCCTCAGAAGTGGAACTACAATTTGATGAATGATCCCGGTTGTTGTTACATGTTAATCAGCAGAATAGTCATACAGGGGAGATAACCCCATCAGACAAAGATTCCAAACCTTCTAATTCACGATTCTATCTCAAGACTTGATAAGTTTAGGAAAATAAACTAAAAAGAACCTAACTAAACACATTTTACACTTAACGAAAGATACAAATGCTGCTATTGGAACTGAGTCCACAACATTGATCCAAACACAACTCAATACTCCAACACACACTCCTTATTGGATTAAAAAATAAATTTCATTAAGAAATTGACAGATCAAATAAAGGTCAAAGTATTGACATATAGAGTGAAATGTTGGATAATCTGTTAGTTACGATCTGTATATCACGCTAAGAGGAAGAAAACCATGAATACAAGCTATAGTGTGTACATGTTATGTATATCGCCCTCATAGGATGAAAACCATGAATAAACATAAAATAGCTCAAATGGTTAAATATCATGCGAAGTTTGAGTAACAGGCACCCAATCCAACAGAAATGAAACAAAGACATAAAAAGGGTGTAAGTTTGAATTAGTATGTAGATTTTATTGTCAAATCAATAGCCATTGTTGAAAAATGGTGGAAAATGTTGATAAGGTTATGGTTACAATTGTAACATTAACATGCTCAACACTCCTGTGTTAACCCTAGGGATCTACTCGGATATATCTGGTTTGGTTTTAACGTCCTTAACAGGCAGGGTAACTTAGAGATGTTCCATATCTTTATGTGATGGATGAAAGCCAGCGTACTCCGGGAAAAACCACCGGCCTTCGGTCAGTATCTTTGAACTGCCCCACATAGGATTTGATCATGCGACCAAGATTTGTGGTAATATGTTTGGACTCAGCACTTGGCATATTTATCTAAAAAAAACAACCTGTAAACAACTGAGGGTGTGGTGGTCAGTGTAGATAGATAGATTTAAGTTTATATATTTAAAAAAAATAGATAGATAGATTTAAGTTTATATATTTAAAAAAAATACATTCAGAATTCAAGATATTTTGTTTTTCAGTTATTCAGTCCTATATAATTCTCAGCTCAATCCAATTGTCTAAAATCTTACCAAGAATGTACTTCAAAGTCCCCTGTCCGGACACAGCTTAACCCAACTGTCTAAAATCTTACCAAGAATATACTACAAAGTCCCCTGTCCCACACATCTCAATCCAACTGTCTAAAATCTTACCAAGAATATACTACAAAGTCCCCTGTCCCACACATCTCAATCCAACTGTCTAAAATCTTACCAAGAATATACTACAAAGTCCCCTGTCCCACACATCTCAATCCAACTGTCTAAAATCTTACCAAGAATATACTACAAAGTCCCCTGTCCCACACAACTCAATCCAACTGTCTAAAATCTTACCAAGAATATACTACAAAGTCCCCTGTCCCGACACAGCTCAATCTAACTGTCTAAAATCTTACCAAGAATATACTACAAATTCCCCTGTCCCAACAAAGAAAAAAAAAACCTAGAATATAAACAATGAAATTCCAGAGATGATGTGATTGAACTTTAACCTTTCCTGTAGATGTTTGCTAAAGTTCATTGATGTAGATGGTAAATGTTAACTGGTTGTTAGGTAATATAGAATGCTTATTGATGCAACTTAAATGTCAGGCTGTCCGTGTCAGAAGTTTGGCGAATATTAACAACATATGTTTGAAATAACAATATATATAGAACATCCTGGATGCTGACACCAACAAAACATGTAACACAGTATTACAAAAATTGTATGGAGACAGATCTTAGATACCGACACCAAAGAATGTGTCACAGAGTACTGCTAAAATGGTATACATATACAACAAGCAAATATATATAGAAATGGAGTTAATTAATAAGCCATCAACCAGATACCAAGATATTGAGTAAAGAAATACCTAAGGAGAAAAGATCTGAAGAATTATCAAAATTGATTAGAAAAATTATAAAAGATGTAATACTGTTTTGGTTCCGAGTTAAATTTGTATCTGTTTATATTTCCTTTCACATCAGATTTCAGCGGTACAGTACTTTTCAGACCAAAGTGACACTGTGTAACGGTAGAAAAAAATGCACTTTTGGAGTAAAAGTATCAGAGCCTCTTTTTCATCAACAGTAATTGTGTCAACATCTTGTTGCCATAGAGATGGACTTTTACAAGATGACGTGATGTATTTAATAGAAAGATAGGCTGTGATAGGCTCCTTAATTATTTCACATCCAGGACCTGAAGCTCTTGGTAATTATTACATCAGGACATGATGCGCTAGAGAATTATTTTGTGCAGTACTTTAGAGAGTGATGATAGTCTCTATAATTGTTTCAGTCGCAAGTCTTACTCTCAGAAATTATTTTCATTTGAGGCATTTAGGCAAAACAGGGTGAACGAATGAGGAGGAAATTAATATAGAAGATGATGGATATCAGGATGGATTGTGGAGGGGTGGAGGGGTTATTCTATCATGTAATGGAATTAAGAAAATGTCGAGAGGACATCACGTAATGTAAAAGTACATCACCATATAAGACAGATGCATACCTTGTGATGATATAAATGTTTGGCCTTACATTCATGGAGGAGAGGATAGAAAAAATGATGTTCCTCTATGTATAGAATTAAAAAAAATATGAATAATTGTATTTCAACAGTTCGGTAGATATTGTATTGTATAATCAAGATAATTTTTCATTCCAATGTCCTTTAAGCTAATTAACTATTTTCCATTAATCAGAACTTTTAAGCGGATAATTGGTTTCTTGACCTGTGTTTTACTATAAGCTTCATTTTTGATATTTATTTCACTTGACCTTGAACTTTGGCCTGATCTGACCTTTCCTTGAAGTTTATACAAACAATTCAAACTTCCTTGTCATCAACGTTTTCTGGATCATCAGTCTGTATATTTTCCCACCACTGGACTTTGTAAGCAAACTGGACATCTACATCCCAAATTTTCAACCAAATGTTTGATCTAGCTTAGAGGTCATGTTCTGGAGAGGTCACAGAAGTTGAAGGGGCTGCCAAGGTCAAGAGGTTATGTTGTGTTTGTCAGTGGATGTCATTGCTGTGTTTGTATTAAAATGATAGTGAAGGTTCCCATCAGTAGAGGTAGCTAGGCTGGCCACCACACACTAATTATATAAGTTGGTGATAGATTTCCTTAGCTGAATTATATTACGTAGATTATCTTCCCCTAGTTTGAACTATGATAGCTTAACCCTCCATTTAGATTGACCAACAGTCTCTAGATTATCAAAAACACCACTTAAAGCTGGCTTGATCATTTTTGTCTCAGTGACATATACATGTCTGATTCATATAGTCTAGAACTTCAAACTAGGGGAAGATAATCTTGTATTAGAATTCTGCTGAGAAACTCTTTATTAATAACTCTCAGGTTCTGGTGGCCAGTCTGCCCTCTGTTCTGAGTCTTTAATCCAAGTCCAAGGTTTAACAGTAACCTGAAAGTTATTGGTTGTTGAATTGGTTAGACTGGCCACCAAACCCTAAGTTGTTGATAAAGACTTTCTCAGCAGAGTTCTTAACTTAAGATTATCTCCCCCTAGTTTGAAACTTCAAGCCCAATTTCAGTGGATTTTTTTTTCAATATTCTAGAGACTGGTGGCCAGTCTAGTTGTTGGTCTGTTGTATGAAGTATGAGCGAACCTAGCGAGGGAATGGTTCCAGCAGTATGACACACCAACATCACTATACAGCTGTCGTGGAGTCGTCCATTGACTAGATATATAATGATGTAGGGATAATACATTATACAGCTATCAGTAGTCTGTGTGAATTACTAAATATCATAATATGATCTACAGCCCCTGGAATGGCTGCCCTCTTCATTAAATGGTGACCCTCTCTCCATGCCTCCTCCAATTAATGCTCTCCCTGATAGGCTGGTAGCAGACACAGTGTCTGCAGTGAATCACTCGCTCCTAAATCTACAGGGGAAGATGAGTCCAATATGGAGAAAGTCCTATCTATGATCTGGGAGCCCGACATGGAGAAAGCCCTCACTGTGATCTGGGAGTCCGACATGGAGAAAGCCCTCACTGTAATCTGGGAGTCCGACATGGAGAAAGTCCTAGCTGGAATACCACCAGTATCTTTTCCTGAAAGTCACTGCATGGTCATCTGATTGGAACAAAAACCGCTGTTCCGTGGTAGTCCAAGGTAGTTCTCACTAAAAGGATTGAACCTTAGTTGTGATGCATTTAACAATTATTTTATTAAAGATTTTCGTTTCACTTAATTAATTAAGCTGTTGAACCTTTGTTGTAATTATTTCAATGAGGTTTTTAGTAACATTTTTGAACCTGTGTTGCAATGTTTCTTTATTCTATAAGTTTCTTTTGAGAAATATCCTTTTGTCTCACATGCCCATAGCATTTGTTAAATTGTGTAAAAAGGCTGTTCTTTACAAAACTTCATTTAATGGTACAAATAAAAAAAAAAAAAATGGTACAGTTTACCATAACGTAGGCTCAAACCATTAGTACAAATAAAGGTATCCTGTAGCGTCTTTACAACTCATTTAATGTACAAATAATAAAAAGTCTTTACGTAGCAGTTCTTTACAAAACTTCATTTAATGGTACAAATAAATAAAAAATGGTACAGTTACCATAACTGTAGGCAGTTCTTTACAAAACTTCATTTAATGGTACAAATAAATAAAAAATGGTACAGTTACCATAACTGTAGGCAGTTCTTTACAAAATTTAGTTTAGTGTACCGATTAAAAAAAATGGCACAGCTGCTATGGCAACTGTTGGCGCCTGAAGTGTCCTGTTCCCATGGCAGCTGTTTCTAGGATAAAACCATTTAAACATCTAGAGAAAATTAATGGTGCTCGCGTTTACATGAATCTCTGTAGAACTGTTTGAACATGAGAGTAATGTATTGGGTAGGAGTATATCCCCGCAGTGTACGGGACCCAGTATGTATGGTGAATTATATGAGAAATTTCTTTTTCTATATCACTGAAGAGATATGGGCTAACTTTGGTTCACTGTAGTGTTAACTCACTCACTCATGAAATGTTATAATTAGCCATTCCAGCTTTAGTTTGAGAAGAGTTCAAATGTGTGTTCAGGGATGGGTGAGTTCAGCGAGAAATGAGTTAATAGATTTTACACTGGCATAGAAAAAAGCTTGGTTTGGATAGGAACAGGTTTGGTAAGCTTCAGACTTACTAATGTCTCAAGGAGAAAATTGAGTATGGATGTAGTCTCTGAGACACATTGGTACTATTTAGGGGTCTAATTAATGTTAGAAAGCTTGTAGTATTGTATATTAATTTTACTCTGAAGTATAAAAGAACTGTTTCTAAATAAAGGTACTTAGTCAGGATGGATATATCAAATCCAATTCTAATATACATTGGGGTAAATCATAGTCTATGTGTAAAGTCTGTAATATGTTATACATTGGGGTCCAAGTACAGAAAACAAAGCTCAGTAACTACGGCAATTACATATACCATAGTCTATGTGTAAAGTCTGTAATATGTTATACATTGGGGTCCAAGTACAGAAAACAAAGCTCAGTAACTACGGCAATTACATATACCATAGTCTATGTGTAAAGTCTGTAATATGTTATACATTGGGGTCCAAGTACAGAAAGCAAAGCTCAGTAACTACGGCAATTACATATACCATAGTCTATGTGTAAAGTCTGTAATATGTTATACATTGGGGTCCAAGTACAGAAAACAAAGCTCAGTAACTACGGCAATTACATATACCATAGTCTATGTGTAAAGTCTGTAATATGTTATACATTGGGGTCCAAGTACAGAAAACAAAGCTCAGTAACAGTAACTACGGCAATTACATATACCATAGTCTATGTGTAAAGTCTGTAATATGTTATACATTGGGGTCCAAGTACAGAAAACAAAGCTCAGTAACTACGGCAATTACATATACCATAGTCTATGTGTAAAGTCTGTAATATGTTATACATTGGGGTCCAAGTACAGAAAGCAAAGCTCAGTAACTACGGCAATTACATATACCATAGTCTATGTGAAGTCTGTAATATGTTATACATTGGGGTCCAAGTACAGAAAACAAAGCTCAGTAACTACGGCAATTACATATACCATAGTCTATGTGTAAAGTCTGTAATATGTTATACATTGGGGTCCAAGTACAGAAAACAAAGCTCAGTAACTACGGCAATTACATATACCATAGTCTATGTGTAAAGTCGTCTGTAATATGTTATACATTGGGGTCCAAGTACAGAAAACAAAGCTCAGTAACTACGGCAATTACATATACCATAGTCTATGTGTAAAGTCTGTAATATGTTATACATTGGGGTCCAAGTACAGAAAACAAAGCTCAGTAACTACGGCAATTACATATACCATAGTCTATGTGAAAAACTGCATGGTAATAAATTTTACTTTGGTGTAGAAGAAAGCACAGTATACCATAGCTGAGTGATAGGTTTTACATTTGGATACAGTAACTAGGTAGTACTCCATTACAGAGGTGTGGAACTTTTCTGTGTTCACTAATTACACACTGCAGCCTGATTAAAACTGCTACGGTGATTACATCTGTTGCGTTAGCCTGGTAATGCTGCACTGCTTCAACTCCTCTACAGTAAATTAACACCTCCCCATCTAACAGAACATTTACAACAGTTAAGGATTCTTTAAACCAGGAAGGAATGTCTAGTTTAAATATATCGTCTTGTAGTTTAATCACAGTTTATCAAAAGCTTGAACTTTTGTACTGATGTCAAGTGTAGAAAAGTCTTGTTACAGGTAATCACATTTTATCAAATGTGCTTGAACTTTTGTACTGATTTACTGATTTCAAGAGTTCAGGTGAACTATCTGTGGAACATTAGAGATCATTAATATAAACAATAAAGGTTTAAGATAACAATTCCTTACGAAAGGAAAATCATGAACTTTTTCATAATAGTTTTATGTTTAGATTTGGTTTATGTGTTTGATTAAAGTAAAGGTTAAAGTTGCTTCAGTTGTAGATTCAAATTTCAATAAAGAAGATTGCAGGAGATACATCCATCAATTATCATATATCTTTTAGTATCCCTTGAATAGGTGAATTCTGATAATTGATAGAACTTGTCTATCACAATTGAAAACTTTGTAAATCATTATGTATTGTTTTGTCATTTAGTTCTGTAACTCTAGAAGACATTGTATCCCTCTGATCCAAGTCTGCTGGCCTAGTCTGCTGCAATATTTACCAGAACATTACCCGGATAATTAAATGGCACTTGTACAAGTCCAGGTTTAGAGCAAGCCAGTGAATGGCTGATCAACATGGATGTAGGTTTTCCTGACAAAATGTACTTTTATTTTGCTGCGGCTTCAGAGTTTTCTTGGACAGATCAATGAATAAGGAATGAGATGTGCAAGGTTTCCCGGAGAGTATGGTAGATCAAACTGTCTGTACCTGCTGTTTGTGTCATTTCACAGTGAGGTATTAACATCTCAGAGAAAAAGTATGTTAACGTATATCTGGTGATTTTAGTGGGTCAAAATTTCTGTGGGTCAACATTTTTGCGATTTGGAACTAAAATTAGAAAATTACATCTTAGAGAAACAAAATATCGCAATTTAGCTTTAAAGGTATAGTGTAACAATTATTTTATATTTAATGGACTGATTTTCTGCCCTGCGTAAAATGTACCGAAAGACAAGATAACAACATTAAATTGTGGGGAATTTTATCCAGACAAGATCCTTCTCAACCCAGATATTTCCTGGGTTGTATTATCTATGTACCGTCTGTCCACCTCCTCAGAAATTCGTTATCTATTGAAAGCAAAGGTGAGACAGTGGTTATGTCCCGGAATGACAACATTGGCCCTCATCCGAGTATTTGAGGGTCAATCACCAGTATAGCCGTATACATAAACATGCTCCGTTATCAATATCTCATATTGATTTTAACTCCATGTAAAGTTGGCCTGCATGTGCTGCGCACATTTCTTCTATATTTATGTGATTTGTTAGGTTGGAACATGACAGGTTTCTCACCACTACGTGGCCTGCGCGTGTAACGTACCGCTGGGAGGTGTCATGGACGCAGTCGTGTTATGTCTGTAAGGTGTTGAAGTGTCACAAACATCTCGGTTCAGGTTGTAAAAAATTCAAACAAAGCACTCCAAGGTAAATGTTGCCTTTTCGTTTCAACTGTTCTTCCTGGCAGTTCTATGTTTATGTCCCCTCTATCAAACTATGTGTGTATGTTATATTCCCCGATGGAATTCGGAATGGGGTTGGGGGGTATAATTCATGTTTGTCTCAATCCCCTTTCCAATTTACTAAGGTGATCAAAGCATTGTCTAACATGCATTTCTAATTATTCAGTTACATTTATAATCAACTGAGCAATTATTTAGTTCCTTAACCTGCAGTTTAGAGGTGATTTGCTGACTTACATTGTGGTTTCAGTTCTGTGTTAAGGGATGACTGTATTAGCCTCCTTATAGACAATGGTTCCTGTAGACATTTGCCATGCTGTGAAGGTGACATTGACATATAATTCAACAGCTGTCAGCAAAGGCAGTCACTGTGAAATTAATATCTCCTTACTGACCAGTGGTCAGCTTGACCTTAACCAACTGACAAGTGTAACACCACATAGATTTATCTAGGGGCTTACAAGACCAGATAGCTCAAATAAGCTTTAACCTTTGAAGATGGCATTGGGCTCAGTAACTTTGATGTTGAAACAATTGCAGTTTGGCCAAAAATTTAATATCATTTTGGGCATGACAGTGGGCTGGGATACCACACTAAAATAATAACAACTTGGCCAAGCATGCATGGCAGTGGGCTCGGACCCAATACTAAAATAATTGGAGCAGGGCCAAAAATTTGGCACTTTGAGCATGGCTTTGGATTCAGTAACTATGCTGAAACAATTGCAGTGCCTCCAAGCATTTGGCATTTTGAGCATGGCAGTGGGCTCCTAAATCATGCAAAAATAAATGCAACACAGACTTTGAGCATGACAGTGGGCTCGGTAACCATGCAACACAGACTTTGAGCATGACAGTAGGCTCGTAAACCATGCAAAAATAAATGCAACACAGACTTTGAGCATGACAGTTGGCTCGGTAACCATGCAACACAGACTTTGAGCATGACAGTAGGCTCGGTAACCATGCTAAAATAATTGCAGCTTAACCAAGCATTTGGTAGTTTGAGCATGGTCTTGGACACCGTTCTACAACAATGCACAAGAACATTATAGCATTTTAATTTCAAATCTCAAAATTAAATCTTCTGGATAAATAAATAGGCCTGAAGACATGAAACTTTGAAAGTCATGTTACTGCGGAAAATCAGTTGTTACAGTAGTTGATATATCATTGTATATTGGTCCATGTTTCTTCGTCCAGGTGTGTACCCAGTGTATCAGTCGAGTAGACTTCAGGATATTGCTGTTACCCTACAATATTTAATTGTATCTAGACTCTCTTCTCACTGATTAGGATTTCGGCCTTGTTTCAAGAAAACCTAATTACAAGAATTTTACCTCAAACATTTCCTGTGATCTAATTGTACAGCTTCTGTGAAGTGGAGAGTGAATTAATTTGCCGCTTTCTTCTCTTTTCACAGAATGCTAATATACTTTGGTATTTAAAACATCCTTTATTAACATGGTGTATAGTGTAACCCATTTGTTTGGATATTTGAAAAATGTGTGTAATTATAACTGCATTTTCATCTGGTGGTTTGATAAAACAGAGATGTGGAGGAGCCGGTTGGGGGTGGGGGTAAGGTAGAGCTATATAGAGGGGTATAGAAGGAGGGGGTTGGGGGATGGGGGTAGGTTAGGGGGGGTTGGTGATTCGGAGGGAGGGGGTGGGGAGTGGTATGGAAGGAGGGTGTTACAGGGGTATAATGTTGTGAAGGAACACTCAGACTGGGTTTCTGAATTTGATAAGATAGGGATGTGGTTGGGAAAAGAGAAAGGAAATGAATTGATGTATTTTTCATGATGTATCAAAACTTGAAATACTGTCACTGGGCCATCTAGTAGAAATTTTGTAACATCATATGACATTTGTTTTACATTGACAATCTGTCAGCTTACACCAACATACCAGCAAATTATCAATGTGATATTTGTTGTCAATCATACTAGTGTGCAATACACATTTCATATATTTTGATACAAAGCTTTTATAAAATTTGGAGTGTATGGTTTAAGGAAAGGCAAATACTTCTGTGATCGATTTCTATAATTGTTTACCCTCACTTGTATCGCTGTATAACTTCATGATTTTGATTTTCTTTATTTTCCTTCCTTTCTAGGTAAGTGTTGGAGAGGGTAAAAGAAATGCTGAGTTGCCATGACAACTGGACTGTATGTATTGATATTATTGTTGAAGTTGGAGGTGGATGAGCAGTGGGTTCATGAATGACATGAAGATAGGTCAACTTAAAATTGATTTAGCAATTGTTTTCATGTTAATATCATTAGCCTGATTCAATTCTGAAAGGGTAAAAACGGCGGAAAAAATAAAGAAAATAAATTATTATTGGATTTTAGTATCTTTTATCTTGAGTTGAAAATCAAAAAAGAAAAGAGTACATGGTCTATAGAAACCTTCTATATTGTTGTACTGTAAAAAGGAATAAATAA
Source organism: Argopecten irradians (assembly GCF_041381155.1). Lineage (NCBI taxonomy): Eukaryota > Metazoa > Mollusca > Bivalvia > Pectinida > Pectinidae > Argopecten > Argopecten irradians. The sequence goes on along the minus strand of NC_091146.1, from coordinate 8,646,535 downwards.
CTGTATTAGGACTTGATCAGTTTTCTTCTTCTGAAAAGTGAAGAAAATAAATGGGACTTGTCCTGCCACGGAGAATAATTCCTAGATCCTCTTTCTCTTTGATTTTATTGCCTTAATTGTGGGACGTTAATCTGTTCCAAGGATTTTTATTTGGTCAATTCTCTAGGAAGCTTTAAAAATCTGACTTGTTTATCTTTATCAGATGGTTATTTCCACACCGACTTAAGTCCATTTTAATCAAACCTTTTCCCACACTTGCCAGATGAAATTTGTACGGTTTCTACAATTATCCAGCATTATTTATTTTTATTTTTTTATGGTTTCGGTTTGAGATTATTGACGATCTGGCGATATAGCCAATCTATAGGCATTCCTTGTGTTTAGTTAATATCAGGATTGTGGTCAGACACAGGAACTGTGACTAACTGTCATGTTTGTTTATGTCCGTTGTCATGTCCTGATCTGCCGTGACCTGCCATGACTGGGAGCCTGGATTTAATCAAGTCATGCTGGGATACCATGTAAAACCCTATAGGAAATAATAAGATGGCATCGTTAAACTAAGACATTAAAACACAACTATTTGTCTGAGACAGTTTTTATGGTGGCTTAAAAATTGTTGTAAGATGAGATTCAAGTAATTGGATTATTTGTCAATTTAATTTCTTAGTCATAGGAGACCATCTGAGTGTTTGCGTGGTATAAGGAGTTGAATGTTTTCCTATTATGCTTTTCTCCAAAAGTCTAAATGATGTGTAAAGTCTTGTGATAAAACATTTTTCAAAATTGCTATAACTTATATTTAGAAACTACTGATTTCCTCTACCTAAATAGAGAAAGAACTGAGATAAAAATAGAAAAAAAAGAGACGAATATAGGCAGCCAGGAAATGGATCTTATACAAATTAATTCTGGTACATTTCAAAATCAATTTTAAATTGATACTATTTTTACTAATATTCCGTTGATCAGAAATCGCTGTTCCATTTCCATGTCTGATATAGCTTTTCAGGCTTACTGTAGTAACATTGTTTTTATGGCTGGTCTTTTGATGTTGTGATACCATTTCTGTTTGTCACAGATTCCCTATATCCATCTGTCTAGACAAACATACCAATATAAAAGCATTACATTGAATTTTGAAACTCATTGAGGATCTATCTACAATGTTTAGCGATCTTTGTGTGACAGTGTTACTAGGTGACAGCGATGTAACCATAGATACGGCTTTGAAAGTGAATTAAGGGTATCCAAGTTGTCTTGGTCTTTGTGTCATAATTTGAAATACTTGAGATATTTTTTTTAACAGTTTTTTTCGAAAACTCAAAAACAAAATATTGAAAAAATCAACAAGATTTGTCTCCAGTGTAAGCATTGTTAAATTGTATGGTATTTATTTGTTTATGTCTTCTTACCTGATAAGGATAATGTTTATTATCTGTACACTTAAAACTGCCTTAGTAACTACTTGTATAAAGACCAACTATTCAATAAGACAATTTGAATATAAAGACCACCAATTTGATAAGGCCATTTGAGTATATAAAGACCATTTTTTCCTGGCCCCTTGGATGGACTTTATAGACAGGTGTGAGTGAATAATAAACTAATTATCAATTATGACCTTATTAGGAATAAGGTATGAATGTATGTCCATATATGGCTAACTTGCTTGTAAAAGGTATAATGTCCTTATTTAGATAATTTAGGTTCATGTTTTCATGATGGGAATACTATTTATGACTTGAAAGCTCTGAAATAAATAGTCTAAGTTCTTAATGATAACTTGCCATTTAAAACCTACTGTTAATGAAATGAAAAAAGAAAATATTCAAGTAAACCAAATTTAACTGTGAATGAAATAATTTTATTCGAGTAAAAAATATAATTGGCAGTTCAGTGACGGTGATGTATGTTGGTTACTGTGTTATAAACACAAGAGGAATGCCTTTGTTTGGGAGACAGATGCTCTGAGGAATGACTCCACCATTTTAATCGTTGATCACCAGGTGGCAAGAGAGTGTAACAATTTCAAAATGTTCTCTTGTTAATTCTGTCGACAATATCCCTAAAGTGTGAAATAGAAGTAACTGAAGGTGTCTCTGGTGTATCGTCACTGCTGGTTTTTATGAGGAAAATGAAACAACGACATGGAACAAACGTCTCTTGCGTGTGGTAGCTTGTGTTTAAAACTGTTGAAAAAATTTGAAGTCCAATACTATGTTGTCGTGTAATAAAGTGTGGTCGTCTAGGCGTCGAGGCTAATTCAGAGTTGTCTGACCTTGATGGGGAGGGAGTTCAAATTTCACGCTTCTCTGATGTGAGAAAAAGTCAGTTGACACTTTTCTGAAAAGATGGACGTAATTGTGAAATTTTTAATTGTTTTCCATCTTGTAAATGTTTTTTTTATTCCTTGCTTTGTTAAAATATGACGCCTGTGGAAGATGGGGTTAATGATTTGAGATGACACCATAGAAAAAGGAATCTAATGAGTCTTTGTGTTGTACATTTAAAGTTGCCAATATCAAATACAGTAATGCTTTAATTCAGTTTGATGTTATTGTAATATACCAAAATATGTCTGCCTAAACCCTGTAAATTGAAATAAAAATGCCTTTGCTATTGTAGGGTTTGCACTCTATTCTAAAAGAAAAAGGATGAACACTAAACAATCCCATATCTTAAATTTTAAATTGCCAATATCAAATACAGTAATGCTTTAATTCAGTTAGTACTAGATTATCTCCCCTCCTTTCTTGTAAATGCATATTGTAAAGTTATCTTTCCTGAATTTGAAACTGATACTTCTCAACAAAACTGCCAGTTATCTCCCTTTAGTTTAAAATCACATTTATGTGCTGACTGCTTCAACCAGGTTATCTCCCCCTGGTTGAAATGCATTACATAAAAGGCAACATTCAAATAGGGGTCCATCATTGTGTTACTCCTTCTTTTTCAACATGGCTTTCCAAAAAATGTAAAGTATTTTTACATTTCTTTCAGTAATATAGGACATCCAGGGGAAAAAAAGAAAAATATCAATTATTAAATCCCCAGTACTGTCCAGTGTACCAATAACATGTGACCCTGCCAATTCTGAGGTACGGATCAGAACTTTATTTCCTATTTTTTCTAGCCACTCTAGAATGTCAGAATGAAGTTCATATTAACTATGCATGACAGAGAAGATTGTTCCACATCGTGTCAGTTCTTTTTCTGTAAGGTTAACATCAATTCTGACTCTGTTAGAGTGTCAGACTGGTCGCCATGTTGATGTTGTAGACAGGTGTGTCTTCAGTCACCTTTCTCATCTACATCACAGGTGTCTGTTATGTGTAACAATTTATAGTAGGTTGGTAAAAAGTTAGGTGTTTTGTGTGAAAATTTGCCATCTTGGACATAAAACAGAAAACAAGCAATATGTGTTACTACAGTCAGGGAGGCATTATAGGCTAAGGGAGTGGGCAGATTTATTAGGAAGCCTGTTCTTCTGCTGTCAGGGAATCACAAAACATGTGTTCTAAAGCTGCCACAACATTCCTGTAACTGGACCGTCAAATTTAGACAGAGTAGTCTGCTCCTTGACAACATATATTTGTTATTAACGACCTTTGTAATTGTTTAATTGAGATAAATATGATTGAAAGATTTTATTTTGGTATGAATAATTTGAATACATAGACTAATTTGTCTTTAATTGAAGTAGAGTGATCTCCCTTAAATAGTATAAAGTTGTCTTCCTTTAATGGGAAAGAGTGCATGATATTCGTTAATTAGGATAGAATGATATCACCTCATTCAGATTGAGTGATCTCCCTTTATTAGGATGGAGTGATCTCCCCTTCATTGGGAATGAGTGATCTCCTTTTATATGAGTTGGGTGATCTCCCTTTATTAGGATGGAGTGATCTCCCTTTATTAGGATGGAGTGATCTCCCTTTATTAGGATGGAGTGATCTCCCCTTCATTGGGAATGAGTGATATCCTTTTATATGGGTGGGGTGATCTCCCTTTATTATGATGGAGTGATCTCCCCTTCATTGGGAATGAGTGATATCCTTTTATATGGGTGGGGTGATCTCCCTTTATTAGGATGGAGTGATCTCCCCTTCATTGGGAATGAGTGATATCCTTTTATATGGGTGGGGTGATCTCCCTTTATTAGGATGCAGTGGACTCCCTTTCTCGGTGTTGAATAATGGGGCTGATGTGTTCTATTTGGTTATGATGATTAGTAGAAAGAGAAAATAATGAATTGATTTGCAAATGTTTTGAATCCATTTCTGAATGTTTTTAAGACATTCAACTAATGGAAGGAAAAATATTGATCAAAATAGAAAAGATGTGTCAGATTGGATTCATAGTTTCAACATTTTCAATAGAGTTTAAAAGCAAGTTTTTTTTTTCAGTAATTAACACATACATTTAATTATCAACTGTTAAATGAGTCATCTTTCTTGTGGTCAAAACACCAAATTTCAAAACAATTGAATCGCACTGGTTATGTAAAGACCGTTTTTACTTTGTCCCTCTTGGACCGATTTGACTGTGTTAGATTTGGTTTATTTTCGACTATCAAAAGGTGAAAGTTCGAGCCAGTGTAATCCATTTGATTGATTTGTGTAGACATCATCAGATGATGATAATGTTCTTTGTTCTCCGTGATCCAACATGATGTCGGAGGTTTGTTTAAGTATCACCGGTGTCTGTGGTTTTAGTGTGCTATTGTCTGCTGTTTAGTTAAGTATGACAAATTATGATACAATAATGTGAGTCTGTATCTGTGGTATTAGGCCATTACCGCTTTGTTTTAGAAAACTCAGAATGGTTTTTACTGCTCGACTCCAGTCCATTAACAGTCCTCGGAGGTAATCTTGATGGAATACATTTACTTTATCAATCAAGTAGCTTTCTGTAAGTTATGACGTGATCTTTCAGACAAAATAATCATCATTCATAGTTCAATCACAAAGTAAATGAAAATGTTGCATTTGAGTGTCAAGTTTCAAAAAAAAAAAAAAAAAAAAAACTCTTAGCTTGTTTTTCCTTTCCACATAAAAAATCTTTATAGCAATAGTAGCAATTAGCCCGTACATATGGCAGATTGTAGGTATTTGATGAGAAATATTCAAAAGTATTTTTTTTAGAAAAAAAAATAAAATAAATTACAATTGCTAGATTTTATCAGATCAGGGAGAATACATGTATGTCTTTGAACTCGTCCTGTTTTCGATTAGTCATTTTATCCCATCAGGTTTCATCACTACAACAGATTTAAAAACTTTTTGAAAGCTAATTTTTGGAGATTTACAGAATCTGACGTAAATTTACACACATTCGAGTGTGTACCACCAATGACTGGCTATGCATTACTGGCCTGAGTGGCTTTATAATGAATAATCGAACATATTGAAAGTGTTTGGGTAACATAGCACAAAAAAATGGTTATTATTTTTACAACCCCAACTATTTTTTCTCTCGCTTAATTGAATAACGAGAAAGAGAAGGCATTTTGATAGTGCTCAGATTTCACCGTCATTCAACAATCGGATGGAGTTATTGATGGGGAGCAACGTGTGTCTTGGCAGGAAGCTCTCTAGAAATGAAAACCATGATTGTCGCTATTAGTCACTGTCCATTGTGATAAAAAACACTACTATACTGTCAGAACCCATTAAGGGGGCTCGAGCTACTAACAACTCCGAGAGCGACAGGAGAGCTCCCTTCAAGAAAAGATAATTTGTGTTTTCACATGAATTTCCTTTGAAGGGCTGTAAAAACTGCAAATTATGTTAGCCATAGCATTAGGGGCATGACTCAACTGCTTTGTGTCCATAGGTCTCAAAAGAGTTACAAAAAGGGAGGTAATTTTAGTTAATTTGGCCATGTGCATAGCTTGTAACATTGTGCCACAAATGAGTTATAAACAAGGGAGATAATTTGAGTTAATGTACACGTATGCCCACAATAAATGGTTTACGAGGCTGTGTTGGATAAAGTGGTGTTACTGGTAAGAATTAGCGAACAAGTGATTGGCTCTTTCATTTGCTATTATATTTTATTATTTACTCACAAGTTAACAAACGAGTAAATGTAATAAACATTAAATGTCATGCTTTTATCAGTAAGCAACAAATGTCCTTGTTGAAACGGTTCATAGCTAATGGCTTTGATGGATAGTGTTTATATTATACAAATATAGCATTTTGATGAGGTCAATACATGGTTATATCGACCGAAGAAAAAATATCGACTGAGGACCGAAATCAAAATGCTATAATTGTTTTATTATTTTTCTGGATTTTTTACATTTTGAAATGAGTGTGAAACTAAATGAGCATCGCATTGTAAATCCTGCTTCGTGATGAGAGTTACAATCGTATTAATTTGTAACAAGTATAATTCAAAAACAACATATGAAAACAGTATTAATTGATGCACTTCAAGCTTTTATTACATGAACCCAGTGCATGCGTGTTTATAAATTGCATACATGTACATTTACTCCATTATACATGTAGCTTCATGTCTTAAGGACACAGTCAATTAAATGTATAGTTTGTCCTCCGTTGAAATAATACACTTCGACATCAAACATAAATTAACAGATTCAGATTGACATTAAGATACATTATCTTATGCTTAGTACTCCATTCCGTAAAATAAAAATCGTATACATACAGTAGGATTAGCCTAGGCCTAATGTTGTAAGTAGTTAGCATAGGTGGAATTTTAAAAATAAATATCAAACGTATTCACTATTCAATGGCTCCAGACGCTTAATGAATGTTATTCGATTATTTCCTACTCTCCTACCGTGTTTATATTGAAACTTTAAAAGCTTAAACTGTAGTCATCAGCTGGAAGTCATCATCATCTTTATTAGAAACCGAAACAATCAACGTCGTCTGTCACATTTTGTGGTTACGCTTTAAACTCAGGTCATCAAAGTGTTTGTTTTAAAGCGCCAGGAACACGAAGCATGTTGGTAACGTAGACGATAAAGTTATCTTAAAATAACCGTTCAATATACTTTTTCTATAAGCTACTTCCGGAAAAATCGTGCAATATAGTTTTTTATCGGTGATCGCGTGGCATGTTTTTGACCAATGAGTAGTGACAAAAAATCCAGAAAAATAATAAAGTACTATAGATATTGTAATAATTACATATATCCAGTTAGTGTGTGGGTCAAATTGTTTTGCTATTTCAACTGAAAAATTAAAAAATGAAATTTCAGGTTAATTTTTTTCAGAATATTTCAGGGTATATATTATTTTACCAGTTACCAATATTTCACTAATCAAATTTCCACAATCATATTAATGTCTTGCCAAATTAACCATCTGTATAGTCAATACATTTGGTCACACAGAGGGGTGTAGAGATAATGAGGAATATTGTTCAACTTATTAAGGACTTTAGCAAGTTGCTATATACATGTATGAATGATCAATGGTTTCTCTTCAGATACAAAAGGTTTCTCCCACCTCCATAAGTCTTGCAAGCTCTGTAATGACCCTGGCTGTTAATAAGATATTAAAACAAAAACAAACATCAAGTGTAATCTGTCATATCTCTCACTTGTAAACTTATATCTACCACATGTTTAAATCAGATCCTAGGTAATCATGTAATTGCTTTCACTTTAATGAATTATAACCTTTGTGAGGGGTCCTTCTTTCTTCAATTATACCCCTGTAGGAGGCCTCTTAAGATATTTCACCTAATATTAATCTAATTTGACCTGTCTGGTTATATTATGGTTATACGATGAAGAGTTATCCCTCAGGGGCCTCAATATTGTCCTTCATAACTTCCTATTTTGAAGGGGATATTCTCTCTTTATTCTTAGCGTACAGAATTTGATTTTGTATTATAAGTTATGGTATTATTACAACGAAACTTGATTTTATTTATCATTTGTCTGTGAATTTTATCAACAATATGGTACATTTAATGCGTTTATGATTCCTCCTTATGAGGCCCCTTTTGTACCCCCTGTTCCCCCTCCCACCTACTTTATCCATCTTGTCCCCATCGAAAGCCATCAACATGAAATTAGTTTTTAAATTTCACCTAATTGATAATTTAGGACCCCCACTCTCCTCCCTAAATATTTCCGGATCTGACATGATTCGGAGCGGAGACTTGATTGGAAACAGCGGTAGTGAGGGTGGGTAACGAATATTGGAGAGGGCTTCTGTGTGCTGATGAATTTGATATTAAAGAATCATAATTCTATATGAAGTCACACATATTTATAGTAAAGAAAGGTCATAATATTTATACGAAAAAATAAATAAAAGAATGGAAAATTCACCTTTTGTTGATTATATGTTGCAACATTTTAACATATAAGGTTTTGTATAATGTAGAACTTGTACATAACAGTATCATTGAAATGATGTTTGATATTTTCATTGTTTGATGCAAACACATGTTCTTAGAAGTCCATCGCCAGCTGTCAATTAAACTACATTAATACAAAATGGGACTTTGATTTTGCATGTTGTATCATCCAAAATTCCCTAGTCTGACCTTGAATAGGTCCACATGCATATCGGTCAATCAGTCTTCACTGTGGCCCAAGCACAAGCTGCAGAGAGTTACTCACTGAAGCAGCTAGTAGATGGGTAGATTGACCCACTAGTGGTAAAATACCTGTCACCTTAAGTTTTGCTGACATTGGTGGTAACCAGAATCTGTTGTTACAACATAGTAGCCTCCTCCATCACCAACGTTTGTTCATTCTACAATTTGTTGTCACCTGCTGAACAACGTGCGTGTTGTGCTGCAGGTGTTCTGCTGTGTCGGGACTCAGGCCTCAGTTCTGTGAGAACGGAGGAAGGCGATAAAACTATGTTATATTGCTTTGTTTACAAGTGCCTTGCAATTAAATTAACATTTTACGAGGTGACAGCTTATTTTCTTAACCTCCTATGTCAAATCTGTTTCAAATACCAAGAAAGTTTTTAATCCTACTTGTAACCTTTGAAATCATATAAGTCATGAATCCTATTTGTAACCCCCATAAGCTGAAATTTTGTGTATTTTTATGTGTGAAATTTTCTGTCTGAAATTATATATTGTATTTCTCGTTAAATATGAATTAAGAAAATGGTGAATCAGATTTGTTATAACTAGGATATCCCAAGAACAGTTGTTCATGCCTCCATAATGATGTGGGTGGGTGGTGAGTGTCAGAAATCTTACAAAAGCTGGATTTTACAAAGTAAGCATTTAAATATAACAAAAGGACACCATGTAGCTTATTGTGAAAGGAGGTTCTGCTGTGTTGTGGGCTTTTATACCTAGACAACGATGGGGAGGGGCCATCAACAGTGTGGCATAAGAGCTAGGAGGTTAATTATTATAACTTGTAAGCTTGAAATATCCCACAAATATTGTCAACTTCAAATATCCCACAAATATTGTCAACTTCAAATATCCCACAAATATGATCTTCTTGGGTCAAATTATAAAAGATGTTTCCTTGAAGAAAGTATCTGTTTCCTGAATGTAGTTCTGATTATTTCCATTGGCCTGCTGTCTTGTAAAAGGAGGGGTGCAGGGTTTGATAGTGGCACTGCCATGTCTGTCTAATCCTGTCATAATGGTCTTACAGGTGTTTCTATTACTATTATAAACTTAGTATTGATGGGACAATTGATGATGTCCAAACTTGATTGATTTGATTGATCTTCTAAAGGAATAGGGTGACTTAGCATCCCAATCCCAGCTGGTGACAGTTGACCTTAAGTTTGACTTCTGATATTGATTAAAAGTCTTTGCAAATTTTGAGGATTTGACATTAATAGTAAGGAATAGTCCATTAACATGGTGTCAGGAAAAAACAATTATATTTCACACCTATAAACTTGCCACAAGACAGTTAGTTCTCGATAAGAAGTTCCCATCTGAATTGTGAAACTAGACCATCTCGCCTAGTTTGAAATCTTATCTTGGAATCAGACACAATGTAGAGACCAGAATAATAAAGCCTAATTTATCGATAATTTTCAGTATTTTAGGAGATTGGCCACCATCTTTTTCACACCTGACAGTGGTTGTTAGGTCAGCATAGTGTGTGATATATAACTAGTACAGAGAACTGGTAGTTAACAATCTCTATAGTGTGTGATATAGAACTAGAACAGAGTACTGGTAGTTAACGATCTCTGACAGATCCACTAAAGTCTTGACAGATGTTTTCAGTAGTTAGTAAAGGTGATAAAAAACTTCACAGCTCTCGGTGATAAAAAATATCCAATTTTTGATGGTGATGAAAATATCCAACAGCATTTTCACTGTGGCAGCCAATTACACACATTTGAGGTCCTGGGGCTCACATGGGGACTTGTAACTAAGGGGCTTACACAGGAATCTGTAACTAAGGGGTTCACAGGGGAACCTGTAACTAAGGGGTTCACAGGGGAACCTGTAACTAAGGGGTTCACACAGGAACCTGTGACTAAGGGGCTTACACAGGAACCTGTAACTAAGGGGTTCACAGGGGAACCTGTAACTAAGGGGTTCACAAGGGAACCTGTAACTACAGTTATTGCATGCATCCATTTCATATTCTATAGGGAAATATGTTATTGTAAAATATTATTGTTTTCATAAGTGATTTCATGAAACCCATTGTAGAAGTTTCTATTTTGCAGACCAATATGAACAAACAAATCTTTTGAGACAGCTTTTACAAAACAAATTGCATGAAATGCACTCAGGTTTGTTTCTTTCACATCAACAAAATACGACTTTTCAATTGATTTAACGTTGAAGTGAGGGCATGTTCTGTGTTCTTATGCTGAAATGATATTACAAAGATCAGTTACTATGGAATCCAATTTGCCTTTACTTTACTTCAAGGAAAGGGATTTTAGACCTGGAGTTTAATCAACATATATCCTGTCTATAATACTGAAAACTTTGATTTCCCTGAAGATTTATCTCCCCTAAGCATTACATCTTCATTGTGATATGGAGTTATGTCCCTTTAAAGACTTTCATTTAACATTTTCTGAAAGCCTGATACATCTAGAAATACCTGGTTTTTATTAATGTGCTATGTTTTGTGTTTACACTGATGGGTCCTTATATACAGTAGTCTGACTCTCAAGGTTGTTTCTCCATATATTGGATTCCAGACACATAAATCTTAGTTAACTGAGCAACACATCACCTTGATTCTTACGTTTATGATGCAGATTATTTTGGTTTTTTTTCTTCCACTATAAAATCCATTAAATTTCAGCTCATCCTGTTTCACATGAGTTTTATATTGTTTTCCGTCCATAAAATGAGAAAATGTCAATTTCCAGCTTGTCTATCAGAAATCTTATGAACAGTTATTATACAGAGTGAGTTTGAACCTGAAAGGAGTTACATTAAACAATACTGTATGATATAAACATCAAAGATGTATATCTTGAAACAAAATCTACCCCCGAAGCAGTTTTTGTTAGAGTTATCTCCCTTGCAGGAACTTATCAATTGCGATGTCATTATTTTATGAGTGAAACCCATGTCATTTTGTCTGAAAATTATACTCACAAACACTCCATGACCACCCTCAAGAACAGATAACTCTTCAGTTACATTCAAAGACAGAATAAAGTTCTTCATGACTCCAAGTCTAACCAAGTTCCCTGAAGTATCCTCATAAGCATGGTGCACAATTATGTCCATGAACATAAATTCCCAGATAATCTAAGTCAGAACTTTTTAGATTGTGATAGACTGATAGTATGACAAAATATTGATATTCTATAGGGGCAGTAAAGTGTATGGATAAGAAGAAAATAAGAAGCTATTTTCAGTCAGAGTTCAAGATTGATAATTAATTTGCATGCCCACATCTTTGTTCACACCCGATTTACTGTGAGCACTGGGCTGTACAATGTAGCTACTAACAATCTATTACTGGCTGTTTAAGTGTAAGCCATCATAATTATTCACTCCTTAAATTCTATAATGGACTGGTCTAGTCTTTGATGTAGAAGAGTCTAATTGTGTTTTCAGGGGTGAATGGGATAAGATTATCCTGATATGTATTCCTTACATTGTACAGTTGGATGGGTGATTCCATGTATAGTGTTAAACCTGGAAGTCTGGACCTGTGATACTATAAAACAACATAGTGCATATACATTTGAGTCCAATTAACACCACTAATTAACTTTCACATTTATAGAACCAGACCTTCAGTAAAGAGTTGTTTTGTATCGTTACAATGCTATAGCATAGAATCGTATATTCAGCAGTGCCGAAATCGACATCAAGTATCGATAATCGATCTTTGACTTCCTTTTCAAAGACAACTCATACATTTCAATGGGAACTTACTAACCTCAATCTGATATGAGTTCAGGCCCCCAGAAAGTCTTCAGAAGAAGATATCGCATAAACATGTAGTTTCATGTTAGGGGAAACAACTCATAATATTTCCATGCAGATGCTTGAATTATAGCCAAGGAAGACTTTTGAAAAAAATTTTTGGATAGTTCAAGCTGTGTCTAACAAGGTTGTTTACAAGGGAATATACTCTAGCAAGGTTGTTTACAAGGGAGAATACTCTTGTTTACAAGGGAGAATACTCTAGCAAGGTTGTTTACAAGGGAGAATACTCTTGTTTACAAGGGAGAATACTCTAGCAAGGTTGTTTACGAGGGAGAATACTCTTGTTTACAAGGGGGAATACTCTAGCAAGGTTGTTTGCAAGGGAGAATACCCTTGTTTACAAGGGGGGAATACTCTAGCAAGGTTGTTTGCAAGGGAGAATACCCTTGTTTACAAGGGGGAATACTCTAGCAAGGTTGTTTACAAGGGAGAATACTCTTGTTTACAAGGGAGAATACTCTAGCAAGGTTGTTTACAAGGGAGAATACTTTAAGAAGGTTGTTTAGAAGGGAGAATACTTTAACAAGGTTGTTTACAAGGGAGAATACAAGGTTGTTTACAAGGGAGAATACTTTAAGAAGGTTGTTTAGAAGGGAGAATACTTTAACAAGGTTGTTTACAAGGGAGAATACTTTAAGAAGGTTGTTTACAAGGGAGAATACTTTAACAAGGTTGTTTACAAGGGAGAATACTTTAAGAAGGTTGTTTACAAGGGAGAATACTTTAACAAGGTTGTTTACAAGGGAGAATACTTTAACAAGGTTGTTTACAAGGGAGAATACTTTAACAAGGTTGTTTACAAGGGAGAATACTTTAACAAGGTTGTTTACAAGGGAGAATACTTTAACAAGGTTGTTTACAAGGGAGAATACTTTAACAAGGTTGTTTACAAGGGAGAATGCTTTAACAAGGTTGTTTACAAGGGAGAATACTTTAACAAGGTTGTTTACAAGGGAGAATACTTTAAGAAGGTTGTTTACAAGGGAGAATACTTTAAGAAGGTTGTTTAGAAGGGAGAATACTTTAAGAAGGTTGTTTACAAGGGAGAATACTTTAACAAGGTTGTTTACAAGGGAGAATACTGTATCTGCTACACCAATCATCTATACCAGAATTCCTCCTGTATCAGGAGTATCAGCCCCTGGAACCCAAGGTCTATACATGTTATCAGGGTTCTGTGTACTTTACACTCTGTAATATCACCAACAGCTCATCATTACAGGCATGTCATGTCTCCGCTAAAAAATCTTTATCTCAGCTTGTCAAAATTTGAGGAGTTCTGAGTGAAAGGTTACATTAGAATTACAAACCGCGGAGGAGGTTTGTTGGTGCCCACACGAATCTGGAGAATGATTAACAAAACAGGGGTTTTACTTTCGTCACAATTCCTGTTTTCTTCACGATATCAGTACGAGGTGTCCTGCAGAGATTTTCAGGGTTTTACTTTTTTTAAGATTTGGTTTATGTAACTCATTTTTATTATCTTTTTGTTAAGTTTAACATTTGTTTTCTAAGAGCATCCAAGACATTTTGGGAAAAGCATAAATTGTTACAAAAATAAAATATTACTAGCATTGATCACAGATTTTGATATTTAAATGGTTTGTTAAACAGTATTCATCCCTAAAAAACCATAATTAAGTATTCCAGCATTTGAATGGAAGAGTTTAGAGTGTGTCCTCAGGTGAATGGGTTCAATGTCTGTTTTGTCATGTTTTTTATAGAAAAACCTGTTTAAAAATAGAATAGTATGATTGGACAGCTGTGTATTCAGTATTTGCAGATTGCAGAGTTATCTGCCCTTGTGGGTAGGTACTGATTGATATGTCACGTTTTTGTAAAATAACAAAATAATACATAGGAATAGTATTCATTTCATCCAAGTATGAAAATTTTTAAATGTTTTGCAATCTTTAAAATATGCAATATTGTAATACTGGTAACTATGTTTCTGAGCATTACGGTGAAACCTGCTTAAGCGGCCACCTCTGTATAAAGACCACCTGCTTAATAAGATCACTTTCGAAATTGACAGTGCTGCATGTAAAAAACAAAAATACAAGTGTGAAAAAAATATTTCAATGCAGAATTGATGTGGTGTTAATCTTGAACTTTGATAATTTTCAAAATTGAAGTCTTTTATATAAAAAATATATGTTTAAGTTGTCAGCGCCTTTAGTGTTTAAAAGATAAACAGTATTATATTTTCGTTTGTACGATGTATTTAATTCATGTGACAGGTTCAGAAAACACTGCCATCACTGTGTGGGGATAATTACTTACAAACCAATTACCTGGTTAAAATACATTAACAGAGACACCCACATAGGATATACAACAAAAATAGGGACTTTTGACATCTGACCTTCGACCTACGGAGTATACTGTTATCAGGTGTAAGACAGGTGTGGAATTAATTGCTGGTTCCCTGCAGGGATCCATTTTAATCTGTCAGTAATTTGAAAATAAATAAGCCAACATATTATGTTTAAAAACAGGCATTTTCATTACTTGCCCAACCTGGGAGGTAAAGCATGCCATAGACCAAGATTAAACACTGTCTGGGTTAACTAAGTGCTTGAATTAATAGGAGAAGAACATTGTTTTGTGACAGGAATAAAATAACTTCAGCTTTTCTTGTTAAATTGTTTTTGGATAAGATGGTGAAACTTGATATTTAGATTTATTTTACTCAAGCAACCAGTCATTCTGTTTATGATATACTGACTTTAATGTACAGGGTGATAAAGACTAGCAGACGTCAGGGTAGGGTAAGGGAGTCATTCCTTATAGAAAGTCAACTTATAGTGTTTGAGGATCCATTGTTGATATGGTAATATACTGTATTCATCCTAATAAGTACCCAGGACACTTTTAAAATGAAACAAATAAGGAGTGCACTTACTGTTTTTAACCCAATCAGCACCCTGTTTGTTTAAAAAAATATATATTAAAATTTGAAAAAAATGCTTAATAAGACGAAATTATTGCAAATCTATACAGTTTTTATAGTTTTATTAATTCTTATGCCCACATACTGGGTTGAATTTGGTAGGTGTTGTAAGGTGTGTAAAACCAATGACAGGTTAGCAGTGTCTACAACAAGACATCTATAGACAGTATACTTTTGTATGTGGGATTCAGCAGAGTAAATTGTATCTCTAAGTGTTCTTTAGCAGTGTCTACAACAAGATATCTATAGACAGTATACTTTTGTATGTAGGATTCAGCAGAGTAAATTGTATCTCGAGTGTCTTTAGCATGTTACAACAAGATATCTATAGACAGTATACTTTTGTATGTGGGATTCAGCAGAGTAAATTGTATCTCTGAGTGTCCTTTAGCAGTGTCTACAACAAGACATCTATAGACAGTATACTTTTGTATGGGATTCAGCAGAGTAAATTGTATCTCTGAGTGTTCTTTAGCAGAGTGTCTACAACAAGACATCTATAGACAGTATACTTTTGTATGTAGGATTCAGCAGAGTAAATTGTATCTCTGAGTGTTCTTTAGCAGTGTCTACAACAAGACATTTATAGACAGTATATATCTTTGTATGTGGGATTCAGCAGAGTAAATTGTATCTCTGAGTGTTCTTTAGCAATGTCTACAACAAGATATCTATAGACAGTATACTTTTGTATGTGGGATTCAGCAGAGTAAATTGTATCTCTGAGTGTCTTAGCATGTACAACAGTTATACATTACTTTGTATGGGATTCAGCAGAGTGTATTTAGTGTCTTTAGCAATGTCTACAACAGACATCTATAGACAGTATACTTTTGTATGTGGGATTCAGCAGAGTAAATTGTATCTCTGAGTGTCCTTTAGCAATGTCTACAACAAGACATCTATAGACAGTATACTTTTGTATGTGGGATTCAGCAGAGTAAATTGTATCTCTGAGTGTTCTTTAGCAATGTCTACAACATGACATCTATAGACAGTATACTTTTGTATGTGGGATTCAGCAGAGTAAATTGTATCTCTGAGTGTTCTTTAGCAATGTCTACAACAAGACATCTATAGACAGTATACTTTTGTATGTGGGATTCAGCAGAGTAAATTGTATCTCTGAGTGTTCTTTAGCAGTGTCTACAACAAGACATCTATAGACAGTATACTTTTGTATGTGGGATTCAGCAGAGTAAATTGTATCTCTGAGTGTTCTTTAGCAGTGTCTACAACAAGACATCTATAGACAGTATACTTTTGTATGTGGGATTCAGCAGAGTAAATTGTATCTCTGAGTGTTCTTTAGCAGTGTCTACAACAAGACATCTATAGACAGTATACTTTTGTATGTGGGATTCAGCAGAGTAAATTGTATCTCTGAGTGTTCTTTAGCAGTGTCTACAACATGACATCTATAGACAGTATACTTTTGTATGTGGGATTCAGCAGAGTAAATTGTATCTCTGAGTGTTCTTTAGCAGTGTCTGGAGCTGATTTTGACACATCAAGACATTCTATAGACACAGTATACTTTTGTATGTGGGATTCAGCAGAGTAAATTGTATCTCTGAGTGTTCTTTAGCAGTGTCTACAACAAGACATTTATAGACAGTATACTTTTGTATGTGGGATTCAGCAGAGTAAATTGTATCTCTGAGTGTCCTTTAGCAGTGTCTACAACAAGACATCTATAGACAGTATACTTTTGTATGTGGGATTCAGCAGAGTAAATTGTATCTCTGAGTGTCCTTTAGCAGTGTCTACAACAAGACATCTATAGACAGTATACTTTTGTATGTGGGATTCAGCAGAGTAAATTGTATCTCTGAGTGTCCTTTAGCAATGTCTACAACAAGACATCTATAGACAGTATACTTTTGTATGTAGGATTCAGCAGAGTAAATTGTATCTCTGAGTGTTCTTTAGCAGTGTCTACAACAAGACATCTATAGACAGTATACTTTTGTATGTAGGATTCAGCAGAGTAAATTGTATCTCTGAGTGTTCTTTAGCAATGTCTACAACAAGACATCTATAGACAGTATACTTTTGTATGTAGGATTCAGCAGAGTAAATTGTATCTCTGAGTGTCCTTTAGCAGTGTCTACAACATGACATCTATAGACAGTATACTTTTGTATGTGGGATTCAGCAGAGTAAATTGTATCTCTGAGTGTTCTTTAGCAGTGTCTACAACAAGACATCTTAGACAGTATACTTTTGTATGTGGGATTCAGACAGTAATTATCTATTGTATGTGATTCGCGTATGGGGATTCAGCAGAGTAAATTGTATCTCTGAGTGTTCTTTGTATGTGTATGGAGCTGATTTTGACACATCATTTACAGTTATATTGATTCAATCGGTGACATTTATGATTTTTCCCCCTCAACCTTGTGCCAGACTGACATACACCACACCCCCATAAGAAGTAATCTTGTAATTCTTTGTAATTACTGCTTATAAATGCATAGATTTGGGTTTAAATTAGATTTCATTCCTTGTAAATGAAATTGCTTACCAATATTAATAGTTCTATTAAATGATTTGCTGTTCTCTTTCATTGACATTCGTAAAAATAGTGTAAGATTTTCTGGTACTGGGACTTGAAATAGTTTTACTGCACTTCTTAAACACTTATACAGACAAACACGTTTAACATGACAAGATGATAGATGGCTGCTTTCATTGTTCAGGATCTGAGTGAGAAAAGCCATTTGAATAAACTGGATTTTACTTGGTGCTTTACTATTTTATACGCTTTTAAATGGCTGGTATTTGATCACACTAAATGATGAATGTAAAATAATTTGACTTGGGTTATAAAAAGCAGGCTGTGTGATGTGTTAGCATGAAGATCAATACCTGGGTATCAGCTGTGGACTATAGAAGTGGGTTACACTCACACACAATGATCTAACACTGATAGAAATCTATTGTTTGGTGACATAATTGGGCGAGATTAGGCAGAATACAGCGACTAAATACGAACAAATATTTGTATAAATGGACTGTATGATGAATGTAGAATGATAATTGAGACAATGGAGGCCGTATAATTCAACTGTCGTAACTAATTAACTATAGCGTGATATATTGGTTAATGTTACATGTTGGGTTTGTTTTCAGCACAGATTTCTACTCCTTATAAAGGAATATGAAAAGGAATTAATAACAAGGGAGATTATTGGCAAGGGGAGATAATTACAAAAACTGATCAATTGTCTGCCCCAGGCTAGGTAACATATAGGGTGATCGGTTGATGTAATGATTGAGCCATATGCCTTTCACCTAATCGGTCAGGGTTTGATCCACAGTACAAACGTGAAATGGTCAGAGGTCACCTGCGCTATCACATGGGTTTTCTCTATGTACTCTGGTTTCCTTTTACTTAGACACTTATGCTTTTAGTTGGACTAAGTTTAGTTCTAATCTCCATAATCGAACGTTCTAAGATTCAATAGAAGACACTCAAAAATGATTGTCAAGAATAATACAGAATCCCTATTGGTATAAAGACAAGCTTTTTACAATACCGATTGTTACTGGTGTGTGTGTTTGACAGTTTCATCGTTCTGAGTGGCTCCTATACATCTGTCCTAAACACTACATTGTCATGACGATTGGATATTTCTGTCACCCTGTCACCCATATGATCTCTATAGATTAGTCTCCTCTCTGATCTGGGCAGTTCCATTTTAAAAATAGGTGCATCAGGTTATAATTGACGTTTTTACCCTTAAGGACACCAGGTCTTTGTGATCTTGTATAAATAAAAAAGTAATAATAATTTGATTTTGTGTCTCCGGCATTGTTTACAAAACAAAAGATGGACATCAAAAGACTGATGACGAGTCTGATTTTAGTTGGTACACGGGTTTTCTGTCCACTCATCCATAAAAACAATCAATACATGTATTAAAAAGCACTTACCAATTTGCATAATTACTCCCAATTTAAAAAAAAATGTTTTATCTGACCAACCGATTAAATCGATTATTGAGTTTGTTGTGACTAACCGCAGGACAAAGATGGAAGTACAATAGCAGTAAAATATTGGGGTACAAGCTGAAATATTAGGCTACATGCCAAATTATTGACAGGTTGTAGGATTGGGAAATTAATTACTCTCTCTGGTATAAAAAAGGCTACAAAATATCCTTTTACTTACTTAAATGATTTCATCATTTGTTTAAACAAATGAATTACACATATTTTTTTAATCTGTATAAGATCAATATTAATGTTCACAAATCATTCATCTTCACAGAAATAAATTATATAAGCTAATATTGCTTACATCAATCAGATTTCTCTCAAAATTTTGTTACTTCGAGATACACATTGTTTTAAATTAAGAAATTAGTCAAACCTGACACCAATGGGACACAGCAAAACTGTCCTTTACACAGAGGTCAATTATTAAGTCATGAGTCTATGTCCCTTAAAGACGGTGTCCTTTATATAAAGTTGTCCTTTATAGACAGGTATCCTTTATCTAGAGCTGTCCTCTATAGCAGGTTTAATTTGACTGTATATGTTTGAGTAGCCATAGTCTCAGTGCTGATCCTTTAATGAAGAGCTCCATATTCAAACTTAGTTTTCCTGTCATCAGAACCCTTAGAAATATAATTATGTGTTACCATTGTGTTTCCTTTAAATAGAACTTCCATTGTCATCAGGGATATCTGCTATAGGATGGTATAGCTTAGTCGACTACTAGGTACAGCTGGTCTATAGAACAGTGCTAATTACTAGGTAAAGTCGGCCAGGGAAGTCACTGTAATGCTGAGACAGCCTTCTACTGTTCCGACACTCTGGAGCCAGGACTCCCTGAGATATTTGTTCAAATTGTCATAGAATTGTGTTTTCCTTTTCTTCACAAAATGCAATTGAGAATTTCATTGTTGACATTTCTAATAGAGGAAAATAGTTGTTTACAGTTGTTACATTAAAAACTAAATTATGCCATTAGAAATCTTCAGTTATTTTGTGAGTTTCGTAAATTAGAACCTGTAAGATGTTGAAATCTACTTTATCATCATGGTATTGCCATATATGGTAACAAGCTAATTAATTTAGAGCTTAAATTGGTCCTAGTCTATCTATAGGTTATAAACCCCCGTGTCATCAGTTGTAATAAAATAAAGATCAATGAAGTTTTATAGTTTGTATGGAATGAAGAACAGTAAATATTAATTATTATTCTATGGTAACATTGATTTTAGGGTTTTGCTATACTCTATTGCAACAAACAGCTGCAATTTCAAACCCTTGAAAATAGGTCAAGCAAATGTTAGACATTTTCACCTCATCGTCATTAATATAATTATCAGCATAAAAAATTGCCTGTATTGAACAGTAACTGAAATGAAATATACTAATAGTTTTGTTGACTTTCAGGTGACTTGTCCATATTCAGCGATGTCCGTTTCACAACGGAGCCGAGTGACATCATCGTCAACAGAGGGGAGCCGGCCATGTTTAACTGTGGGGTTCAGTGCAGCACCACGACGCCGGCCGTCCGGTGGTTGAAAAACGGAGAACCAATCAGCCTGGACAGCGGCAGGTGAGTGGTCAAAGTTCCTATATATACATCATACATAAGATATAAAGTTGATACATGAAACAAAGTTGTGTTCCTATATATACATCATACATAAGATATAAAGTTGATACATGAAACAAAGTTGTGATTGTAAGGTCTGGAGAAATGGTAGTGGTTCATTTCAAGAAATCATATTTTATTTAGCTTAAAAAAGAGAGAGTCTGGA
This sequence comes from Argopecten irradians, assembly GCF_041381155.1. Taxonomy (NCBI): domain Eukaryota; kingdom Metazoa; phylum Mollusca; class Bivalvia; order Pectinida; family Pectinidae; genus Argopecten; species Argopecten irradians. Next base: position 8,625,394 of record NC_091146.1, on the reverse strand, counting down.
CAGAAAACATGTGATTCTTGGCCCCTCTTGCTCCCTCAGATTTCTGTAGATTCCCCAGCCCCTCTTGCTCCCTCAGATTTCTGTAGATTCCCCTGCCCCTCTTGCTCCCTCAGATTTCTGTAGATTCCCCTGCCCCTCTTGCTCCCTCAGATTTCTGTAGATTCCCCTGCCCCTCTTGCTCCCTCAGATTTCTGTAGATTCCCCAGCCCCTCTTGCTCCCTCAGATTTCTGTAGATTCCCCTGCCCCTCTTGCTCCCTCAGATTTCTGTAGATTCCCCTGCCCCTCTTGCTCCCTCAGATTTCTGTAGATTCCCCTGCCCCTCTTGCTCCCTCAGATTTCTGTAGATTCCCCTGCCCCTCTTGCTCCCTCAGATTTCTGTAGATTCCCATGCCCCTCTTGCTCCCTCAGATTTCTGTAGATTCCCATGCCCCTCTTGCTCCCTCTTAGCCCCTTTCACTCACGTCCCTCATTTTTCCTTTCTATATAATCCTCATCCCCTCTCACTGATCCCCTGATTCCCCCCCTCCCCTGTGAAATCTCCTCAGCTGGACAGCTAACATGTGTGCTATTGTTTACTGGTTGTTTATAGCCAGATTCCCTATTCTGTTTAATTCAATACTCTCAGTTTTATTGATTTGTTACGACAATAAATAAAATCATGTCTTCCAATGAGAATATAGATTTGACTCCTGGGGACAAGACCGCTTCTCCCTTAATAAGAACATGTGGTACCCAGTTAATAAAAGTCATTGCCATCGTATTAAACTTAATTATTTGTTTTGGGGAGACCATTTGATTAGTTCCTCCAGCTACATAGAAGAGAGATACAACTGTGAAAATTAAGTTACTGTCCAATCAAAAGCAATTGTGGAAAAAAGTTATTGTGAAATGTTTTATTGGAAATTTGAGATTTTAAGGATTATTTTCGTCCGCTATTTTTTGTAGTGATGTTATTTATATTGCACGAATGAGAATAATTCCTAATTATGTAAATTCTTTTAGAAGCCGATCAGGGAAATCTAGGCAACATAATTGTAGCTAAAGATGATTAGAAGAAGATTAGGAGAACAAGGCAGTCCAGATAAAAAAGTACTCTAAGAAACCTGCAGCTATCAAAAAGACATCACATGTTCTAAATCTTTTGTAAAAAAGGAAAGTGATTTAGCAACAAAGATCTGATTTAATAAGCTCACTGCTTTATGTTTTGGAGTTAACTGCTATTAGATTTTGTTGTAAATGTAAACAATTTGCACTTGGATGAAAAGATATCCATATTTTTTTTCTCTTTTAAAAATTATATAACTTAGCTTGCAATACATTTATTTATTAATAAAATGCTAGGCCCTGGCTATGAACAGCAGGTTCTCATTTCCTAGTTATGGTATTGAAGATCACAGGAGCTTGCTATAAATATAATAGTACTTAATCCGTTGAATTTAGAGTTTATGTGTGTATGCAGTGCTAAATAAATGATTGAAAACTTGCATTTTAAGATAAATTTGCGCTATTGGGCCCTGAGTATGGACACCGTGAATAGTACATTAACGGTCCTAAGTTGTCTGTAACGATACCATCAGGACCAATTTTTGAGAATTTGATGGGACAAACTACTGGAGCTTCCTAACTAATATGATAAAGATTCTGAGAACACTATGGCCACCAGCATATCTCATACCTTGGGGCTAATGGTGTCAGCGGCAAATCAGGTATATAACTTAATAAAATGAAACAAATTAAGTTCAGACGCTATCAAGATAAATTCTAGAAAACTGTTTTTGTGACAAGAATGTGAGATAGTTTTATAATGAGGTACAGAAGACCTAACACATAAGTGATATCAGTAACAGCGATAGCTTATTGTAATGGAGAAATTATTCTAGAACATCAGACAGATGATGTACCCCTTGGTAGCCTCCAGCCAAACATTCAGGCCCTGTAATAAAGTTTGATTCCATTTGATTTGATGGTTTGTTGAGGGTCTGTCTTTGTACTGTTGGCTCCCTAGGGGTGGAGGAGAAGTTATTGGTTTATTGAATGGTTAGTTATTGTTGGTGGAATTAATGTCAGGAGGGGAGGGGGGGATGGGGGGCTAGTGACAAGAAGTTGTGGAAGCGAAATAGGGGGATGGAGTGGTGACAAGAAGTTGGGGAAGGGTATGGGGCAAGGTCAAGAAGTTGGGGGAGGGGATTGGGTAAGGTCAAGAAATTGGGGGAGGGGATGGGGTAAGGTCAAGAAGTTGGGGAGGGTATTGGGTAAGGTCAAGAAATTGGGGGAGGGGATGGGGTAAGGTCAAGAAGTTGGTGAGAGAATTAGGAAAGAGGGGAAGGTTGAGGACAAGAGGTTGGACAAGGGGATGGGGTAGGGACAACATATTGGGCAGGAGTATGGTTAGGGTAGGAACAAGACATTGGGAGAAGGAATGGGAGGGTGGGGACAAGTAATTAGGTAGGAATAATAAGAGGAAAGGTAGGGTTAGGGACAAAAAGTATGGGGGAGGGGAAATAATTAGGGAAAGTATGTTGGGGAGGAAGCATAGGGGGAGCTGGGATATAAAATGTTTTCATATTTTCTGAAAATTGATATGAGTTATGATGTGGCATTTGTGGTGCAATAAAATAATGATTAAACCATCTGGAATATTAAAGGGTTTTGAATTATGTAACTCCATATAAAGGTCTCAGGAAGTCATAAATTAAACCATAATTTGATGGTTAGACAGCAAAACAAAACCTATTGTGACGTTGAGTTAGTAGGGGTACCTTACAGATAAATGAGACTGTTATCTAAGATCACAATATTTTATTCCCTCTCCACAACATGGATGACAGAAGGATTTTATCATGGATCAGGAACAATTCTATTTCATGAAAATGTAGAAATCATCAGTGCAAATTCGTTAATGCACAAAAACTATGGTTTCAAAAACGTTCGACAGCTTCCCATTTAACAAGCTTAAAGTTAGGGAAGAGATATTGATCCGAGTCATATGCATGCTTGACAGTTCACCAATAGTTTCAAAAATGACAATGATATATTGCAGGTGGGTTGTGTAGAAAACATATTGATGGTATTAGAGTGATTTGTTGAGGAGGAGAAGTTGTGGATCAGATAACAGAACAGAAATTGGAGAGGATGTGCATGTGTTAGACTTAAAGTGGCAGCAGGATTCTCAGGGTGGGGATAAAGCTTAAAGCATGGTCAGCTTAACCTGTAAAACAGTTGAAAGTCAATGGAAGGATTTTCTTGTGGTCTGGTAAAGCTGTTTTAGTACCATATAACACTAGAAGGCAGTGATGTGTGTACTTAAACTTTGGCATTATTGACAAATGGAGAAAGAAAATCTTGGATAAAAAATGTATTTTTGGAAACATTAAGCTGCATAGCGAGTTGTGCAGGACATTTGTATATAATTACTAGGCAGGGAGCATTCATTGTGGTGTTTGTTTACAAGTTAAAATTAATACCCAGACCCTGGGAGACTGACATGTTAATTAACTGCCCTGTAATTAAAACAGGGGACAGGGGATCTGATGCTGTGCCCACAATACAGCCGGCCCTTTCAGGGCTTTGTTTACCATATAACATTAATCAGGTCCTCTCTGTAACCCAGACTGGTCAGCCATTACAGCATTATACAGCAGCAGTTTGAATTTCAACCAAAATTTTAGGCATGAAATTCAATTTCAAAAGCAACATTACATTCTGAAATTAGTGTTTAATTATCAGGGACCATATAAGGGAGTAGCTATAGAGTTACATCACCCATCGCTGTCCCATATCCATACTGTTCCTGTTCGTTCGTTCTGGCTCCGATTTCTCGAAACAAAAGTCTAAACAAAGTTTTTCCTCTTATATAACTTATGTTAATTTTTTTTTACTTCAGTCAGTTTTTGACTTAAGTTTGTTTCGATAAATCGAGGCCTGATGTCGTTACAGACACTTCTGGTTCTAATTAAACAAACTACTGTAGACCAGCTTACTTCTGAATGCTATTTAATTTTGCGTATTTTGTTGACAATTTGAAACCATAAAAAGAATCTATTTCTATGAAAACTGTCCCCACTAGAACAATATGAGTCTAAGTTGCGAAATTAAATTGCTGCGAGAAATGTGTTAGATGTGAAAACGTTAAAATAAGTCACCGAAAAAATACATTATTAACAGGTCTAATAGATTATCTATTATACTGGCTTTATCTCATCCCTGAAAATTCATAATGAACCCTTCCAGGCTTTGAATTAGACGAGTTCACATGTTTCTGTAGGGGTGAATGAGTTCAACCTTAAACAGTGACTTTCACATGCATTTGTATCAGGCTGGAAATGCTATTGGTGCATATTTCCAACTTCTCACGAAGGACATGGAAGAGAATGCAATATTACATTGAGTAATGCTAACAACAGGATTGATTTGACCTAGTTGGTATGTGATAGCGATATTTCATCTGTCATTGATTACAACAAATCAAATGGTGAGTATAAATCAGAAGTTTATAGAGAACCTGTAAGGATATAAAAATGTTTGTGTGAATTATTTACATTTGTTTTTGTCACTAGAGACTGCTGTGTTTGTGTGAATTATTTACATTTGTTTTTGTCACTAGAGACTGCTGTGGTAAAGCCAAATACAGATAATTCATTCTGTATTAAAACTCAGGGGGAAACGTACCGATTAAATATTCATAAACATATTACTTTGGAGATAAAAGAGATAATCTCTGTTAGTTTTAGGCACCGCTCAATCTATCAAGTTCATAGAGTTTTTGAAATATTCATTTGAATGTTGTCAGTCGCTGTCGATATGTTATAGTTAAGGGGAGGAAGAACTGTTATATTCTGACAAGACAATTTATCTATCTCAAAAAACTAACCTATACTGAATAATTAGGGAGATTTTGTACATCAGCTGTATCTATTCAGTGGAATAATATATTGGTATGCTTCAATCCACTGTGTTGGAGTCATTGCAACTGAAACTTTATGCAGATAAAATTGTGATAGATTTCAAAATAAAAGTAAGTCTTTGCCTATGTATGTATGTTCTTATTGGGCGAAAACAATTGTGATTTTGATAGAAGAAAGGGAGGAAGGATAATTTAGTATATTAAAGGAATTTGATCACAAGGGACTGTATAATTCTGTATACACCCAAGTGATCACAGGGGACTGTAAAATTCTGTATACACCCCAGTGATCACAGGGGACTGTAAGTAATTCTTAATGGACTGATTATTTGGTGGCAGGCAGTGGGAAACAGGATTGTAAGATTTAGAGGTCTGCATCATTAGTTATGTTTTCAAAGATAAAGATGTGAGAGGCTAGATGGTGCCTGGAGAGACTGGTATTGTAAAACTAACCTCACTACTTCAGAATAAGATGTGTCACTGACTCAGAGCATTCAGCATCAAAGACGTATGATCAGGATAAATATCACTCTGTAAAAAAACATGTACATTTCCTGCTTTCCTACTGTTCTGAAGTCTCAATCAGAATACACCCCCTCCTTTTCTCCTATAGAGCAAAGCTTTTCTAATCTTGTATTTGATTGAAGGAAAATTGGTCGAAATGGGCAAAATATGTAAATCAACAAAGTCCATCATAGTGGCACAATTGGTAGATTATGGACCTGATGGAGAGGCATGGCAGGTCACTCCCACTGGTTGGGAGCTTGTACTCTCTTTAACTCATTAATCCAAGTATAAAGGCACCTTCACCAGAAGCAGTGGTCACTCCCACTGGTCACTCCCACTGGCCACTCCTACTTGTCACTCCTACTGGTCACTCCTACTTGTCACTCCTACTTGTCACTCCTACTGGTCACTCCTACTTGTCACTCCTACTTGTCACTCCTACTTGTCACTCCTACTGGTCACTCCTACTGGTCACTCCTACTGGTCACTCCTACTTGTCACTCCTACTGGTCACTCCTACTGGTCACTCCCATGGTCACTCCACTGGTCACTCCTACTGGTCACTCCACTGGTCACTCCTACTGGTCACTCCCACCTCCACTGGTCACTCCATGGTCACTCCTACTGGTCACTCCCATGGTCACTCCTGTCACTCCCACTGGTCACTCCACTGGTCACACCCATCACCCACTGGTCACTCCCACTGGTCACTCCCACTGGTCACACTGGTCACACTGGTCACTCCCACTGGTCACTCCGCACTGGTCACACCACTGGTCACTCCCACCTGGACTTGTCAGTCTTTACTAATTCTGGGTCACTCAAGTGGTTATGTACCGTGACTCCCAATGGTCATTCCCACTGGTCACTCCTACTGGTCATCCCCACTGGTTGGGAGCTTGTACAGTCTTTTTAACTATAATTAGTGAAAGTAACAAAACACAAGTGGATATTTATTGTAATCCTGTTAGACTTACAGAGTTACATTACATATATGTATAAATACATGATACCTAAGAGGTATCTTCCTTGATTCTTTCAATTTATCTATATAGTTACCTCCCTTGGTACCAAAAAGTTATCACTATCTATCATTAATACTTAAAGACTGATATTTCATTGAAGCTGTAAAATTATCTCCCTTGATGCTTAAAAGTTATCTCCCTTGACATTTGTTAGACAGAAACATGGTTTTAAACGAAATCAATCCCTTAAGAGCAGGATCACTTAAACTCAGTATTGAAAGCCTACCTAGTATGATTTAATAAATATCATCTATTGATAAAACGTTTGAAATTTGGTTTCTGATTGATCTTAATAATATCATTTTAAAGCACAACTTTGTGTATTGAGCTGCAGGAAGAAAAAGCAAGGTAAAGAGGTCCATAGGACTTGTACTTCTTGCTACACTATGCTGTGTTTTTGAATACCCTTGATATCATGAGCAATCAGGCAACAGATAAACACAGTAGAAAATAGGCCTGTATATTGGCAACCCTTGAGTAGGAAGTTAGACAAATTACAGCATTTACAGGCCTAAATCTGTCTTATATCGCCAGATAATGGCATGGGACCATATCTTAATCCCCTAAGTATGCTCTCATAATGATATATGGTTTCCTGTGCAATAGTACCAGTGTTTCTCTAAGGGTTTGACATTTCCAGCTGTCCTAGTTACAGGTTATGACATTTTTATGGTGTAGAGTACCCTGCACTATATCCTCTTCTGACAAACTCTTCTTTCTAGATTTCAAAAAACATAATTTACAATTTGTGAGTATTTTATGAAGAATGATCACATTATGAAGGAGATTTAAAGTTATGTAATCTGATCAGCTTCACTTTGTGTAAGACAGTTAGGAATTAAAACACTAGAAATAGCCATAAACTTTATTGATGCGGTACACTTTTTAAAATGGGAAATTGAGGTTATATGGTAATTATGAATGATGAGGTTGTTAGGAGATTTGTTGCTGTGTGTAAAATGTTGAATTTATGTGGACATCTGCATTATATCAACACAGATTAAAACGATATTTCAGGACCAACATAATTCCATTTACACTGATTGTTGCTTATTTTCTTTTAAATCCTCACTTATACTATTATGCCCTCACTATCAAATGAAGCGGGAGGTATAGTATAACTCATAAACTTTCTGATTTTATATTCATAGATGTGTTGCAGACACACTTTAATTAGCAAATCCAAGTAAATCCTAAAGCCGTTCTTTGGCATTATGACAAAAAATAGAGGGAAGGGAGATAACCTATCTAAAGAACACTTGACCTTTTTGAACTTAATCCATTGCAGTAATTAGTGTAAGGTTAATGGGATTTGCCACAGATGACACACAGAAGGGAGATAACTCCTCTGAATAACAGTTACTTTGTCATTACTAGGACCTTCAGATTATCTGGGTGTTAACAGGATACAAGATGGTAAACCTTGGATTTAAAGGAGAATTTCAATGAGTACAGAAAATTCCAAAGAAAATTAATTTGGACTGGAAATCTCTTCCATAACTTATGATGTAATGCATAAGAATCTGGACCAGACAATGTTCAGCTCTTCAGGACAAATAGGTGATTTCCTCAGACACAGCTGTCCAGTGTGTCCTCCAGGGAGTCTGAATGGTCATCACATGATGGTCACTGGGCAGCTGGTCAACCTACTTGTGGCCTTGAGAACAAAATCCTGTCCTAATTAGAGATTTAACTTCTTCCTGTAGCATTGGTTAGAGACGATTGTCTGGGTAGGGGGGACTTCCATCAAGGACAAACGTCTGGAAATTGAGGGTCGATAATGGGATAATGGCCATTGACAAGAAACTGATAATTTTCTTTATATGTCAAAATATTCAAGATAGCCATCTTAATTGCTGGTCAAATTGAAGTAACACTTTTAATAGAAGTTTGAGTTATTTTCTTGAGTACATTTCTAGGTTTCATATCATTCAGCTGTGTTATTTTCGCAGAAAATTCTTCACTATACTTTTGCTTTAGATTATGCAGACACCATTTGGATACTAAAGTATGATATCTTGTTGAATTAATAAAAAAAAATGAAATGATATGTAATTGATTCCAAATGATATATATATATATGTAGGGATTTTTTTGTAATATTTTTTATTCCCCATTTGGGCCTCTAATGACTCAATCAGGTTTATTTGTCTCCCTTTGTCAATATGCACAGCGGTTAATCTGTTTTACCTTATATGGAAGTATTGAATAACATGGATAGTGACCAGCGATGATTTTCTTTGAGACATTCAAGGCTTTATTAGGAAGTGAAATTCAAATTTTAAAAGAAATTTGGCATTAATTCTGAACATCAGTTTTTTGTCAATATACACACTCAGATCGTACAATAGAGTATAAAAACTTCGGGAAACTTTAAGAAATTTGAAAGTTACCAGATGATGATTGAAAACGAAATACATGTTGTTTAATTTAACTCAACTCAAGCTAACAAATCATTGAGGAAGCTTAGTCATGAAGAGCATGCTTGATTAAGGTTGTAATATGATTCAGTTTTAAAGCCGTTTGGTAATGTGTAGGACCATGGCGACAGCCATAATCTGTTTCACTAAAGGTACACATATAAAAGCTTTATGATTATAAACATGATGCTTTTAATGGATGAACTAGTAGGTTATTCAAGACTCAAAGTTTCACATTTATAAGAATTAGCAAAACAAAACTTGCACTAATTTGAAATAAACAAATAGAAATTATTGAAATATGTTTTTTGTAATTATGAACTTACAGTAATGCTACCTTTTTATTTAGTTAGATTTTTAATATTTTAGTTAATCACATTTAAAATAATCATAAAAACCAATACCAAGGAAATGATTAAATCATTGTGTTATAGAATCTTTCTTTTCCACTAAAGATCTTATATAGGCATATCTTAAATATACATATCAAACCAATTTAGTCTTTGTCGCTGTTGTTTGCAACATTGCTTTTGATTGACTAATACAATGGTGAAATAATTCTAAAAAGAGTAAAAAGAGAATCCCTGAATTAATTTAGAATTTCGAAGAGATAATTTTCTTTTATTATATACTTTATCTCCAAAATTTGAAGAATCTAAATAATGCATTCACCCCTGAAAATGTGAAATTAACTGTTCCAGCACTTTAATGAGAAGAAGTCAAATGCATGTTCAGGGATGAAGGAGTAATACTTACCTTAAAATTAGTTTGTATTTTCCTTTAATGTTTCTTTACTAACGATCATCCTATATGTTTGTATACCGGTAATCTTTGATTCGTCCCATGCCCTCGTCCCATGCCCTCGTCCCCTCGTCCCATGCCCTCGTCCCATGCCCTCGTGCCCTCGACACTACTATATCGATCCTATGATGAGTAATATGTTTCTTGTCATCAATCAGTTGGGACATCTAAGTTTCTAGCATTCAAGTAAATACCCATATTGTCATGTTTTCTATCTCTGTTTTAGTCATTTTTATACATCTTCAGGACTAATTGGTTTTCACATGTGTGGCAAGAAAAGACAAAAAAAATCTCTTTAGAAAAAAAAGTTGTTGTGATATTATTGAACCATTATCTACGACAAAAATGTTATGAGCAGATGTAGATTTTTTTTTTCCAAACTATCTGACATATGCATTGTTATAGGTAGATTACAGACTTTACTCAGAATATTCTTAGCACATTTCCATATGAATGAAAGACTGGGAAATATAATCAATATATGACAAATATCATTAACCTAAATTTTTGTCTTTTATTGAAGTTCAGGAGGGTTTTAGTAAATAAATCTTTCTGTGGTATAGATATGGGAAGCCTGACAGTGCTTTACATGTACTTGTAACGTTTCATCTCCGAGATCTCGAAAGGAAAATAACAGAGGCTGATTTCTTCCTTAACATGATACATGCTCGTTAGCATCCGTTCTCTGTACCTGTATTCTGTACCTGTACTGCTCGTTAGTGATTACCTGTCCTTTTTTTACCTGTGACACTAAAATACCAGTTATCATGTTGTCTTTTCCTAAACAACCAACAGGCTTAGTTCCATGAAGTGATGAATGGAATGGTCCAATCTGTAGATAAAAAAGTGAAATAGAATGTGCCATTCATAGTTAAGTAGGGGTCAAGAATGCTATGAGATATTACTCATTCTATAACTCAGAGGAAATATTACTAATATGATTGACACATGTTGCCCTTCAAGACAAGAATTAGTCACTGCAACCTTTTGTTTGCAGGCTTGTGTAGTTTAGCCTAAATCTATAAACCAGTCTAACAAAAGTCTGCATTTTCATTTTTTTTTTTTGGAAGATAGAAAAAAATCAGGTGATCCTTGAGAATGTACCTTGTATTGAAATGGAATTAGAATTTGATTCAATTTAATGCAATAAATGATGGACATATTCTCCAATAGGATGAAGACAATCAATTTTGGTGATAAATTCTCCGATGCATTTTTGTACAGATTTTGACCCATCAATATTTTGTACAGATTTTGACTTGCTATTTATTTGTACAGATTTCGACTTGCCATTTATTGGTACAGATTTTGAGCTGCCATTTATTTGTACAGATTTTGAGCTGCCATTTATTTGTACAGATTTTGACCTGTCAATGTTTTGTACACATTTTAACCCATCCATGTTTGTACACATTTTAACCCACCAATGTGTTTGTTTGTTGACAGGTATTCCATTATGGCCAATGGGTCACTATTAATCGCGAGTGTGCAGCATTCTCGTACAGCGCCACGGCTCTCTGATAAGGCTGTATACCAATGTGTTGCATCTGTGGAGAACGTTGGTCAAATCATTAGTCGCAAAGCAAACTTAGATATCGCACGTGAGTTGTTTCCCTTTTTAGACAAGATTTATCTCCCCTTATTGAGTGATAAATTGCTTGTTTTTATTATGACCATCAAATCATTTGTTTTGTGCTTATTAGAAATGGTAAATAGGATGTGTCTGGTTATGATAACTATAACTTCAATAAATCAGTTTGGTATACCCATTGGATATCAAATGATTGAATTTCTTATTTGATAAATTCCATATTACGTAGTCACTCATATATATTCATTTATATATGAAAGAAATAAAGAACCACATATTCCAAGTCAATCCTATTGTTAAGATCATGCAAGAATAAACTTTGTCTTATTTACTATATATAATTAAAAATTTGCATTTTTGTAGATTAAAAAATTCAAAATATATTTTCACATAGTCTAATCCATTCTACACTTTAATGCTAGATTTTTCTAAGATATGTATTTTACATATTTTTATTTTTTATTTATTTTCCAGATTTATCAAAAACATTTGACATCCAACCTCATGATATGACATTATATTTACGGGATGTGGCTATGTTCCGGTGTGAAATAGACGGGGCGCCGCCCCCTAATATTACGTGGTATAAAGACGGAAACCCGCTACAAGATAGAAATAATATAAGAATATTTACGGATGGTGTTTTAGAAATAAATCCGGTTGAATTTCGAGACTTTGGATCGTATCATTGTGTCGCAGAAAGTTTAGATAAAGTTAAATCAAGATCAAGTCGGACAGCAAGATTACGACAGAACGCTGATATAGGTAGGTTCTTACTTTCTTGTACAATTCTGTATTTCCATATTATAGTTTATGCGAGTTTCACACATAAAATGAACATATTAATTGATATCTACCCCCAATGGAAAATATAGATGTCAGAATATATTGATATTTAGACATTAAACTTCAGTACATTTTGGGTCAGAGCTTTCTCAACTTATGAAATTCAATGAATTGTGATTGTTTGTAGATGAAATACTACAGGGGATACAGCCATCATTTGTTATGCGACCAAAGAATACGTGGGCTGAGGTCGGCACAACAGTAATCCTCTTTTGTGGGGCTAACGGACAGGCAAAAGAGGGCAGACAACCCACAATTTCATGGCTGAAGAATGGCATCACCATTGATTTTACGTAAGTATATAGGGGTAGGGGAGATAACCTACAAAAATAATGGCTAAAGAATGGCATCACCATATATTTTACACAAGTATAGTGTATCATGGTGAAAGAATGGCGTCACCAAAGATGTTATGTCTGTACAAAGGGGAGATAACCCACGATAGCTTGGCTGAAGAATAACGTCATTATAGACCTTAATATGAGTATCAAGAGCAGACAACTCCTGATATAATTACTAACAATTTCATTACAATTCCATAAAAATATCTTACCATTTAAAGCAACAAACAAGCATACCTTCTTTCTTTTATTAATTATAAACATTTAATGTAGCTGTTGACAGTGGAAAAAAACTATGTGATTAAAAAAATGAATATTTTAGTGTCATATATTGTACAATGGGGTTTGAATCAATATGATAAAAACATAAAAATAGGAGATTTTGTTATAGATCCTGTGTGATACATGGTGTGAAATTTGTGAGTAATAAAAACTTTGTGAGCAGAAATCAGATAAATCCCAGGGGAAGGAGGAGGTGGTTCATCTATCAGGCTTTTACTGGTGTTACTGTCCCCTGTATATATACAAATGGATGTAAAACCATTTGTAATCCATGTACACAGAATAATTGAGTTGTCATAACTCAAAACATTTCTCCTCATGTTTCACAGACAGTGATGGACATGCTGATCTCAGTACGAATACACCATGTAAGAATAGATATATTTCTATGGTTACATGTTTGTAGCTAAAGCAGTATGATAACATGATGGTACAAGAAATATATAACTCACATATTCTGTAACTATTATAAAACAAGATACTATTGTAATTGATTGTGGTGATAAAATATGTTTAAATCACAGAAAAACCAACATGTATCATATAAATCACACTTTTGGCCTTGATGGAAATGTTTAATGAGCCTTGATGTTAGTGGAAGCCCAGAGAAACCCCTCTTGTCGTGACAAAACAACCACCTTTGAAATTCCTAATAATCACAAATATCAATGTAGTCAACTGTCATGGTAAAAATCTCAATATAAAAAAAGAGATTGTTGTTATGGTAACAGTTTTAGATAGAAGTATGAAAATAAGTCTTCAAATAATTTTCAGTTTTGAGTTATTTTGTGTGACAACCAGTGTGAACTGTCTGAAGCTGTTGTGTTACCGGAACTCTGTACATGTACAATAACTTACTTTTGTTTTATTAGATGACTTTTTGACAAGAATATTGTGACATTTTTTCTTTAAAATGTAGATTTTATATTGCTGTTGTCACATGGATTTAAAGCTATGGCAAAACCTAGGAAATGTATCAGAAGTTCACAAGCAAATGAGGATATCAAATCACTGATTCAACTTATTCACCCCCTGAACACACATTTGGACTCTTCTAATTCAAAGACTGGAAGAGTTCACTACCAATTTTCAGGGATGAGTTAAAGTAGGAATAAATTTACATACACAACAAATAATGACAGTTTATGTCACACACAATATCAAAATATGGTCTGTTGGTATAGAGAAGAAAGACCAGGCTCCTGGATCACGAAAGATTCTTAGGCTTAAGGTTAGACTTAGCCAATCATTCATGACGTAACGGTTTGTAAGGTCATATTTGATTGGCTTCATTCATGAGGTAACGGTTTGTAACGTCATATTTGATTGGCTAAGTTAAAACTTAAGACAGTTTTGGACTTAAGATTGTTTCACGATCCTGCGGCCGGGATTTTAATTGTGTTTGTACAAAAAAAATAAAGAAATTAAGCTGTCTATGACTTAACTAAAACTGAAGAACTTAAACTGAAGAAATGACTTCAACGGGATTCTGGATGGCAATTCAAGTGAGAGAATGATAGAGGAAGAAGTATTTAAGATAATTGCCTACCGTGGAATTATTTCTAGAAATGTTCTTGGTATGAATCAATAAATCAATATCTAATTGTCGTGAATTTGAATCAAATAATTAAAATGGAAAGAGGAAAAAATCACTGGTATTTAAATTTCCATATGAGAAAATGATTTGACTTTGATTGGTTACAATCATTTACAACATTTAAAAAAGGTTATAATTTACCTCAAACACCCATGTTGACACATTTGAACTCTTCTTATGGAATTGACTGAAATAGTTCCTGATGAAGTTCCAGGAGTTATATTTACAATGTAGTTATAGATCGCGTTTATGTGATGATGTAAGCATTCCTGTTTTACAGGCAGACCTAGGGTAGACTAACAGTCGTGTTTGATGTAGCCATTCCTGTTTTACAGGCAGACCCAGGGTTGACTAACAGTCGTGTTTTTCACTGTGTGATGATGTAAGCATTCCTTTTTTTACAGGCAGACCCAGGGTAGACTAACAGTCGTGGGCGCCGGGAGTTTACAGATCTATCAGGTCCGGGAGGAAGACTCCGGTACATTTACATGTCGAGCAGAGAATCCTATCGACTCTGAGGACGCCGATGCAACTCTTACTGTACAAGGTAGGGGGGATAACTCTTACTGTTTGAGGTAGGGGGTATAACTTTACTGTTCAAGGTAGGAGGGATTACTGTGACAATTTTGATGGTCAGCCAGGAAGTTTTGACTTGTGATAAAGTATGTGTTAATAGGAATAACTCATTGCTGAGTCCCAAACTGTATTGGAGGATTTTTCATAAAAACAACATTTTCTGAAATAAATCTTAATGCTCAAAGAAGTGATTTTATGAAGGCACCAAAATGTTTACTACATTAGTATGCGACTTGCACAATATAAGATTGAATAATACTTTTATTTTGAAGTTACTTCCACAACATTTTAAATGAGCTACAACTATTATCTATATACAAAGCCCGGGAATTTTTGATAGAAATATTTTCCCTGCTGTTACAGTTCCACCAATGTTCCGAGACCAGCCGGTGAACCACATCGCTCAGGTCAACTCCGACGCTCTCTTTCTCTGTGATATATATGGAGTACCAATGCCAGAAACACGGTGGTTTAAAAACGGACAATTAGTCAAGGAACTCAACGAATCAGACTATTTCCAAATCGTAGATAACAAACATCTGAGGATTCTGGGATTGCTGAAGAAAGATGAAGGAATCTACCAATGTTTCGGAGAAAACTCACTGGGCAGTATCCAGCGCAGTGCACAGTTAATAGTAGTTGATCAGAGTAAGTGTTGTTGTCAGCTAATGTGCTATTTATTTACAGGGTAGGGCAGATGAATACGAGAAGACGAAGCAGTGTAATCCTACATATCGAGATTTGTGACTTTTACACAGATGCAGAATTACTTTGGTTTTATTTTTTTTTTTTTTTTTTTTTTTTGCAAAGTATGAAGGTATATTTTAAGTAACATGATGTTAATAGCTATATCAAAGCCAAGTTTCACAAACAGTCCTTATCTTTAAGGAATTCCTCAACTTAAAGTTCTCCAAATGAAAACTTTACAGATTTGAAGGAAGACTTCTTAACTTACTATTTTTCTGTTACTTCTGTAATGCTTTCCTATGGGGAATTTAAAGTCACAGAGTTCCTTGAAGTTTGTGGAACTGCATGAAGGCCAAGAAAACTATAATGAATTTTTTTTATAGAAAACATTCTAATTTAAACTTTGAAATATATTTCATAAAAACTGTTCTTGAATAGTTACTGATTGAGATAAAGTAATTCTGCAGTTATCCCCCTATATGATGCATACCTTCCCTTGTACAGCATGACCTGGTGAAACCCTTTGTAAATGGAACAGTGTCCATGTTCCTCGTCACTGGAACTAAAATCTAAACATTCCATTTGTTAATTTGCCTCATATTTATGATCACAAAGTCATAATCTGTTTTTTTAGAAGTATCCTTATTATTCTGAACAGTTATGTATTTGTATGCCCCTGTTCTGAAAGAGGGACATGATATTATTGGAAGTTCCATCCCAGTTTTATGTTATGTAAAGATGGACATTTATGGCCTACAGACATCTCTATTTTTCCCATGAATGAAAAAAAAAATGTAATAATAAAAAGATAATTACAAAAGTACAAAAAGGATTGGGTTTTCTCAATTTATTACTGGACTGAATTTTTTCCCCATTACTTTATATCTCTAAACGATTTGATCATGAATATGTGGGATATTTGCAGTGGTAAACACACAAGTGTCTTACTATATCATATTCACCTTTGTCAGTAACAAACCTACTCTGGGCATGCATAAAGAGTAATCATAGAATTAGGACTTTTAGGTAATGGTAGGAACCTTTTGATATTTACAAAGTTATTTGAGTTAATTTTTAAACTCTTGCACATGACTTTAAACTTACTTTAAAAATGAAAATTCAAATCCATTAAAATGAAGAAGAAAAAAAACCTTATTAATTTACCTAAATTAAATTTCATAAATTTTTACTCATCTGTACATGTTCAGGAAGTATAATATTTTACAAAAACAAATTTTGGTGACTCTCATCAAAATTATAAATGTTTTTTTTTTGCATTAGCAAGTAGTTAAAGGAACAATTCGCAGGCTATTATTTGCCTTTTTTTTCCCAAAATTATCTACAGTAAATCAAATATAGGTACATTGTATACTCACATATCCATTTCTTCAATGAGTACAGATTTGGAAATTGAAATTAATTTAAATATGTATACATTACTAGCTATGTCAGTTGCGATGCTGTGTTGATTGTAATTGTACAATCCTATATAAACCTTTTATATACTCTTCCCAAACACCTGACTAACATGGAGATTGAAATGTACATTAAGATTAAATTGCTTAGCACAAATTTGGGAGGGTTACGAGTGTCTGGAAATTCTGGCAATAAGGTTTTTTGATCACCAAGATTACTGTATTCAAAGTAAAAAAAGTTGAAAAGGTAAATAAGATTTTCTATGAACAGAATAATCACAAATTGATAAGATTTTTCATGAACAGACCAATAAAAATTCAATATTTTTTTATGAACAGACCAATGAAAAATGAGACCAATTGAAATTCAGATTTTTCATCAGCAGACCAAACCAAATTAATATTTGTTATGAACAGACCAATCAAAATTGAAGTTATCTATGAACAGACCCATCAAGATAAGGATTTGTTATGATCAGACCAATTAAAATAAGGATTTGTTATGAACAGACCAATCAAAGTTAAGGTTTTCTATGAACAGAACAATCAAAATTAACATCTTTTATGAACAGAGCAATCAAAATTAAGATTTGTTATGAACAGGCCAATCAAATTTAAGATTTGTTATGAACAGACCAATCAAAATTAAGGTTGTTTATGACCAATTAAAAAGGATCAATGAATAATTCTCTATAAATTACCAAACATTGTATGTCTCATGTACAACCGATGGAAGTTTTCAGTTATTTGCTTGTTATGTTTAATTTCTGTTATCTATGCTTACAAGCTTTTTCATTATGATTTAAATCTTATGCAGATAGACAATTAAAGTTCTTTATTAGCCACACATTTTAATTGTAAAGATTTGATTTTATCTTAATACAACTTTTGTTCTCTTTATTCCCTATGAATATCCTGTGTCTGCCACATGTTGGGACGTCCTGTTATTACATGTGGCCGATTTGTTAATGTGAAGGAATTTGTGGTGGGTTTACCTGAAATCCTGTAGCTAGTCCGTATGGGTAAAGGGAGATAATCCTTGAATGTGACCTTAGCATATCCGTTCCTGATATTATTTGTAGTATGCTGTCGGTGTTGTGTGTATTTAACTGTGCATGGTGTATTCCAACATATCTATTATATTTAGCATGTATTCATTAAACATTGTAACACTTGGAAAAAAAAAATAATCAATAAAGAAAATAAAAACAATATTTTATTGACATATTCAAAACATTTCTATTAAAAAAAATTTGTAACAAGTACAAAATTTTGCAAAAAATTGTTTCATCTTCCTTTATGATTAAAATAATTAAAACAAATACTTAAAAGAAGACCACAAAAAACAAATTAGATGAAATAAAGAAGTTTAATCTATCATATTTAGCATATAACTTTCTGTGTACATTTAAACTATGGCTATGCTGACTTATATGATTGTTTTGATAAAATGCAATAGTTAACAAATCCTTACATTTTATATGGAATAAACTAAATATCATCAGTTAATACAAGCCAGTCATTTACATCTCTTAGGCTATTCCCATGCAGTCGTTCTTTGTAATGCTGTATCTCCCCACCGTAGCTTACCAACTAACTTGATAATTATTTAGGCTTCACAATAAAACATATTTTTATTTTCAAACAATTAACTCTGTGTTTAGCAAATGTCTTAGAATAACAACAATATTCTCTATGACCTATGACCTCTTTCCCAAGGTCAAATATTTCTTCTCAGATTTAAATTGTTTTGATGATCAGGTCAAATAATTTCCCAACATAGAAAGTTTTAAACTATTTCGTTAGGTCAAAAATTCTCCAATTTCAACAAGTTTTATACTCTTGTCTGCTGATGCCATACATTTGTTTGGATTGGATGAAATAGACATGGGGATCTTTACAAAGTGTTTAATGCCATAGCACTTTCACTTTCTCATTTAGAATTGTGTTAATTTGCATAAAATTGATCCTAAAATCGCTTCTTATGATTGATTTATTAATATTAAGATGATCAACTGAATTGACTTAGAATGGTTTGATCCTTTAGATAGAATGCTATACAAATCAGAAAAATATCCTAGATTTCAAATATTACATTCATGGGATATTTTTTTCAAATGCTTTCTTGATATAGAAATGTCTTCAAATTTAAAAAGCCCCAAAACAAAAAAGGAAGAGAACGATGGATGGCTCTATCAGTTTGAGTAATTTACTTTAATTTCACAGACGTGTTAAGCTGTAGTATGCAACCTTTTGTATTTTATATTGTTTCATATGTAGCATGAAGCATATAGTTTGATTTTCTGTAGCATGTGTGATTTTGTGTATATAGTGCCAAATATTTCTATAGGTTTCCATTGTTGTTAAGAGAGAAGAGAAGTAGTGCAGTATGTTACCTTAGATTTAAGGGAGTCATGCTAAGAGAAAAATCACTGTTAAGCTTAAGTCTCGATTTTTTTTCATTGTATTTGAAATACTTATAGTTTAATATACAATCTATGCGTTAGTCAGCAGGGGTGCTGAAAATTGATTAGGTCAGATCTAATAGTTACCAAGGCGAGGAATAAAAATAGGGAGGAATAACTCAATGTGCAATATCAATGAATGTCAAACAGGAGGAGTTATAGAAAAAGATTGAACGGAGCTGAATGGGGGTTGAACAGACATATGGGGATGAAAGGGGCTATGTGGAGTTAAATTGGGTTTTCAGTTTTTGAGTGTTATGGAGACTGAAGAACTCCTTCCATGTATTTGGCACTTATATACATACTATATTTACCCTTATTTACCTTATTTTAGTATGTATCATTTGCTTTACTTCATGAATTATTTTATATCATTTACATATTAAGATTCATCAACAACTTTCAGGAAACCATGGACTTGTGTTATTACATTGTGATTGTGTGTACTATAGTATTCTTTCTAGCCACTACTTAATGTCTTTTGGAAATTATAAGAAATCATTTGAAGATTTATATGAAATATCATGGTATTTAATTTCTAAATTGGTCTCAAGTTTGTTTATCAATAATGAAATAATAGATGCTGATAGAAGAGTGTTTTTGTAATGTTTGTATATGTGTTAAATAGAAATTTCTTCAAGTGATCAGATCAAGACATATGGCAGATATTTGGCTTAATAACCAGTTACCAATAACAAATAACATTAATAACAATGTTAGTCTATATTGTTCATGACCATCATTCAAACAATCATCTCAATGTATTCTGGCTACTTATCTCATATCAAAAGTAACTGCTATTTGCTTGACATTAGACATGGAAGAAGACAGAATATCAAACACCTGCAAAGATGATTGAGAGAAAAAAAGATATACTATTTCTTCTTTCATGTCACTACCTGCTGTTTATAGATGAACCTGATAAATTGGCTTCCTAAACTACAATCTGCTTTTTATTTATTTGATATAACCTCTATTTGTGTTGTTCGTTGGCTTTGTTTCTTACCTCCCTTGTTTTACGATTACCTCCCTTTTCCCCAGTGGTCTCCCCTCCCACCCCTTCTTCCTTCACACGGCCTATACATCATTTAGGCGGAATCTACGGTGACCAGACGCGCCTTCCATCGAAGCCACGAGAGATGCGAGCGGCCATTGTTTCCAGGAGGTTTGTCACACTGTCCTGGAGCAGACCACAATCCACAGGAGAAGGGGAGGCAACTCAGTTAATCTACTCTGTATACTGGAAAGAGCTAGGATCAGAAAGGTAAATGAATTAACTGATATTAAGTATAAAGATAGTTTGAATTATATTATGTGAATACTTTGGTATGAATTTTTCTTTTATGACTATAATATGTTGTTTTTTGCATAATTATGACATTTTCTCCATAAGAAAAGACATACACCAAACTCTTCAGAAGTAAATGAGAAAATAGTGTATTGTATTATAAAATACTGCTTATGAGGAAAAATGTAAAAACTGATCAATCTTTATCTGCAGAGAGAGGGTATTGAACACCACACAATTAGGGGCCAACATACAACACCTTAAACCCAATACAGCATACGAGTTCCGACTTCGGGCCTACAACCAGTACGGACCGTCTCCGACCTTCGCACGGATATCTATCAACACAGAAAAAGATGGTAAATAATTCATTCAGAACTAATTTTATTCTTTCAGACAACTAGTTTGTTGTGGAGTTATAATTTTTTTATTAAAATGTTGAATATCCATTTTTAAACTCGTAGAATTATAAAGACTATAACATTTGGATCTTCTCTGTCACTATCAGTTATAACCTTTATTTGTAGTCTACAATCTCAGCTTCTTTACAAACATTCATGTGACACCAATTTGGCACAATTATCACTGTCAGATATATTTTATTGTAGTTGATGTTCCCAGCCCCCCTACAAACGTCCAGGTGACTGCAGTATCTTCCATGGCAATCCAGGTTGAGTGGGAACCTCCTGTCCATGCAAAGGGTACCATTACCAAATATGTGGTAATCTCATACGAAGTTGGTGAAGACAGTGGTGAAAATCGGGTTGAGGTCCTTGATACCTCATACTTGCTAGAAAACCTAAAAAGTTTTCGAGAGTACAGTTTCCGTGTTTTTGCCAGTAATGAAATTGGGGATGGAACAAGTTCTAAAGAGTACACTTGTCGAACATTTTCAGCCAAACCTAGTGACACGCCAACAAATGTGTCAGTGGAGACTTCAAGTTCTGAGGTTAGTATTTATTACTGATGTCCTATTATAGTAATTTAAAAGAAAACGTCATTGTGTATTTATGCAGTTTTTCACTGGACTACTTTTTTCAACATATTCAATGTAATTACTATTGATAGTTCTACCTCAATACCACTTGGTTTAACTTTTGCTCTGTATGTTTAAAATCTATTTTGAGCAGTTGTCAGCTATTTTTATTAGACTGATGGTTTTGTTTGTGGTATTCCCATTACAAAATGTCTCATATTCTGAAATAATGATAGTTACATAGGAAAAGAAACACATATTAAGGAGATTAACCATTCAAACTATCAATATTTGTCATTCTTTAGATTTTGGATAGGCTAGACCATTGAATTTGTGTTGAATGTGTGTACATAGTTCATCAATACTTTTGTGTTTTGTTTGAGTGTTTTGTTGATATTGCAGAGTATCCCTCAGTACTTACTGACCTTTGATAACCTGTATCGCCTCAATACTAACAGTACTTTGATTTCCTTACTTTATTTCTTGTTACATACTGACCTGTATCCCTTCTGTACTTAAGTACTTTGATTTCCTTACTTTATCTCTCGTTACTTACTGACCTGTATTCCTTCAGTACTTAAGTACTTTGATTTCTTTACTTTATCTCTCAGTTCATACTGACCTGTATCCCTTCAGTACTTAAGTACTTTGATTTCCTTACTTTATCTTTCAGTACATACTGACCTGTAACCCTTCAGTACTTAAGTACTTTGATTTCCCTACTCTATCTTTCAGTACATACTGACCTGTAACCCTTCAGTACTTAAGTACTTTGATTTCCTTACTTTATCTTTCAGTACATACTGACCTGTAACCCTTCAGTACTTAAGTACTTTGATTTTCCTTACTTTATCTTTCAGTACATACTGACCTGTATCCCTTCAGTACTTAAGTACTTTGATTTCCTTACTTTATCTTTCAGTACATACTGACCTGTATCCCTTCAGTACTTAAGTACTTTGATTTCCTTACTTTATCTTTCAGTACATACTGACCTGTATCCCTTCAGTACTTAAGTACTTTGATTTCCTTACTTTATCTTTCAGTACATACTGACCTGTAACCCTTCAGTACTTAAGTACTTTGATTTCCTTACTTTATCTTTCAGTACATACTGACCTGTATCCCTTTCAGTACTTAAGTACTTTGATTTCCTTACTTTATCTTTCAGTACATACTGACCTGTATCCCTTCAGTACTTAAGTACTTTGATTTCCTTACTTTATCTTTCAGTACATACTGACCTGTATCCCTTCAGTACTTAAGTACTTTGATTTCCTTACTTTATCTTTCAGTACATACTGACCTGTATCCCTTCAGTACTTACAGTACTTTGATTTCCTTACTTTATCTTTCAGTACATACTGACCTGTAACCCTTCAGTACTTACAGTACTTTGATTTCCTTAATTTATCTTTCAGCACTTACTCACCTGTATCCCCTCAGTACTTACAGTACTTTGATTTCCTTACATTATCTCTCAGTACTTACAAAACTTTGATGTCCTTTCAATCCCCTCCAATGTCTCCCTCAGTATCTGTCCCCTTTTTATATCTGTATTTTCCCCTCCAATATTTATGGATTTTTTGACTACATATCTGTATCTCCCTCAGTACTTACAGTACTTTGATTACTTTACAGAGTATTATTGTGAGATGGGAACCCCCTCCAGCTGATTCACAAAACGGTGTCATCACTGGATACAAAATAAAGTACAAGAAACGCGGTGACAATCGTGCAGCTAAGACTGTGACTACAGATGGAAACAGACGTCTGTATGCCCTCACAGACCTCATGAAGGACACAGAGTACCAGGTATAATGACTTTGAGGTGACAGTACGTGTCTCCCTGTCTTTATAAGGAAACGTTGACAATCAATATCACATTCTTCCCTAAAATATTGAAATTATAATTGTCAATTGTTTGAGTTGCAAATTCCAATGTTTCTTCAAACTGTAGTAAAGACAAAAAAAATCTACTTTTTGTCAAATTTGGTGTTTACAATAAAATTATGATGATGTTGACTTTTCATTCAGACTGTTAACCTCAACTTATTCTCTTTCTTTAATGATTTCCATGTTTTTTTAATACAATGAAAGATTTTGTGTATATTTTGTATTTTTTGTCTTAGGTGAGGATTGCAGCCCTGACAGTCAATGGGAGTGGACCCTACGTTCGCTGGCACCGAGCCACCACGTATCGCGACGACCTGGATGGTACTTATTTTAGATTCATTGTTGTATGAATTGTTAAAATACTGTACACAAATTTTACCTAATGAACTAAAACGTAAACCATAATTGTTTTTACTTTAATTGATGAGGCCTTGCAGTGAAACTGTGTATCACATAATTAGTCTGTGAACATTAAATACATCCTAAATGTATTAGAAAACACCCTCGATCGCTTGACAGACTCAAGTCAAAACATAACTTTCTCTCCCTATGTGACCTCTGTTGAATTTTTGTTTTGTGAAATTGCGACCAGAAGTGTTTAAACACTAAAACATTGTTAAAGAAGTATAAATTGTCTCTCATTAATAAAGAATGTACATGTCCTAATTATCTGTATTCCATGCAGAAATTATTTTGATGACAATTGAAATTTTTTTTTTTATATATATATATTAACCAGGCATCAAGTTCCCCCAACCTAGAGTTGCCTGACACCCATTATAAATGTGTTTATTTTTACAGAGACGCGAGTACCTCCACCTCCACGGCTGATACGAGTGGTGCCATACGACACTTCCATTAGAGTGTCGTGGTCTGCCCCGGATCCGGAGTCCAAGATTTTAGTTCGTGGTTACATACTGGGGTATGGTAAGGGTGTACCAGACTCCTACCGACTGACATTGGATGCGGACAGTCATGTATACACTATAGAAAACCTACGTAAGTCAGATATATACAGTATAACTTGTCTCAATGGAAAGTCAAGTTTACGTAAGTCAGATATATATACGGTGTAAGTTGTCTAAAACGGATGTCTCTAGGACCAGTGTATTTGGCTGGTATAAACCAGGTTTCTGAATTATAGAGGCTTTAATTACTATAAATTAGGGAGAAAAGTGTCATACAATTAAGCTGTAATACACAGAAGTGCAGGTGAGACAAGCGACGACTTTGACAGTTTACACTGTATTAATGTCTATTTGACTCAATACATGAATATTTCAAATTTAGATGTTAAAGTTAAATAAATACCTTATATATAGGCAGATTTATTGGACTGATAAAGATACTTTTGCTGTGATGCTTAGACAATATATAAATGTTTTGCGTATCAATAATTCTTTTACAGATAACATTTAAGCAATAATATTACACAGTGACAAATATTACTTTTGAAGAATCAAAATGTTTGAGGAAACATTAAAAATATCTTGGGTACCAGCATGATACTTGTAAACTGTTGTGGTAAAAAAAAAATAAAAAAAACCCATTTCATGTTTTTAGAAAAAATCTAACTGGCAATATGGTTTGGTATGATCCTAGATTGAATGTACAGTTCCAAACATTTTATAGTTATTTTTTGTTAGTTTTGCAATAACAAATCATCAAATATAAATTCTTTCTTCAATTGAGTAAACTGATACATTGTTAATTATAAAAGCTATTTGTGTTCCACAGAGCCAGCCTCGCAGTATGTCATCACAGTGTTAGCCTTCAATAACATAGGTGACGGAGAACCCAAGTACCAAACGGCTGTTACTAGTGAGGAAACAGGTAAGGGAGATAATTATAGGAAGGGGAGATCACTCTAGGGTAAAGGTGATAATTACAGGTAGGGGAGAAGAGTGCAGGTAGGGGAGATCACTCTAGGGTAAGGGGGAGATCACTCTATGGTAAGGGAGATAATTATAGGTAGGGGAGTCACTCTTGGGTAAGGGAAAGAAGTACAGGTAGGGGAGATCACCCTAGTTTAAGGGAGAGAGTTATAGAGAGTATTATAGGTAAGGAAGATCACTCTAGCTATATTTTCTCTGATGGATTTATTACCAGGTTAAGGAGATAAATCTTGTGAAACATTGAGTCTGCCACCCTATAATTTATAGCTTTTTCTTGAATTTTAGAATCGTGAAGATGTAATAATGCATAGAAGTAGTAAACAGTTTTCTCTAGAGAAAAAAGTAAAACAAAAAATTGTCTTGTTGATAAACATTTTGAAAACCTGAAAATTAATTGTCATTGAAAAATGACATAACATGGAATGTTATTTTTGTCTGAATTAGTTGTGTTTCTGTGTTTCAGTGACAGAACAAGTGACTCCCATGATGCCTCCTGTTGGGTTGAAAACGATTGTGTTATCATCGTCAACAGTGGTACTGACCTGGGCGGACACATCATTAGGGAAGTCCCAGACGGTCACTGACAGTCGGTACTACACTGTCCGTTACACCTCTCTACCAAATAACAACAAACGATACAAGACTATCAACTCCACTGACCTTAACGCTCATATCGACAACCTTAAACCCAACACGCGGTATGAGTTTTCTGTCAAGGTCATTAAAGGTCGTCGCCAGAGCACTTGGAGTATGAGTGAAATCAATGTCACACAGGAATCAGGTAAGGTTCCATTGGATTACTCTGTTCCTGTAAGTTAAGTCTCTTTCACTTAAACAAACCATTAAAATTACCAGAGGATAATGAATTAGATTTCAAATGAAAATATAATTTCAGTGTTCAAATTGTGATGAGGTGGCTTTGGAATTATGTGTTTTTAAACCCTTAGATTAGCAAGTTTGACATAATTCTGAAAGCCAAAGTTTTACTTCTTGATTCATTGTCATTATGGCCGACTTCTATTTTTATCCTCTATCACAGCGCCCTCTACTGTACCAAGAGATCTGACCCCTGTTCCAAAAGAGGACAATCCCACAGCGGTTACAATGAACTGGCAGCCTCCACAGAAACCCAATGGGCAGATCACAGGTAAATTATAAAAAATACACATACATCATACTTTTTTCCCCTGGATTTATACTTGCAATATACGTCAAGTAACAAACATAAAGACAAAAACTTATTAAAGACAATATGTGATGTAATATTTGACCTCTGTTTGACTTATTTGACCTGTGACCCATTTGACCTGTATCTGACCTTTATTGACCTTTTTGTCCAGGTTGCCTGCCTTTCTATACAACTGACCAGAAAAAATGATTAAAAATAATATGTGACCTACTATCTGACATCTGACCTGTATCTGCAGACCTTTCTGTCCTATGACCTATCTGACCTGTATTTGACCTTTCTGTCCTATGACCTATCTGACCTGTATTCAACCTTTCTGTCTATGACCTATTTGACCTGTATTTGACCTTTCTGTCCTATGACCTATCTGACCTGTATCTGCAGACCTTTCTCTCCTATGACCTATCTGACCTGTATCTGCAGACCTTTCTGTCCTATGACCTATCTGACCTGTATCTGCAGACCTTTCTGTCCTATGACCTATCTGACCTGTATTTAACCTTTCTGTCCTATGACCTATCTGACCTGTATTTAACCTTTCTGTCTATGACCTATTTGACCTGTATTTGACCTTTCTGTCCAGGTTATCTGCTGTTCTATACAACTGACCAGAGCCAGAATGATATAGAGTGGGTTGTTGAGGGAGTACTGGGAGAGAAACTGTCCACCACAGTCAAAGGTCTCACGCCGGACACCACCTACTACTTCAAGATACAGGCCAGGAACAGCAAGGGCTACGGACCCATGTCTGACACAATCATCTACAAAACTCCTGCTAGTAAGTCTCAGTGTAGCATCTTAGATATTGTCATCTTCTTTCTGATCGAATATAATACTGAAAATGATACCGTATTTTCAAATTGCTGTAATTATGTAAAAGTGTTACTGTAATTTCAGATTTTGTAATTGTTAATATGACTGATTGTTTCTCGGATGTCTATTGTAATGTGTAATGTATAGATACTGGTGTGGGGAGCATGATATCATTGCATGGGCAAAGGGAGGCTACTCTTAATGATTGTTGGCACAATTCAGAAAGAAAATTGAATGATGCAACGGAAATTATTACTAACACAGTGATTAGCTATATGAAAAAAAATAAATAAAAAAAAAAATGGACATATCTTCGTGAAAGAATAGCCAAGCTGAAACAGTCGAATATTTATATAGATTTAGTATGGTAAGTTGGTTAGACCAGATTATGGTTTGAATAGAAGGTAAAATAAACTTTGGCATTAAAATTAAATTGTCTATGCTTTGGATAATCAAATTATAAACTGTCTCATAATTAACCTGAATCAAGGTCCATGGAGACCACATTCGTGTTAACACTTAAACCGGTTTATAAAAACCATACAAAGAAAAATTGATCTAGGAATTGAAGTGATCCTTATACACAAGTCATATTGTGATGAATATGCAATTTGTGACCCAATAAAATATTTTTTAAGCATGTGGTTTTTATACTGAGGTGGTCACTGTGTCCACCTTTAAACTGACCGCGGTCAGTCTGGAAATGTTGTTGTTTTGTGCTTTGTAGAAGATGGTACAGGTGGAGGAAAGATCAGCCCAAAATTTATAGCTCCAGAGATTAATTACAACCCAAACGTCAAAGATATAGGTAAGGCGGCACAGAGTTATCCCCCCTGGTAACAAATATACAGACTTATTCCATCTGATAACAAATATATCAGACAGAGTTATTCCCCCTGGTAACAAATATATAAGGCAGACTTATTCCATCTGATAACAAATACATCAGAGTTATTTCCCCTGGTGACAAATAAATAAGGCAGTTATTCCTTCTGAGAGTTTATAGGCATGGCAACAGAGTTATTCCCCCTGATAACAAATAGATAAAACAGGGTTTTTACTCTTTATAATGAATAGGTATGGCAACAGAGTTATTCCCCCTGATAGTTCACAGGCAAGGTATTCCCCCTGATAACAAATAGATAATTCAGAGTTATTCCCCCGATCGTTCATAGGCATGGTAACAGGGTTCTTCCCCCTGATAACAAATAGATAAGGCAGGGTTATCCCCCCTGTTAGTTCAAAGGCATTGCAACAGAGTTCTTCCCCCTGAAAACAAATAGATAAGGCAGAGTTATTCCTCATGATAGTTCAAATACAAGGCAACATAGACAACATATGCATAGTGCAGTACAGAGTTAATCCCTTTGTAACTAATAGGTAATCAAGTGTCCCCCCTGACAAAATACAGGTGAGACATTATACTTATTCCCCCTGATAGCACACAGGTAAGACAGTAAAGAGTTAACTTCCCTGATAGCATATTGGCTAGGTAGTTATGATGCAAAAGGTATTACACAGCATTAAGAATTATCTTCCCTTATTAGGAATGCAGGTTAGCCCCTTAGATCCTTTTATTAATTGATATAATACTACAACTCTATTTTCCTTTGGTTGTTCTGGATTTGAGATATAGGTCAAGATAAAAGTTGTTTAAACAAAAATCTCACTTATATTTGGATTGTGTGTTTTGCCGTGCCTGATACACAAATTTTCTATACTCATGTCAATCACATTTGTACAAATGCAATGCCATTATTTGTTGATATACTTGTTGGACATGGCTATTTACTAACATCAGATTACTGAGGTCGCTATTAACATACGGTGGGATGAACTAAGACTGCATGGTGTGCTGGGATTGGTATGAGGGGTCGGCCTTAGTGTGGCCGACGATGTTCATGGTTTTGTTCATATAGGTTAAAGTGTGTACTGTAATGATCTCTTATGGTGAAAATCCTTGATCCGACGAAGTTTTGGTAAAACAAGAAATATTATTTAATTATCTTATTTTCAGTCTGTTTTTATTCTCTTCTTATTTTTACTGATCAACAATATAGATTTTTTTTTTTTTTTTTTGTAATTATGAGTTTTCTTTTAGGTTCATTTTTATGATATTTATAATAAGCTTTGCTTTATAACGATTCATTGAAAAGTTACTAAAACAAAAGGAAGTAAATGAGGGAAAATAGTTTTGCATTAAGTTCAAGTTCTTTTCTTTGTAATTGCTATCAATTTCTATGAAAATATGCCCTACTGTTATCCAAAAAGAAGAGAGAATCGAACTGAAGTTTTGTCTTTCCGTATTTCTTGATCTTCAGCAGTTTTTGTCTCTAATAAACTGATTGGTAAAATGTTTTCCATCCGTTAGATGAACAGCCACAAGAAGACGACGACAAACAGAATGATGCGGGTGGGCTCTCCACCAACGTCGTCATTATCATTGTGACATGTGTCGTGGGGGCTTCCTTCTGTATTGTCATCATTGTAGTCGCCATTGTGTTGTGTCAGAAGAGAGACAACGGAGAACGCAACAAACGGCCGTATGTATCATAAACATCTTTATTTACATTTTCATTCCACCTCGGTGAAACTAGTAACCCTCACAGTTCACTTTATTTACTGAAGACTAACTTTCATCAATTAATGCAAGCAACAAAGTTAGCAATCAACCCTTAAATAATCTTATATTGCTAACACTATGCTCCTTATCAACATATCTTATTTCACTCTATGAACATCTCTCGCATATTTTGAAGCCTCAATCCTGCTTATCTTCAATTAAATACAGATTGAAAACAAGAAAAACAAAGTGGTTCCATTATTTAATAGAGGTTAATTTGCAGGAAAGTGTATCTCTGCCAATGATTTCTTACTTTGATAATATTGAAAGTTTTTCAATTCAGATTTGAATCTGTGAAAAATAACCTCCACAACTGAAAATGTGAATTTAGTAGTTGGTTTACTGTAGATTGTGCTGAAGTTCAATTAATATGATGCTTGTGAATTGTCCTGCCCTAATTGTTATACAATAAATCCTATTATCTGGTTCCAGTCAAGCGGCTCAGCAACAGTCGCCCAGTAAAGGGAAGATAACCCAGCGTGACTTAAAGAAGCCCGACCTGTGGATAGATCATCAGCAACAGTTTGAACTCAAAAACGTCGACAAACCGGAGAGAAGTGAATCAATGCTGACCATGAGTACATTACGA
This sequence comes from Argopecten irradians, assembly GCF_041381155.1. Lineage (NCBI taxonomy): Eukaryota > Metazoa > Mollusca > Bivalvia > Pectinida > Pectinidae > Argopecten > Argopecten irradians. The sequence continues at coordinate 8,594,668 of NC_091146.1, read as the reverse complement.
CGTAATTCAGTCGATGGAAATAAATCCATAGATGAGTTACCCCCATATCATCCCGACATTGACAAAGGTGGGTTTTATGGACCTTAACTGAGGTTGATATTTAATTTTACTTACCTGATATAATCATTTGTATTCATTAGATTATTTTTGTAAGGAAAGGTATCAGTGTAATATCAGAATAGGAAATACTGAACTAGTATTTATGAATGATCTAGCTAGCCCTTATTAATTTATACAATTAATGTAGTAAACTCGGGCTTAAAGTTCAATAGTGTTAAATTATAAAGACTCATTGCTTCATTTGAGAAATTTAGTTTCATTACTTGTCTGTATCAGAGAAGAGGTAAAAACCTTAGATTGCCATGAAGTAGCTGTCAGTTAAATCTGAAGTCCTATGTATATATATAGTGAACCTATCATGAGCAGTACATCTGGTTACTTTATAGTGTTAACCATCTGTAAATTTGGCTTTTATCCAGAGTACCCTGAAATAACCTACCACCCCCATGGTACCCATGAAGATCGTTACACTCCCATGAGACAACAGCCAATACAACACCCACCATCAGGTCTGATTCGCCCTAAAGCTACGAAACCTCCGATGATGATCGGAGTAGACACGCAACCTTCACATCGAGAACGTTAGTATTTAAAATCGACGGGGTAACTCTTACGTAAAACTCAAGTGGGAAACAAGAAGTTGATCTTAGTCAAATCTACTGGCATGTATTGATGATTTCATCCTTTGTATGATTGTTAAGTTTAAAGGCTGCAATTTATAATGACTGTTTATGTATTTTACAGCCATTGCCATGGTAACAGCGTTACAGAGCAGTCAGATGGGACAGATGGACTCGTCACACGGAATGATGTCCCACTCGCGGCCGGGCTTCCCCAGAACCCAGTACAACATGCCATATACAACATCGCCACGCGTAAATCAAGACCACGGCCATAATAGTAAGTGTACCGGGTAAGAAGAAGTGTATCACTTAGTGAGAAAACTTGTAATTCAATGAGTTGTTATAAATACCAATGTACCCAAAATAATATTTACAAAATGCATATTCACATTATTTCTGACTCATCTGCCTGGAATTATGCGAGGTGATGGAGTGGAAAAATAACCTAAAGATGAGAAGTCAGAGTCTTGATTTCGGGCCTATATCTTGCTAGTTTGATCAATGTGTGAGCTTGACTCCCATTATAGACTGATGTTTGATTACTTTTCCCCTGAAACATATATATTGGTTAGAATGCCTTTTGATTGATAGCTATTTCAAATATACTGTCGCAGTGACAGATAACTGGCTAGGTGGGTTCATATGAGAATAAGAATTGAGGAAAATGGTAAAAATACAACGTACATGACTGTGAAACTAAATTCTAAGGCTTAGTGGTTTCCTGAAGAACAAAAAGAATGCCGTCAAGATCCCAACAATCTATGACACGTTAAGATTATCTTTGTGAAATGGACAGACGTTTAAAAACAGTTGTATCACTCACCTGTAATTATGGCCCTTTGTTTACAGTGCACGGGATGGGGATGGACCATAACTGTAAGTCAAACCTACCTCTACCTGTCTCCTACAATTAACAGAATAAACCATGATTAATCTATTGTTCAAACATATGGTTCTTATCTTAAGTTTTTTAAAGATTTGAAATCCCCTGCTTGTAAACAGGATTTTTCTCATCTTTGTGATTCATGACCAAGGAGAGAGAAATTAAAGATACAAACATTTTTCTCAAATATTGTTTATTTTTAGAACCAACATTATTTAACCTTGGATAACATTTTATGGTCAATGCATTTTACTTACTGTTTTGTATTGTTGTGCTATCCTGTCATGTGTATCTTGTAAAAATATCATTCCCCTAAACTATCAAAGCATGTACTCTTTGACTTTATGATTTCCCTGTTTAAGTGTGTGTTACACTATATATATTGTATGCTTACCAAGCTTCCAATGTAATGGCTGGTTTCAAATTTGATTTGATTTGTTATTAATGCTGCATACTTTTAAGTAAGATTTCATTAAGGAAAAGCTTTGACATTAGTAAATGTTTGAAATATTTCAAAAGAAAAAAAATGTTTTTAGTTTTAAGTAAATGCAACAAAACAAAGAAGCAAACAGAAACTAAAATGTTCAAACGTTTGCATGTTAGTAACATGTGTAACTATTGTGAGTGTCGTTTGGAACCAGCCAGAAACTTTGAATGAGTAAAAGTTTTCAATTTGAATTAATAACTAGATAAAATAAGATAATATTAAGATAACCATATATGCCTACGATGATGTAATTTTGGTATATGATGTCTTTTTGAAGATAACATGTTTGTACAAAATTGAAAACTTTTTTGAGACATGATGCAAGCAAAATTTACGTTGTTTTTATGTGATTTTGAGTTGATATTCCCATTTCCCAGCATGCACTGCATCTTGTTTTTCGTTGTTTCTTGCTCCGATAGATCATGTGTCAGCCCTGGATGATGATGAATCGAGCGTCAATGAACCGCTGTTAGATGAACATTACAACGCACGAGTTGGCTATGGCATGTATTCCATTCCCTGTTAAACTTTTCAATCATCCTCACAAATTGTTCATTAGCATTTGCTTCTGTCTTTGAACATTGCAGAATTATCTCCCTTGTGGGTAGGTATCCCTTTTTTTGATGTTATTATTTTGTGAGTTATTTATATCATTCATGGCATTACGCTCACAAACACATGTCACAATCAATATCTTACCACAAAGGCAGATAACTCTGTAATGCACAGATGCAGAATAGATGGACTCGAAATAATGAAAAGTATGTATGTTAGCAATATAGTGTCAGAGATGTATTATGGGATCATTGCAAACCATTTTTGTTTTCAGGCTACCCTAACAAAGTGTATTTGAAAATGTTAAGTTAAGATTTAGTTAGTACCAACAGAATACTCCAAATTTAGTTTTATCAAATTTGAGTTAACACGGATCTCTTCATTCAATCTCAATCAAATAAACAATGTTGTGTTTTGGATGGGAGTGACGGGAAGGAGGTATATTTGATTGGAGGGGTGGGTAGTATAAACCGGGGCCTGTAGAGGTGTTTGTCTGTCCTAAACCTGTAACCCAATATCAACAAGTTGCTTAGTAACCATTTGCATGTGAGATTTCAGAACAAAATGTGTGGTTGCTATGGTAACTAGGCATTTAATGTTCTGATCTCTATTTTTAAATCCTTCATGATATAGGTGTGCATCGTGTTATAAATCAGAAATTATTTCCATGGGTATGAGAAGAATGATTAAAAAGGTCAAATCGTAAATGAAATAATTGTATAGCATTTGTCTTTTCATTTGATAACAATGGTAATCATTTCTTTTCAATAAGCACAAATTTTTAATTCCAACATACTGAAAAAGCACACAGCTAACGGCTTACAGGGCAGGTGGGCACCAGCTTGGTATTCTTAGTGACCAAATGTTCATCTTTACTGAGCATGTCTGCTTGAGGATTTGCTCTGTCACCTTCACATGTTTAGATATAGAGGGACTGCATGACTACACATGAATGTGCAGATTGATAGAGGGACGTAGATCATACAGTGATGTCAAATAGAGAACAAAACACAGTGTTGTAAAGCTTTATTGGTGTTTGAGAATGGGATAACAATATGTCTTCATTGGCTGCTCAGTATGTTTGTTGAGAGCTTTTCATAACATTTAAATGATCATGTTTGAAAATTTGACAAATTTCAAAGTAATGGCTTGGTAGTTTGAATTCTATAACATCAAATAGTCTGTCATGGTATTAACAGTTTTAGATTCTAAACAAATTGTGATTATTTGTGCTTTGTAGAATTAATATAGATTAACTGTAATTAAGTTAGATGCAAGACGTCAGCTAACCAAAAGGACGAAAAATATAATTTAAAACATAATTAATATAGTTTTAAAATGACATATTATACTTCATGAATACTAAAAACAAAAGTTTAATTCAATAAATTAATTAAATTTACCTCCCTTTAAAATGATTATATCCTCTTCCATATGCTGCAAGCAGATATTGCTTTGCATGGATGCAATCACATTAATAGGAGCATGTTTTATTGTCTGAAATCATGCTTTTCATGACTTTCCTTTTGTTCTTACTCCACAAGAAGTCTTTCAATATTGATATTCTGAACAATTAGTACACAATTTCTTCAAGATATTCAAATTCCAATTCATAGTAAAAAAAAAAAAGATGCATTTTGAATTAGATTTACCAGGCAAAAACTGGAAATAATAAACTAATAAGAATTAAACAGAATTACTAAACCGAATATTATTTCAACAGAATATCATCGATCAGTATCTCTGTAATCAAGCTGAAAACAGAATCATAACAAAAAATGAATACACCTATTAAACTATATTTGTGGAGCTAAAAGAACACCAGGATGACTAAATGATTTGTGTTGGCCAGCCTAGCTAATGAGCTGTGTACTAATTTACTTCCAGGCCTTAAATCACCCGATATCTGCCCCAAGCAGAGCCATAGCCTACCCCACCTGGCTGGGCACGGGATCACCCCCAGTGGAGGGTCAGGGTCACATCCTCACCCCCAGGGGGTGTTGTCCCCTACCCCCCACAAGGGTCAGCCGACTGCCATTATCTCGCCCGACCAACAGCAACCTGGCGAGTGCGAAGAACATAAAAGTTTACCCCGATCCCTCCACCGGCATCCGCTGCGGAGCTTTTCCGTGCCCAGTCCCCCGCCCCCGGGCGGTAATCCCCTGTCCAGTGTCGCCCTCACCCCAAAACACCAAATAGGTATGTACATGTCCTGTCCAGGGTCTGTGTCATAAATGGATAAAGCGGGGACACTATTCATTAGCAGTATCTATAATGGCTGTACAGGATTAAAGGAAAGGGTTGTTAGAAAAGGCTTTTTTCAAGAGAGACAAGGAAAGTAGAAAAGAATGTAGCCGAAAGATTCTCTTTAGAAAACTGTAGGAAAAGGTGCAGGAAAAGGCTTTATGGGTGTTAGGAAATGGTGTAGCAGAAAGATTTATTTTCAGGGTGCTTGGGAAGTTAATGACTAATACATGTATGAAATATGGGTAGTGATTGTGATTTACCATTTAAAATACTTTACATCAACAATAACTATTGGGAGGACATAATTTCCAATGATTTGCGGGAGTTGTGATGGACATCTGACATGTTAGGTAGAAATTAAGAATGGCTTCTGTATGTACAAGCTACAGATTAATATCCCACTGTGCATCACAGGTTTATAGTCATAACACCTTTCAGACGTTATTGTCGCTCACAAATTAATGACGTTACAAGCAAGGGCATATAACTCTTTGATATGCAAACACATAGGTTACATAAACGTCAACAGACATTTGTAGTTATTATGTGGAAATTGTACAAGAGTCTGAAAGATATGGAAATTATTGGAAATTGCCTACATTTTATAGAGAGATAACCATTTCCGTGATTCCCTTGTGTGAAATTGCCTTGTATAGTTATATTCCCCATAGCTTACCTCCAGAGTTTGAATGCATGCTAGCTATTATATAACAACCACATTCCTTTTATCTTTACATTTCCCCTTAGTACATTTTACCATTATTACTTTGTTTATTTTGGTAGTTTTGATATTGTGTACATATATTTTATGGTATTCACATGAGAACGGGTTTCAATTTGACATTTCAGATTGATATAGAAATTTTCAATTCTCAGTTAATTATCTCAGATTTTATATAACATCATTTGTTTTCAAAACTTTTAAACAAATCACCCCTGAAATTTCAAGTTTTGTTCTTGATTTAGAAGATTCTAAATGTGTCAACCGGGGAATGAGTTAAATGGTTTAGACCAGCGCTATAGGTAGTCAATCTGATATAGATAGTGAAACTCTGTTCTCCGTGTTTAGTCGTTCTTCTTCATTCAAATTGAACCATCTTAAACATCACTTTTGGGTTATGAGCTAACACCTCATAGATGATTTGTCATGGTGATTAAAACGACAACGCTGTCCTCACTATTTGACACCATTGATATTTGTAAAACCAGAGTTCCTCCTCAGTGGATGAGTCTTCCATAACTGTGTAATATGTTTACAGTAAAGCCACAACAGACGTCTAGTCCATACAAGAAGCCTACACCACCTATATCCAGCGTGCCCATTAAACCACGTACAACGATGCCCATCATCAGTACCCCTAAGGCCCCTGATGTGGTGCTGAAGGGCAGTCAGGAGGATCCAGATCTCCAGGTGAGTCAACTTTCGATCTCTCACTTTGTTGTATTTCATTAACCTTTCATGCAGTCGCATTCTTCCCATTAACAGAAAAAACCTAAGGGTCTGTTACATGTAGTTGACCAGGCAAGATACCCAGGAGGAAGGACTTCCAAGTATGATAAATTAATTAAATTTCTCTGACATTCATTCGAGATCGCAGTGACCAAATTGTCTTAAATATTTCAAGTATTTCTTTTTCTCCTCAGTTCTCAAGAAAGTATTAAATATTTTACTTTCCAAGGAAATAACCTACGTCCCATTCAGTTTGACTTCATGTCCCGCTCAAAACCTCTTTCATACCACTTTAATATTTAATTTTGTTTCAGAAGTCGGTTAGTACAGAGGAACTGACAGCAGAGATGGCCAATCTTGATTGTCTGATGAAAGACTTAAACGCAATCACACAACAAGACTTCGAATGCTAGCCCTCCATATTCCACGCCATAAAAGGGCAGACAACTCATTTGTCAACACTATTCACCACAGACGTGCAGGTTCATTCATCCAAAGCGTGCATCATTCATCTCCCCTGACAAGGACAGATAACGTATTTATACGACTTCAATGTTTTCTGTATCTTTGTAACTCAACACGTCGTTGACTCCTGATGTAGTGTAATTACATGCACATTTGGCTGTGTATTCAGTCACGACAACAGAGCCCAAGCTGCTGACAACAAACACATCATTATCATAGGGAATGACATCGGTCTTACATAAGGTTCCAATGTTCTTACATTTTGTTCTTATGTTATTTCATTGTAAATCGGTGACGCCAAAAAATGGCACCACTTCCTGGTTTGAGTGATAACCACTTTCTGTTGAAGTGGCTATGTTGATGTCACTTCCTGTTATGGTTAATGCTGTCACTTCCTGCTGTGTTTTATGATGTCACTTCCTGTCTACTTTATGAAGATGTCACCAAGTGCAGCGACACTAGATCTTCCTCAGATTTATTCACTTGGATGTGATTGAGGTGAAAGTGTTAGATGTGAGAATATTGAGAATGAGAGGTATATAGTGATGTGTAATACCTATAAAATGACGACGTGGTAGCGGCGTCTTCACTACCAGCGTGTGGATCTTTTATAAACCATCCCACTGACGACATCATCATGATTTTAATCCGTATTATATTTATATCAAGTTGGAATTAAAAACGAAAATTATTTACAACAATTGTAGACATTTGTCTGTTGTTTATTAACGAATGATTTTAATTAATCCTTTTTAACTTTTACCGTTTTATCCGCAATTGTTTCTACTGAATATTGCTGAATTTTAATAATTTTGCCTGATATTTATTGATGCTTTTGGCAACAAAATAAAATAGAGAAATTAACCTGCGTTCCTTCACACTGGAAGTAGAACACAAGAACAATTGGTGGTTTGCCAAGTTTTAACTCTTTGTATGAAATGCTTTGTAACGGAAAAAATGCGGTGTCCAGTCACCAAAGATAAAGTGAACCTGTTTTAAACAAGCCAAAACGAACAAATCATTTCTTATCTTTTTATATCATTTTATCGATTTATCTATTTTACGCGAACCCACCCAGGTTGTCAAACACTGTTTATATGATTGTTGATTTGTTTTTAGGATTTATTCTAATTTTGTTTCCATTTAGAATATTTTAGTGATTATGTCACAAGTTTTCAGTGTTTATAAATCACCATGTGCTGTCCACCATGTCAGTTGATACCACTATATAATTCATTTTTTATCCTTCAAGATCTGAGAATATGTGAATTTGTGAATTGAGACCATTCAGCTTTCTTTCATGCTTTTCATGTGGGTAGTAGATATGATATATTCCCATCAACAAATTATAATATTTATTTGTTTGTTTGAAATGTCTTCCTATCATATGAAGGGATTTCCGGGTATGATGTTCGATTAAATAATAGAGCAAAAGATCAATTATTTACCAGAAATACATTTGTTTTCTCTAATTTTAACCTAGAACTTCCAACAGTAGATTATGATTTGTAGTTGATTCACGGTAACATTTTATATCATTGTGTCTAGAAACTTCAGTGGAGATCAAATATTGCATTTTTTATGCCAGCGCGAAAATTGCTAAACTTGTTTCCATTTAAAATATGGTTTCTATATGATAACAACCATGGACTTGTAGAAATGATTCTGTTAAGTTAATTTTATCATAAGAAATGAAAGAAGAGTTGAAAGTCCTACCTAATTGTGGAGATTACAGATCATTTGTTTTCAATGCATTACCTGTATTGTTACCATTAATAGGCCGCCATATCGTTGTACATTAACGTATTTGGTAATTAAAATGTGAACAATTGTAACATACGAACGCATATCTATACTTGTAACACATGCGGCGTAGCAGTGTGCGGTGTACGAGGTTGTGAGAGGTACTGCTGGGGATAGAGTGTTGGTGAGTGTATAATGGTCGATGGAAGCAAGTGATCACGTGGTTGTGTGTGTATTAGGGCGTGTCTGTTAGGAAGTAAATGAGCTTGTACAAGATTGATTATTTTTATAATGTATCGTTATGCATGAAGAATTATTATGATGGCGTGTGACATTTTAGTATTTGGAACAGGTGTTGTTTGGTGCTTTTTGAATTCACCATGGAAACAGTTTTCGTCCAGGAAACATTACACATTTAAGTACTAAAACAATTCATCTCGACTCGGCTTTAATGTATGGTTGTTAAAGTTGTTATCTGTCGAAATATCATTATTCTGTAGCTTTGGGATTTCGTTATATAATTTTCAGTAAAACCAAGGGAATTTCACCCAAGAAACGTGTTCCAGACTTGATTTAGTGATATTTTTATGGGTGATCTTTACCGACAACCAGTAACAAAACCAAGATATTGGTGAAACTTTAGCAAGGCATAGAGAAACGTTACTGTTTTGATTGATGTCTTGGTAGATTAAGAGCCGTGCTTACTTCGGAAATAATGGGAAATTTTGGTAAATATATGATTAAGGAAAATAAAATGATTTTGTTCAGTCGAATTATACGTTTTCAATCGTGTCTATGCTGACATACAAAATGTCGAATGCTTTATATTTACGTGTTCATTTTGATGATTTTAAATTTTGTAAAACAAAACGGTATCTTAGCTTAGTTTTGTGTCAGTATTGTAAATCATGTATGTAAATAAATTCATACCATATGCCACGACGGACGATTTACATGTGAATATTTATTTGTAAATAAGATTGAAAATGAAACCAAGGTGCATTACTTCATCTTGAATCATTCTATACTATACAATTATTGACGTTGGTTGAGAAACAAAGAAACATTAATGTAGTATACTGTTTTGTAAGGATTTAAGGCCAGGTTTGAAGGTAATTTACTTGAAAACGCAACATGTTTCTCATGAATTATCGTTCCAATTTTACTAATGTCATGGAGTTCATATTCATATCGTTCATTTACTATTCTCCGATGGAAATGTATCTTTAATGTTTTGGTGAAACTTACATACATGTTAACTACAGATTAAAGTCTGCCATATTCTTTGGAAAAGATGGTATTATTTAATGTATGCATTGAAACTGGAAACGAAAGATGACAAAAACTCATTCTGTGTCTTCCTCCACGGTTTTATTGACATATGATTTTATTATAATGTCTTTCTCCTAACCATTTGTCGTTTCTTATGTTTCGTATGTTTGTCGTCATTGTTCATAGATCTAGACACTCCAATAAAGATTTTGAAATAAATGATAAAAAATAATAATTTTAATGTTAAGTACATCAATTTGACAAAGGCATTGAAATTCCAATTATGACGCTTGACTGATTTTATTATTCACAAATAGAGTGAGACACGGCTGTGTTCCTTATATATCCAGGAGGTCCCCCAATCAACACTACATAAAGCTGCCTTTGTCCCCCAATCATCTTTAGATAAAGCTGCCTTTGATTCCAGTTTCATGCATTTCATGTTTCCTTTATTTGTTATAAAGGGTCGCAGTTTCATTCTGTAAGGTTTCATACGAGTATTTACATATAAACCAAAAACTCAAAATTCTAAATTGCTTTGGCTTTAGAAGTTGCAACCATCTAAACTGTTAAACCAATAAGGACTTTTACTGTGCGACGGAGCGCGAACTTGATGACAAGAGACTAGAGTGGCAAGATCACTAACCGGCTACCAGTGGAACTAAATACATTTTAACAACTTTACCAGCTCAGCTGTCCACAACATTATATACTAAATTTCTATCATAAAACATCTCATTGAGTTGAGCAAATCCTAAAAGTTTATAGGATATACAAATCTTTCACAAGTCGATACCTATACAAGTTTGAACTGTGACCCTATATAAACCAACCAAGCGACAATATGTTAGCAGCCAAAGTCATGTATACAATGTCAATGTTATCATCATGTCTGTAATATGTTTTGTGAAGATGAGGAAAGAATTTTGTAGAGAAAATATGGACGAATAAAATTACAATTTTTTGTACTTTTCTGTATTTGTGTTTTATTAGGTCATCTGACCCGAAGGGTCAGGATGACCTATAGTCATCATGCACCGTCCGTCGGCGTCCGCCGTCCGCCGTGCGCCGTGCGTAAACTTTCCATTCAAACGACTTCTTCTCAATAACCATAAGGCCTAAAGTACTCATATTTGGCCTGTAGCATACTGGGATGAAGGGCTACCAAAGTTGTGAAAATTAATGACCTAGACCTACTTTCAAGGTCACAGGGGTCAAATAGGCTCAAATCTTTGAATGACTTCTTCTCAATAGTCATAAGGCCCAGAGTACTCATATTTGGCCCGTAGCATGCTGGGATTAAGGACTACCAAAGTTGTGAAAATTAATGACCTAGACCTACTTTCAAGGTGACAGGGGTCAAATAGGCTCAAATCTTTGAACGACTTCTTCTCAATAACCATAAGGCCCAGAGTACTCATATTTGATCTGTAGCATGCTGGGATGTAGGGCTACCAAAGTTGTGAAAAGGAATGACCTTGACCTACTTTCAAGGTCACAGGGGTCAAAAAGTCTAAAATCTTTGAACGACTTCTTCTCTATAACCATGAGGCTCGTACTCATATTTGGCCTGTAGTATGCGGGGATGAAAGGCTACTAAAGTTGTGAAAATTTATGACCTTGACCTACTTTTAAGGTCACAGGTGTTAAATAGGCTTAAATCTTTGAACGACTTCTCAATAACTGTAAGGCTCAGAGTACTTATATTTGGCCTGTAGCATGCTGGGATAAAGAGTTACCAAAGTTATGAAGATGAATGACTTTGACCTGCTGTCAAGGTCACAAGGGTAAAAAAGGCGAAAATCTTTGAACGTTTTCTTCTCAATAACCGTAAGGCCCAGAGTACTCATATTTTGCCTGTTTCATGCTGTAATGAAGGCCTACTAAAGGTGTGAAAATGGATTACCTTGACTTATTTTCTAGGTCACAGGGGTCAAATAGGCTCAATTCTTTGAATGACTTCTTGTAACTAACCGAAAGGTCCAGGGTACTCATATTTGGCCTGTGGCATGCTGGGATGAAGGGTTACCAAAGTTATTGAAATGAAGGACCTTGACTTTCTTTCAAGGTCAGGGGTCAATTAGGCTTATATCTTGAATTTTGAACTTCTCAAATTCTGCCAGTGTGATTTAGCTGATACTTGCATATGAAATGATCCTTGTCATGGTCCTGACCAAGTGTTTTTAGCTCACCTGGCCCGAAGGGCCGGTGAGCTTATGTCATGGCGCGGCGTCCGTCGTCCGTCGTCCGTCCGTCCGTCGTCCGTCGTCCGTCCGTCAACATTTCCTTTAAATCGCTACTAGTCATAGAGTTCTGCATGGATTGTAACCAAATTTGGCCACAAACATCCTTGGGGGAAGGGGGAACAGAACTTGTATAAATTTTGGCTCTAACCCCCCGGGGGCAGGAGGGGCGGGGCCCAATAGGGGTAATAAAGGTAAATCCTTTAAATCGCTTCTTGTCATAGAGCTCTGAATGGAATGTAACCAAATTTGCCCACAAACATCCTTTGGGGAAGGGGAACAGAACTTGTATAAATTTTGGCTCTGGTCCCCCGGGGGCAGGAGGGGCGGGGCCCAATAGGGGAAATAGAGATAAAATCCTTTAAATCTCTACTTGTCCTAGAGCTCTACATGAATTGTAACCAAATTTGGCCACAAACATCCTTGGGGTAAGGGGAACAGAACTTGTATAAATTTTGGCTCTGATCCCCCAGGGGCAGGAGGGGCGGGGCCCAATAGGGGAAATAGAGGTAAATCCTTTAAATCGCTACTAGTCATAGAGTTCTGAATGGAATGTAACCAAATTTGGCCACAAACATCCTTGGGGAAGGGGAACAGAACTTGTATAAATTTTGGCTCTGACCCCCGGGGGCAGGAGGGGCGGAGCCCAATAGGGGAAATAGAGGTAAATCCTTTAAATCGCTACTAGTCATAGAGTTCTGCATGGATTGTAACCAAATTTGGCCACAAACATCCTTGGGGGGAGGGGAACAGAACTTGTATAACTTTTGACTCTGGCCCTCCGAGGGCAGGACGGGTGGGGCCCAATAGGGGAAATAGAGGTAAATCCATCCTAAAATCACTTCTTGTCCTAGAGTTTTGCTTGGATTGTGACCAAATTTTGGCCATAAACATCCTTGGGGGAAGGGGAACAGAACTTAAATTTTGGCTCTGACCCCCTGGGGGGGGGAGGTGTGGGGCCCAATAGGGGATTTAGAGGTTAATATTAAAATTCCGTCAGAAAAGAAACAATGAACCTGTATTCAGAACATTACTTGGCATTACAAACCAGGTGAGCGATATAGGCCCTCTGGGCCTCTTGTTATATTTTTATGTTGATCTGAAATCCAAGATGGCCACCATCTCCTCCATCTTGAAAACATATTTTGAACTTATTCTTAAGTTCTTCCAGTGCGATTTTGCTGGAACTTGTCTGATTAATTTTAAGGATACTGACATTGTCCCAACAAAGTGTTGTTTGACGGGTTGACCCAAAAACCAAGATGGCCACCAAAGCTGCCATCTTGAAAACACATTTTGAACTTCTTCTAAAGTTCTACCCATGCAGTTTGACTGAAACTTGCATGAAATGATCCTTACATGGTCATGACCAAGTGTTTTTATTTTTTAACCATGACACCATATATCTAATTCCCTATACAACTATTGCCAAGGTAGTCAGATGACCGTTAAGGCCCTTGGGCCTCTTGTTTGAAATACAATAAGATATGAAAATGGAGAAAATGAATAAATGAAAACAATGCGCGCGCACACACACACACACACACCCTCACATCCTTCCCTTACACACACACTTACAGGATATACAAACTTATACATACTCAATTTGGTCAATTCTTTGTTTATACTATACACACATGCCAAAACATTCACACACAAATTATACAAATGTACATACATGTACAATAGGGGAGAGAAAGAAAGAGATTGGATATATTCGCTGGAGGTTTGCAGTTCCTCAAAGTTATTGGTTACTATTTTAATATATATATTATTTCATTGTATTTCAGGTCGTGCTATCGGAGATTGGATGTGATTGCTATAAGCTTAATCCATTTTTTAGTCCTTAAGTCCCAAGCAAGGCTTCAGGGACTAATGCCGGAAGTACGCTTGAACTAGCTTTTTACCCCCCCCCCCTCCCCCCGGGTTGACGTTTTGAAGGAATAAGCATTCATTACTGGTATTTATGGCAGCAATTTGCACTCATTTCCGACAGAACATAATTTAGAATAATTGTGTAAGTTAATCTTGAAACATTATATCATTAAAAAGTCACTTCGACATAAAGAAAACAAACAGTAAACAAAAGTGATCTGTTTAACGTAAAATTTCACTTTGAAATGAAGATATGCTGCTGTGGGTTCGCACTAACATGCAAACTTCCTGTACAAACGGCCGGGGTCCGATACTCGCTGTATACGGCATATTCTTTTGTTAATCTTTTTATTGCAATAAAACGTTGATTTTTTTATATAAACTTAAACAACTCGTATGCATTTTTTATTATTATTTTTGGCGAGGATCACCTCGCCATAAAACGTTGATTTTTTAAGCGTATCTGTATATGTTGAAATAGGAGAAGTAGATAACTGCTTTCATATCCTTACCATATACACTATCCAAATGATCTTAGGTTGGAAAATTTTTCACTTGAATTGTTTACAATGTATCTAGACTTTCCGTCCCGAAAATGTTGTTAACAATGCATGAAGACGTTTCGTCCCGAAAATGCTTCGCTTCGCCCCACGCGTTTTGTCCCTACTAGTGACAATTATCCCGCAACGGAAAAGATGAAATCAATGTTTCACCTCAAACATCAAAATTTTTACAATAATTATTTTTGTAATTTGAATCATATTAGTTCGGGAGCAAATAAATCTCAGGACGAAATGGAGATTTGTTTATCACGGCTGCGTTATGCCACTTGTACAATGGAAGAAAGACAACTCTAAGAAAATTTAGGATAAACTTTGTAAACTGATCAAATAGCGCGTGAGAGACGATGAACATTTTCTAAATGTCCTAGCTGGCGTAATCTTCCAACTTACGGCAGTTAATAAGGTATGAATATTTACCACATCCATAATTATCGATAATTTTTATAAGCACATGTATACATTATTAGATTATATATACATATTAAAGCACGTGTAGAGGTTGTCACTAAAAACATTTTAGCCACTTTCATCACATGTAGGCCTACAGGAGCTTGACGTTCTGATAATATACATGTATATAACGTATTCAGTAAACTACGTAATTAACGAAGTATTTTTGGTCCGAATGACAAAAATCATACATAAAATGTTCGTATAACTCGAAGTGAGATTTTTTTGGACTACTTCATTTGTAGATCGATGAAAATGCCGATTTCTTTTTCATAATTCTTCCGTAGAACGGCACTTAAAAAGCTGTTTCAATCTACAAACAAAACGTGGAGAAACGGTTAAATGTTTAGCTACTATCCTGAGTTATATTTTTATCAACAATCATCAGAGATTAGTAATTAAAACTTACATAAACATACTCCCGATTCTCACTTGCATTGTGTGATCACTCGAGCGGAACTAATCTCTACCACCTGGCACAGTCTTACAAAGGGGTGTTCTCTTAAACGCCAACATATTTATCAACAACAGGTAGGTGTTGTTTTAGGAAACAATAGGAAGGCAATTATATACTGTTTCATATAAGCTGTCTTTATTTTCAACCTGTAAAGTCACTTGAGATTTACCTGTATTTCAATCTGTATCATAGGTAACATTGGTGGGTTTTGGATAAAAATTCCTTAATTATATTCCGTATTATATACAACGTAAATTATTAATCAAAGATAATCAGTGCTTTAATATGCTAAGAATTGATATGGAGCTACATGTGGATTATTAAGAACGATGCATTTTGAGTTCCAGGTGAAATATTTTTTTACAAATCATATCTCAATTTTATCAGAAAAACAGGTTTCTTGATCAGTGTACATTCTTAGCAAACTTTCATTTCTTGTGACCGTGCATAGTTGCGCATGATTTCTCTTATTGCATAGACGTACACCGTGAAGTATTTGGTTAGAAAATGAGTGGAGAAAAAACAATATCACAAAAGTTTAAATTAATATTGTCGGAAATTTTGAACTGTTGATTATAGTTTAAGTTGGTAATCTATTGAAGCCGACACAAACACACATTATGATGTTTTATAAACAAATAATATATCATTGGGGTTTAATGCTCTATATGTATTTTTTGATACAAAATATTTTTAGAAGTCACTTAATAATGTAAAAATACTAAATGAAATGAGATTGAAGACTGTTACTAAGGGTCTTAACCATATTCATTTTAATACACATTATAGATGTTAATGTTGCAATACTGGCAAAATTATTTCAAGTCCATATGTTGAAGGTCTTGTAATTCTCAAAATGTTGCAAACTTTTATACTCAGAATACCAAATTAACAGTTTTCTAATTTTTTCTGTTTAAAGATTGTAGTACATATACCAATTTGTATCTAGTAACAATGTTTGACCGAAATTCAACCATAGGAAAGAAATTTATATGTTATTTCTAACATGCACAAAAATATATAACTTTACTGCACTGTTAACGGACAACAGTTTAATTATTGGGTGCTCTTTTGCTATAATGATATACAAATGTACATGTACATTTACATTATAATGTAACATCACGCTGATCTAGAAATACCATCTTAGGATAAGAAAGCAGGAAAATTATATAATTATGATAAATGATGCATCCTAATGCAACTTTCAAAATATATTGTATGTTCTGTTAACTTAAAAAGGTCAGTCAAGTACAAGTAAAATTTGGAAATCATATTTGACATAAATTCACTTACTCTTTGGTAGGTTATTAACGCAGATGTTACATGTACATGTACTATATATGTATTTAAGGTCACTTAACAGACATGTATGGAAGACCTTGTGGAAATATATCACTTTTCAACAGGCAAAAGGCTTATATTATTTCAAACTTTTAATCAAATTAGTGTTACACTAAGTTGAAACTGGATAATTCCTTTTTGGATTTTTTCTTTGATATTACTGCATGGTAAAGTTACTTCCATGTGAAATAAGTTTCAAAGAATTTTGCTTGATTTTAGTATCAATCTATTGAAAATCTAATGAGATTTATACCAGAGATTTTAGATATATCAAGGAAATCTTTAAAATTCTTGAAATAAAATCATTGTGAATTTAATTTTAATTTCATTCATAGATTCTATTGTTATATTTTCATAGATATTAACAGAAACATATATTATGTATATATGTATCTGGATATTAAATATGAACACTTATTGAAATGAAAATTAATCAATATACACTTAGATAAGTATCAACTTAGGTAACTTTTACATGTAAATTTACCTGTGGCATTGGGTCTGCCTTTAGGAAAAAGACTATAACCACTGTCACAACAAACTACCCTACAGCTAAATCCAAAATGTTGGAGTTCAGAGATACACCCCTTACAAATGCAATCACACAAAAGCCTACACGATCACTGTTTTTAGTGCGATTACATCTTTGAGTATGAACAATACTAGTTCTTTGAACTTTTTACTCGGCAAAAATAAACTTATCACCGTGCCCATGCACACATGCATATGCATATACTTATACTTCTGTGTGCACATTATCAGATACATTATATGACAACTGCTGTATTACAATCAATTTATGAAGGACAAAACTCCAAAGAACAGGAGGACTAAAGAACAACAGAAAATAAATTTCAATAATATTTACTCTAAACTGGTATTGTTATTTATATAAAAAAAAGTTTAATTATATGATATTAGCCTTTTCGGTAATTACTCTGTTAATACATTTATTGTTTTCTTATGTTTTACAGAATGTCTACATGCAAGTATCATTTCAATTGGAACCAGTCCAGGAGAAAAAATGTGTGAACAAAATGAAAGAAATCATTTTCAACTGTGGTAGCTTAATACTGTAATAGTTTTTGATATGAAAATGATTACTATCATCATATTCAAATTCCATATATATAATACATTTAATGTTGTAAACATTTTTGATCCAAATAATTACCATCATCATCTTCATTCCATATATACAATACACATTAGTGTTGTGATTTGTGAATTTTACTTTAATATGCATATACTTGGTATTTGTTTATTTTCTATGACATCTACATGCTTGAAATAAAAAGAATAAATAAAACATTAAATTTATAACACAATATGACATTAGTTGTTAATATTTTTAGAAAACATATTAAGATTATTGTTAATAATACACTAATCATCATCTTCGGCATACTTTATTCAAAATAAATTAGATATTAATTTGCATAACACAGGTTGTCTTATGTTTTCCCTCCTTGACTATCAATCTTCTCTGATCACTCTGAAAATGGTGATTTTACCTTTTTCGGTCGCCACATGAACTGCCTTAAATCAATTATATCCAATGCAATGAGACAACTGCATTTATTATAACGCTGTAAGGCAATTCTGCAAGATCAGCTTACATTGTTAATTTACATTGAACATATACATGCACAGTATGGTACCTTATTTATATCTCCTTTCCTATTTTCAATATACCTTGATGACTTGGAATCTTATCTGGCGGAAAAAGAATGTTAATTGTCTGACAACTATTGACAAATTATTTACAGATAATAATGAAATATATCCCAAACTTTTATCATTTTATATGGCGATGACACTGTTCTACAACAAATGTTAAACGGATTTGAATAATATTGCATTACATTATTGCATTACATGGAAATTATAATCTAATATATCAGAAAGATAAAAGTTGTAATATTCTCAAAACGTAAATTGGCCCAACAACACCAGTTTACGTTATGGGATATAGAATTATTTTGATAAGAAGGGTATACATATCTATGTATATTTTTTAACATTAATGGTAGCGTTTTTAAAGAAAAGGAAAAAAACTGCTGAACAAACAATTAAATCAGTGTCTACTATTTTTAAGAAACAAAGGAATGTATCCCTTCCTGTTGATTTTAAACTGAAAAATATTTTAGTCACTTGTAATGCCAGTTTTATTATGCTCATCAGAAGTATGGGGATTTGAAAATACAAATATTGTAGAAAAAATCATTTGTAATTTCCTCAAGTTAAAAAAGTGTATAAAACAATTCATGGTTTATGGCGAGCTAACAAGATACCCAATTGATATTGGAATAAAATGTAGAATGATTACTTTTTGGCATAATGTATACTTAACATGAAAATAGACCAGACGTTTTTAGCTCGCCTATTCGAAGAATAGGGGGAGCTAATGTTGTCACCCCGGCGTCGGCGTCGGCGTTGGCGTCCCATTTCACGTTAAAGTTTTTGAGCAAGCTTCTGTTTCGTCAATTGTTTAAGCTTAAGTCATCATAAATGTTTCTGATTTTATTTTCCAAATGTGTATGGATGCTGAACGTGATAATACAACCAATTTTGGGCCCTTTAGGGTTTTTTTGAGTCTGTTAATTTGTCATATTTCACGTTAAAATTTTTGAGCAAGTTTCTATTTTGTCTATTGTTTAAGCTTAAGTCATCATAAATGTTTATGATTTTATTTTCCTAATGTGTATGGATGCTGAACGTGATAATACAACCAATTTGGGGCCCTTTAGGTTTTTTTTAGTCTGTTAATTTGTCATATTTCCATGTTTAAATAGTAAATACTTGAACAACAACTTCTTCTGAATAGGCGAGCTTTGCTGTTCTCCGACAGCTCTTGTTTAAATGGCTGTAAGATGTTTAAGATATTTTATCAGAGCTAGTTTAAATCATGTTTGGATATATCAATCAACTTGCTGTTTTACAAAAGACTAATTACAAAAAACTTGTTAAAAGTAGACCAATTGACCAGTTTATTCAGAAATGGTATGACTATATTGATAAGTCTTCTTGAGGACTGACATATTCTATATTTAAGACATTTTGGCATAGAAAAATATGCCTCTTGTCTGTCTCTGCTGCAAAACAATACTTGTTAACTGATACTTTGGTCCCAGGAACTTAATGAGAATAGCAATTCAGAATGGATATTTTAATTGACATCAAATTAACAAGGAAAAGGTTAAAGATGCTATAAAGTCATTTGGCATATAACACCATAGGAAATATTAGAATGGGCTCCTAAGAGTTTAGTATATGTTTCTTATTTAACACCTTGGTGTCCAAGGAATCCTCAAAAGTCCAAACTGGAAGGAACACTAGCAAACTTTATTTCTTATTGTCCAAAAAAATGTTGACTTTAGAAATATATCCAATCATTGAGACCGAGCCATATTTAGTACTTTCAGTACTTTGATTTAAATTATATCGTGTAATAAATACATTTTTTAGCAAATTTTTACACCTGTTACTTTCATATAATTGTAGTCTTTCCAAAGTTGCTTTATGTACATACAATGTACATGTGTTTGATAAACATTTTCAAACTTTGTGTGATTGTTTAGCTCACCTGGCCCAAAGGGCCGGTGAGCTTATGTCATGGCGCGTCGTCCGTCCGTCCGTCAACATTTGATTTAAATCGCTACTAGTCATAGAGTTCCGCATGGATTGTGACCAAATTTGGCCATAAACATCCTTGGGTGACGGGGAACAGAATTTGTATAAATTTTTGCTTTGACCCCCAGGGGCAGGAGGAGCGGGGCCCAATAGGGGTAATAGAGGTAAATCCTATAAATCGCTACTTGTTCTAGAGTTCTGCATGGATTGTAACCAAATTTGGCCAGAAACATCCTTGGGGGAAGGGGAACAGAACTTGTATAAATTTTGGCTCTGACCCCCCAGGGACAGGAGGGGCGGGGCCCAATAAGGGAAATTTAGGTAAATCCTATAAATCGCTACTTGTCCTAGAGTTCTGCATGGATTGTAACCAAATTTGGCCAGAAACATCCTTGGGGGAAGGGGAACAGAACTTGTATAAATTTTGGCTCTGACCCCCCGGGGACAGTAGGGGCAGGGCCCAATAGGGGAAATAGAGGTAAATCCTATAAATCGCTACTAGTCCTAGAGTTCTGCATAGATTGTAACAAAATTTGGCCAGAAACAACCTTGGGGGAAGGGGAATAGAACTTGTATAAATTTTGGCTCTGACCCCCGGGGACAGGAGGGGCGGGGCCCAATAGGGGAAATTTAGGTAAATCCTATAAATTGCTACTTGTTCTAGAGTTCTGCATGGATTGTAACCAAATTTGGCCAGGACCATCCTAGGGGGAAGGGGAACAGAACTTGTTTAAATTTTGGCTCTGACCCCCCGGGGGCAGGAGGGGCGGGGCCCAATAGGGGAAATAGAGGTAAATCCTTTAAATCGCTATTTGTCCTAGAGCTCTACATGGATTGAAACCAAATTTGGCCAGAAACATCCTTGGGGGAAGGGGAACAGAACTTAAATTTTGGCTCTGACCCCTGGGGGCGGGAGGTGTGGGGCCCAATAGGGAAATTTAGGTAAATCCTATAAATCGCTACTAGTCTTAGAGTTCTGCTTGGATTTTAACCAAATTTGGCCAGAAACATCCTTGGGGTTAACAGAATTCCTATAATTTTTGGCTCTAACCCTCTTGAGCAGAAAGAGTGGGGCCCAATAGGGGAATTAGAGGTAAATATTCAAATTCCTTCAGAAAAGAAACAATGAACCTTACTAGGCATTACAAACCAGGTGAGCGATACAGGCCCTCTGGGCCTCTTGTTAGGTCATCTGACCCGAAGGGTCAGGATGACCTATAGTCATCATGCTTCGTCCGTCGTCGTGCGCCGTGCGCCGTGCGCCGTCCGACGTGCGCCGTCCGCCGTCCGTAAACTTTTCACATTTCAATCTTCTTCTCAAGTTTGACCAGTGGGATTAAGCTGAAACTTACATGAAATGATCCTGACATGGTCCCGACAAAGTGTTGTTATTTTTCGGGTCGATCCGAAATCCAAGATGGCCGCCACAGCTGCCATCTTGAAAACACATATTGAACTTCTTCTCAAGTTCTACCAGTGCGATTTGGCTGAGACTTGCATGAAATGATCCTGACATGGTCCCGACAAAGTGTTGTTATTTTTCGGGTCGATCCGAAATCCAAGATGGCCGCCACAGCCGCCATCTTGAAAAACACATTTTGAACTTCTTCTCAAGTTCTACAAGTGCGATTTGGCTGAAACTTGCATAAAAATGATCCTGACATGGTCCCGACAAAGTGTTGTTATTTTTCGGGTCGATCCGAAATCCAAGATGGCCGCCACAGCCGCCATCTTGAAAACACATTTTGAACTTCTTTTCAAGTTCTACCGGTGCGATTTGGCTGAAACTTGCATGAAATTATCCTGACATGGTCCCGACAAAGTGTTGTTATTTTTCGGGTCGATCCGAAATCCAAGATGGCTGCCACAGCCACCATCTTGAAATCACATTTTGAACTTCTTCTCAAGTTCTACCAGTGCGATTTGGCTGAAACTTGCATGAAATGATCCTGACATGGTCCTGACAAAGTGTTCTTATTTTTCGGGTCGATCCAAAATCCAAGATGGCTGCCACAGCCGCCATCTTGAAACAACATTTTGAACTTCTCAAGTGCTACCAGTGCGATTTGGCTGAAACTTGCATGAAATGATCCTGACATGGTCCCGACAAAGTGTTCTTATTTTGCGGGTTGATCTGAAATCCAAGATAGCTGCCATCTTGAAAACACATTTTGAACTTCTTCTCAAGTTCTACCGGTTCGATTTGGCTGAAACTTGCATGAAAGGAGCCTGACATGGTCCCAACAAAGTGTTGTTACATCTCTGGTTGATCCCCAATCGAAGATGGCAACCATGAGGCATGACACTATATCTAATTAATTTTCCTATATGATTATTGCCAAGGTACTCAGATGACCGTTAAGGCCCATGGGCCTCTTGTTTTATTATACTCAATTGGTTATAAATAGTTCTATTATTTTAATTGTATTACCAATAACAAAATAAATCTTTCTTATCATATTCTAAAAGTTTCATAATTGATTGTAATTGTAATTGATTTTTTCTTTAAAACAGGATACCTTATTAATTAAGTAAAGCTATTGTCATGTAGTTTTATTAAAAAAATACTATTAGATATTAAAACTATTCACACACTCTGGTGAGGGCTACAGGTACATGTAGCTATTACTAAAAAATTATTATTCTGTATCTTAGGATATAGGTTTTACTATGTATAGACATTTTGTTCATTCTTTACTTCACTAGATCTGTTGGGTAAAAAAGGGATTAAATTGGTCTTGTACCTGTATACCCAAGTCAGGATGTTAGTTACAGGTAAAACAATTCATGACCAGAGGGCAGAATCAATGTCAGTGTGGCGAAATAGTACATGAAATACACATAAACGAGTATATTGTCCCATTGCTGCCCATAGGGTGTTCCCCGAACACCAACTCTGGGTATATGCATACATGTACCTACGTATACGTATACGTGTTATGTGTGTTATATCTGTCTTTTAAATCAACTAGCCTTTACACAGAATAGATCCGTTGGATTTGTCACTTCTCCAAAATACACTAAAATCGGTATTGAAGCCACGAGGTGCATGTGCATTTGAAACCATAACTTGCTATTACCTTTTCTTTCATACATGTACGGGTGTATTCTGGCTGTTCTACGGCAATACACTTATGTCACCTGAGGCTTTATTGCATGGCTACCCATGCAATTAAGCCTCGTGACGTCACGGCGTCAATAAAATTTCTATTTCCTCGGTAGAATTTTAACATTTTTTTTCACAAACTTGACTGCTTTTACAATAAAATATGCAAACAACGGAATTTGTGTTGAAAATATCACGTATTTTTTATGTATAGAAAATTGACTTTCAGTCGTGGATTTCTTCGAATTTATTTCAAAATGGCGGGATATTATAGTTGTAAAATTGCAGTAAAACGTAGACGTATGAAAGACTCTTATATTCTGAATATCCGATACACATTGAGATACATCAATATCTTTGAAGATTGTCAAAATGTTTTTTTCGAATGATTGCCAAAACATTTTTTGAAGATTGTCAAAACTTCAATAATTTATTTTGATACGTCACTGTTATTTATATTGAATAAATGTTCGACGTGAAATATTAAAAAAAGTTTCTAAAAATATTTTGAATTGCCTCCTCCCCACTGTCTTGCTTCGAATGACTTTTAGGTTCTTATAGCAAACCAAAAAGTGAAATTTTACATTGCACGATTGTGGAAGCCTGGATTTATAACTTTGATACAACCACATTCAACCGTATTTATAATTCGTGCATTTATAATTTACAATGTATTCAGTGACGTTATGACTATTTCATTAGATTTTTTTTTCATTTCCCTCAGTCATTTTTTATAGCAGAGGAGTTTGCTGGTTTAATATATTTTTATGTCACTTTTATGAACTAGATTGTCAAATAATTTTATCAGGAAAATATTAGATCAATAAAATAAGTACGTGTTCGGCTTCGAATAGATGTTGTTTATGAGTCTGATATTCTCAGAAAGAAGTAACGGGTACTGAGAGGCGGTATAATTTGGTGTTTATCTAGACCTATTTATCAATATTGTTTTTATAGACATTGTCTGATGGTTTCTTTTTGTTAATCTTTTCTTCTGAACAAAAATTAATGAATTAGGTTCAAATCATATAATATTACGTATTTTTAAAGCCACTATTGCTTTCCTATCACCGCATACTTTAACAAAGAATTACATGTATAAACAACTTGATTTGTGAACTTTCAATAGACGATCGTCAGTGACATGCTAACTTTAAGTATCAGGCCTGGTTAGCTTAATCACTTGACTAGCGAAATTTTTTATTTATCATTTACTGCAAAACCTCTGAATATATGATTCTCAAAAATTGATACTAAGGTAGACAATGAAATACTACAGAATTATTTGCAGTTTTGTCAAGTTTACTTTAAAAGAAAATATTCTATCTTGATTTGATTAGCCTAATCAGCCTTTTAACAACTAAGTTCTGGTATGCATGCATACCTGACGACAAAGTCAAGGTGTATCAGTATTACGTTACATCTGTTAATTAGAAATCGACTGAAATAGCTGCATTTCCGAAAAAAATGTGTCACTGATTATATCTGTAGACATGCACGTAAAACACCACTTGAATGCCACTGTATAATCTATTATGCCTCTAATTGTTCTTAAGAAGAATACATTTAAAAAGTCTAGATCTCGCAAGGAATCGAATTCATATCAAGTTATATAGCCTGTTTTATTTAAAGTGACCTTGTAATATAAGTAGCACACGGTAGTATGAGTCCAATTTAACCTTGTTCATCAACATTAAATATCTCTCACATTACTGTCGAATAATGAGAACAATAATTCTATTTCGTCCATGTCTGTTCCATGCCACCGTTGTCGCTTGATTGTAGAAAGATTAAGTTGAAATGCTGACACACCATATCACTTGCTCTGGTAGTTATTGCGACGCCATATGTTTCGGTTCAAGACTTTAAAACGTTTTATTACATAGGTATTGTTGGAATAATATCATCTTATTTTCATTTGAACCAGATATTATCATCGTGAAAACTATTATAAAAATGTGATTATATACGATTAGGAAATCAAGCATTTCAAGCATTTCACTGAAATTTAAAAAAAAATGGTGACTCTTAATATCCAAACTTTTAAACGTTCATATCATATTATCTTAATTGCACAGCGTATTATCAACAGGACAACGAAAATACGCCTGTAAACGTTTTGCACGCATTTCAAGCATATCAAATACAAAACAGTGGCAATTCCATGTTTTTTATTAAGTATGTCCTCACTCCGTTGGTCTGTTCCCGATAATGTATTAAGCGCGTGTTCGGGCTATCAGTTTATAATATGTAACCATCTAACCCTAATGTAGCACAGGGACACACCGGTCTGGATAGGTTACATTCTTGTTCATGTGAAATGTAAAAAAAATCATATATCTTATTAAGTAAAATATTTACTCTTAATAGGTAATTGTTATCTAGATATCGATTCGTATAATTCACATGTTATTTATATAAAAGTGTTGAATTTTCAATTAAACATATTGAGAATATTGACAACTTCAACATTAATTCTTCAATCCGTTGGTCTGTTCTCGATTATATATTGATCACGTGTTAAGACTTCCAGTATATAACCTTGAATGAACCAACTATAGGACAGTACACAGACACATTGGGCTGGATACTTCACTCCGTGGTATGTTTTATTCTTGTTTACGTTAAATGTAGAAAACTATCTTATTGGTATATTTATTCTCAATGGGTAATTATTATCTAGATATCGATTCCTATAATTCAGATATCATTTGAAAGTGTTGAATTTTGAATTTAACATATTCATACCATTGACAATTTCAACATTGGTTTTATTTCAGTAACTTTCATAAACAATGCCACATGTCGCGCCAAGCAGGATTGCATTGTTTCAAAAATTTCTCTGTTCAAAAATGAACCATTCATCTGTTCTGTGTATCGAGTTTAACGTATTTGCTAAAGTATACCTTTCTTTTCTTCTGTAGGACTAACGTACTGTAGAATCGCCTGGTAGTGGACTTAACATAAAATCAACAGAATAGTATCAGACTGTTGATGAACGTTACCATGTCGAAAACGTTAGTTTGGCTCGGATTGGCAGTGTTAGTGATAACAGCTTGGGCATCATCTAGTAATGAACATGAGCATCATGGAGAAGGCGGGGTAGGAGGAGGAGGAGAGGCAGGAAAAGCAGGAGAAGGAGGAGGAAAAGAAGAAAAAGGAGCAGGAGGAAAAGGAGGTGGAAGAAGGAACTTTGGGGGAGGAGGCTTCGGAGGAGGAGCTGGAAAATGAGGAGACGATGAGAACGAGAGGAGGGAGCAGTAGGCTGATGGGTAAGTTTCTTTCGATGGCTATCATAATAAACATTTAAGTTTAGCGTAAAAAAACAACAACAAAACGAAAAAAATATCGTATTAATTTTAAGTAGGAACCTGTAAATAAATTTTATTTTGCATGCAATTCCTCACTATTTAAGCAACTGTTACTGCTAGTTTATATGTTCAGGAAATGATGTGTTACGTTTTGTAAATCCCCACTGCCTTGACACTTGCGTCGCATTGTAGTTCCTCCCCATGTTGACGACTGGCTGTATTTTAATTTTATAACAATCGATATGCAATTTCAAATAGATTTCCCAATTGCAACAAACATTTGATACGCCCTCCTTATTCCAATTTATCAGCATTAAACACCTAACAGAAATCTTGGGCAATTTTTAACTGACTCTGATACAGCTAGTAACGATAATGTTTCATCTGTTTCAAAATTAACTAACAAAAGACAAAACTGCGTTGCCATTTGTAACCCTCCCTCATTAAATGTGAAATTTGTCGATATCTATTATCGACAGTAGATCAAATTATGAAAGATATGTTTTATGTTTTGGAGATATAAAACTGAATTTGTATTATTCTTTAATAATATTCTTTATAGTTTTCCATGCATAATACAAAACATATCTCCATGCATAATACAAAACATATCTTCATAATTAATCCTTCGACAGAATGGCGAATACCTCTTATGAAAAGACAGAATAAATCTGCTTTATATTTTACGAAATTGCCAGAAAATACAATATTTTGTTAAATAGGTATCAAAATAGGGTCGCAATAGCAAACCAAAGGATTCTTTTTCTCCTATGAACAAGTTAACAAAAGTCATTCAAGTATGTGTACAATGAAGGATCTGATGTACGACAAACATGGATATCAATGTGAACAAGTGAACAAAAGTCTTTTATGTATGTATACAATCCATGTACTTCCCTTTTTTCTATTCAGTTAATGTGATTTCTCTTACATTAGCGATGGATTAATATAAACTAAACATTCCACGCAATTCTAATATATTGAATACTCTTTTTTTTCAGAGAAACAATCAAAATTCCGAAGGAACCAATGGTTGATGAAGAGACTAGACGGCTACGTCAATTAAAGTGACGTCATCTGATATCATGTTTATGTTCATAAATGGTTCAGTATATATTGGACAGGTTCGTGCGCCGAAGTTCCCCATGTCATCTTCATCGTTTTCCATTCTTTCTGATTTGTTTAAACACGAATAAGTATGTAAATGTTTGTCTAAATACTGCACAATTCGATATTAATCCATGCTTTTCTAACAGTGACAACTGTTACTGTACATATATATATCGAGAAACACAATTAAGTATTTCTAGTTTATTTTTTATTCATTTATTTTTTCCCTTTATTTTTCTGTTATTAAGACTACTAATTACGTTAACCAAATCATTCATGCCATATGTTTATATTGCAATTAAAAATATGTTTGTTATCATGTCATTTTGTTTTCATTGATGTGTGGTGTTTGGTTTTGGTTCGACATTTTGTTACTAATTAGGGAACTTATAATTAGCGGTATACGTATACGCATACGTACGTATTGGAAGGGGAGCGACCGTTATTCTTAAAATATTTAATATTTTCCATTTTCGTGTTATGAATATTGAATGAAAGATATACTCATACTATCGTAATTATTATGCTAGAAGTACAATACTCTTTAGCGTGTCAATAAACTAATCATGATCTCTGGAAGACTACCCGCGCAATCGAATTGCGTGACTGCTGTGTATACTGTACCTGTACAGTGTGATCTTTATGACACCTGGGTAACAGGTAGGATTATGCGGTTTACAATATAGTTTGTTTTATTGCACATTTTATTGCACAACGATTGATTAATACTATGGGATCAGAAGAGGAGAGAATGTCAATGTCTTATAAAAATAGACGCAAAATAGAAAAAATAGAATGTGTTATGAATAATGGTCGCTCCCCATTCAATTACTATCCGTATACGTATACCGTTGATTGTAAGTATCCCTGGTATCGGTATTATGGTTTTAAAATGTGTCATTATTAACTACGGTGTAGTTGATTTCTCAAGCATCCCCATGTCCCCCACAAACATAAAGTGCTTAAAGCTAAAAGATGTCTTATTGAAAACATATCAGGAATGATACGTGTACAGTGTAATGGAAAAAATGTATCCAAATGAGATAATACTTCATCCCCAAATTTTTTGACTCATCAAATTTGTGATATAAACTTTGAAAACAATTGAAAATGCTAATGCTTGCAATCATGTAGTTGAACAAAATGATATCAAAATGAGGTTTTCTGTGGAACTTTTAATCGAAAATGCATCTAGTAAGTATGCCAATACATCTCTACTTCATGATAAAATGTTAGTATGTTTCATAATCATTTTAATGTTTCTAAAACTTAAAAATAACTCAGAATAAACATTGAAATTACTATCATAGCCGACATGTAAATGCACTTAATTATCATAAAGAAATGGAAACAATAATATCACGAAATCAAAACTACATGTAATCGTTTTTCATTAATATGTTGTTTGATAACAACATTACCTAATCTTATTAGCCCTACTGGGGTTGTAAAATCCGCCACAAATGTGTCTTTCTTGGATCATTCAATTTTTTGAACTGCTTTAGAACATCTACAATATATATATATATCAAAGGAAAACGTGTAGCTCGTAGATATTATATGTTTATTATCATATCATTATGATAACGGACAACTATAACGATTTGTGTGGCGGTTGTGACTTCATAAAAACATAAACTTGATGGTCGTTCGACATTAGAATACATAAACAAAGCATATTTTATATGAAAATGCAGTTCTGACTGAAATTATTAATTAATTATTTTATTCTAGCGTGTGTTACATTATCAACAGCGAGTCAAAAAGTGACCTTCTGTATGTTAAACAAAAACATTTCTCTAGATTTTTGACAATCGCCTAATTCTAATTTATGTCTCCTGCTCGTAGAATATGCATGAGCCAGGCCAAAAATATGATTAAACGTATTGATCATAAACCTAAGTGATAATATGTTCTTCGTGTATTTCAGCTTATCTGCTTTGAGAATGGAGAGTTTGAAATCAACTTTCATTTACCTAAAACATAAAATGTTTAATCAATTTTGTAGCTCTAGACTTTTGTTAACAAAATGTTTCATTTCCTTTTAACAGTAATTCATTATATTTTTCATGATCATACAGATTCGTTTTATTCACAAAATGATATATGGGGCCGCGGTGGCCGAGTGATTAAGATGTCCCGACATATTACCACAAGCCCTCCACCTCTGGGATGCGGGTTCGAATCCCATGTGGGGCAGTTGCCAGGTACTGACTCGCTGGCCGGTGGTTTTTTCCGGTACTCGGCTTTCCTCCACCAACAAACCTGGCACGTCCTTACATGACCCTGGCTGTTTATAGGACGTAAAACTAAACAAACCAAAAAAACAAAATGATATGTCACAAAACACAATTCTCGGCGATATCTAAAACTTATAAAAATATCAAATTTCATGACGAGTATAGCCCGGGATATAGATTCATGCGGATTTTGTTTAGATCATTATATTTTTTGTTTTCTTTTTTATATAATATTTGAAGATGGTAACATGCTGGCCTATTTTAAAAGTTTCCGGTTTTTTAAATTAGGAGTTCGCTGCTTATCCGACTTTGAATATTATTTAATAAAGATAATTATTTTCAAAACCTATATCGATATCAAATCCACCTAGATTTAAAAAATGTGTTGTAATTTATGTTGTCGTTGAAATTAAGTTCTTCACCATAAAAGGTGTTTTTATTACTTCATATATATATTCTCTGTCACGACAATTCATTTAGCAAATATTGTATCGGTTTATAATAGAAATCATTACGGTTTGTCGTATAGGTATCTGCTTTCATTTTTTAAACCTACTAGTTTATTAGATGATGACGAGTTTCACTGTACCTTACTATAAGCTTACATATATCTGTATTGCATCAATACATACATTGTAAGATGAAGATTTCTACTGTACTACAAATCATACATTACATATGTGTGTATCTACAAACTTGAACTGCATGCAGGGTAGGTTTTATGTATAGATCATGAGTTTCCTGACCTTCCCGAATTCATATTGTCGATAATGAAAATTAAGCCGAGTGCTAAACAATAAAGAAAATAACACTAACGATAATTTGATCAATCTTAGAAAGTAACAATTGTTTATGCTGGTATATCATCGGTCCTCGCTGATACATGTAGGAGTTACAAAGGCCCGTCCGTCTTCGGCACTAACACCAAATTGTAACATCCAAACCCACGTGTAGTTGGGGAAGAGAAATAGGTTCCCATATACTCCTCTGGCAGTTTTTCGAAGTAAGGTTGTTTAGGACCGGTATGATGTCTAGTTTCATTTTATGCTTGTTGCCATTGACAACTAATGTCCCATGGGGCCATCTTGGATTTCAGGTATTGAAAATGGCCAAAATGACACATTTGCATATATGCCCATAGATAGCGAACCACACAACAATCAGAGGCAAATAAACACATTTTTAATATGATTGAAACATGCTGAATACGATCAAATTATAATAATGACGTTACGTGTTCTCATTTTTGTGAATTGACGGGAAAACAATGAAATTTTCAGCTTTTTTACCTAAAGAATCGATAAATGTCATAAGTTTTATCACAAGTAAAAAATTGATGGACAAATCACCTTGTAACAGTCATTTCGAATTGCACTAACCCTTGTGTAAACATACCTGTACAATAAAAAGATAGATCGCATCAATGAGGTCGGAAAAAGAGAGTGACCCCCCTCCCGAAAAAAAATATCAAAAAATGGCCAAAATGACACATTCGTATATACCAATCGAATGTAGTCACATTTTTATTTTAGTTGTGCATACAAAAGATTATATTCAACTAAATTTAGAGGAATATCTTGAAACAATGAAATCTATTTGACGTGACATGTTGAATAAGTTTTGAAAGCTACTATAAAAGTAATGCTGATATTGTCAATAGCATAAATATGTTTAATTGAAAATTCAACACTTTTAATTGACATGTGAATTATACG
Organism: Argopecten irradians; assembly: GCF_041381155.1. NCBI lineage: Eukaryota > Metazoa > Mollusca > Bivalvia > Pectinida > Pectinidae > Argopecten > Argopecten irradians. The sequence goes on along the minus strand of NC_091146.1, from coordinate 8,562,836 downwards.
AATCGATATCTAGATAACAATTACCTATTAAGAGTAAATATTTTACTTAATAAGATATAAGATTTTTTTAACATTTTACATGAACAAGAATATAACCTATCCAGACCGGTGTGTCCTTGCACTAGGTATATAGTAATTTCATTTCAGTAATACGTTACCATAACTTTAGTATGCAAATACGCTACCTACACCCATCTTTGTAGCCCCAACAAACATAAGATTTGAGAATCCCGTCTCCCTACCGTACCTCATCTCGTACTCGACGAGAGTAACATAGAGTGGTCTCCCTTCCTCTTTCCTTTATGGCGCTACACAGCTCGGACGGCAATTGAATTGTGTCTATTTTCTTTCGCTGTTAGGTCCATATATTTGTCGTTTTTAGTCAAATTTTTCACACATTCAGTTGTGTGTTTACCCATCTGCCCTGTGTTGTTATCTTTTTGTACTGTCATTCGTTTTTTGTGCCTTTTTCGGCCGTTTTTTGACTGTTCCGCGTGCTCGCCGGTGTTCCGTGCGATCCGTCATTACTGGTGACGTCTCGCTGTTTCCGGTTTGTTTACGTTTGTTTTTTGTTCGGTTTTTGGCGAGGATCACCTCGCCATTGTGATCGTGGTTGCAAAATTCTCTTTCAGTCAATTTCCTCAATATGATTGGCTTAGAACTTGCTCGCAGATACTAGCGCTCCTAACGGCAGTGTATTCAACAACTTTGATTTTACCGGGAATTTTAAATAGCAAATTTTGAATATGAAAGTTACTGAAATAAGCGTATCTGTAATGTTGAAATAGGAGAAGTAGATAACTGCTTTCATATCCTTACCATATACACTATCCAAATGATCTTAGGTTGGAAAATTTTCACTTGAATTGTTTACAATGTATCTAGACTTTCCGTCCCGAAAATGTTGTTGACAATGCATGAAGACGTTTCGTCCCAAAAATGCTTCGCTTCGCCCCACCCGTTTTGTCCCTACTAGTGACAATTATCCCGCAACGGAAAAAATGAAATCAATGTTTCACCTCAAACATCAAAATTTTTACAATAATGATTTTTGTAATTTGAATCGGGAGCAAATAAATCTCAGGACGAAATGGAGATTTGTTTATCACGGCTGCGTTATGCCACATGTACGTGTAAATCCACAATGGAAGAAAGACAACTCTAAGAAAATTTAGGATAAACTTTGTAAACTGATCAAATAGCGCGTGAGAGACGATGAACATTTTCTAAATGTCCAAGCTGTGGCGTAATCTTCCAACTTACGGCAGTTAATAAGGTATGAATATTTACCACATCCATAATTATCGATAATTTTATAAGCACATGTATACATTATCAGATTATATATACATATTAAAGCACGTATAGAGGTTGTCACTAAAAACATTTTAGCCACTTTCATCACATGTAGGCCTACAGGAGCTTGACGTTCTGATAATATATATATAACGTATTTAGTAAACTACGTAATTAACGAAGTATTTTTGGTCCGAATGACAAAAATCATACATAAAATGTTCGTATAACTCGAAGAGAGATTTTTTTGGAGTACTTCATTTGTAGATCGATGAAAATGCCGATTTCTTTTTCATAATTCTTCCGTAGAACGGCACTTAAAAAGCTGTTTCAATCTACAACAAACGTGGAGAAAACGGTTAAATGTTTAGCAATTATCCTGAGTTATATTTTATCAACAATCATCAGAGATTAGTAATTAAAACTTACATAAACATACTCCCGATTCTCACTTGCATTGTGTGATCACTCGAGCGGAACTAATCTCTACCACCTGGCACAGTCTTACAAAGGGGTGTTCTCTTAACGCCAACATATTTATCAACAACAGGTAGGTGTTGTTTTAGGAAACAATAGGAAGGCAATTATATACTGTTTCATATAAGCTGTCTTTATTTTCACCTGTAAAGTCACTTGAGATTTACATGTATTTCAATCAGTATCATAGGTAACATTGGTGGGTTTTGGATAAAAATTCCTTCAATATATTCCGTATTATATACAACGTAAATTATTAATCAAAGATAATCAGTGCTTTAATATGCTAAGAATTAATATGGAGCTACATGTGGATTATTAAGAACGATGCATTTTGAGTTCCAGGTGAAATATTTTTTACAAATCATATCTCAATTTTATCAGAAAAACAGGTTTCTTGATCAGTGTATATTCTAATGTAACAGTATTCTGTTTTGACATAGGAGTTCCAGTAGGGCTACATTCTTATCCAACTTTCATTTCTTGTGACCGTGCATAGTTGCGCATGATTTCTCTTATCGCATAGACGTACACCGTGAAGTATTTGGTTAGAAAATGAGTGGAGAAAAACAATATCACAAAAGTTTAAATTAATATTGTCGGAAATTTTAACCTGTTGATTATAGTTTAAGTTGGTAATCTATTGAAGCCGACACAAACACACATATATGATGTTTTATAAACATTGGTAATAATATATCATTGGGGTTTAATGCTCTATATGTATTTTTGATACAAAATATTTTTAGAAGTCACTTAATAATGTAAAAATACTAAATGAAATGAGATTGAAGACTGTTACTTAGGGTCTTAACCATATTCATTTTAATACACATTATAGATGTTAATGTTGCAAAACTGGCAAAATTATTTCAAGTCCATATGTTGAAGGTCTTGTAATTCTCAAAATGTTGCAAACTTTTAGTGCTCAGAATACCAAATTAACAGTTTTCTATTTTTTTCTGTTTAAAGATTATAGTACATATACCAATTTGTATCTAGTAACAATGTTTGACCGAAATTCAACCATAGGAAAGAAATCTATATGTTATTTCTAACATGCACAAAAATATATAATTTTACTGCGCTGTTAACGGACAACAGTTTAATTATTGTGTGCTCTTTTGCTATAATGATATACATTTACATTATAATGTAACATGACGCTGATCTAGAAATACCATCTTAGGATAAGAAAGCAGGAAAATTATATAATTATGATAAATGATGCATCCTAATGCAACTTTCAAAATATATTGTATGTTCTGTTAACTTAAAAAGGTCAGTCAAGTACAAGTAAAATTTGGAAATCATATTTGACATAAATTCACTTACTCTTTGGTAGGTTATTAACGCAGATGTTACATGTACATGTACATTTGTACTATATATGTATATAAGGTCACTTAACAAACATATATGGAAGACCTTGTTGAAATATATCACGTTTCAAAAGGCAAAATGCTTATATTATTTCAAACTTTTAATCGAATTGGTGTTACACTAAGTTGAAATTGGATAATTCCTTTTTGGATTTTTTTCTTTTATATTACTGAATGGGAAATTAAGTTACTTTCATATGAAATAAGTTTCAAAGAATTTTGCTTGATTTTAGTATCAATCTATTGAAAATCTAATGAGATTTATACCAGAGATTTTAGATATATCAAGGAAATCTTTAAAATTCTTGAAATAAAATCATTGTGAATTTAATTTAATTTCATTCATAGATTCTATTGTTATATTTTTCATAGATATTAACAGAAACATATATTATGTATATATGTATCTGATATTAAATATGAACACTTATTGAAATGAAAATTAATCAATATACACTTAGATAAGTATCAACACAGGTAACTTTTACATGTAAATTTACCTGTGGCATTGGTCTGCCTTTAGGAAAAAGACTATAACCACTGTCACAACAAACTACCCTACAGCTAAATCCAAAATGTTGGCGTTCAGAGATACACCCCTTACAAATGCAATCACACAAAAGCCTACACGATCACTGTTTTTAGTGCGATTACATCTTTGAGTATGAACAATACTAGTTCTTTGAACTTTTTACTCGGCAAAATAAACTTATCACCGTGCCCATGCACACATGCATATGCATATACTTATACTTCTGTGTGCACATTATCAGATACATTATATGACAACTGCTGTATTACAATCAATTTATGAAGGACAAAACTCTAAAGAACAGGAGGACTAAAGAACAACAGAAAATAAATTTCAATAGTATTTACTCTAAAACTGGTATTGTTATTTATAAAAAAAAATGTTTAATTATATGATATTAGCCTTTTCGGTAATTACTCTGTTAATACATTTATTATTTTCTTATGTTTTACAGAATGTCTACATGCAAGTATCATTTCAATTGGAACCAGTCCAGGAGAAAAAATGTGTGAACAAAATGAAAGAAATCATTTTCAACTGTGGTAGCTTAATACTGTAATAGTTTTTGATATGAAAATAATTACTATCATCATATTCAAATTCCATATATATAATACATTTAATGTTGTAAACATTTTTGATCCAAATAATTACCATCATCATCTTCATTCCATATATACAATACACATTAGTGTTGTGATTTGTGAATTTTACTTTAATATGCATATACTTGGTATTTGTTTATTTTCTATGACATCTACATGCTTGAAATAAAAAGAATAAATAAAACATTGAATTTATAACACAATATGACATTAGTTGTTAATATTTTTAGAAAACATATTAAGATTATTGTTAATAATACACTAATCATCATCTTCGGCATACTTTATTCAAAATAAATTAGATATTAATTTGCATAACACAGGTTGTCTTATGTTTTCCCTCCTTGACTATCAATCTTCTCTGATCACTCTGAAAATGGTGATTTTACCTTTTTCGGTCGCCACATGAACTGCCTTAAATCAATTATATCCAATGCAATGAGACAACTGCATTTATTATAACGCTGTAAGGCAATTCTGCAAGATCAGCTTACATTGTTAATTTACATTGAACATATACATGCACAGTATGGTACCTTATTTATATCTCCTTTCCTATTTTCAATATACCTTGATGACTTGGAATCTTATCTGGCGGAAAAAGAATGATAATTGTCTGACAACTATTGACAAATTATTTACAGATAATATTGAAATGTATCCCAAACTTTTATCATTTTATATGGCGATGACACTGTTCTACAACAAATGTTAAACGGATTTGAATAATATTGCATTACATTGTTGCATTACATGGAAATTATAATCTAATATATCAGAAAGGTAAAAGTTGTAATATTCTCAAAACGTAAATTGGCCCAACAACACCAGTTTACGTTATGGGATATAGAATTATTTTGATAAGAAGGGTATACATATCTATGTATATTTTTTAACATTAATGGTAGCGTTTTTAAAGAAAAGGAAAAAACTGCTGAACAAACAATTAAATCAGTGTCTACTATTTTTAAGAAACAAAGGAATGTATCCCTTCCTGTTGATTTTAAACTGAAAATATTTTAGTCACTTGTAATGCCAGTTTTATTATACTCATCAGAAGTATGGGGATTTGAAAACACAAATATTGTAGAAAAAATCATTTGTAATTTCCTCAAGTTAAAAAAGTGTATAAAACAATTCATGGTTTATGGCGAGCTAACTAGATACCCAATTGATATTGGAATAAAATGTAGAATGATTACTTTTTGGCATAATGTATACTTAACATGAAAATAGACCAGACGTTTTTAGCTCGCCTATTCGAAGAATAGGGGGAGCTAATGTTGTCACCCCGGCGTCGGCGTCAGCGTTGGCGTCCCATTTCACGTTAAAGTTTTTGAGCAAGCTTCTGTTTCGTCAATTGTTTAAGCTTAAGTCATCATAAATGTTTCTGATTTTATTTTCCTAATGTGTATGGATGCTGAACGTGATAATACAACCAATTTTGGGCCCTTTAGGGGTTTTTTGGAGTCTGTTAATTTGTCATATCTCACGTTAAAGTTTTTGAGCAAGTTTCTATTTTGTCTATTGTTTAAGCTTAAGTCATCATAAATGTTTATGATTTTATTTTCCTAATGTGTATGGATGCTGAACGTGATAATACAACCAATTTGGAGCCCTTTAGTTTTTTTTTAGTCTGTTAATTTGTCATATTTCCATGTTTAAATAGTAAATACTTGAACAACAACTTCTTCTGAATAGGCGAGCTTTGCTGTTCTCCGACAGCTCTTGTTTAAATGGCTGTAAGATGTTTAAGATATTTTATCAGAGCTAGTTTAAATCATGTTTGGATATATCAATCAACTTGCTGTTTTACAAAAGACTAATTACAAAAACTTGTTAAAAGTAGACCAATTGACCAGTTTATTCAGAAATGGTATGACTATATTGATAAGTCTTCTTGAGGACTGACATATTCTATATTTAAGACATTTTGGCATAGAAAAATATGCCTCTTGCTGTCTCTGCTGCAAAACAATACTTGTTAACTGATACGTTGGTCCCAGGAACTTAATGAGAATAGCAATTCAGAATGGATATTTAAATTGACATCAAATTAACAAGGAAAAGGTTAAAGATGCTATAAAGTCATTTGGCATATAACACCATAGGAAATATTAGAATGGGCTCCTAAGAGTTTAGTATATGTTTCTTATTTAACACCTTGGTGTCCAAGGAATCCTCAAAAGTCCAAACTGGAAGGAACACTAGCAAACTTTATTTCTTATTGTCCAAAAAAAATGTTGACTTTAGAAATATATCCTCCAATCATTGAGACCGAGCCATTTAGTACTTTCAGTACTTTGATTCGTTGCTGAGGCTTCGTTGCCGTTTTTCTTAGGTAAGATTAGTGTCACCTAACACTGTTTTTTACGTGTTTAGCGTGTTTTGCTTATATTTTACGTTTTAAACGTATTTTTCTTAACTTGTTTACGTAATTGTCGTTGTAATGCCTGGTATGTCCCGCTCGGGTCAGCGTCAAGGGTCTGCTCATGGTTGTTCCCATTTCTATGAGGAACGGGACCCACATGATGCATGTCCCCTATGTCGCCCTTGTCATGAGTCCTCTCCTTGTGAACTTTGTCCAGTTGGAGAGGCTCTTGGCCAGGCCGGCATTACACCAAGGCGATCTTCGTCCTCCCGTAAGAGGGATTCGTCCTCATCTTACGGGAGGAGAAGGAAGCAGGCTTCTAGTTCTGTTTCTGTTCCTGTCTCGGTAGTTCCTGTCTCTACAGGTTCTTCTCGAGATCAGGGGTGGTCCCTCCTGTCCAGGATGTTCCTGGAGTAGGGGAGGGGCAGCCTGACCCTGACGTTTCTCGGTCTAGGGTCGAATTGGCTGGGAATGCTCGTAAGCTTCCATGCTTGCCTTCGGGTAGGGACTACCAGCCGCCGGTCTCTGACGTTGTCAGCGGCTCCGGCATTCCAGGTGGTGTTGCTGTTGGGGGCGGTCTTGATGCCGGACCTATTCGTCCGAGTTTGGGTTCAGGGACTACAGACTTCCTTTCTGGTTTGTCCGTTTCCACTGGAATTAGTGATGCACAGCTCTCTAATCCCGGCATCAATTCTGGTCCAACTTTCCCTCCCGTCCAGTTACCTGGTCCCGGTCCTATTAGGTCCGCTCCTGAGTGTGCTGGCTCGGTTTTCCCAGGGGGTCATCCTCAGGGTCCTGGGTTTGTTGGTCAGGTGTCCGATTTTTCGGCCTCCTTTTCCCCCTGGCTTAGGGTATACGGGTGCCTACGGGCAACCATCCTAGGGCCGCCCAAACCAGCCTGCGGATGGTTTTGGGTTTCAGCAGCATCCCGGCAGTTATGGGCCTAGCCCATACATGTCCGGGTTTCCATTCCACTTGGAGGGAGTGGTGGTCCAACCTCGTCCTTTGGTCAGGTTGGCCAGCCCCAGTCTCAGGCAGGCCAGTTTGGCCAGTTCTGGGGTCACTCCCAACCCACGGGACCTTTTCCGTATTTTCAGGTATACGGTTTTAACCCCATGGCTATTCCTTCTTGGAACCCTTGGGGTTTGGCCTCTCCCTCGCGGAGACCTGTCAGCTGTTCGGTTGCTCCCCCCAACCTACTGCTGCTTCGGGGGCCGTTATGGCCGGTCCTAGAAAGGTTCGCCGGACCTTTAGGACTTCTGCTTCTCGTGCAGTCCCGTTTGTCTCCGAGTCCAAGGGTCGAGCTTCGTCCGTTAGGTCGAAGCCCTCAGCTTCTGTGGTTAGGAGTTCGGCTCCTAAACGCTACTTGTTGGAGCCTGCTCAGGATAATTTTCCTGAGTCTGTATCTTTTTCTGGCCCTTTTCTCCCCGTTGGGACCTCGGGTCCAGGCAACGAGGAGGATATGGACTGTGAGGTCGTGGGTTCGGCAGAGGATGATGATGTTGTTCATCTCTCCCCTGGCTGCTCCGATATAGACCAATCTGGTTTGTCGGATGCAGATCCTCAGGTTGAGGATTTCCAGGAGGAGGGTGACCTCGAGGCTGCTGAGGTGGATGCCCATCAGGTTTTGTCTGGGATGCGGTCCCTTAGGGCCGATGTATCTCGGATTCTCGGGGCGGAGGTTTGCCCACCACCTTCTGCATCATCCATCCCGGAGTCCACCACCCTTTTGGGTTCTTTGGTGGCTCCACGGGCATCTGCTCAGTCAGATCGCTCACTGCCAGAAGGCACTATTGTGTCTGCAGCTCTGGCCACTGCCCAGTCTCGAGTTATGGAGAAGAATTCTTCTTCATCTCGCACGCCTGGGTTTGCCGGGTTGCAGCTCAGTGTTGGTGATTTATCAGAGGTTCAGGCCTCTGATTATGCCATTCACGATGGACTGCTGTCCTCTCAGCCAGCTAAGCTGGAGTCTAGAGAATTGGCAGCTTGGCCCGGCAAGTCAGTGGACCAGGTGGTGTTCGGCTCCAAGGAGCACCACAAGATGGAGAGGCTGCTGCGCCTTTCCATTCAAATTCTGTCTTATATAGACTTTCTGACGGTAAGTCTATATAGGGTATCCGATGTGCCTGAGGGTCGGATATCTGAGACAGAGCAGGCCGACATTCAGGACAGAGATATCTCTGCCCTGAACAGGGCATTGAGAGCCTTGGCGTCTTTACATGTGTCATTGCTCGCCAATGTCTTGTTGGCTAGGCGTTTTTCTGTGTTGAAAAATCGCCCGGTCGAAGAACCTTACCGGTCCCGATTGTTAACTGCCCCTTTCTCTGGGTCCACTCTTTTTGGAGGGACTCTTCCTTCTGTTCAGAAGGATTTGAAGGAGGACTCGGTCGCTTCTGCCCTTCTTTTTAAGAGATTGCAGACCGTGAAGGCCAGTACCTCGCAGGGGTCCGTGCCTCCCAAGAAGAAGGCTAGAACTTCAGCTCCTCAGTCTACTGCGCAGCCGAAGTCGAAGCCTTACTTCAAAGGCAACAAGGGGAAGGGTAAGAAGGGCAAGAACCCTTCTGGGGGTAAGAAGAAGAGTTCCTGACTCTTTTTCCCCTCCTTGGCCATTCCAGACGAGGGGTCTGTTCTGGAGGACTCCGCTCCTCCAGTTTTAGATTCCAGTCCTTCTCCCGCAGGATTCAGTTTCGGGTTAGGAAGCGATTCTCCCGCCTGGGAGGGTCTCGATCTTCCTCGTCCCGAACTTCCTGTAGGAGGTCGTTTGTCCTTCTTCCTCCCAGAGTGGAAGGAAATCACAGAGGACACATGGGCCTTGTCTGTGGTCAAGGAGGGGTTGGGCATTCCCCTCTTGCGGGATCCGCCCTTGGCATCAAGACCTATCTTCTTCCCTCCTCCGGGGGATCCAGAAAAGGCACTTGCCATCCAGGAGGAAGTAAGGACCATGCTTTTAAAGGGCGCGGGTCGAGGAGGTGCCTATGGTGGAATGCACTCCGGGCTTTTATTCCAGAATGTTTCTGATTCGGAAAAAGTCCGGAGCTTGGCGTCCCATCATAGATCTAAGTGCCTTCAACAGGCATGTAGATTCTCCTCACTTCAAGATGGAGGAGACTCCACGGAGCATCATAGCTTCGGTGAGAGAGGGGATGTGGGCTACTTCAGTAGATCTGAAGGATGCCTACTTCCACATTCCGATCAAGAAGTCGGCACGGAAATTCCTCCGTTTCACTTGCAACGGGAAGGTTTTTCAGTTCCGGGCCATGCCTTTCGGGCTCACGACAGCTCCTTTGGTTTTCACCAAGCTGCTGCAGGTTATCGTGGGGTTTCTGCACTCCAGGAGAATAGATGTTCACATCTATTTTGACGATTCCCTCATGCTCCACCTAGTGCGGGAATCTTTGGTGCAAAACACCCGTCTGGTCCTGAAACTTTTGCTCAAAGTCGGCTTCATTCCTTTCAGAGAGAAGTCCGAGGTCTCCCCTTCTCGAGACTTTGTCTTCCTGGGAAACCGTTTCAACACGGTTCAGGGCATTGCCCTTCCACCTTCGGAGAAGTTCGAGAAGGCCAGAGATCTTGCTCTGACCTTCATCGGTTGGTCACACGTCCAGGTGCGTTGGTTTCTCAGTTTTCTGGGTTATCTCAACTCCCTGGCAGATGTAGTCCCCCTTGGGAGACTTCACATCAGACCTCTCCAGATGTTTCTCCTCGCGAACTGGGTTCCTGCCAGCAGGGAATGGGAGGCTTGGCTTCCTCTCAACCAGTCCGTGAAGGAGTTTGCACGGTGGTGGACTCTCAAAGACAATGTTCTACAGGGGGTTCCATTGTCCAAGCCAGCTCCCACCATGACCTTGTTCACGGACGCGTCCATGACAGGTTGGGGGGCTTACCTCAATGGCCATTGCCAGTCGGGGGAATGGTCTGGGGATCAGCTCTCCGAGCACATCAATGTGCTGGTGATGAGGGCTGTTCTGTTGGCTTTGCAGGCTTTTCGAAAGATTCTGCATTCCAAGGTGGTTTGTGTGGCTACGGACAACTCGACAGTTGTCGCGTATCTGGAGAGACAGGGGCGAATAAGGTCCCACATCCTTTGTGCCCTCGCTATCCGTGTTCTTCTTTGGCAGGAAATGCAGTTGACTATTCTAGTCAAGCATCTTCCAGGCAGGTTGAATGTTCTGGCGGATACTCTCTCCAGGCGCCGCCAGCCGGTTCTGACAGAATAGCAACTAAATCCCTCGATCTTCGAGGGCATTTGTCAGGTGTGGGACAGGCCTCATATACAGATCGGTCCATTAAAATCCTTGATTATCCTCCCATCGCGGTGATCTGGCGTGACGCGTCGTCACCATCAAAGGGTTGCGATGATCCCCCGCGATGGGCCAATTATGCCGATGTATCACCGGGGTTCCGTCACCGAGTATCCTCGTGACCATCGCGTGTTACGATGACCTCCGCGATCCCCCGCGATCCCCCGCGATCGTAGCACGATCGGTTACCGAGTGTCAGCAGGGATCATATAGCAATGGCTAAAATTTACCTGTAATGTTGGTTGTCGGCAGCGGCCGTATGTTCGCTGATTTGTAACTTGCTTTTTTCGTTTTGGCAAGGTATTGCTTAAAGTTCATTTGAGATACTGTTTGTTATGATTTCGTTATATATGTTCGTTGACTGACCTAAATAAATTATTAATGTATATATATATATGTGTGTATGTGTGTTATAATGGCAGAAATAAGTTTTTACTGCACGTGTCAACCTCCCTCAGCTGAATCTGTACTGACATTTTCTTACTGATCGTTCGTTTTTGTTCATTTACTAGGAACCAGATAATACAGAAATACGGTATATTGTTTTTAAATCTATTATTTGATTTTCGATTTTCAGTTAGACACTGCCGTAAATTCGGCATCCTATACAGTAGCAGGCAACAAAATGATACTTTATTATAAGAAACTGAAAGATGAATACATTTGCAATTATTTGTGAATTTCGTTCGGGTGTACAGAGGAATTACATATTTTGTATTACCTTGATAAATACAAAGGGATTAGGCACAAGATATTACAACTTATGACGCCTTATCCAATCATCGTAAAATATTTACAGGTGATGACATAGAAACGTGCTGTGAACAAATGAATATACCGAGTTAAATCCACAAAATGTATAGTAGATTGAACAAAAATATTTAACGAGTACCGGTATGCATGGTTCTAAATACATGTACTGAATATATTATAACTATAAGTGAATTGTATTTCTTAATTTCAAATATTAACTGTACATTTATAAGCGATGTTGACAAAATGTATTCCATCGTAATACAAGCACACTCGGGTCTTGTTTCTGTATTAACATGTATGTCATAAAAGTTGTGCACATTACAGAGAATTTCAAAAGATTATAAGTTATTCATCTTGCTTAACGATTGTTTACGATCGACATGGGTTTCCCCGCTTTGTCACTGCATTGAGTGCACTAAATATTGCTATCGTAATGTCTGGGAGTAAAAATAAATCTGAAAAAAATTTGCATTGTATCTTATCTTATATTGGCGTACTGTTACCGAAAATATCGAACATCGTCCCAACGACCACTAATAAGCACTTAATTCACCCTTTTCAATTCTCCTATTTAATTCAATTTATTCCGTGGACTGTTACGGTTTATATACTTTATATTACAAAAGAGATGATTTCACACCCACATTCGCCTGTGATTTCTCACGACCCTTGCGCGTAATGATTTATAATTTGCCTGCGGGTCTAAAACAGGCGATCTTTTGTTTTATCTGGACTTCGGAAGGACTAGAACGATAATGTGTATAATTGCCTGTGTATATGTCATAAACATGTCAACCAAAATCACAACGTATACCTGCCGTAATTTGAATCCCACGCACACCTGCAAAGATTCATGTGTTCGCTAATTGGTCAGCCAATTAGTGCACACCTGAAGCTTTGCTGTCCCGCCCACATCCGCAGATCGAAATGTTCACTGATTGGACAGCCAATCAGTGAACACCTGACACTTTGCATGTGGGCGGGGCAATAATTCCAGCTGGATCGATTTACCTAAATATCAAATAATTGCATGTAAAAGTATAAAAAAACATTATTATTTTATCAATACGAACCTAAAATTGGAGGAATGTTCAGATCATTTTATCACAGGCTTTTCCTATTACATTTTCTGTTTCTAGTACTTTCTATGTATTGATTATTTATATGAGAAAAACAATCTTTTTGTTCTATATGTGTATTTTCATAAATAGAGGTTTTAACTCACTGTTTCATTTTCAAGGAACAAATACGAGTGATACGGGAGTGAGTCTTGAGTAAATGTAGGAAATTCGTCGTTTATTCTTTATATATAGGAAATACATATTATACTTCATATAAAGAGAATGGTTTTAATTGATTATCATACCAGTTTAGTACACTATCTTAATTTATAAATGGCTATCACCCACATTACGTTTGTGAAATCATTTGTGTGATTTTGAGAAGACATAAAATAGGAATTATCTATACAAATATAACCTGCACATACGTGGATGATATTCAAATATACTTTATATTACAAAAGAGATGGTATATACATATAGTATAAAACGATCAGGCCTTCGGCTTCCACTTGCCGAAGGGTATATTGCGCTCCATTGTGCTATATAGTTAAATATTTGTCTACTTTGTCTCGCATTACTGTTCGTATCATATTATGTAATCGGATTTGACAATTTTGTTTTGTCCACACGGTTGGAAGTACTTCCTTGTCCCATACAAAACATACAGAGATACACTATGAACGGATAATTATATCCCGTAAACAGATATATGTTTTCTTCTCGTGTAGTGTATAGTAGGAAATTTATATTTGGTTATGGTTTTCAATCATAAATGTTTTATATTGTAATTATTAACACCTTATTTTACAAAGGAAATTACCCTGTCAAATTAAAATTGTTGATTGGATTTTCGAGACGAGTTTTGGTCCTATTCTTTTTACGAATTTTGTAGAATATATTTTCATTATTTGTTCATTATGCATAATGAGAAGATATTCTTTGGCTATTACAAACTCGATTGAAACACAGTATCTACTAAGTTAAAGTACATGTATTTGTACTAGTGTACAGAATATAAGGATAGAATGCTTTACAATTCTATGTAACTATTGAAAACCTTTTAGATTAAAGGATTTGTGCAGTCAAAAATGATAATTTCAGTTTATGCTGGAAATGGCTTTATTAGCACGTGTAGAAACCTCTCCGTTCCGCGCGCGACCGGAATAACCTGTAAACCGTCGATATCGAGGTCCAAACTTCTGACCGCCCGATTATAGTCCGTGGCTTTTAGCTGTACTATAACTGATATAAAAGAGACAGATCACGAATCCTTCTCACATCCTTGCTTACATCGACGGTCACAGGGAAAGCCGATCAGCGATTTTTTTTATAATTACTTTTGAGTGAAGTAAATCGTAAAATAACTTTGGCTCAAATCGTAAAATGTTCAAGAAATAAAAGTGAAAAATTTGGTTAAAAACCATAGTCGACTTATGTTCAGCAATGAATTTCCCTAATTAATAATATGCTTCCTAATGTCCAAAGTATCTTTGATTGTAAGATCATAAATTATCAAAGTTTTGACCCCTTCCCCCAATAAATTTTTGTGGCCATATTTAACAATTTACAATCCTTGATTAATTAAACCTATAACGACATACCAAAATTATTGGACATAAACCTATATTTAATCTTACATTGCAGTTGTATTATATTAACATTGTTTGTGTTTGGCAACCGAATAATTTTTCCTTTGTAAATTTGTTTTAATATCGATTTTTGAATTTAAAAATTGAAACTCTATTTGAGATCAAGTTAAACCCTGTTACTGGTTTTGTCCATTAAATTTTCATTTACCTATTATACGTCTCATTCAATTTTTGCCCCGCCATTAATTATAGTGTTATTAGATCAGGAGCAAAAATTTTATTATAAATTTTGGTTCCCCTGAAAGTTGTTTGTGGCTAAAATTGGTTACATTTATGTATTCAAACTCTATGATAATTCATATTCATTTTAAAGGACATTTAACCTCTATTTTCAAAATATTTTTCATACCTGCCCCTATGATCCCTCCATGGACAAAAGCCCCTTAGGATAAAGAGCAAAAATTACAGATTGATCAGTTACAATTTTTTAAAGGTAATTTTTGGTGTCTAATTTGCACCTTAAAAAATGTTTCATTTGAAGAAAATAGATAGACAATTAAAAATAGGATTTGGGTATATCAAGAAGATGTCCTCATGATGTCCCCGCCATAATTACTATTGACATATTTCGATTATTTTATGACATTGAGTTATTGGATTATTTTATCAAAAAAGTTGCATTGGAAAAAAATGTCTATTGTTGAACAGTATACTCTATTATTAGTATTAGTTAATTAAGTGACCCATGGTATATAACTAAATGGGTATGCCGATTGAACTAGTAACAATTTCGCGTACATTGTTTGCATTGATTATAACCTAAATAAAAGCCGTCTGATTTTATAAATGTTAAAGGATTTGTGCAGTCAAATGTAATTTTTCAGTTTATGCTGGAAATGGCATTATTAGCACGTGTAGAAACCTCTCCATGCCGCGCGCGACCGGAATAATGTAAAATCGTCGTCGGTAATTTTCTGAGGTCCAAATTTTGAGCTCGCCCGATTATAGTCCAGTGGCTTTTACTGTACTATAACTTGATGTGCTTATACTTACATCGACGGTTCACAAGGAAAGCCGATCAACGATTTTTTATAATTACTTTTGAGTGAAGTAAATCGTAAAATAACTTTGGCTCAAATGTAAATAACTAGAAGAGTGAAATTCGATGTTTTCAAATAATCTAATTATGCTCTAATAGCAGGTATCTTCGTGTAATTATGAAAGAAAATCCACACAGAAATAAAAGTTTCGGATTTTTTGTCGAGGAGTTCAGCAATGAATAAGCTTTAATTAGATAATATTTTCCTGTATAGTCTGTATCTTTGATACATTGTGAATTACAAAGTTTTTGTGACTGTAAAAACTGAAATTTTACGTAACAATTTACGAAATCCTTGATTAATTAAAGTATTGACGTACATACCAGAAACATATATAACATATATATGTATGTATGTTTCTGTACATACACACCGATGATTGATCATTACAAACATTGTGTTTTGTGTGATTGCTAAACCGAATAAAAGAGAAATTAGAGTCAACATGTGATAGAAATGACATTTATACAAATACATATTATAAAAGATCTAAATATTTCTGATTATTAAATAACAAACATTTTTTTCAGACCGAATGCCATCGCTTTCAAATTTGATCGATTGACACTACGCGTAATATACTTCGATATAAATGTTGATATTATCACCATTTTGGTTTAATGGTTTGTAATACCTGTTATCAAATGTCATGAGGAAAGTTGTTTACCTGTACAATGGTTCAAACGAAATTATCGAAAACCTGTACATACCTGGCTTATAAAGCGGCAGGATTTGCTATTCGGAACTCTATTAAAAGGTATTTGCTATTGAAAATTAAGTGTCAATCAGGTATCAGGAACATGTTTGATCGTATTATGATTATTGTATTTTAGACAAGTATTACCCCGTACATTTTATGCTCTATATTGGATTGTCCATTTTCCATCCCTATTTTTGAAAATGAAGATGTAAAAGATAAATGGAAATTTAAATTATCACATGATCTATTACTAGGAATAGTATTTAAATTATATATATATGAATGTTTAAACAGGTGTGACTAATAATAATTTGGAATTGAATTATGTCAGAAATTCAGGTAATGGTTCTATACTAAACAACTAATGAACCTTAAAATTTATTTTAGTCTACAGTACTGTAATTTACAATCGTATGCATACCCGTAATTTTTTGTATAAAATCATGTGAAAATTTAAGCATGTTTTAAATCACCATACAATTACAATATGATTCCAATATGTAAAAACTTTTGACATTTGAAAGGTTTACCCTGTGCTAAGAATATGACCCTAGAATTTGGTCATCTATTTGTCTAAGTATATTTTTGAAAAGGTACAAGAGATTATGTACACTTATACTGTAATTTGAAAACATATATAAGAAATATCATTGATGTATTTCTGCTTTTTAGTAAACGTTATGGATAAAGTTTCAAAGACAAAAATATAGATATACATTATATTTTCGGTATACAGTAAAACTTCGTTATATTGCCACCCGTTTTTACCGCCAAACTCGCTTATCGCCATGAATTTATTCCGAACGGATTTCTCTCCATACAAATACACCCGTTATATCGCCAAACCCGCCTACCGCCATCCGCCATCACATTTACGGAACAAATGATTAAAATAACACTATAATGACCTCGTTAATATCGCCAAATTCTGTTGATAGGGACACATGTTTTCATAAGGTGCTCAACTGCCGACTGACAGGTTCACAATTAAAGATTTTGATGATGAGTTCTATGTATATACATCCTCGAAATAATTTTATATCGGTTAGACGATGTATTCTGGGTACGGTGTTTTATTACTTACCATGGTAAGTAATAAAACACCGTACATGCTAGCTATATATAGGCACATGTTCATTTTATAAAAAATATATATATTTAAATAGTAATTAAATTATTCATGTCTCAAGGATTTACAAGTTGATGTATCTGTATAGAAAAAAAAATACACTTTGATTTGCTGATGCAGAAATTGCAGAATTGTTTCGATTTGTAATTCTGTTGTGGACTACGGTGAGTGATTATCTCTACTTATTTAAATGATCTAGTTTAAATTGTTAGAATAGCACATTTTGGTGTTCAACAACAATACGTATGGTAAAGGTATTTTTAATCATCCATCATGTCATGCTTAATATTACAGGTTTAATAATTTCACTTCTTGTTACACTTACAATTGTATCCAAGTGTAAAAACTCTTGACATCTTGGATCACGGTAGGTATTTCCCTGTGCTAAGAGGTATGACCCTTGTCTTGGTCACACGACGATCTACCAGCGAAACCATGTACTGGTATTTGACATCACAGGTAGTGCACATATAGTGCAGAATCTCTAGATATGAATTAAAAATTAATGAATTAATGTTATCCTTTTATTCACTAAACACGTAACATGGATCAGAAGATTTCAAATATATCGGCAGATTTAGTTAATTAACAGTCAGATATCGCCAATCGCTGTCTCTCTGGTTCTCATTCGGACACTTAGATTTAGCTGAAGTTAAAACGCCGTTTAAATTAATTAAGAAAAATCCGAAAAATCGCATGGCCTTATGCACATCTCAAGAAAAATCGTCTGGACAAGGATTTATAAGTCTCATATACGTCCTTGGTCTGGGTAACGATACCGCTGTCGAAGTAACTCCTCGCTCATGTTTACTCGCTTATGTTGTACACGGAAAGGAAAATTATATTTTGTTATGTTATTCTGTTAAAGGCCCACTACCTTTCCGGGGAAAAACATAAAGGTTTCTTAAAAAACATCAATAATATCAGAAAATATATACCGATAGCCTAAGATGAGGTTACAACACCAAACATATGCAAGATTCCCTGTGTAATATATGATAACAGTGGAGTTTTGCCGTCTAGCGCAGAGAAAGTCAATTGCAGCGCGGTATTTAGGACGACGGCGGGAAACATAAAACGACCCGCCTTATGAAAATTAACATTTTATTTATTTCCATCAAATTGTTCACAAGGTGATGATACGTGTAGTATTAACGGTAAGTTAATAACTTTTGCGACTCTACAAAATTATCGATCTCGTTTTTCATTCCCATTTTAAAAATTAAAAGCCGTTTCGTAAAGGTAGTGGCCCTTTAAATTTCCTGACAATTATATCAAAACCGCATAAAAATCGGCCGCTATACCGAGATACCGCCCTGAAATTGCTCAATTTGTACCTGTATAACGACTCATGCGACTGCTGATTTGGGGGGAATAACCGAATGTGACGTCATTACCGACAGTGGGCTGTTTTGTAGTGTATAGTACTTCTGATATTGGGCTATGATAATTTACAACTATATATATACACACAACACACAATTATACCTGATCCTCGGTATGTTTAAGCTATAAGCTTCTTGACCAATTAGGATGATGATATGATTATATGAATATATTACGAAGTATTGCATCTGAACTAATGCTAAAATAATACATGTAGTCTAAAGGGATCACCTTGTATACGTATTAGATGTGCACGGCTCGTAATCCTGATATCCATTTGAATATGTTCGTGATTTTCTTTCTTTAAAGCAAAGATTTGGATAGTATATATATCAAACTATTCTAAATATCTGTTTTAAGCAATCATCTACAGAGTGATGCAGTACGTTTATTGGTCATATGAATTATCATTATTATCATATGTACATCAAATAATGATCGATATTGACCAAAACTCACAAAGAATTGAATATCCGAAATCTAGCAATTATCAGAAATATCATTTCTGACATTATGCATTACTTTTGATAAGGAATTATTAGTTTTCACTTATAAATCCTTGCTTTTGAATAGTTCTTTTTTCGATATGCCATTGTAAATAATATTACTGTTTCTAGTATAAAAATGCATCAATTTGATTGAAAAATACATACACATGATACACTTGCTATATGTAATGTACAAATTGGGCCAAGACCTGTGTCAGAAACATATATACATAGAGATTGGCAACTCCGCCATTTTTACGATAGGCAGATGTACCTCTGTATGTGCTTAGGGGTTTTTAGATAAACTTTTTGATAGTTAAATGCAGCAGAATAACTTTGATATGTTATCAAAGTTCAGTTATTTTCGATGGTTTGAATACGATTTTGGAAAGAAACAAATATATTTTAACTTATTTATTAATAAAACAAAATGCACTTCCGGTTTTGAAAGTCTGATTTTCGAAAAACCTGGTAAAATTGCTGATTTTCATGCTTTCAAAAATCATATTAAATAACATCAATCGGGAAATCTGGTCACATCAAACCATGATATCACGTTTAAACTTTGTATTTATGTAAAAATATCATGTTTAAAAGAATACACTTCAAAGTAGTTAGCCAAGGGGAAATGCGTATAAACTGGAGGTCCCGCTGCCTGTGTACAGTGTGAATTGAAATTACGTGATGGTCAATTTGCTCACTCCCGTGGATAGTTTTTACTTTCTTACGTAAACTGGCCCCCCTCATGAGACCGTATTGAGACGATGTTGAACATCGAAGTATACAGTTAGAGATTACAACACAGCGTGACATCAGCTAAGAAGAAGGATTTGGATGACACATATACACTCTAGTCTCAGTTTTTTCTTAACGTCCGTGCATGATCTGTTTTACAAATAAAGACACTAATTAATGAATGAATTTCAGTAGAATATGAACAAGTCATGTACAGTATGAAAGCTGAATTTTTTTGTTGTCAGAAAAAATGGATCGATATATATCACTCCACTAAATGATACATACATGTATTTAATTAATGCCGTCAATTCACGAAAATGAAAGAAATCTGCTCTCAAGATATATTGTTAGACATAATTACTTATATTTACACTTGCTATGCTTGGTCACTATACGCTAATACTAGCCGATTTTGTTTACCATAACTGCATGGTAACATTGAACTTTGAACTTGCGTAAGAAAATGTTCTATGCAACGTAAAAGGACTACTTTTTTAAACAAAACACATGGCTTTGTTTACATTTTGATGCAACATTACGTGTATATTGTTGTTTTTTCATAGAATTTTGGAAAAATGTAAACAATAAATACATGTTTTATATTTATATATGATTCAAACAATTTTTCAATTTAACAATTGTATAAAAGAAACGGAAAAATATCCCGACCGGGGCGACGTGCTTTCATTTTTGTTATAAATGATGGGTGTCAAATGAAAACATTACCTCTGTGTCTGTGTTCGTCATACGAATCGAGTCTTTTGGGTGGACGGGCGTGAGACCTTCTGATAGAGGGCAGTTATATACATATCCTCTTGTCTTTGTTCTTTGAGAATTTAATCATGTATATTATAAAAACATGCACCGCTAGTAATCCCACGTGTTGACAGTTACGCGTCACCACAAATACATTGTATCCATCAAACACAAGTGAAGTATGTTCCATCTATTAGCCTAGATGGCGATGGATTTTAGCGTAGATTATATAATCACATGGCTCCGAGAAGAATGTAATATCGTCAAGTCAGACGACAATCTCAAACAAATTTAGCTACTTGAACACTGGTGTTTTGACAACTTCGGAAAACTCCACTGTGTAAGCGTGCGTCAGCCTCGCCTCGCTGAACAATAAGGCTTCACCTGAAGTTCCAAACATGTGGCCGAGAACAAATACTTTTAATGTATTACGCTATATATGATACTTTTTTGGCAAAATGTAAATACATACTTAAGTTACAGATATGATTTAAATAAAAATGATCTCTGAAATTTACGTTGTGTGTCATGTTATATTGTACACAAATATATTAGGAACTTTTTTGTCGTCGCGGATGAATAGATTCTATCTGTACTTGCAGGCGTCATCCATTTCGATGTACAATTTGAGATAATGCCTCCTCACCACTTTTGACCGACTTTTTATTGAATAATTAAACTCCACTTTCACAAAATACAGAGATTTAAATATCAGGGATTAAGAATGGTACATCAATAGCCTTACTCTTCAACGACGTCCCACAGCAGCGGAAGCTATCCCTCAGAGTGCATCGCGTGTCTACAGTCGAGTACAGTCTAACGACGCCATATTGAAACTACGCTTCGTCCGATGAAGCGATCTAGGCTATAATTCAGGAGATGGAATAGAAAATAAACCAAATAGCACAAAGTTTTGCTCTTTATTGAAAATGTAATTTATTTGAATAATCCATCACATTTTCATAATTGTAGAGGTGTTACACTAAATAAACGTAATGTTAACTGTGAATGTCCTCATCCCGGCACGATGACTTCCTCGATCGTTACAATCGATCGCCCCGTGAAATATTAATATAATAAAACCAGATAAAACCCACATACTCTGATTTCAATAATTGACCGATTTCCATTTAGTTTTCAAATATTTGTTGCTTGGTAAATTTTAAATGTTAATATATTAAATTGATCTAATTTGAACATATTAAACCTTTTGAATTTTCGGAGGTAAAACTGTACACAAATCATCGAAGCTACCCTAAATTTATAATGGCGACGATACTGTTCCGATAGGGTCGTGAAAGATAGCACAATTAAACCCACATACTCTGAATTCAATAATTGAGTGATTTCCACTAAAATTTCAAATGATAAAATATTAAATTGATTGAATTTGAACATATTGAACCTTTTGAATTTTTGGTGGTAAAACTGTACACAAATCATCGAACTTTCCCTAAATTTATAATGGCGATGATACTGTTCAGATAGGGTCGTGAAAGATAGCACAGTATAAACCACGTACTCTGATTTCAATAATTGACTGATTTCCATTTATTTAGTTTTCAAATATTAATTTTCTATTTGATTGAGTTTGTACATATGGAAACTTTTAAAGCTCAAGTACAAGTGTTGACAAAATTATCGAAGGTACCCAATATTTTCATGGAGAAGGAGAATACAGGTTGGGCGATCCGAGCTTGTGATAGATAGCATCAATTTTGATATCTAATTAACGGAAAGTGATTTGCAAAAGCTCATAATCAGAGGTGTTACAATATCTGTCCCATAAAGGTGGAACCGGCGGCACGAGATACACCTGGCCACGGCACCCCCCAGGTCGATCCGACACACTTTAACTCTTCCGGGGTCTATTTACCTGTGTTTAAGTATCGAGTGGCCTGACTGCAGTAAGTTTTTTTGTAAATTAGAATTATATATTTTCTAACCTTATATATTTTTCAAACAAGTCTTTATTTAGTAATGCCCATTGAATCATATTGAAAATAAAAGTGAAATCTTAAGTGAAAATGTAAAATATTCCGCTTTTACCGAGAAATTTGAATTTAATCAATTAAAATATCTTGCTTTACTCCACGCAAAATTTTTTTTACTAAAGCAAAAATTGAATCTCCAAGGTTAAACTCATTAAATTTATATGTGTCGTATTTTTTTCATTCTAACGAATCAAGAAAAGCTTTTATAATATGTAATTAATCACCAAAATTTACCAACATTTTGATCATTGCTTACAGAATTTCAATGCAATAGGTTTTTTTAATTTTAACGATTTTTCATAAAAAAAACAACACAGAAATATCTCATCAGTATCTCACCAGTCCAACATCTAGATATATGGTAATATTTACATAAATGATTCTCTAATGCAACAGTAAAAAAAGAAGCTATGAGATACTTTTCGATGTTTATTGGTTTTGTATATAGGAGATTTCAGAAAAGATGGCGATGACGTCACACAAAGGTACATCCGGGCGCTCAAAGGTACAACTCCTATATCTGTACACATAAACATTGAGGGAATACCGCCGCTTGCGATGTTTGTTTACATTTTATTGTAATAAATAGTACGCCAATCCGAGAACTATTGCGTTATTTACATTTCAAAAAGTGTAAATAAAATTATTTTATAATAATTTACAATTTTAAACATATGGTATTCATATATTTTACTCTGTTTATACTCCATTTTCGACCGCCACGAGAAAACACGGTCGCCATTACGTATAAACATTGTCAGATACATGTATATTGCAAATATCAACTTGAAATTACAAATTAAATTCAAAGTCCCCCGAAATAGAATTATAAGCAATTACTGTTTTCGAAGGGTTTCTTGATAAAACACCTTACGATGTGTGATTAGTACAAAATTAAACATTTGCTTTCGTAGATTACCCCCAAGCCCACGGCAGCCATTACAGTACAACCGAGAACCCGAATTTCGCCCGTTTTCAGTGTCATAAAATTACGTATTCTGGTTAATATTTTTGTCATCAATTTTGGGATTTAGTTTATAACATACATATGAGTCAGTTTGTAGGTTCATTATATCATATTTTTTAAAACAAAAACTTTGAGTATTTAGGATTCTCGAAGCCGTGCGCAATGAATGTATCCTGGTCGGCATTTACGTACAGTACTACGATCTGTAATTTATATCAATTTAAATGAAGTCTACCTAATATGTATTCAAATATTATATAAAATTAATACCATTTCAATTGGGACTTAACACAGCAGTCCATGGCGTAAAAGCGGCTGAAAATGAAAAATCAAAATGAAATATGCAGCATGAATATGAAAACTGAACGATTTCACCATATATTATTTTTCGAGATCGGCAGCCATACGTGTACGTGTAACACAGTAGTTGATACAAGGGCATTCCATTAAAACAACATGTACATATTAAATAACGAAATATATATATATATCTTAAACACGAACCTTTTGAGATAAAAGTGTTGGTAATCAATTCATATGATTTATTTCCCAAACAATGCTTGGGCCTGCGGTGATCTACCAGCGATGAAGCCATACACGAGCGGCCAGGTGGTTCACGTTTTGTTTATATATCATATCGTGTTGTGAACAGCATTTTTCATTTTTAACAGAAACATGATACATTGAAATAAATCATTTATTCATAAACACTTTTTCACAACCTCAATTTATACGTATGAACAAAATCGGGTACGTGTGATGGCCCGGCAGCGCTTCGATAAGTGGCTTCGACACTAAATCTACACTTGTTATATTTAGCAATAAACAAATGAAAATGTAAAAATGTTAACAGCCATAACCTGTGAAACAATAAGAAACCATTTCAAAATCAGAATTTGCAAGTATGAAAGTGTAAACTTTTGTCAAAGTATCGATTATGAAGCAGGGATGTACGTATCTGTTATTGTTTTTATCAGTCGCCATACTGTGTTTTGTACCTTTGAGGACCCGGATGTAAACTTTTTGTGACGTCACGCCATCTTTTCTGAAATCTCCTATAGTCGTTTAGTCATATATACACTGTAGTAAAATAGTATATGCCGTACACAGCTTCATGAGCTAACACTACGATAACTCGCCTCCAGCTATATTAGTGCGCAGACGCACGGCTTGGTCTCGCGGTAACCGTTCATCCGTTTACGATAACAATAGGTGGGTACGTGATATCGCGAGAACATCCTTAGTTAACTTATCCCAATGATATTTAAATCTCTGTTTCAAATGACGATTTTTATTGCATAAAATATAAATAAAAAGTCGTGTGAGTGTAAAATATAGAAATATATGTAAAAATCCCTATATATACAAAACGTTCAGTTTAGAATCATGCCATATATCATGAAAGCGTAAAAAATTATAAAAGTGAGTTTAACTAGGAGACATCTCCGACTTACCCGGGTCGGGTCTTGGATAACATAATGAAGGACGTATCAGTCCTTGGTATAATACATGTATTCATGTATAATGTGTATTCACTTGGAATATTGGAATTTTACCAAAGAAATAATAAATCACTTTTGATTACAGAAAATAATTGACTTTTCCCTTAGCAGAAATATTAGCTCGTTATATTTACACAACGGTATGTTTACACGTATGAAAATAAAATCACTGTCACAGCTTGAAAGTTTAATTTCATTATTTTAAATAATACGAATTAATACTTCATGATATATAATAATATATCAAAGACGAATATATAAATAAAACTCGCGTTCATTTTGACAAAAGTCTATGGGTAAAACGCCCGTGGCTATGATCTGAGGCAGCCGTCGCTATGACAACACACACGTGTCAATCTGAAGTGGGTATATATTTGGACATTTTTCGGTACGTGACGACATACCTACGTAAAATTCGTCCGGAATATAGACCAATCAACCTATTCGTATTGAGCAATGATATAAGCGGCCTCCCGGTTAAAACTTCCGGACACGGTGACAAACTGCAAACAACATGGCGACCCACGAGTTTTGATTGCAGTCACAAGTGAGCAATGTTGTACGTGTATTTACGTGTTATCTTGATATAATAATTACTACTTTTGACATTACGTACTTATTATAATAGATCATCATAGATTAGTTTTCTTTTTAAATGACATGTTTTAATACATGGCGGAGAAAGGTAAAGCACTCGCTCACTACGACGCTCAGAGCTGAAATCTGACGTATTTCTTGTGAAGTGATCCAGCAGCGATTATAATGGGAGGATATACTCAACATTACTTACATTCTTGAAAAAAAAGATCCACGGCACTATATATGCCATATATGGAATGAGGCACTGAATGCTAAGACAGCAAAAGTAAACCAAATTTAATTAGAAAAAACAGATTAAACATACATTTATTGTCCAAAATGGTAAATATCTTTTATGTTCTGTTGTGTTGGTGATGGAGCAGATCTTTAATGTGACTCTTGCAAAGGACATCAAATTGTATACTTTTGATTTTCAATTACCAATAGCTATCTTTCAATTTATCAAGAAGGACTACATAAAAGAATTAAACAAATTAATTAACTTGAATTAATTTCAAAGCATAAATACTGCCTTCATTGGAATTTATGCAACAAAATTAAAAAAAAATAGTAATGGCGAATATGACATATTCATACAAATTTACATTTATCAGATTTTTTTTCAGGTTTAGATAATCCCAAGATTTCTAAATTTTTATTGTTTCAATAAGACACATGAAAATGTGTTACACGAGGACATAATAGTATCACATTAAGACATTATATTAGAGGTACCGAATTTTCTAATAGTAATTCTGTTTTGTTCAGATAACTTTGTTAACTAATTTTCGAAAAAAATGTATATATTTTTCTTTTTAATTTTTAATAAAACCAACATTTGCACGAGGATTCTATGTCCATGAACCATTTTGGTATAAATGGCATAAATGCGTCACATAGACTTTGTGCAACTTCATGCTTATAATTCACCGTCAAATAAATATGTGAAACCAGTCTCATTAAAAACCTGTTTAACCTGATCTAACCATTTGAACCACATTTGTCCATTGCAACTTAAACTCGCCATTAGCCTATATAATATATTGCTTACCGTCGGAATATTATTTTCATTTGACAAAAGGTTGTTCTAAAATTTTAACATTTTTAGCTTATACCATTATTTCTAACGGATATCTTCCCCGAGTACCCAGGTGTGCCAGCCCTAACATTTTAAATTCTTTTGCAAATTTGAAGATGGGTATGTTCTAAAAGTTTTATCTTCGTATCCCCAGATTTCTGACCCAAATAGCAAAATCGGTTCAATTAACGAGTCAAATAGCTTAGGTTGTAGATATTCTGGGTTATTTTCGATTTTAAAAAAAAATGAAAAAAATAGATTTTTGTGCCTGTTCTATAAGCCTCTGTGTAGCCGCCACAAAAGTTTCCGTTAAATTTAAAAGTAATTCCGAGATATGTAAAGCAGTCTACAATTTCCAATATTTCATTATCGAGTATATAGTTGTTTTGCTAATATCATTACTTTAGTTTTATTAACATTTACTTCTAACTTCCGTATTTTACAATATTTGCTGAAATTATTCAGTGCAGCATGCATACCTTAATTCAACACTTTCCGCAGGAATAACAGTATCATCATTGTACAACTGCTTCTAGTAAATTACGTAAATCTCTTGTTATAATGTCATTAAGACTTTGGAGAGAAGTACTTCATTTGGATATAAAAAAATCCTCCAGATCGTTTAGAAACACAGAAAACAAAAATGGAGAGAGATTTTCACCTTTGCGTACCCCGACTTGACAAGGGAAAAAGTCAGAAATTTCACACAGGATTTGATAATAATTCAATTTTGCTTGTTACGAGCATTTTCATTGGCTTAAACATTTACTGTATCAGCCCATAAAGGAAAAAATGACGTCGCCGTTTGTGACGTTGCTTCTGATTGGCTGAGATGACGGCGTAATGACTTCATAGAGAAAATAGTCCCAAAATAAATTTTGAGTGTTGAAGAAATTGTCTTTAGTAAATTGAATTATAAGGGTTAATTTGAATAGATTTTTTATGTTATGGAGATATAACACAAAATTCTGTGAGTGTACTCTCATCATAAACCGCTTCGCAGTTTATTTAGAGTAGTATACCCTCAGATTTTTGTGTTATATCTCCATAACATAAAAAATCTATTCAAATTAATCCTTAAATATCGTACATATTGTATATTGTTTTGAAACATTTACCCTTTAAAACTCTCCAGATAGTATCAAATGCAATGCTTTACAAAAATCAACGAATGTGCATTAAAGATTTGATGTATAAAGAGAAATTAAAGTATTCCAAAACAACTATTGTCAACGTATTGCCATGTACATCCCAAAGACCCAGATTTGACACTTCAAAATTGAATACGTTGACCATTGCAGAAAACTTCAAGGCCACACAAATGCTTCAACCAGGTGATAAAATTAACATAGTATAATATATTTCTATCATTTGTACTATTGTTTCATTAACAATATCAAAATAATACATGTATATATAATTCAATTACCAACATTGAACAATAATAATGCTAACAATAAATTTCATACGTGTATTGGTTTTTGTCACATTTTTGTCATAACATGTAACATGTAAGTGGAGAAATGACATACCAGGTACATAACAGCTGTTAACTTAAGAAAAGACGGGGAAAACAAAACAGAAAGCCCACATGTTTTAAATCGCAACACTTTCAATTTCTTTGTACATGCCGTAGAGGATTTCATCAACTCATTTCCCAAGGTGACATTTACAGATGTGGAAAGTGTTGGGGAGCAACAAGGGGTCAGAGTGAGAATGAAGAGTGGAGAACCCTTCGCAAGGGAGGAATAACAACTTTTAATTTTTCATTTGGTTCATAGCTCCTCTGTTTGACTGGTTTTATTAATTGTTGAGTGTATTGACTGTTACAATGCACAAGCACAGGTTACTATTTAAATACTGTTTCAAGCATGTGTGCCAGTTAGTATTTGGTTATCAACTTGTGTCTGTGCATAGCTATAGGATATAATACTTGACTGAGAACACAGGGGCTTGTTACATTATAAGGGCTCATAAAATCGATATTGGAGAAATAAAGGTTCCATGTAACAGTGTTTAAAAATCGCAAGAGTAAGGTTGACGTCTTTCTATATAATACGTGTATCTCAGAGGTCAGCGCATGACCAACCATCTTCATTGGGAAATGAAGTAATCGGAGTTTACTAGTTTCTTTGAGGCGGTGCGAAATAAAAAAAAAACGTAAATATTTAAATGTTGGTTGAACGTAGTGTCCTCCTGTAGCCACTGGCACCTTTCTGGTTCTTCAGAAATACTGACATGCTAACCATTCAACCATTCAAATTGTTGCATATATTTTGGGTTCTGCAGAAAAGAAAAGGAATAACCGAAGAGGAGGTACATGTATACCGATGCATACCTCCTCTTCGGTTAATAATCATTATGTAATACCCTTCTTGGTGTAACAAACAAATTATATAGATTCTGAAAGATCCATTAAGTATGGAAGGGAGAACCTGTGGCTAATAAAGAATTTGTAAAGTTCTTTTTTGCTATACATCATGATGTATATATAGTGCATTTGGCCTTATACGATATAAACAGTTTCCTTTTCTATCTGATTCCCCAGACGTATTAATATCATGTTTATGTTATGGGGAAGGTCTTGTAGAAGTGAAATGCCCTTTGGTCATGCAATGTGAAACTTGTACATTTTTTGTAAATGTTCTCTTCCTAAATAGAAAAATCAGATGGTACAATTTTTTTAGAAAGTAGAGTGGGTCATCCATGGTCAGTAAAGCACAATTCAACACCTTTGTAAAGTTCCATGTGTATTCAGCAAAAACCAGCTAACACTTTAATTCCTTCATTCAAACCAGCAAACAAGTTGATCGAGCTTCAGTGTTGTACCTCTTTTATCCCAAAATATGCAGGAGCGCCGCATGAGCACCTCGCATCTTTGCAGGAGCGATGGGCTCCCGGTTACCAAAATTGACAATCTAGAACATAACACTGAGAAAAACGATTAGCCACAAGTAAATGTTGACTTTCTTGAATTGTGTAATGTAGATGCAGACAAGTGGCAGATCTTCCAGACTATTACTTCACAAATTAAGAGAGCCCAGCATGTCCCCAATCTAATTACCAGCTGTAAACAGATAAGGTTAGATATGATATAGAAAAAAAAAACTAAATAATACAGAACATAGAAAAAAAAAACCATAAAGAATATAGAAAAATAGCACATTATGTTATATATGTAAATAAGAAACATAATGAACCGTTGTACATGTATAATATGGCTCATGTGCTTGCACATGTATGTTTAAATTTGTACCTATGTGAAAAAGAACAAATAATTTATATTTGAAATTCAAAATGAATTTATGTATGTGTATACGATTTATAAGTCTCACTTATAAAACCTTGGTATATATCTCATCTGATAAACAACAATAATTTATTAATTATTTATTTGTAGTTTAATTGTGAAACCTGTGAAATGTACATACAGTGTACATGTAATTCCAGCCAGGTCTATAATGCATGATATCCTTGGCCAACAGACGATCGCGTCTTCATATTGATATAACAGTAATCTGCAATGTACTGTTACTCAGAAATAGATTACAACAATATTTATTACCGACATTCTTAAAATCAGCTGTGTTATCCCAGTGTAAACAAAGTCAACATTTCTAAAATGCTCATTTTCAATTTCAAATCGGCTTGCTTCTGATAATTTTCTGTCAGACGAACCGAGTAAAGCTGCGAGTTACAGGACACGCCCCCTTCTCAACCATCCATTGAAATAAATATATATGCAAGATTGAAGATACTAACACCAACAGTGTTTAAAATGCTTTCAAACCATTAAATATGTCGTTCTATAACGTTTCCTAAACATACGTAGTAATTTCGAATTATGAATACTGAAGCTGCTTGTATATCTCGCGCAACATGGCACATCGCTGACATTTGTTCTCACCGATTTTTAACCGAAAGGCCGCTTATGTTCACGAAAAAAACAAAATGGCGGCGTTTAGGTTGATTCGACTATTGTATGAATTTTATTAATGAACAACATAACGTATAACTTAACGCCAGAGACAGATCCTACTGACGGCTGCTGGATAATCTTCCAACATGGATTTATTCGTCCTTGCTTCCGATGACCAGTTAGCCGGTGTGGCATTTTCATTTGTGACCCGTTTTCAAGTGTGACCTGTGGCACTATGTAATACGTGGACTGGACTAAAACTTCTATCGATCCGTACCGCAATATTTTAGTATGGTGGCTGATTTTTGCCATTTTCGCTTTTTCGCTTTTTCGCGTTGGAAAAAACGCGAAAAAGCGAAAATCCGATGTTACTTTTTCGCTTTTTCGCACTTTTTCCAACGTGAAAAAGCGAAAAAGCGAAAAAAATGCAAAGCGAAAAAGCGAAAAAGCCAAAAATACGAAAAACGAAAAAGCGAAAACGCGAAAATCCATTCCGTCGCTTTTTCGTGGTATTTTTTGGCTTTTTCGCTTTTTCGTGTTAGAAAAAACGCGAAAAAGCGAAAAAGCAAACATTGGATTTTCGCTTTTTCGCATTTTCCCAACGCGAAAAAGCGAAAAAAACGAAAAACGAAAAGCGAAAATCGATTACGTCGCTTTTTCGTGGATTTTTTTTGGCTTTTTCGTGTTTGGAAAAACGCGAAAAAGCGAAAAAGCAAACATTGGATTTTCGCTTTTTCGACTTCCGTCGTTGTGACATGCGCAGCACATTATATTATACAGGAGGACGCCATTATAAGGTAGCAGACCACAGAAGAACAGCCTGGCTCGGTCCATAGTATTATTAAAGGGACTAAATCATTACATTTCCATAGATTTATTAGG
This sequence comes from Argopecten irradians, assembly GCF_041381155.1. Lineage (NCBI taxonomy): Eukaryota > Metazoa > Mollusca > Bivalvia > Pectinida > Pectinidae > Argopecten > Argopecten irradians. The sequence goes on along the minus strand of NC_091146.1, from coordinate 8,531,245 downwards.
GTTTTTGACTTCCTACAAACGTTCTTACACCTGAATTAGAAAGTTTTCAAAATTACAACATGTTATTTGAAATATTGGCAATGTTTATCAATGTTAAAATATCGTTAAACTTAACCCGAAACTGTATCCGTCGGGATTGGCTGTTTATAACGGAAATAGCCGCGTGCATCTTTGACTTCGACATCGGGATCGCTGAAAATCTCATCCGGCTATGGATATACATGTATATATGTAGTTTATCGGTTATAATAGCCTGATTCAGTGTAATAGCCGATACATAAAACAGCATAGTTCTATGAAGCTTTAGAGCATTTGATGGAAATATGACAGAAGTGAGAGGTATTTTCACTCGTTAATTATGTATATATTCTACATGTATACAGGTGTACATGTACATTTTTAAGCAAACATATACATAGGCCTACAATGTATATGTAAGGTAAATTTTTGCTTTGAATAAGATAAAATTTAGATATATACTGTAGTTAGGCTGAATTGAATTCAATGTATTTCCGTTAAAAAACATCACAGACACTAGTGACTGCCGTTCCAAACGCATCGATCGTTAGACACATACAATGTATACATTTTGGGAGACAATAAAGATGGCCTTTTTGCAAATCGATTGTTATAGACAGGTGTTCGTTATACACAGGTAGTCATATGAATAGGTTGATTGTATTATCAAACAAAGCATCGGCAATGTTTAGGTCGACGCTATATCCACACGAGGGTCTTTTCGGTAAATTTGATTAATCGTGACCATATTATCATTAATTTCTTACTAGATTATTTTTTTTTAAATTGCAATTAAACTGATTTGTCAACTTCATGTGCGAATGTGCGTACATGTAATTGTGCATTATCTATATTGGCAGTTAGTCTACACGACCAACGTGCTAATTGGGAGAAAAGATCACTTAAAATATTTACTAAATAATGATCAGTGCGTATATAATGAACATTAAAAACATCGTCAGAACCTTAATATCTAGATTTTTAAAAAGATGATTTCCGTATATATATTCTCTTATTAACTCGTTCCCTGTGCTTTGGTTAAGGTATATCAACTTCATTGTGACACTTAAAAAATCTGACCGTACATTTCTATCACAACGGCATAATAAGCAAATATATTGCATTGGTCAATCCTGTGGATTTTTCAATAATTTTGCCTGAACCTGCGCCATGGATTTTGCTTCAAGTAGAGCTGGCATTTCCGGTGAAGACGCATTTCTGGAGGAGCCCAAAATTGTCATCTCTAACACATTTTAGTAATATTTATTGTTTAAAAATGAAACTAAATTAAAACTCTCCATATTGGATGTACCAATTTCAAGTTATATTTGATTTTTATTTTATGCATGGTTCAAAACAGGGGCTTCCCGCTTAAATTACTTTACTTTAAACATATTTTATTGTAAAGCACAGAAGGATCAGGCACAAGTTATTCCAACTTAAACAGCCATCTCCTAACATTATAACATAATTAACATATTATACAAGATAACTTAGATATCTTATACGGTTAAACAATTCCAATAATACTACTTTAAATAAATTTAATAGTAATTGTGTAGTAAAAGCTTTTGTATGCTTAAAGCTTATATTTATGTTCAGAATCTTCCACAGGACCTAATATATACGATTGCACATGTTCAAACATTTTACAATTTACCTCCAAAGCCAATTTTTCATCACCAAGAGCAGCAAATTAAGGTGTATTTCCAGAGTTTGCTCATTAATTTCGCTAAATTAACTACATGTAATTTGAACATTCTAAGAAATATGATAAGCATTTTCACAATGATTTCCACAGTTTGTACAACGAGAATTTTCGACTAAATTTGAACGGAAAAGATCGTCATTTAGATTACTACATTTGTGCCACAATCTGGTCTGAAAAATATTTAATTTTCTGTCACCATAGTTAAAATAAATTGGTCGATGAGAGACTATTTGCAAGGAAACAGCAATCTTAAAAGGAGAAATGGGTAATGACTTAATATCATTATCTAAATTATTCCAGATTCTTAAAGTAGAAGATAAGGAAGACTTGAGATTGGAGGAGAGTCGATAGTTTGGAATACAAAAGTCGATATTGTTTCTTAGAGTATATTGGTTATTTTCACCAACTGTGGGGGGTAATAGATTCGAAATCATGAGTTTTCATCTTATGTAAAAAAAAATTCACTCCGAGCAGCAGAACATCACTTAACCACCAGCAAATAGCATTTTTTTTAAGCTGATTTTTTTTCTATTCTACTTCAACACATACACCTACACAATATACAATATACACTTTTAACAAATGCATACAGTACACACTTATCAATTATACGTTTACATGCAAGCAAACATGCAATAAACACTGTATATTCATACATACATTCATACATACATACGTACATACACCCTCACATACACACACCATCGCCCTCACATTGATGCATATATACATACATACATAACATACATACATACATACATACAAACGCATAAAACATATTGATATAATTTGCATAGCTGATACTGTGTTTTATTCTCATTTTCTCATCACGGTGATTACTTTTCTTTTGATTTTTAAAACTATATATCACATATCAATGACAATGTTGTATTATATTTTTTTTAAATTACCCTGCCTGAAGCATGCCTGTTTATACAAAATCCGTCTCGAATGTAAATATATAGTTTCAGGCCATACATCTGACAATGATTCAAAAGTTCGCCTAATATGATATAATATTTAATTTAAGGTGTTTACGAGTTACGTCAAACTGAAATGTGTTAATTTATTTCACAATTTCATTTAAGATGCAAGCCTGCTAACAAAAGTCCACCGCACATAGTGCATGTAGCAGGCTACACATGGGACATACTTATTCAAATATTCATTACTAGGGTATATTGTCACATATTTGGGAAACAATATCAATAGTTACTACTGTTTTCTGTTTAGAATTGCAAAAAAAGCCAGAGCTCATTTTTAAGTTGCTTCCTCAATTGTATTTTTGTAATTTCTGCGTGTGGAAGTCTGTTGTTGTGTTTAATGTCATTTCTGCATTTCCATATTGTCCACTTCATGATACAAATAAAAGTGTTTATTAAAAAAGCAAGTCTACTTTTACCAGGATAACCAAGAATTAACAATTTCTTCTTTATCTAGTGTTCCTGAAATAGATTCAGGTACAACGTTTTTTCATTATGATATCCAAATAATCCAAAATAAGTTTTGTATAAACACAACTGAAGAATAAATGTTGTATATATTCGTTTTCGACTTTGTAGAAATGACATTTTTCATCTGAGTTACCGAATGTCATTATCTTCTTTTCTGTAAATACAAAAAATGGTGGATACAATTGGTGGATACATTTCCATTGAAATTCTTTAATCTTAAGACATGTTAATATATTAAAACAATTTAACCAGATATCTTTCCATTGAAATTGTATTTGATAAAGGTTCTCCCATTTTATTTCAACATCGGGTCTATCATTCCCGTTAAGTTTCATGCTTACTGATTTGAGTTTTAAATTTTTATGTTCGATTATTTTTTTATTTCGATCAATGATATTCAAATCAGTTTTCACAAAAATCTTAGATTTTTCTTCATTTAAGATATCTTCCTCGCGCGAGATTCGTTTATATTTCATTGGTATTGAAATCTTCAATCTTAATAACTCTGAAATGCAGTTTCTTTTATTTCTTAGTTTCCTATAAATATCTTGATCACTTTTGAACTGTTTCTGTGTGGAATCCCATACATCACCTATCGTATGTATTCCACTGCTTGAAAAGGAGTTAAAGAAAAGTGGTTTTCTGTTAAAGACAATCATATAATTGCCAAATAATTCTTGATTCAAAAGTTCCTGTATGTTCCTTGCATCATAAGCTTTCAAAAGTGTGGACCATGCTGATAACAAGTTTTTGTACAATTTAGAAATACGACTAAAGTTTAGCGAATTGGTGTCCGAGCATTTACACAGAAAGAAATTACTTCTAAACTTACTGTCTAATGCTTGCAGCCAGTACTGACCAATTGCATTCCATGAAGTAATGGGATTTTTTAAATGATTTTTTTATAACAATTTTATTTGTTTACTCAATGTGAAAAAAACTAACATCCATAACATCCATGCCTCCAATACACTTTGAAGAACGCATCACCTTTCTAGGAACCATATCCTTCCCATTCCACAAAAAATTCCAAATGAGTGTGTTTAATTCCTTCAAGTATTTATCAGGTATTCCACGAGCGTCTAATTCGTGGCCAATCTTAGATATAATAAGTGAATTAATAATAACATTTTTACCGAAGATAGACAGGTTTCTCGCTTTCCAAACGTGCATACAACTATTAATCTTATTTCCATATTGCGTCGTTATCTATTTATGTAATAATTTAAGTTTTCTTCTTGCTCTCCTATCACTTATACTTAGTAATTCTAAACCTGATGCATTATAAAGAGTTTTTTTTTTGCAAATGATGGCAAACTCGTTATTATTCTAGCTACTTCCATTAGACAAGCATATTCTAAAATGGGTAGTATAAATGACTTCTAAATGTGTAAAAGGGTATCACGATTTAGCATATATTTAAGTTTACGCAATCCATTTGTTTTCTTCATAACAGATTTATAGATTTCATTGAAATGGTCAAACTAATTGGCATTTGAATTAAGAGTTACCCCAAGGTGTCTATGAAATTGACTGAAAATTTAGAAAGTTACCATCAAAAAATGAAATCTAAATCTGCATCAATGTCATTCAAGTTTAAAATGAAGACCACTTCAGTCTTATTGGGATTAAAAGATACAAGCCATCTTTTTGCCCACCTATTTATCTTTTCTAAATCGCTGTAAAGTGCATATTCAATATCTCTGCATGATGATGGGGATTTTGATAGAGCTGTATCGTCCGCAAAAAGACGAGTAGAAGATTCAAGCTCATCAGCAATATCGCTTATGAAGATAACAAAAAGAAGTGGACCAAGTATTGAGCCTTGAGGGACTCCAGCCATAATCCTATCGATTTCTGAAAATGAATTATTGATAAATACTTTTTGTTGTCGATTACTAAGATAATTTTCTAACCATAACAAGAAATTTCCTGAAATACCATATGGTTGTAATTTTATAAATAGACTTTGGTGCCATATCCGGTCAAAAGCTTTTGAGATATCACAAAAAACCATACAAATGTACGTTTTTTTCTTCCATATTTATACAAATATTATGAAAAAATTCTATCAATTGAAATGCTGTTGATTGCCCTTGCATAAAACCGATTGGAACTGGAAAAATAATGAATATTCAAGAAAAAATATAAATATGCTTATAAACTACCCTTTCAAATACTTTTCCAACAGTTGAAAGAAGATATATAGGTCGATAGAGAGAAATGGAGTGTTGATCTCCCTTTTTAAAAAGTGGCATTACTTTAGCAAGTTTCCACATATCTCGGAAAACACAAGACGATAGGGATAGATTAAAGAGAATGTCTAAAGGTTTGCAAACAGTGTCAGCAGTGCTTAAAGGGACTAAATCATTAAAAATTCATGTAATAAAAGATAAAAAGAATTATAGAAATAAAAATAATTGTAAATGTTGTGTACTTTGTGTTAATAACAAAGTTTAAAAGTTTATATACCCATTTTGTTCAAAAAGTAGAATACTGAAAATAATTAAGGAATAAACTTTTATTTTGTCGAGGTTGTGAGGGTATAATGATAATGGAGCACGTGTAAATTGTGTAACCCCGGCGAAGCTGGGTTAATTTACACGGGCTCCATTATCATTATAACCTCATTACCTCAACAAAATAGAAATCTATTCCTCATATTTACAGTTTTTCACGTAAATGAATACTATTTATTCTCGTGACATTTGATTATTTTTTAATCAAAATACCCATATTTTGTTCTCTCCCGTCATCGTCAACGAATTCGATTGAACAGGTGATTGGAATCGAGTCATTTATATGTCACGAGAGTGATTATAATATGGGTATTTGTTCACGAGTACATAAATAGAATCCAACAGCTATAAACAGTTGACAATATTTATTACACACAAACGGAGACAGATAACCCTGAAATAAAAAGAACAATACCTGACAATATGTAGGGACACATAAATGAACATACTACTATATCTTCTATATTTATACTGTAAGGTATAAAATATAAACAGGTATCCAGTGGCGTAGGAAGATGAAACGTAATGGGGGGGGGGGGGGGGGGGGGGGGGAGGTCCTCAATATTTTTGTAACACCCCCCCCCCCCCACCCGCCGCCGCACCTACAGGAGGAGATTAATTCAACTCTAAACCATATATGCTTGATGTACATTTTTCATATATCATTAAATTTAATCCTTGTACATATCTATAGACAGTGGGGTCGCTAAAAGGAAATAAACGAATACGCAAATTGGCCAAATTAGAGTGTGAGCGCCGAAGGCGCGAGATTTTGGTGTTTTAGGGGTCTGAGGGTGACCCCCGGGAAAAAATATATTGTAATTTGAACGGCTGAGTTGAGTTTTACAATGTATTTTGATGATTTTGCGAGTGCCCGAAAGCACGAGATTTAGGTGTTTGGGGGGTCCGGGGGTCTCCCCCGGAAAAAAAATTACGATTTAGAATATTGGCTTAAATGAGTTTTGATGAATTTGCGAGCACCCGAAAGCGCAAGATTTGGGTGTTTGGTGAAGACCCCCGGAAAAAAATTACGATTTAGAATGGCTTAGATGAGTTTAACGATGCATTTTAATTATTTTAAAGCATTCTTAACATGGTAATTTTTCGATTTAAAGCTACCTGCATTTAGGAAGGATAATTGTGTCGTCATAACATTATGCGACCCTACTGAATTAATTGTCTCGCTAAGACATAAAACAAATTGATCTTTTAAGAGACATTTTTTAAATAGTACATAGAATCCCTTGATGGTCATTTTTAGTCTAATTCGTGTGTATTGAATTTTTACTATTTAAGGTTTGACATTATGTGCTTGAACGTTTTAGGAAATGCGCCGCGCAGCGGAAAATTTTCTAGAATGAAGTACGAAAAATGTGCAGGAGGACACTTTTTTCTTTCAAATAAGCATTTTTAGAAAATTTCAGTCGGCGAAAATGTGGGGGGGGGGGGGCAAAAAGACATGTTTGCCCCCCCGTCCTGGGGAAACGGGGGGGGGGGGGGGCAGTTCCCCCCCCCCCTGCCCCCCCGCTTCCTACGCCCCTGATATATAGATCTGCGTATGGATCAGTTATGTTGTGCTCTGCGAATGGTTGTGTTGAGTTGTTTTGTGTATTTTTGTGTTATGCGTTGTTTGTTGTGTGTTGTGTGGTTAGCGTGTGGTTGTGTAATGTTATTGTGTTGTGTGTTATTAGTGTGTTGTTGTATTTGTGTGGCTGTGTTTGTGTTGTGTTGTTGTGTGATGTTTTGTTGTGTGATTTTTGTGTTGTGTTATATTGTGTGATGTTGTGTTGTGTGATGTTGTCGTATGTTGTGTTGTTTTTGGGTGGTGTTGTATTGTTGTTGCGTGGTTGTGTGTTGTGGTTGTGTTATGTGTTGTTGTGTGATGTTTTTATTGTTATGTTGTGAGGCGCGTTGTGGTGTTGTGTGGTGTTGTGTTGTTGTTGCGTGTTTGTGTGATGTGTTGTTGAGTGTTTTTGTGTTTGTTTTTATAAAACTGCATGCAAAGTTTTTACTATGTGTTGTTCACTTCCTAGTACCAGTGGATAGTGTTACAAAACTATAATTATGGGATATTATTAATTTGTTTCTTAATGATTTTTTATGATTATATTTTCGACGATCTTACGTTTGTGAGGTATTCAGTAATTGTTAATATATTATTGGTGTGTTGTTGTATGTTGTGTGGCTGTGTTTGTGTTGTGTTGTTGTGTGATGTTTGTTGTGTGATTTTGTGTTGTGTTATATTGTGTGATGTTGTGTTGTGTGATGTTGTCGTATGTTGTGTTGTTTTTGGGTGGTGTTGTATTGTTGTTGCGTGGTTGTGTGTTGTGGTTGTGTTATGTGTTGTTGTGTGATGTTTTATTGTTATGTTGTGAGGCGCGTTGTGGTGTTGTGTTGTGTATTGTTGTTTAGTGTTGTTGTCGTATTGTTGTGTTGTGTGTTGTTGTGTTGTGTGATGTTTTATTGTGTTGTTGTGTAATGTTATCTTGTGTTGAGTGGTTGTGTTTAGTGTGATGCGTTTTTTGTGTTGTGTAGTGTTGTGTTATTTTGTTGTGTTGTGTTGTGTAGTGTTGTTGTATTGTTGGTGTGTTGCTGTGCTGTGTGGTGATGTGTTGTGTAGTGTTGTTGTATTGTTGGTGTGTTGCTGTGCTGTGTGGTGATGTGTTTGTGTAGTGTTGTTGTATTGTTGGTGTGTTGCTGTGCTGTGTGGTGATGTGTTGTTGTATTGTTGGTGTGTTGCTGTGCTGTGTGGTGATGTGTTGTGTAGAGTTGTTGTATTGTTGGTGTGTTGCTGTGCTGTGTAGTGATGTGTTGTGTAGTGTTGTTGAATTGTTGGTGTGTTGCTGTGCTGTGTGGTGATGTGTAGTGTTGTTAAATTGTTGGTGTGTTATTTTGTTGTGTGGTGTGTTGTGTTGTGTTGTTGTATTGTTGGTGTGTTGCTGTGCTGTGTTGTGATGTGTTGTGTAGTGTTGTTGTATTGTTGGTGTGTTGCTGTGCTGTGTGGTGATGTGTTGTGTAGTGTTGTTGAATTGTTTGTGTGTTGCTGTGCTGTGTTGTGATGTGTTGTGTAGTGTTGTTGTATTGTTGGTGTGTTGCTGTGCTGTGTGGTGATGTGTTGTGTAGTGTTGTTGTATTGTTGGTGTGTTGCTGTGCTGTGTTGTGATGTGTTGTGTGTAGTGTTGTTTGTATTGTTGGTGTGTTGCTGTGCTGTGTGGTGATGTGTTGTGTAGTGTTGTTGTATTGTTGGTGTGTTTGCTGTGCTGTGTGTGGTGATGTGTTGTGTAGTGTTGTTGAATTGTTTGTGTGTTGCTGTGTGCTGTGTGGTGATGTGTTGTGTAGTGTTGTTGAATTGTTTGTGTGTTGCTGTGCTGTGTGGTGATGTGTTGTGTAGTGTTGTTGTATTGTTGGTGTGTTGCTGTGCTGTGTGGTGATGTGTTGTGTAGTGTTGTTGTATTGTTGGTGTGTTGCTGTGCTGTGTGTGGTGATGTGTTGTGTAGTGTTGTTGTATTGTTGGTGTGTTGCTGTGCTGTGTGGTGATGTGTTGTGTAGTGTTGTTGTATTGTTGGTGTGTTGCTGTGCTGTGTGTGGTGATGTGTTGTGTAGTGTTGTTATATTGTTGGTGTGTTATTTTGTTGTGTGGTGTGTTGTGTTGTGTAGTTTTGTTGTATTGTTGGTGTGTTGCTGTGCTGTGTAATGCTGTGTGGTTTCGTGGTGTTGTGGTGTCGTATGTAATTTAGGATCTTATCTTTTCTCTTCTTCCTAACTGACTTTGTTGTTTCTAACGTCTCCCTTGACACCGCCATCCTCACTCCTAACTGACTTTGTTGTTTTCTAACGTCTCCCTTGACACCGCCTCACTCCTAACTGACTTTGTTGTTTTCTAACGTCTCCCTTGACACCGCCTCACTCCTAACTGACTTTGTTGTTTCTAACGTCTCCCTTGACACCCGCCTCACTCCTAACTGACTTTGTTGTTTCTAACGTCTCCCTTGACACCGCCTCACTCCTAACTGACTTTGTTGTTTCTAACGTCTCCCTTGACACCGCCTCACTCCTAACTGACTTTGTTGTTTCTAACGTCTCCCTTGACACCGCCTCACTTTCCTAACTGACTTTGTTGTTTCTAACGTCTCCCTTGACACCGCCTCACTCCTAACTGACTTTGTTGTTTATAACGTCTCCCCTTGACACCGCCTCACTCCTAACTGACATTGTTGTTTCTAACGTCTCCCTTGACACCGCCTCACTCCTAACTGACTTTGTTGTTTCTAACGTCTCCCTTGACACCGCCTCACTCCTAACTGACTTTGTTGTTTCTAACGTCTCCCTTGACACCGCCTCACTCCTAACTGACTTTGTTGTTTCTAACGTCTCCCTTGACACCGCCTCACTCCTAACTGACTTTGTTGTTTCTAAACGTCTCCCTTGACACCGCCTCACTCCTAACTGACTTTGTTGTTTCTAACGTCTCCCTTGACACCGCCTCACTCCTAACTGACTTTGTTGTTTCTAACGTCTCCCTTGACACCGCCTCACTCCTAACTGACTTTGTTGTTTCTAACGTCTCCCTTGACACCGCCTCACTCCTAACTGACTTTGTTGTTTCTAACGTCTCCCTTGACACCGCCTCACTCCTAACTGACTTTGTTGTTTCTAACGTCTCCCTTGACACCGCCTCACTCCTAACTGACTTTGTTGTTTCTAACGTCTCTCTTGACACGCCTCACTCCTAACTGACTTTGTTGTTTCTAACGTCTCCCTTGACACCGCCTCACTCCTAACTGACTTTGTTGTTTCTAACGTCTCCCTTGACACCGCCTCACTCCTAACTGACTTTGTTGTTTCTAACGTCTCCCTTGACACCGCCTCACTCCTAACTGACTTTGTTGTTTCTAACGTCTCCCTTGACACCGCCTCACTCCTAACTGACTTTGTTGTTTCTAACGTCTCCCTTGACACCGCCTCACTCCTAACTGACTTTGTTGTTTTCTAACGTCTCCCTTGTCACCCGCCTCACTCCTAGCTGACTTTGTTGTTTCTAACGTCTCTCTCTTGACACCGCCTCACTCCTAACTGACTTTGTTGTTTCTAACGTCTCCCTTGACACCGCCTCACTCCTAACTGACTTTGTTGTTTCTAACGTCTCCCTTGACACCGCCTCACTCCTAACTGACTTTGTTGTTTCTAACGTCTCCCTTGACACCGCCTCACTCCTAACTGACTTTGTTGTTTCTAACGTCTCCCTTGACACCGCCTCACTCCTAACTGACTTTGTTGTTTCTAACGTCTCCCTTGACACCGCCTCACTCCTAACTGACATTGTTGTTTCTAACGTCTCCCTTGACACCGCCTCACTCCTAACTGACTTTGTTGTTTCTAACGTCTCCCTTGACACCGCCTCACTCCTAACTGACTTTGTTGTTTCTAACGTCTCCCTTGACACCGCCTCACAGTTTGCCTTTTGTTGAGCTCTCGTCCATATGAGGTACATTGAAGGCTCTGGGTTCTGTCCCCTTGCCAAAGTCTATAAAAGTGACCAAAGTCTATAAAAGTGGTAGTTTCTCTACTCTAGAACGAATATACGTACCCGGCCTACTATACCTTTCGGCCAGGTACGAATTGGTCCCTATGTTGTACGTAGTGGAGCATGCCTCCGGGAAAATCACTGGGCTTAGTTTTCTATACTTTTTTGTAGGTTTCCATATTTATTTTATGCGTATGCATGCATTTAGATATTAATTTTGTCCAAAGCAAGCAAAACTAGCATTCTTAATATCCTATCCGCTACCGCCTCACAACGACGTTCAAATTCATAATTTGTGGGACTTGCCGTATAAAATTCCCTTCAGAAATTACCTTCCATATGGTTTTATGTAATAAATAAATAATGCCTCAATGAGAGATTTGATATTTTATGTGGTTCAGTTTTATTGCCTAGTGAGGTAAAAGCGATATCAAACAAGTACGATAAAATACAACAAACGTTTTATAATGGTTGTATCATAATCATTACTCTGCTCCAGTTAGGCAGTAATAGGCACCAATTGTAGCTCTAAACACGACACCATTTTCTGTCAAAAGTCTTTTTGAGCTACAATAGTGCAGCTATTTTCTACTCCTGCTTAGCGTTCAGCATATACATGGAGTAGGACAACTGGTTCGCCCCGTTGTTCTGTACATGCATTTATCCCATAAAACTATGCATGTTTTCACAATGAAAATTCCATGTGATCAATTCCATAGCAGTTGGTTTATCGTTTATGTTTACATACTCCAGTGTGTAAACACCTACGGCGCCTCTGATTGGTCAACTCAAGGATCTCATAATTCCGATTGGCCCTCAACTTCGGGCTACTTTTCACAGCGCATTTTTTTTTTTTTTTTTTTTTTGAATATCATTGTATATACTGTTTAAACAGTTAGTTAATGCTTATTCAAAGTATTAAACAATAGAATATTCGCTCTTTTCAATTATGCACTACATTTTATGGCGGGAAGTTATCACTTGTATGGTGGTAAGTTTCCCTGAATGAAGACGAGAAAATGGTCACCACGGTATAAAATATAGTTTGTTAGAGTTAAAAGTTTTAAATTGGGATAAATAAGTTTTAAGTTCCCCAACGCGTGACTGTCGTTTATCATTTAGTTATTTTTCAAATCTTAAGACACTCGCTAAAGCTCGTGTCTTTTCAAAATTTGAAAGTTACATGTAACTAACTCGAGTTTGATAATCATCAGTCACTTGTTGAGGAACGTCTTTATACATGTATATAACAATTGTAAGGAGCCATGGCACTCTAAATTTACCGCACCTAATATGTAATTATAACACCTGAATAATTTGAGAAATTTGAATTAATCGATACCAAATTCAGAACACAATTGTAGTTTTAAATAAAAAAAAAACCCTGCCTATGTATGTGACTCCGTGCTAAACTACACCAGTATTGGTGTTTCCTTTGAGAAAACATTAGTGTAAAAATTCATGGAAACCTTACACTTTTCAGAACTTTGTTACTTTACACTATTTCCATTGTTCGTTTTAAAAAATCTTCTATAGGTGTAAAGATATAGTATAAACAGAGTGTAACCCCACAAGTTGTTACATTGTTATTATAAATGATGACGTGTAAGTTATCCAAATAAGAAACATATATAATATATTTGTAATAGTATTAACTTTAACACTTTTGACTATAAGGTTTTATGAATTTACATTGTCCCCACCTGTATCACATGTATGACCATACAGGCGTTAAATTCTTTTTCAAGAAAGTTATATACGCACTCAAACAAATCAAGTAATTACATGTATATTCTTATCCATGGTTTTGTAAAACAAGAACAAATAACATCCGAAATTGTCTCGAGAAGTTTTACTCACTCAATTTATAGTTGTAATGTAAAATCTGCTTACAGATGATAATATCATCTTCGCTAGCCAATGGTTACAATCAGTACGCGCCGCCTACGCCGTTTATAGGTGTATGCGGATCGTAATATTTGACAAGCGAGGATGACAAAATACAGGCATTTATATTTCGATATCATTCGCACAATCACACAACCACACACGAACACACGCACACGTGCAAAAACAATTTATCAAATCTCATTTATCGCGTCTCTACAACAATGTCAGTATCGTCCAGGGTCTGATATTTTTGTGCATTGTAGAGAATGGACGTCAGATTCCGAAACAACATCGTCTTGGTTATTTCTACTTCCACCTGCGGATCCGGATAGTTCGTAAATAAGTCTATCCCAAACCGACCTTGATCTTGCTGTTGGATATAATTTCCCTTTCGCAACATCTGATTCATTTCCGGGTAGCAGGGAGCCCACGTCGATATCACCAAATATAATCAATAATATTCGGAACTTTTTATTTTCTTTTGAATAATTACCAAGCCTTTCGGAAGCTTTCGGACGCCCAGTTACTATTCATGAAGCTGTAACTGACTACGAAATACAGCACATTTACAGTCCTGAGGCTGTTGACTTTCAGAGTCCGCCACGTGAACACTCTGAAGAAGCTGTACTCGGTCAGGGAATATAAATTTATAGTTCCGCTTTCGGCCGAGTTTCTGCATAAACATGAGTCTCACCCATTCATTACACTTAGAATCGTTGGTGTTGTACACAAATGAAAGCGTCACTGTGTTTGGAGCTGTCCCCGACTCCGGTCTCAGACAGCCGATATGTAGCTTGGTGAACAGCACCGCGAGGAGGGTCACGTTTGTAGTAAAACATGGCAGCCTCCATATCACTACTCAACACAAGAGACCAGTAATCTATAATGGCGATGGATAACAAGGAGATCTACTGATTAGCCACGAAGTACTCCCGGGAAACCTAAACATCTAAAATTCTCCCTCCGGTACAAGTTTTCATTTCCTTTCCAGTAGAATCACAAACGAAATATTCCTTTTTGTCGTGGGACGCGGCATTGAATTACACAGGGTCCAAAACCATTGGCCGTAAGTTTGAAGTTGCGCATTGTTGCTAAAGGGTACGGCGTATTTTACCGAGTAATACACATTAAAAAGCGTTTTTGATATCTTTGACAGCTCGGCGAGTGTGGTCATGGCATCCATATATAAGGGAATTCGGTTACTTGTTAGATCCACGGCTTCGTAGCTCCGTTAAGACCTTTGAACGTATTTGGTTCGAGAGGAGTCGTGAGAAAAGTTATTGGATAAATTTAGATTAGGCGTAATTCAACTTTGGTATTGAAATGTATGTGGTAAAAGAGATCTGATATTCGATTATTAGACATATCTAACACAGTTTTAACTATACCTAAGTTTGTGAATGTGTTGACGGATACCTCACGGAATACCACTGATGTTTAGAGTAGAGAGTTTCCACCTGTAGCGCTAATAACCCGGCCCCTATAGTGGTCTGTTTTAGGAACCATGTTTCCATCCAGATACAGTCAAGTACGGAGATAGGTATCGTTGTTCACTTCGGCATATCCTAAAATCCGAACAATCAACGGGTCACGATTGGTCCAATTTCGTTCACGTGAGAAACAATTCGCAGTTCGACTCGCATTCGGTCTCCGTCCTACACAGGAAGTCGTCTTTTGGAAACCGTTCGGAGTGATATTTTGGTTGCCTTTCGGAGAAAGCACTCACACGTGCCGCCGACGTTTTGTAATCATGTGTATGGATCGGTGTTTGGCCGTCCTACGTTTGTCCATAAGGTTCAGCCTAGCCTTTCATACTGCACGTGAAAATTATTGGGGTTGTGAAGAAGCTTAAAATGGTTGCCAACTTTCGTTTACCAAAGGTTTTTTTTCTATTTCTTCCACCAGTTTAATTTTGACAAATCAATCTTTCTGAGAGACATTAGTCCCTTTTGAATGGGCCAGTATTTAGAAAATGTATTCTGATCCTACAAAATGAAAGCACTAGTGTTTCACAGAGCCTGGACTGGAGGTGTTAATAAGTCTTTGCTTAGTCTTGTCGAGTAAACGGGTTTGATCGATAATGGTTTGTGATCAAGCCGTAAAACGGTTTTACGCTTTTTCGACTTCCGTCGTTGTGACATGAAATCAAAGCACATTATATTTTACAGGAGGACGCCATAATAAGGTAGCAGACCACAGAAGAACACCCTGGCTCGGTCCATAGTATTATTAAAGGGACTAAATCATTACATTTCCATAGATTTATTAGGGTTTTTGAAGCTTCCTATAACCTGGAAATAGCCGCGTGCATCTTTGACTTCGAAAATCGGGATCGCTGAAAATCTCATCCGGCTATGGATATACATGTATATATGTAGTTTATCGGTTATAATAGCCTGATTCAGTGTAATAGCCGATACATAAAACAGCATAGTTCTATGAAGCTTTAGAGCATTTGATGGAAATATGACAGAAGTGAGAGGTATTTTCACTCGTTAATTATGTATATATTCTACATGTATACAGGTGTACATGTACATTTTTAAGCAAACATATACATAGGCCTACAATGTATATGTAAGGTAAATTTTTGCTTTGAATAAGATAAAATTAAGATATATACTGTAGTTAGGCTGAATTGAATTCAATGTATTTCCGTTAAAAACATCACAGACACTAGTGAGTGACTGCCGTTCCAAACGCATCGATCGTTAGACACATACAATGTATACATTTTGGGAGACAATAAAGATGGCCTTTTTGCAAATCGATTGTTATAGACAGGTGTTCGTTATACACAGGTAGCCATATGAATAGGTTGATTGTATTATCAAACAAAGCATCGGCAATGTTTAGGTCGACGCTATATCCACACGAGGGTCTTTTCGGTAAATTTGATTAATCGTGACCATATTATCATTAATTTCTTACTAGATTATTTTTTTAAAATTGCAATTAAACTGATTTGTCAACTTCATGTGCGAATGTGCGTACATGTAAATGTGCATTATATATATTGGCAGTTAGTCTACACGACCAACGTGCTAATTGGGAGAAAAGATCACTTAAAATATTTACCAACTAATGATCAGTGCGTATATAATGAACATTAAAAACATCGTCAGAACCTTAATATCTAGATTTTTAAAAAGATGATTTCCGTATATATATTTCTCTTATTAACTCGTTCCCTGTGCTTTGGTTAAGGTATATCAACTTCATTGTGACACTTAAAAAATCTGACCGTACATTTCTATCACAACGGCATAATAAGCAAATATATTGCATTGGTCAATCCTGTGGATTTTTCAATAATTTTGCCTGAACCTGCGCCATGGATTTTGCTTCAAGTAGAGCTGGCATTTCCGTGAAGACGCATTTCTGGAGGAGCCCAAAATTGTCATCTCTAACACATTTTAGTAATATTTATTGTTTAAAAATGAAACTAAATTAAAACTCTCCATATTGGATGTACCAATTTCAAGTTATATTTGATTTTTATTTTATGCATGGTTCAAAACAGGGGCTTCCCGCTTAAATTACTTTACTTTAAACATATTTTATTGTAAAGCACAGAAGGATCAGGCACAAGTTATTCCAACTTAAACAGCCATCTCCTAACATTATAACATAATTAACATATTATACAAGATAACTTAGATATCTTATACGGTTAAACAATTCCAATAATACTACTTTAAATAAATTTAATAGTAATTGTGTAGTAAAAGCTTTTGTATGCTTAAAGCTTATATTTATGTTCAGAATCTTCCACAGGACCTAATATATATACGATTGCACATGTTCAAACATTTTACAATTTACCTCCAAAGCCAATTTTTCATCACCAAGAGCAGCAAATTAAGGTGTATTTCCAGAGTTTGCTCATTAATTTCGCTAAATTAACTACATGTAATTTGAACATTCTAAGAAATATGATAAGCATTTTCACAATGATTTCCACAGTTTGTACAACGAGAATTTTCGACTAAATTTGAACGGAAAAGATCGTCATTTAGATTACTACATTTGTGCCACAATCTGGTCTGAAAAATATTTAATTTTCTGTCACCATAGTTAAAATAAATTGGTCGATGAGAGACTATTTGCAAGGAAACAGCAATCTTAAAAGGAGAAATGGGTACCTAATGACTTAATATAATTATCTAAATTATTCCAGATTCTTAAAGTAGAAGATAAGGAAGACTTGAGATTGGAGGAGAGTCGATAGTTTGGAATACAAAAGTCGATATTGTTTCTTAGAGTATATTGGTTATTTTCACCAACTGTGGGGGGTAATAGATTCATGAATTTTCATCTTATGTAAAAAAAATTCACTCAGAGCAGCAGAACATCACTTAACCACCAGCAGATAGCATTTTTTTTAAGCTGATTTTTTCTATTCTACTTCAACTCATACACCTACACAATATACAATATACACTTTTAACAAATGCATACAGTACACACTTATCAATTATACGTTTACATGCAAGCAAACATGCAATAAACACTGTATATTCATACATACATTCATACATACATACGTACATACACCCTCACATACACACACCATCGCCCTCACATTGATGCATATATACATACATACATAACATACATACATACATACATACAAACGCATAAAACATATTGATATAATTTGCATAGCTGATACTGTGTTTTATTCTCATTTTCTCATCACGGTGATTACTTTTCTTTTGATTTTTAATACTATATATCACATATCAATGACAATGTTGTATTATATTTTTTTTAAATTACCCTGCCTGAAGCATGCCTGTTTATACAAAATCCGTCTCGAATGTAAATATATAGTTTCAGGCCATACATCTGACAATGATTCAAAAGTTCGCCTAATATGATATAATATTTAATTTAAGGTGTTTACGAGTTACGTCAAACTGAAATGTGTTAATTTATTTCACAATTTCATTTAAGATGCAAGCCTGTTAACAAAAGTCCACCGCACATAGTGCATGTAGCAGGCTACACATGGGACATACTTATTCATATATTCATTACTAGGGTATATTGTCACATATTTGGGAAACAATATCAATAGTTACTACTGTTTTCTGTTTAGAATTGCAAAAAAGCCAGAGCTCATTTTTAAGTTGCTTCCTCAATTGTATTTTTGTAATTTCTGCGTGTGGAAGTCTGTTGTTGTGTTTAATGTCATTTCTGCATTTCCATATTGTCCACTTCATGATACAAATAAAAGTGTTTATTAATAAAGCAAGTCTACTTTTACCAGGATAACCAAGAATAACAATTTCTTCTTTGTCTAGTGTTCCTGAAATAGATTCAGGTACAACGTTTTTCATTATGATATCCAAATAATCCAAAATAAGTTTTGTATAAACACAACTGAAGAATAAATGTTGTATATATTCGTTTTCGACTTTGTAGAAATGACATTTTTCATCTGAGTTACCGAATGTCATTATCTTCTTTACTGTATATAAAAGTTGGTGGATACATTACCATTGAAATTCTTTAATCTTAAGACATGTTAATATATTAAAACAATTTAACCAGATATCTTTCCATTGAAATTGTATTTGATAAAGGTTCTCCCATTTTATTTGAACATCGGGTCTATCATTCCCGTTAAGTTTCATGCTTACTGATTTGAGTTTTAAATTTTTATATTCGATTATTTTTTTATTTCGATCAATGATATTCAAATCAGTTTTCACAAAAATCTTAGATTTTTCTTCATTTAAGATATCTTCCTCGCGCGAGATTCGTTTATATTTCATTGGTTTTGCAGACTTCAATCTTAATAACTCTGAAATGCAGTTTCTTTTATTTCTTAGTTTCCTATAAATA
Source organism: Argopecten irradians (assembly GCF_041381155.1). Taxonomy (NCBI): domain Eukaryota; kingdom Metazoa; phylum Mollusca; class Bivalvia; order Pectinida; family Pectinidae; genus Argopecten; species Argopecten irradians. Next base: position 8,512,276 of record NC_091146.1, on the reverse strand, counting down.
TCTTGATCACTTTTGAACTGTTTCTGTGTGGAATCCCATACATCACCTATCGTATGTATTCCACTGCTTGAAAAGGGGTTAAAGAAAAGTGGTTTTCTGTTAAAGACAATCATATAATTGCCAAATAATTCTTGATTCAAAAGTTCCTGTATGTTCCTTGCATCATTAGCTTTCAAAAGTGTGGACCATGCTGATAACAAGTTTTTGTAAAATTTAGAAATACGACTAAAGTTTAGCGAATTGGTGTCCGAGCATTTACACAGAAAGAAATTACTTCTAAACTTACTGTCTAATGGTTGCAGCCAGTACTGACCAATTGCATTCCATGAAGTAATGGGAGTTTTTTAATGATTTTTTTATAACAATTTTATATGTTTACTCAATGTGAAAAAAACTAACATCCATAACATCCATGCCTCCAATACACTTTGAAGAACGCATCACCTTTCTAGGAACCATATCCTTCCCATTCCACAAAAAATTCCAAATTAGTGTGTTTAATTCCTTCAAATATTTATCAGGTATTCCACGAGCGTCTAATTCGTGGCCAATCTTAGATATAATAAGTGAATTAATAATAACATTTTTACCGAAGATAGACAGGTTTCTCGCTTTCCAAACGTGCATACAACTATTAATCTTATTTATTTTGTCTTTCCATATTGCGTCGTTATCTATTTATGTAATAATTTAAGTTTTCTTCTTGCTCTCCTATCACTTATACTTAGTAATTCTAAACCTGATGCATTATAAAGAGTTTTTTTTTTGCAAATGATGGCAAACTCGTTATTATTCTAGCTACTTCCATTAGACAAGCATATTCTAAAATGGGTAGTATAAATGACTTCTAAATGTGTAAAAGGGTATCACGATTTAGCATATATTTAAGTTTACGCAATCCATTTGTTTTCTTCATAACAGATTTATAGATTTCATTGAAATGGTCAAACTAATTGGCATTTGAATTAAGAGTTACCCCAAGGTGTCTATGAAATTGACTGAAAATTTAGAAAGTTACCATCAAAAAATGAAATCTAAATCTGCATCAATGTCATTCAAGTTTAAAATGAAGACCACTTCAGTCTTATTGGGATTAAAAGATACAAGCCATCTTTTTGCCCACCTATTTATCTTTTCTAAATCGCTGTAAAGTGCATATTCAATATCTCTGCATGATGATGGGGATTTTGATAGAGCTGTATCGTCCGCAAAAAGACGAGTAGAAGATTCAAGCTCATCAGCAATATCGCTTATGAAGATAACAAAAAGAAGTGGACCAAGTATTGAGCCTTGAGGGACTCCAGCCATAATCCTATCGATTTCTGAAAATGAATTATTGATAAATACTTTTTGTTGTCGATTACTAAGATAATTTTCTAACCATAACAAGAAATTTCCTGAAATACCATATGGTTGTAATTTTATAAATAGACTTTGGTGCCATAACCGGTCAAAAGCTTTTGAGATATCACAAAAAACCATACAAATGTACGTTTTTTTCTTCCATATTTATACAAATATTATGAAAAAATTCTATCAATTGAAATGCTGTTGAATGCCCTTGCATAAAACCGATTGGAACTGGAAAAATAATGAATATTCAAGAAAAAATATAAATATGCTTATAAACTACCCTTTCAAATACTTTTCCAACAGTTGAAAGAAGATATATAGGTCGATAGAGAGAAATGGAGTGTTGATCTCCCTTTTTAAAAAGTGGCATTACTTTAGCAAGTTTCCACATATCTCGGAAAACACAAGACGATAGGGATAGATTAAAGAGAATGTCTAAAGGTTTGCAAACAGTGTCAGCAGTGCTTAAAGGGACTAAATCATTAAAAATTCATGTAATAAAAGATAAAAAGAATTATAGAAATAAAAAATAATTGTAAATGTTGTGTACTTTGTGTTAATAACAAAGTTTAAAAGTTTATATACCCATTTTGTTCAAAAAGTAGAATACTGAAAATAATTAAGGAATAAACTTTTATTTTGTCGAGGTTGTGAGGGTATAATGATAATGGAGCACGTGTAAATTGTGTAACCCCGGCGAAGCTGGGTTAATTTACACGGGCTCCATTATCATTATAACCTCATTACCTCAACAAAATAGAAATCTATTCCTCATATTTACAGTTTTTCACGTAAATGAATACTATTTATTCTCGTGACATTTGATTTTATTTTAATCAAAATACCCATATTTTGTTCTCTCCCGTCATCGTCAACGAATTCGATTGAACAGGTGATTGGAATCGAGTCATTTATATGTCACGAGAGTGATTGTAATATGGGTATTTGTTCACGAGTACATAAATAGAATCCAACAGCTATAAACAGTTGACAATATTTATTACACACAAACGGAGACAGATAACCCTGAAATAAAAAGAACAATACCTGACAATATGTAGGGACACATAAATGAACATACTACTATATCTAATATATTTATACTGTAAGGTATAAAATATAAACAGGTATTATATAGATCTGCGTATGGATCAGTTATGTTGTGCTCTGCGAATGGTTGTGTTGAGTTGTTTTGTGTATTTTTGTGTTATGCGTTGTTTGTTGTGTGTTGTGTGGTTACGTGTGGTTGTGTAATGTTATTGTGTTGTGTGTTATTGGTGTGTTGTTGTATGTTGTGTGGCCGTGTTTGTGTTGTGTTGTTGTGTGATGTTTTGTTGTGTGATTTTGTGTTGTGTTATATTGTGTGATGTTGTGTTGTGTGATGTTGTCGTATGTTGTGTTGTTTTTGGGTGGTGTTGTATTGTTGTTGCGTGGTTGTGTGTTGTGGTTGTGTTATGTGTTGTTGTGTGATGTTTTATTGTTATGTTGTGAGGCGCGTTGTGGTGTTGTGTGTTGTTGTTGGGTGGTGTTGTGTTGTTGTTGCGTGTTTGTGTGATGTGTTGTTGCGTGTTTGTGTGTTTGTTGTTATCAACTACATGCAAAGTTTTTACTATGTGTTGTTCACTTCCTATTACCAGTGGATAGTGTTACAAAACTATAATTATGGGATATTATTAATTTGTTTCTTAATGATTTTTTATGATTATATTTTCGACGATCTTACGTTTGTGAGGTATTCAGTAATTGTTAATATATTATTGGTGTGTTGTTGTATGTTGTGTGGCTGTGTTTGTGTTGTGTTGTTGTGTGATTTTGTGTTGTGTTATATTGTGTGATGTTGTGTGTTGTGTGATGTTGTCGTATGTTGTGTTGTTTTTGGGTGGTGTTGTATTGTTGTTGCGTGGTTGTGTGTTGTGGTTGTGTTATGTGTTGTTGTGTGATGTTTTATTGTTATGTTGTGAGGCGCGTTGTGGTGTTGTGTGTTGTGTTGTGTATTGTTGTTTAGTGTTGTTGTCGTATTGTTGTGTTGTGTGTTGTTGTGTTGTGTGATGTTTTGTTGTGTCGTGTTGTTGTGTAATGTTATCTTGTGTTGAGTGGTTGTGTTTAGTGTGATGCGTTTTTGTGTTGTGTAGTGTTGTGTTATTTTGTTGTGTGGTGTGTTGTGTGTTGTTGTGTTGTTTGTTGGTGTGTTGCTGTGCTGTGTTGTGATGTGTTGTGTAGTGTTGTTGTATTGTTGTGTGTTGCTGTGCTGTGTGGTGATGTGTTGTGTAGTGTTGTTGAATTGTTTGTGTGTTGCTGTGCTGTGTTGTGTAGTGTTGTTGTATTGTTTGTGTGTTGCTGTGCTGTGTGGTGATGTGTTGTTGTGTAGTGTTGTTGTATTGTTGGCGTGTTGCTGTGCTGTGTGGTGATGTGTTGTGTAGTGTTATTTTGTTGTGTGGTGTGTTGTGTTGTGTAGTTTTGTTGTATTGTTGGTGTGTTGCTGTGCTGTGTAATGCTGTGTGGTTTCGTGGTGTTGTGGTGTCGTATATAATTTAGGATCTTATCTTTTCTCTTCTTCCTAACTGACTTTGTTGCTTCTAACGTCTCCCTGACACCGCCTCAAACTGACTTTGTTGCTTCTAACGTCTCCCTTGACACCGCCTCACTCCTAACTGACTTTGTTGTTTCTAACGTCTCCCTTGACACCGCCTCACTCCTAAATGACTTTGTTGTTTCTAACGTCTCCCTTGACACCGCCTCACTCCTAAATGACTTTGTTGTTTCTAACGTCTCCCTTGACACCGCCTCACTCCTAACTGACTTTGTTGTTTTAACGTCTCCCTTGACACCGCCTCACTCCTAACTGACTTTGTTGTTTCTAACGTCTCCCTTGACACCGCCTCACTCCTAACTGACTTTGTTGTTTCTAACGTCTCCCTTGACACCGCCTCACTCCTAACTGACTTTGTTGTTTCTAACGTCTCCCTTGACACCGCCTCACTCCTAACTGACTTTGTTGTTTCTAACGTCTCCCTTGACTGAACCGCCTCACTCCTAACTGACTTTGTTGTTTCTAACGTCTCCCTTGACACCGCCTCACTCCTAACTGACTTTGTTGTTTCTAACGTCTCCCTTGACACCGCCTCACTCCTAAATGACTTTGTTGTTTCTAACGTCTCCCTTGACACCGCCTCACTCCTAACTGACTTTGTTGTTTCTAACGTCTCCCTTGACACCGCCTCACTCCTAACTGACTTTGTTGTTTCTAACGTCTCCCTTGACACCGCCTCACCCCTAACTGACTTTGTTGTTTCTAACGTCTCCCTTGACACCGCCTCACTCCTAACTGACTTTGTTGTTTCTAACGTCTCCCTTGACACCACCTCACTCCTAACTGACTTTGTTGTTTCTAACGTCTCCCTTGACACCGCCTCACTCCTAACTGACTTTGTTGTTTCTAACGTCTCCCTTGACACCCGCCTCACTCCTAACTGACTTTGTTGTTTCTAACGTCTCCCTTGACACCACCTCACTCCTAACTGACTTTGTTGTTTCTAACGTCTCTCCCTTGACACCACCTCACTCCTAACTGACTTTGTTGTTTCTAACGTCTCCCTTGACACCGCCTCACTCCTAACTGACTTTGTTGTTTCTAACGTCTCCCTTGACACCGCCTCACTCCTAACTGACTTTGTTGTTTCTAACGTCTCCCTTGACACCGCCTCACTCCCTAACTGACTTTGTTGTTTCTAACGTCTCCCTTGACCGTTCACTCACCCTCCTAACTGACTTTGTTGTTTCTAACGTCTCCCTTGACACCGCCTCACCCTAACTGACTTTGTTGTTTCTAACGTCTCTCTTGACCCGCCTCACTCCTAACTGACTTTGTTGTTTCTAACGTCTCCCTTGACACCGCCTCACTCCTAACTGACTTTGTTGTTTCTAACGTCTCTCTTGACACCGCCTCACTCCTAACTGACTTTGTTGTTTCTAACGTCTCCCTTGACACCGCCTCACTCCTAACTGACTTTGTTGTTTCTAACGTCTCCCTTGACACCGCCTCACTCCTAACTGACTTTGTTGTTTCTAACGTCTCCCTTGACACCACCTCACTCCTAACTGACTTTGTTGTTTCTAACGTCTCCCTTGACACCGCCTCACTCCTAACTGACTTTGTTGTTTCTAACGTCTCCCTTGACACCGCCTCACTCCTAACTGACTTTGTTGTTTCTAACGTCTCCCTTGACACCGCCTCACCCCTTAACTGACTTTGTTGTTTCTAACGTCTCCCTTGACACCGCCTCACTCCTAACTGACTTTGTTGTTTCTAACGTCTCCCTTGACACCGCCTCACTCCTAACTGACTTTGTTGTTTCTAACGTCTCCCTTGACACCGCCTCACTCCTAACTGACTTTGTTGTTTCTAGCGTCTCCCTTGACACCGCCTCACTCCTAACTGACTTTGTTGTTTCTAACGTCTCCCTTGACACCGCCTCACTCCTAACTGACTTTGTTGTTTCTAACGTCTCCCTTGACACCGCCTCACAGTTTGCCTTTTGTTGAGCTCTCGTCCATATGAGGTACATTGAAGGCTCTCTGGGTTCTGTCCCCTTGCCAAAGTCTATAAAAGTGGTAGTTTCTACTCTAGAACGAATATACGTACCCGGCCTACTATACCTTTCGGCCTATACGTACCCGGCCTACTATACCTTTCGGCCAGGTACGAATTGGTCCCTATGTGTCGTAGTGGAGCACTGCCCCCGAAAATCACTCGGGCATAGTTTTTTTGAATATCATTGTATATACTGTTTAACAGTTAGTTAATGCTTATTCAAAGTATTAAACAATAGAATATTCGCTCTTTCATTATGCACTACATTTTATGGCGGGAAGTTATCATTTGTATGGTGGTAAGTTTCCCTGAATGAAGACGAGAAAATGGTCACCACGGTATAAATATAGTTTGTTAGAGTTAAAGTTTTAAATTGGGATAAATAAGTTTTAAGTTCCCCAACGCGTGACTGTCGTTTATCATTAGTTATTTTTCAAATCTTAAGACACTCGCTAAAGCTCGTGTCTTTTCAAAATTTGAAAGTTACATGTAACTAACTCGAGTTTGATAATCATCAGTCACTTGTTGAGGAACGTCTTTATACATGTATATAACAATTGTAAGGAGCCATGGCACTCTAAATTTACCGCACCTAATATGTAATTATAACACCTGAATAATTTGAGAAATTTGAATTAATCGATACCAAATTCAGAACACAATGTAGTATTAAATAAAAAAAAACTGCCTATGTATGTGACTCCGTGCTAAACTACACCAGTATTGGTGTTCCTTTGGGAAAACATTAGTGTAAAAATTCATGGAAACCTTACACTTTTCAGAACTTTGTTACTTTACACTATTTCCATTGTTCGTTTTAAAAAATCTTCTATAGGTGTAAAGATATAGTATAAACAGAGTGTAACCCCACAAGTTTTTACCTTGTTATTATAAATGATACGTGTAAGTTATCCAAATAAGAAACATGTATAATATATTTGTAATAGCATTAACTTTAACACTTTTGACTATAAGGAGGAATGTTTTATGAATTTACATTGTCCCCACCTGTATCACATGTATGACCATACAGGCGTTAATTCTTTATTCAAGAAAGTTATATACGCACTCAAACAAATCAAGTAATTACATGTATATTCTTATCCATGGTTTGTAAAACAAGAACAAATAACATCCGAAATTGTCTCGAGAAGTTTTACTCACTCAATTTATAGTTGTAATGTAAAATCTGCTTACAGATGATAATATCATCTTCGCTAGCCAATGGTTACAATCAGTACGCGTCGCCTACGCCGGTTATAGGTGTAGGCAGATCGTAATATTTGACAAGCGAGGATGACAAAATACAGGCATTTATATTTCAATATCATTCGCACAATCACACAACCACACATGAACACACGCACATGTGCAAAAACAATTATTAACTCATTTATCGCGTCTCTACGACAATGTCAGTATCGTCGAGGGTCTGATATTTTTGTGCATTGTAGAGAATGACGTCAGATTCCGAAACATCATCGTCTTGATTATTTCTACTTCCACCTTGCGGATCCGGAAGTTCGTAAATAAGTCTATCCCAAACCGACCTTGATCTTGCTGTGATATAATTTCCCTTTCGCAACATCTGATTCATTTCCGGTAGCAGGGAGCCCACGTCGATATCACCAAATATAATCAATAATATTCGGAACTTTTTATTTTCTTTTGAATAATTCCAAGCCTTTCGGAAGCTTTCGGACGCCCAGTTACTATTCATGAAGCTGTAACTGACTACGAATACAGCACATTTACAGTCCTGAGGCTGTTGACTTTCAGAGTCCGCCACGTGAACACTCTGAAGAAGCTGTACTCGGTCAGGGAATATAAATTTATAGTTCCGCTTCCGGCCGAGTTTCTGCATAAACATGAGTCTCACCCATTCATTACACTTAGAATCGTTGGTGTTGTACACAATGAAAGCGTCACTGTGTTTGGAGCTGTCCGACTCCGGTCTCAGACAGCCGATATGTAGCTTGGTGAACAGCACCGCGAGGAGGTCACGTTTGTAGTAAAACATGGCAGCTCCTATCACTACTAACACAAGGACAGTAATTATAATGGCGATGATAACAGGAGATCTACTGTTACTAGAAGTACTCCCGGAACCTAAACATCTAAAATTCTCCTCCGGTACAAGTTTTATTTCCTTTCCAGTAGAATCACAACGAATATCCTTTTTGTCGTGGACGCGGCTTGAATACACAGTCAACCATTGCCGGAAGTTTGAGTTTGCGCATGTGCAAAGGTACGGGTTTTTACCGAGTAAAACATAAAAAGCGTTTTGAAATCTTGACAGCTCGGCGGTGGTCATGGCATCCATTATAAGGAATTCGTTACTAGTTAGATCCAGGCTTCGTAGCTCCGTTAGACCTTTGAACGTATTTGGTTCGAGAGTCGTGAGAAAGTTATTGGATAAATTTAGATAGCGTAATTCACTTTGGTATTGAAATGTAAGTGGTAAAAGATCTGATATTCGATTATTAGACATATCTAACAGTTTTAACATCCTTAAGTTTGTGAATGTGTTGACGGATACCTCACGAATACCACTGATGTTTAGATAGAGAGTTTCCACCTGTAGCGCTATCCCCGCCCCTATAGTGGTCAGTTTTAGGAACCTGTTTCCATCCAGATACAGGTCAAGTACGGAGATAGGTATGTTGTTCACCGGCATATCTAAATCCGAACAATCAACGGTCACGATTGGTCCATTTCGTTCACGTGAGAAACATTCGCAGTTCGACTCGCATTCGGTCTCCGTCCTACACAGGAAGTCGTCTTTTGGAACCTTTCGGAGTGATACATTGTAGCCTTTCGGAAACACCTCACACGTGCCGACGTTGTAATCATGTGTATGGATCGTGTTGCCGTCTACGTTGACATAAGGTTCAGCCAGCCATTTCATAATGCACGTGCACATTAATGGGTTGTGAAGAAGCTTAAACTGGGTGCCAACTTTCGTTTCCAAAGGTTCTATTTCTTCCACCAGGTTATTTGACAAATCAATATTTCTGAGAGACATTAGTCCCTTGAATGCATATTTAGAAATGTTTCTGATCCGACAAAATGAAAGCACTAGTGTTTCCAGAGCTGGACTGGAGGTGTTAAAGTCTTTGTTAGTCATGTCGGTAACGGTGTCGATAGGATTGTTATCAAGCCGTAACGTTTTTACTAGATCCAAAGTGCTGTGTGCAAACATGAAATCAACACTAGTCAAGTTGTTATGGGAAATGTCAAGGTCAAGTAACTTAGAAGCTCCCTTGAAGACATCTAAATTTAAATTCAATGAAAGCTGATTTTGGGTGAGGTTCAATGTCTCTAAATTAGTCAGTCCTTCGAATGCTTCGGCTTGTATGGAAGTAATTTGGTTTTGGCTCAGATCCAAATATCTAACAGAGTGGAGGAAGGTCATGGCCATTTTATTCAAGATCACTATATTATTGTCATGTAGGTCTATAGTGGATACGTTTGAATGGCTGAATGAATTTGGAAAGTTCATAAGCTTATTGCTAGTGAGATTTACAGTCAGAGTTAAATCCGAAAAGACAATATCGTCGAAGTGCTGGAGAATATTATTCGATAAATCTATGGTATTTAATAACCGGAGGTTCTGGAAGATGGTCGACGGTAAATCTAGGATCATGTTAGAGTTCAAACGGAGGTTGGTCAGATACACCAGACCGCGGAATGACTGACTGGTCAGCGATTTGAGGGAGTTTTCTGATATATCTAGTGTCCGGAGTTTGACCATAGCCTCAAACGTGCCGTCAGGGAGACTTTCCAGTGAGTTTCCGGCCAGTGACAACTCTGTAAGGTTCTCAAGATGTCGGAAAACTTGCGACAGATCCAAACTTTTGGATAACTTGTTTCCGGACAGATCCAACGTTTGTAGAGATGGGAGGCCTTTAAAAGCATTCGGGGATATCCTGGCAATCTCGTTCTTTGCCAAATTCAAAGTGGTCAGGTTCGCAAAATTTGAGAAAAAGTCGTCGCCTATTTCTTGAATGAAGTTATGTGAGAGATTTAGAGTCACCACGTCAATTGCCTTGGATACTGTTCCGATAATCGTCCGGATCTGGTTTGACGAGAAGTCAAAGTAGGTGACGGAGGAACATTCCTGTAGATTGGTGATGTTGAGAATCTTAAAGTGATTCTCATTGAGTTTGAAATGTCTCAGCGCACTAGCGTGTTCACAAACGCCTATCGGGAACGAAATGAATTCATTGCGTGATAGATCCAGATATTCCAAACTTTTAGATAACGCGAACGTTCTGCTTGGGATCTGGGACAGTAAATTGCAGCTTAAGTTGAGAGATTTGAGATTATTAAGATTTTTGAGTGAGTCCGTTGCTATAGAAGCGATAACACCATCACTTAAATCTATATATGTAAGATTTGAGAAGGTCCTACCACAGTCGAACACGTACGCCGGAAATGACGTCAGTCTGGTGTTCTCTAATGACAACACTTCCAGTGATGGAACGTCGCATAGCAACCCGTCCGGAAGTGACTCTAAAGGGTTCCGTCCTAGATCCAGAAACTTGAGGCCAGTAACTCCCTTCAAAGATTGATACTCTACCCTAGTTATAGAGTTATCCGACATATCCAGAGTCTCCAAGTTTGTTAGCTCTGTGAATGAATTGGCGGAAAGCTTAGTAACCTGACAGAAGTAAAATATATCATGTTGCCTTGACGACCCTGGGTTAGCCGCGCCCGTGCCATTTTTACATATACACACGTGACGATGATCTGCGAAATACTCCTGCTGCTGACATCTAACGGAGACATAGTGAATTATATCCGGGTCATATTTCCACACAGCGGTGATAGATTTGTATGTGTAGCTGCCCATACACTTCAATATGTCCGGGTCTGACGTAAACAAGCAGTCTCCATAATTTGTACGGTTGTACCGAAACACGTGATCTCTACCATCATACCAGGTGACTTCAAATTCTTTCGTTGTGCCAAGAACTACATCACTGACAATTGTTAACATCAGAATAGCAAGCATAATACGCAAAGCCATGGCGACAGGTCTATGACAACCTGAAAGTAAAAAAATAAATGAATGGCATTATGAAACATAAACATTGTTCTGGACGAGACCTCTAAATCACAAACAATATTAGATCATCACCTCTAATTCACAAATAATCACAGATCATCAACTTTAAATCACAAATAATCCGAGATCATCATATCTAAATCACAATAAATCCGAAATCATTACCTCTTAATCACAACCAATCCCGAGATCATCACCTCTAAATCACAAACAATTCGAGATCATCATCTCTAAATCACAAACAATTCGAGATCATCATCTCTAAATCACAAACAATTCGAGATCATCATCTCTAAATCATTCGAGATCATCATCTTTAAATCACAAACAATTCGAGATCATCATCTCTAAATCACAAACAATTCGAGATCATCATCTCTAAATCACAATCAATCCCAAGATCATCACCTCTTAACAAACAATTCCGAGATCATCTTTAAATCACAATAATTCCGAGAACATTATATCAAAATCACAATAAATCCGAAATCATTACCTCTAAATCACACACAATCCCGGGATCATCACCTCTAAAATCACAAACAATCTTAGATCATCATATCTAAATCACAAACAAGCCCGAGATCATCACCTCTAAATCACAAACAACCCCGATATCATCACCTCTAAATCACAAACAATCCCGATATCAACACCTCTAAATCACAGACAATCCGAGATCATCACCTCGAAAACCACAAACGATCCCGGGATCATCACCTCTAAAGCATAAGCAATCTCCATATCATCACATCTAAATCATAACTAATCTCCATATCATCACCTCTAAATCACAAACAATCCCGAGATCATCACCTCTTAATCACAGATTATCCCGAGATCACCACCTCTAAATCACAAAAAAATCCGAGATCATCACCTCTTAATCACAATCTAACCTTTAAATCACCAACCATTCCGAGATTATCACCTCTTAATCACAAACTATCCCGAGATCATCACCTCTAAATCACAAACAATCCCGATATCATCACCTCTAAATCACAAACAATCCCGAGATAACCACATCTAAATCACAAATAATCCGAGATCATCACCTCTAAAACCACAAACAATCCCTGGATCATCACCTCTAAATCACAAACAATGCCGAGATCTTCACCTCTAAATCACAAAAAAAAAAGATCATCACCTCTTAATCCCCCAAAAAATCCGAGATTAACAAATCTAAATCACAAACAAACCGAAATCATCACCTCTTTCTCACAAACAATCCGATATCATCACATAATAATAAAATATTCGGGAAAGTGACATCAAAATGAAATGATTATTTTTTAACACTGTCAAATAACACTTACCTCATTCAAAGATTCAAAGTCTCCCTTGCTTGTTATTTCAGAGGTTGTGGTGGCATTATGTCAAACATCTGTCATTTTTTTCTGTCCTGTTAAGAAATAAACAATAAAAAGTTGTGTGGCTGTTATTGAATTATAGAACGAATATACGTACCCGGCCTACTATACCTTTCGGCCAGGTACGAATTGGTCCCTATGTGTCGTAGTGGAGCACTGCCTCCGAAAATCACTCGGGCATAGTTTTCTATACTTTTTTGTAGGTTTCCAATTATTTTATGCGTATGCATGCATTTAGATATTATTTTTGTCCAAAGCAAGCAAACTAGCATTCTTAATATCTACCGTACCGCTCACAAGACGTCAAATTCATAATTTGTGGACTTGCCGTATAAATTCCCTTCAGAAATACCTTCATATGTATTATGTAAAAAAAATAATGCCTCGATGAGAATTTTATATTTTATGTGGTTCAGTTTTATTGCCTAGTAGGTAAGCGATATCAAACAAGTACGATAAAACTACAAACAAACGTTTTATAATGGTTTGCATAATCATTACTCTGCTCCATTAGCAGTAATAGGCACCAATTGTAGCTCTAAAGACGACACCATTTTCTGTCAAAAAGTCTTTTGAGCTACAATATTGCAGCTAATTGAATCATGACGTCATCTAGCCATGATCTTCAAGGGTTTTCAAAGAAAAGCGCGGAAATATTTTTGGTAATTTTTTTCTTCTAAATAACAATTTCTTCAGCTATATTGTTAATTCGGTGTAATTTATGCCTGTGTATTGTGGCGTACAAGTCTAACAAACAGTACTTACCTCAGCAACACAAAAATCATTCGACACAAATTACAGTATTTTATTACAAAATATACCCCAAGGAATTTACCTGTGGTGCAATTTCGTTGAAAAATCTAGAGATCGTCCGTAGGTTATTGATATTGATATACCCTTTGATTGATTTATATGATAACAATCCAAGGCTGTCAATGATAGTCTATATACCCCCAGGGATAATTGAATATAGCTTAAGTTATGCCGCCGCGGGACCAAAAAGTTGAGCCATTTATTTATTAATCACTTTAACATAAATATCAGGTTTAAAAGAATACACTTAAAAGTAGTTAGCCAAGGCAAAATGCCTATAAACCGGAGGTCCCTCTGCCTGTCAACAAAGACAAAGGAGTTTCCAATCTCTGTATATATGTTTCTGATAGTACCATATGTAGCGTATGATTTTCATCGGTTTTTTTATCTAGACCTCTAAAACGTCTAAAATGGTCTTAGGACACTCTGGTGGGTCCATGATTTTATAATCTGTAACAAATTCTCAGGTCCCTGTGTCTGGTGGGTCCATGATTATATAATCTGTAACTAATTCTCAGGTCCCTGTGTCTGGTGGGTCCATGATTATATAATCTGTAACTAATTCTCAGATCCCTGTGTCTGGTGGGTCCATGATTATATAATCTGTAACTAATTCTCAGGTCCCTGTGTCTGGTGGGTCCATGATTATATAATCCATGATTATATAAATCTGTAACTAATTCTCAGGTCCCTGTGTCTGGTGGGTCCATGATTATATAATCTGTAACTAATTCTCAGGTCCCTGTGTCTGGTGGGTCCATGATTATATAATCTGTAACTAATTCTCAGGTCCCTGTGTCTGGTGGGTCCATGATTATATAATCTGTAACTAATTCTCAGATCCCTGTGTCTGGTGGGTCCATGATTATATAATCTGTAACTAATTCTCAGATCCCTATGGTTCCAATAATATTTAACGAAAACCATGTTTCTAACGCAATTATCTCATTCGTCTCTACATGTATATGTCCATTTAGTTTCCCCTTAGCGAACTTAGACAAGCATTTACTAAGTAAGGCATGTGTCGACGTCCCTGCCTTTAGATTCGGGACACGTGCTTATAATGTGTCATGATGTAACGTGAGGTCAACCTGTTCGTGGTCACGTGGTTATGTTGACAAGTAAATAATGACCTCACGAATAGACATTACGTGTAAGTTTGTTTGTAAATAATTTTTATAGCCACGCGTACGGTTATAGCAGAAACATATATACATCTAAATATATAGCATGTACTGTATACTGTAATATCTTTTGAGTGTGTGTTATAAAATGTTCATTATGTATCTGTGAACGCAGGCACAATAATACTAACGTTAACGCTAGCTACTATCACAACGTTGAGTCGTAATTTATATATAATCAACTATAATATTTCTGACATTAAAGGCCCACTACCTTTCCGAAACGGCTTTTCATTTTTAAAATGGGAATGTAAAAAAAGATCGATAATTTTGTAGAGTCCTAAAAATTATTAACTTACCGTTAATACTACATTTATCATCACCTTCTGAACGATATGATTAAAATAAATAAAATGTTTATTTTCATAACGCGGGTCGTATTATGTTTCCCGCCGTACGCGTCGTCCTAAATACCGCGCGGTAGTTGACTATCACTGCGCCAGACGGCAAAACAGCGAATTGACTCTCCACTGTTTTCATATATTACGCAGGCAATCTTGCATATGTTTGGTGTCGTAACCTTATTTTAGATCATCGGTATGCATTTTCTGGTGTTATTTTGTTTTTAAGAAACCTTTATATTTTGCTCCGGAAAGGTAATGAGCCTTTAATTGGCGTTGTGATACATACATGTAATACAGATTGTGTCCTATTGGGAGGGGTACCTAAGGATTCAATCATTTAATACACATCACACACATGTGTGTACAAAGATGTATGTGTACATATGATGATGTACATGTATCAAAGATCCACAATTTAACCAAGGATTTATAAGTGAGACCTCATATATGTCATTGATTTATCCAACGATCAAGTTGAAATCATACTACAATGTGTACATGTGGATGTTATTACAGTCCATTATCATATAAACCATAGAATGATGTCGACCTCACATTCTGTCATTCTTTCCGTCACTACGTACACTATTACATGTTAGATATAACTAAGGTTGGAATAAGAGCACTTACCTATTTGTTTACCTCTCTGGTTGTGTACGTACCAAAGATAAACACACGTACATTAAATATTGTACATGTCACATTGTATATACACGACACATGTACATTTTACAGACATAAGCGTCCAGTGTATCGCACTTCTTACACTTACAGATAACAGGTAAGAACAACACACATACAATAGATATATGGTAACAAAACTTTACACCTGAATATTTAACATCATAACTGTCAATTAATACCTAGACAAACCACTCACCTGTTTCGCCACGTAATACCACTTCCTGGCTCAGACCTTGACCAGGTGTAAACATCTGAGGCGTCTAGACTGACCAAAGGGTATTTATAAAGTGACCATCGCCTTAAGTTCCTCTAGTGTCGCGGTATATACAACGTATTCAACGGACCGTGTCGAGCACGCTGTGATCAGTGAGGCGTTTGACTTTGGGACGTTTTCGCTGTCTCCTTCAGGTTTAGTTTACACACGTGAGGTTACCGCCGATTACAATGTACCTGTCGCTCAGACAGTCATGAAAACAGATTCAATGGGGGCTTAGGGCTGACAAAGAAAGTTAACAATAATAACTGATCCATTTTAGAATAAAAACTAAATACAAAGTATTTAAAGAATCGTTTATGAGACATTCTTTTGTCGAATCAGAAACATTGTAGTAAGTACACTTTTGTACGTGAGCTGGTGATCAGGAGAGCAGTTACTGTACTAGAGATTTAGCTATGTCTATCATCTGTCAACACGTCACGATGATAGACTTTATTTCGTCGTGTGGTCTCCACATGTACAGTTGTATATGTGTATCACATATCAGGATTAATTGTGTAGCACAAACATCCTCAAGCTTACATATGTAACCATTCTGTCATGTACTATTAAAGTTACTTCTCTTCGAGTCAATCGGAACACATGGTCCACTACTGCAAACGTAGTCTATATCTGTAGTTTCGAAGAAAATGAAGAGGCGATCCGACCGATATTGTGACCGAGTGAACAGAAGGAAAATAACTCTGATACAGTGTAGGTTACACCGACGAAATGAAACGTAGGGAAGTAATTCAGCTAGATCAGAACTGGCGGAGTGAAGCAAAGGGAAGTAACTATGTCAGATAAAAGTCACAGAGTTAAACGAAGGAAAGTAATTCTTTCAGATCACACTAACGAAGAGAAACAAAGGGAAATAACTCTGATAGTCACACGGACGGAGTGAAACGAAGGGAACTAACTCTGATCGATCACACTGGCGGAGTGAAACAAAGGGAAATAACTCCGATAGATCAGACTGGCTCAGTGAAACAAAGGCGAGTAACTCTGATAGATCACACTGATGGAATGAAACGAAGGGAAATAACTCTGATAGATCACACTGACGGAGTGAAACGAAGGGAAATAACTCTGATAGATCACACTGGCTGAGTGAAACAAAGGGAAATAACTCTGATAGATCACACTGATTGAGTAAAAACAAAGGGAAAAATCTCTGATAGATCTTACTGACGGAGTAAAACAAAGGGAAATAACCCTGATAGACCAGACTGATGGAGTGAAACAAATGGAAATAATTCTGATAGATCACACTGGCTGAGTAAAACAAAGGGAAATAACTCTGATAGATCTGACTGACGGAGTAAAACGAATGGAAATAACTCTGGTAGTAGTGTACAGTTCATGGGTGAGATTTTTATTAAGCAGAAAGCCCCTGTTTTAATACATGCATACATTTTTTTAAACAATGTGTATGTCCTAAAATTGGTGAATTCAATCTAGAGACTTTTATGCATACTTCACAATTGCATAAAGGTATTCAACAAAATGGGTTCGAGATAAATGGTTTAGAGGGTATCCGAATGTGAACTCAATTCTGTAGCAGCAGAAATTGATAACCGCGGTACGAGGTAAGATTGTTCAAAAGTTGAAGTTTATACCTATGTCGAATTAGGCTCAGTTCCGCTCTCACGACATTGATTCTAGGTTTCAAGCTGTATTCAAGAAAACAAAATCTCCTAGAGGGGGTGTAATTTTGGGTTAAAAATCCCAATTTTTTGCAATATAAAAAAAATGGTTACCATGGTTTTTACAGGCTCACAGAACAACAAAACGCAGACCTGTCCAAAAATGAACTCTGCATGACAATTGCAAATGTTGTGTAGATTTAAAATAAATATACTTTTATGCAGGTGTAATTTAATGCTGACAATGCAAGTTAAATTTATTAAAATGATTTTTTTTAAAATAAGTATACTCGAATTTCAAGAATCGTTTATGAGACATTCCCCGGTTTAGGACAGCCATTTTTGTTTTACATTCCGACGACCCACCGACCCCTATATAAAGCGCGTGAATCGACACACGTGCGCTCATTCATGTACATATACACCTAGCAGTTCACAGTATATATCACCTACAAATAGGTAAACAAAACCCTCACCTGTAAAACTATATGGGACTTGTTTTAGCAAGAAAAGATGTCAACTCCTCGAAGTTGTCATTTAGATGTTTCTCAAAATAAAATTTCAACGCAAGTGAATAGAAATCCAAACAATAATCCGTCCACATATCTCCACGTATATCATCGTACTCGATGCACTCAACTGACCATATACACGTGACTATAGTACCTGACCCGAACGAGCGACAACTATCAAGGACCCACACGTGTCGATTTACATGTACGTGTAAAACCTAGTGTATATTGAAGTGTTTTATTAGTTCGTATTGGGCATATCTTGGGATAAAGCTGACAACACATTCATCCATTACTTCAATGGAATATTGTCCGGTGAGTGCAGTGTTTATTTTCAATTTGACATTGTTATTTGCAATATCGGGGTATGTGTATCTGAGACAAGACATGTTTAGAATGGCACACGTGTGTCAAGTGTCCCGTGCTTTATATAGGGGGTTGGCCAGTGAAGGTACTAAGCAGAGCAAAAGAAAAATGGTTGCCACTTCCTTAGATACCGAACTGTCATAACTAGGGATGTCTCAGAAACAATTTTCGAAACAAATATTTCGTTATCTTTTTTTTTTAATTTCATATGCATGTTTTTAACTTGCACTGTCAGCTTTAAGGTTAAAAAGCTGTGTGTACATAATTAAAAGCCTGCACATTATTTTGCTGAATTTTCCAAATCTACTGTACAGTGCTACCTCTGATTGATCAGACTGACGGAGTGAAACAAAGGGAAATAACTCTGAAAGATCAGACTGACGGGGTGAACCAAAGGGAAATAACTATGCTAAATCACACTGACTGACAAAATGGTTATGTTTTTTTGCTAAACTGTTTGCTAATGCATTGCAAAATGCCATGTGGACAGCAGTAATTAATTATTTGCATAGATAATTCAGAAATCCTACAGTGTTGTTTTTTTTTCAAATTTCAGTTTTCCATTTTTTTTCTTCTTCAAAAAATCATAACTTTCAAAATAGCATGGTGAGGTATTTTTTATTGCTTATATGTTCAGAGGGTTCCTTTAGGCAAATATTATATAAGAAGAGAAACGGCATACAATGCTCCTGTCTTCCAAACAGGCCAGAAAAATAACGAATGAATCCGTCCATATACAGATACATAAATCAAATCCCAAACGGACGCTATTTTGTTTATCTGCCACCCAGATTGCATTTATATCTCCAATAATTGCAATACAACAAATCTTTAATTGTTAAAGAACCATATGAAGAACAGTAAGTAATAAAGTCACTCATTCATCCCACACGTGCGTACTCATTATATACTATATAACATAAAATATTTTGGGTCACTTTCTCGCTTTAGATCTCTGACATATATTCATGGTCGTTGATGGAGCATGGATAGCAATAACATAAACACGAAATTCGTTGTTTTTTTGGTGGTTTCCCAGTAACTACGAAAACAACACTGTATGATACACAGTAGATACACGGTCATAAAGAAGACAAATATGTGTATGGTCATTATAACTATTTCACTTCCTGTAAAAAACTCTAGAGCTTGCAATAGCAAAATATGATCCACTTCTCAGTATCCCTACAGCACTAAGACATCGTCCAGTGATTAGGTTTCTCCTGTTATCTGATCTGATATAGGATGAATTTTATTTCTTTAAACCAACTTATTTCACATGGGATCAGATTCCGCTGAGTGAGGTTTTATCTGTAAATCGCTAAAATCAATTGCTTTGAATGAGTTGCTATGCATGGTAACGTGAATGTAAATTCGCTACGAAAATACATGGATTGACATTAGTTTGTACAAATGTATATTTATCTTTAATAATTTAACAAATTAAGATTTATATCAATGCGCTAGTCCCTTAGTTCTTAAAGCAAATACAAAAAAAAAAAAAAACATTCACCATTGACTATATATTAGAATCCAGGATATCGCCGCCATTAGAAATGGCTGTTTTGCTCAATAATCACGTGAACACCTGGTGATTAAATTTGATTTATTAATCACATTGAAATGTCATGGCTGGTTTTCACATGTCCAATTGTATCACGCGACAATGTCATGGCTAGTTTTCACATGTCCAATTGTATCACGTGACAATGTCATGGCTGGTTTTCACATGTCCAGTTGTATCACGTGACAATGTCATGGCTGGTTTGAGCATGTCCAATTGTATCATGTGACAATGTCATGGCTGGTTTCACATGTCCAATTGTATCACGTGACAATGTCATGGCTGGTTTGAGCATGTCCAGTTGTATCAAGTGACAAAGTCATGACTGGTTTCACATGTCCAATTGTATCACATGACAATGTCATGGTTGGTTTAACATGTCCATTTGTATCACCTGACAATTTAATGGCTAGTTTTGACATGTCCAGTTGTATCACGTGACGATGTCATGGTTGGTTTAACATGTCCATTTGTATCACCTGACAATTTAATGGCTAGTTTTGACATGTCCAGTTGTATCACGTGACGATATCACCCCAGAGCGACATCATTATAAAATATAGGCCCTGTGGAAATGTAAAAGAGCATTATTTTGTACTGAAACTAGTGCATTTTATAATTTGTACCAAAACCAGTATATTCTATATTCTGTACCAAAATATTTCGTTAATGTATGGTTTTGGTCTATACAACAGTATCAATCAAACTTTAGATATAAGTAGTTGATATGAAGTGTTTTGTATACACGGTATACCTTGTCCAAATAGGCCCTTGTCGATTCCGGATCCCTTTGTATTCCGGCGTTATTGTATATGTACTGTCCTTCTTCATTTATAGTAATGAACACCTGTGCAATCTGACTATACTGGCCAAATACATTTGTATGCTAGTTCTGTTTAGATAATTTACAATGTATCATAAACAAGATTATCATAAAAAGTAGTGTGGATATATTGATATAAGTTATTTTGCATTTGTAAGTTGAAGATCTCTGACGGGGAATGTTGTAAATACAAAAATAGATAAATGATCGTTTGACTTAGAAGGCAGATATTTCAATGGTAAGCAATGAACATACTATTAAGTCTGGTAATTACACCATTTTATACCATAAGAACATTCCTTATCGCGCCAATGCCATAGTGTGATGTCAGTAGACTGTAAATGTACACGTATTTTGTAATTATCTGACAATGGCATTTGTTATCGCGCCGTTAATGCGAATTAGCAAATTCTGCAGAAATAAACCACTATTTCTATTTCTATATATTTACAGCTTGCACTGACATGGACTCAATAACCATGCTAAATAGTTTTATCATTATCAGCGTATAACGATAGTACAACACGTGCGGCGATTCTATTGTTACGGGAATAGTCGCTGGCGTAGCAACGTGGGGTCATGACCCCAATTTTGGTGGGAACATATGAATGAGTCGATTCCATTCAGCTGTTCAATCGAATTAGTTGACGATGACGGGAGAAAAAAATACGGGTATTTAAATAAATGATATTAATTTGAGTGAAAAACTGTAAATATAAGGAATGTATTTTGATTTTGTTGAGGTTATTAGGGTATAATGATAATGGAGCCCATGTAAATTTTATGTAACCCGGCGATTTACACGTGCTCCATTATCATTATACCCTCATAACCTAAACAAAATAAAAAGCTATTTATTTAACTATTGATAATAAATGACGTAAAAAACTTCTTAAATGAATAATCTAATCACACGTACCGTTTCTGGCATATCACACCATGAGATAGATCGCAATTGACATCATGCCATTGATAAGACTCTGATGTAAGTAAGACTACATACTGGATCTCGGTGTTGTAAGGTTGACCAGGGCTCCAGTTGGTGTACTCAAACTGCCATCTCGATCTCCTCCAATACCACTCGTCCCTTGAGCTGGCACGACGGTATCCACCGATGAAATACCCTCTTGCTTTCTCCGATTCATCTACACTCAAGACAAAGTTAGTTACCATCTGAAGGATTACGTAATAAAAAAGACGTATTCCTTTATTAGTAGAGTTATCCAACTGACGTAGATAAAGTAAAGAAACTGTGCCATCGCACTAATGCAATAGTTAACACATATATGTCATTTAAATATCATACATTTATTCACTGTGTTTGAGGTTAATACTTTAATCACAACCCCTTCCAATAAGGCTTAGGATGTACTTCCGGCAAGGAGAGGAAATCACACCGCCCGACATTCGGCCTTGCATGGTACAACTATCGTTCGTTCTCCGTAAGATACTATTACTCTTGCGATATTCGCACGATGTCCGAATAGACCGCTTTTCGTCCGGACATCATATGATAACCGACCGATTTACATTATTTGTTCGGTCGATATTCACTTCCTCACCGGTCCACACAAAAAAATCTTTCGAAACAGACACCGTACGATTACCGTACTGCCTCTTTTTTATGTAAATGATGTTTGACAAATTTTTTGACCGGTGGTATCCGATGTCGGAAAAATGGTAAAACCAGCGGTGTACTCCCGATTACCCTCTATCTCCGTATATCGGCCGATTATTGTGACTAAATCTTACTTGTTGAAATTAAGAACAAATCTATTCCCCGAGTTCGAAGGCAACATTTCGATTAGAAAACTCAGCATGCAAACGTTTTGTTATACATTCTATCATATATATACATACGAAAACATCTTATTCATTACAAATGTATAATTATAATGTATGGTAAGATATGAAATGAATGCAGCAATTTTAGTTTTGAAACGAGATATAACTTAGAATAAATTAATTAACTGGTGATCAATTAATGATTAACTATTCGGCAGCACACAGAACGATAGAACATTGATAAAAAAAGCAAAGTTATTTTTTTTATTGCTAGCGTCTGTTTTTCATCTCATGTAACAGATGCCGAGAAGTAATAAGTGTTCCGTACATCGGCGGAAGTTACCGAGTAGTGCCGAATATTAATTCAGTGAGACGCCATGATGACGTAAGCAGTCAACATTGAACGGCCATCATTTTACGGGCATAAACATTTGAAATGTAAGGCTGGTTTTACTATATAATAGTATAGGCGATGCAAAGTGAATGTATAACAATGATAATTTGGAAAGCAAGAAAATGAATTCAATCTTTTTGAGAAATATGAGCATATTAATCACGCGGATATATATAAACTACAGAAAAGCAGTAATTAAGACGTGTAATCGACCTGTTTGGAAGTGGATACGGCGATATTTCTTCCCGACTTAATGATGTGACTCGAGCCGAGCAATCTGAAAACAGATTGATAACTGTTTTATTATTACTTTTATAAATGTACACTATAATGGAAAAGTATTAAATCCTTGAAGGAGGCTCTCCTCTTCACATTGTTTCAGGACACTTGTATTCCATTGTAAGGAAGTTGAAGTAGGTAAAGTATTTTCAACTATTTTCACACGTAACTATTGACACATGTTGACCTCAAACTCAGTCAACAAATGTTAAATGTTTTAAGACCGACGGGAAAGAGCTTTGGCTGTTGGCTGATAAAATCCTTTCGCTTTATTTGAGTACGATTTTGTAATGTTATTAACATGTGAGTACATTTGTACGTCACAACATGCAAACGTCGACCTCCTTTTAGGTAGATACGGGGATTTATCAACTCGAACCTTTACTTTTCTTACATTTTGTTACCCTCGGGTAGAATATATCTGTTTTATTTGTTCTATAATTACGATTTGGTTAAAATATTTTGTCTATCAATTCATCAACCGAAAAATTATTTTTAAAATATTTCTTGTTTTGTGTTTCTTAATTAAGAAACTTTGAAAACATTCTATATTTTATAAACATGACTTACTTTTCAAATTTGCTTGGATAAATATTTGTATGTCTTCGCTGGTGATCTCCACTACGAAGGATTCCCAGGAATTGCATAGAGCCTACGATTATACAGGTAATATAGTATGTGTAATCAACTTGACGATTTACCTTTTATTATATAATTATCAGTGAGGGTACGATTTATGTAATACTATTGTTACACCGAAGTGTTGTATATTCAGTAGTGCCCAAGTCAACATCGAACCTCGATATATGACTTTTACGTCTTTATGTATTTGAGATACGGCCGCGGTGGCAGAGGGGTTAAAATGTCCCGACATATTACCATAATCTCTCTCCATCTGTAGGTCAAATCCCAGTTGGGGAAGTTGCCAGATACTGACCGCTGGTCGGTGTTTTTCTCCTGGTATTTCGGGTTTCCTCAAATCTGACACGTCCTTACATGACCCTGACTGTTAATAGGACGTAAAACCAAACAACACCAACCAAAATTAGAAACGTCGCACTTAGAATCATTACATAAACCGTACCTTTACACCTGAAGAAAACGTTAAAAAAGCAAAGATATAAGATCATAGATAATTACCTTATTTTTTCTTCAATTCAAGTAGTTTAAACTAAAATAGCCATTGTAATTGAAATAAGTTGTACACATAATGTACTAAATTTTATTTCGGCCAGTTTTCGACATCGGTTTTGATAGTTTGCAAAACGTTAAACTGTGATTATCGTGTTTTTGGTTTATTTGCTTGTTTTATAGGCCGCGGCGAAAATGCGCACTGTCACAGCTTCAGAATCAGTTTTTGTCTGAAAATGATTATCTGTAAATATATAGTTATCAGAGGAGACTGATGTATCAGTTAGTATTGTCTGATTGTAGGAAACAAAAGAAAAATGTTCAAAAGCAACGTATAAGTATTTGTTATCAGTTACAATGATATATAACGGGAGCTATTCTATTCAGCTGCCACCCAAATTGCATTTATATCTCCAATAAATGCAATCTAACTATCCTTTAATTGTTATATTTACATTTTACTTTTTATTTCAAAGTTAAACATGATTTAGATTTGAGTGAACATTTGAATTTCCCGCTGCAGCCATTTCACGTCAACAGCCAAGTTCAATGTGATAAAAAATAGTCCATATAAAAATGAAAAGACCACAAGGTTTCAATGTTTTTCAGTTGCTTTTCAATTTACTTTCAATTATCTAGACATTCAAAAGATTTTTTTTTTATATATTCATAACCAAACTGGTTCATTCAACTACAATGTCAATTTTCCCGGGCGGACTAACATGGTTTCAGTAAACAAGAAACACATCCATTTATATAGATATTACTACACCAAGACTAGGCTGCATTTATTGGCACATAATGCAGATCATGATTATCATTAGAGTAATGGGAGTCGCAGTGGCAAAATATAGATATAACTTTATACTCACCGATTGTCCTCTCCAAGTCCCTCTCCTGTGTATGAACATGTAGCAATAAAACACATAAGCTACCCAACCCCTCTCACAACTTCCTGTTAAACATACATATACAAAGTTCCTTTAACCCCTTAACTCCCAGATACGCCAAACTACGTCAATAACGTGTCGGTGTTTAAAAAAATCGTCATAACTCACTTATTACAGGAGCTGTGTTTTACGGTATTTTACTTATTCATCAGATTGATTTTAACTGCTATAATATAAATATTATTTAGAAACATATGTAAATGGATAAAAATAAGTTGGTCAATACTAAATAAAGGAAAATATACATGTACATTTACTTACATTATCATAAAACTGTATTGACATTTCAATCTGCATTTTCATATTTCATACATAATATATTTCCTTTTGGGTAGGTATTGATTGTTATCCTATATTCTTTTTATGAGATTAACGTCTTTTAATGATATTTTGTTCTTCTGAGGAAAATTAGATCATTCCAACAGAAGGTTTGACCTGAAGTACAAAACACTTTAATGACCTCTGATCTACATAAAGAGATTGATATTTTTATATCGGATGTTTGGCTAAAGAAGTATTGGTAGCATATTCACAAATAAAAGCGTATATATTGGCTAATATATTGACTTTGGATTGATTTATCCCAACCCTTAACTTTGCAAAAGTCTTAAGTATTAAGATACATATATCTAATACCTTTACCGAGTAGCCAGGACTATGGGATGTTTAGAATACACAGCAGCAAGCATTGTATACATTGTGTTATAAACAATAGTATAAATCAACATGTTGTCACATACCTTTAATGGAAGTTTTGAATTCCATCAGTGTTTGTTTGATAGCTACCAATTTTGTTTGAACTGCTCCCAAGGAAATGTTCAGGTCTTTATTCTGCATTTTGATATTTTCCAATTCAGTATGAACCGCTTCCAAGGTAATTTCCAATTCTGTTTGAACCGCTCCGAAGGAAATATTCAGTTTTTTTTATTCTGCAAATTAGTTGTTTCCAAATCTGTTTGAACAACCTAAACCGAAGCGTTCAGTTCCTTATTTTGCCGTTTGATAGTTTTAACCGTCCTTTAACAATTTTCAGTGCAACCTCGACCTCATCGTTCTGTCGCTTGCCTGCAGGTGACCGCGGATGAGAGGCAAGACCTCCTTTAGACGGTCGTTTGTCCTCAGTGCCGTACAGTGATCTTGTTTGTGGTCAGGTAAAAGATTCTGTTGGTAAGAGATGTTGATAAAAGTAAACAGAATTGTGATGCTGTATAACCACCCCATGTTTACAGAGAGTTGGTACCGATTGGTTTGTAATCTAAAGTCGCGATTATTAGAGATGAAAAGTACTGTCCTTGTCTCTCATAAATAATATGTTTGATAATGAGCGTGCCGGTGAGCGTGGCGTTCTGTTGGCGGTATCTGTTCGATAATGAGCGTGCCGTTGAGCGTGGCGTTCTGTTGGCGGTATCTCCGGTGAACCTTCTATCGAATTGTGAAGTCAATCACAGTGTTGTACAACCAGTTACATGAGTTTGAATATTTTTGTATGATTCATGATATGTCATTGGACATCACGTCCTCATCAAGTATCATTTAGCAATCGTGTTAAGTGTTCTCTCTTAAAACTATCAGACCTCGTGATTATAGTATTACGGATTTTAAAATGATCTCGTCGGTCTATTTGACAGTTTATCTCTGTATAACATCAATAACAATAATTACACCTCCATGATTATACTGCTATCATAAAATATATAGAGGACCTTACATGAGTGCCTTTGTATTTTGAAACGAAACTTTATAACTTGTTTCAATAATTTCATAGGCTATGACCCAATTGGATGTTTGATAGTTTAATAAATGTTATTTCCATATTATGGTACAAGGAAGTAATTCCAACCGTGTGGATAAAACAAAATTGTCAAATTTTCGAGGCGATCTGCCCCTTTATCAAGACATACAAAACGAACACGATTACATAATAGGATGCCAACAGCAATGCGGGATAAAGTAGACAAATAATCGTGTTAAATAAAGGGGCAGATCGCCTCGAAAATTTGACAATTTTGTTTTGTCCTCATGGTTTGAATTACTTTCTTGTTTCATATTTTCCATTTAAAGTAATTCGTATCTAACAGACTTACGCTTACGTTTGATTGGATCCCGTGTCATCTAGAAAATCCTGTTGATATCACTTCTTTGACCCTTATTTCCATATTACATGTACATCGCAACGCATTCTGTGATGGCTATGATATCGTAGTAACAGTTTGTTCTATTTTGGGTAGTAATTCTGTGATGGCTATGATATCGTAGTTACAGTTGTTTCTATTTTGGGTTGTAATTCTGTGATGGCTATGATATCGTAGTTACAGTTTGTTTCTATTTTGGGTAGTAATTCTGTGATGGCTATGATATCGTAGTTACAATTAGTACTAATTTGGGTTGTAATTCTATGATGGCTATGATATCGTAGGAACAGTTTGTTCTATTTTGGGTAGTAATTCTGTGATGGCTATGATATCGTAGTAACAGTTTGTTCTATTTTGGGTAGTAATTCTGTGATGGCTATGATATCGTAGTTACAGTTTGTTTCTATTTTGGGTTGTAATTCTGTGATGGCTATGATATCGTAGTAACAGTTTGTTCTATTTTGGGTAGTAATTCTGTGATGGCTATGATATCGTAGTTACAGTTTGTTTCTATTTTGGGTTGTAATTCTGTGATGGCTATGATATCGTAGTAACAGTTTGTTCTATTTTGGGTAGTAATTCTGTGATGGCTATGATATCGTAGTTACAGTTTGTTTCTATTTTGGGTAGTAATTCTGTGATGGCTATGATATCGTAGTAACAGTTTGTTCTATTTTGGGTAGTAATTCTGTGATGACTATGATATCGTAGTTACAGTTTGTACTATTTTGGGTTGTAATTCTGTGATGGCTATGATATCGTAGTTACAGTTTGTTCTATTTTGGGTAGTAATTCTGTGATGGCTATGATATCGTAGTTACAGTTAGTACTAATTTGGGTTGTAATTCTATGATGGCTATAATATCGTAGTAACAGTTTGTTCTATTTTGGGATGTAATTCTGTGATGGCTATGATATCGTAGTTACAGTTGTTTCTATTTTGGGTAGTAATTCTGTGATGACTATGATATCGTAGTAACAGTTTGTTCTATTTTGGGTAGTAATTCTGTGATGGCTATGATATCGTAGTAACAGTTTGTTCTATTTTGGGTAGTAATTCTGTGATGGCTATGATATCGTAGTAACAGTTTGTTCTATTTTGGGTAGTAATTCTGTGATGGCTATGATATCGTAGTTACAGTTGGTACTATTTTGGGTAGTAATTCTGTGATGACTATGATATCGTAGTAACAGTTTGTTCTATTTTGGGTAGTAATTCTGTGATGGCTATGATATCGTAGTAACAGTTTGTTCTATTTTGGGTTGTAATTCTGTGATGGCTATGATATCGTAGTTACAGTTGTTTCTATTTTGGGTAGTAATTCTGTGATGGCTATGATATCGTAGTTACAGTTTGTTCTATTTTGGGTAGTAATTCTGTGATGGCTATGATATCGTAGTAACAGTTTGTTCTATTTTGGGTAGTAATTCTGTGATGGCTATGATATCGTAGTTACAGTTAGTACTAATTTGGGTTGTAATTCTGTGATGGCTATGATATCGTAGTAACAGTTTGTTCTATTTTGGGTAGTAATTCTGTGATGGCTATGATATCGTAGTTACAGTTGTTTCTATTTTGGGTAGTAATTCTGTGATGGCTATGATATCGTAGTAACAGTTTGTTCTATTTTGGGGTAGTAATTCTGTGATGGCTATGATATCGTAGTAACAGTTTGTTCTATTTTGGGTAGTAATTCTGTGATGGCTATGATATCGTAGTAACAGTTTGTTCTATTTTGGGTAGTAATTCTGTGATGGCTATGATATCGTAGTAACAGTTGTTCTATTTTGGGTAGTAATTCTGTGATGGCTATGATATCGTAGTAACAGTTTGTTTCTATTTTGGGTAGTAATTCTGTGATGGCTATGATATCGTAGTAACAGTTTGTTCTATTTTGGGTAGTAATTCTGTGATGGCTATGATATCGTAGTAACAGTTTGTTCTATTTTGGGTAGTAATTCTGTGATGGCTATGATATCGTAGTAACAGTTTGTTCTATTTTGGGTAGTAATTCTGTGATGGTATGATATCGTAGTTAAATTATCTTGCGGCTACCTTGGTATCATAATGCTACTTATATGCTCGCCCTAGTGGCCGAAACTACACTATCCCACCCTGATACAAAACGATATTCGTCGGGAAATTCCGTCAGCTAGACGTGGTGGAAGGCAGCATGCTTTATATGAACAGTGTGAATAGTGTGATCATGCAAACTGCTATACGAACAGTTTATTAAATATTTTACGTAAAATTTACAATATGGTGTTTATCTCCTTTTGATAATATCATCAGCCTACAGTCTACAGCATGCAGCATCTCCACTTCCGTAATGAAGAGCGCTGTCATGGAAGACTATTTGATTAAAGAAGGGGGATATACAGTTACACGAAATTGGGCTTGATTATAGCACTTAACACAACAAATTTTCAAGTTTTCAAGTGGATATCAGTTTTTAACAACCTGCGAAAGTGAGATATGACCTTTCGGCTCAGGTTGATGTCGCTTCCCCCTGAAAATAGGTCGATATGCATATAGAATAACTATGCGGGACATTGCAGTTGCAGCAAATCAGAAGAGAGCATTCATAAAAAACAGTTAGTGTAGTGGCTCAACGCTGGATTTATCAGAACATCCGCATCAGGCGTCTGTGCCATATCCAGTGTAGTCATTTCCAGCCCAGCCAAGAATAATAATAATACTTATAACGGACTCAAGCAGATGCCTACATATCAGACAGCGAAATTCAAAATTATCAAACCCAATATTAAAAAAAATATTCTGGTTGTCCCCGGTGTTAATCTAGTCGGGTTTCAAAGTTTTCATTATTGGTGATGTGACGACCTTATTTGGCAGAGAGTTCCAGTGATTTACCACCCTTTATTTAAATACAAATTTTCTTGCATATAATTGACATGTTCCACTTTCAAGTGGTAGACTGTGACTTCATGTTCTCTTGTTCTTGTTCTTTTAAATTCATAACAAAACTCAACCCCCATTCAACAGTTTATTTCTAAAGAGACTATTATTTTGAAATCCACATATGCATAACTGCACTGTTTCTCATTTATGAAGGACACTCGACCTGAAAACAGAGGACGGGGTAATGTTCATATCTCTGTAAGAAGAACACTTTAATCCAAATACACGAGTAGATTAAAACCTAATCCATTGAAAATGGTCTATTTTTATAATGTGCGATGGTCTTCACATGGTATGGCAGTACACAATTGACGAGATCGTAAAGAAAAAGTAGTATTTTTTAAAGGAAACCCATGACATTTAAACGAAAACAGAAAACAGAATTGTATTACGTTGCAAACCTAATTCAAAACAAATGAAGAATTTGATATAATGAGATATATTACAATGACGAAATAAGTTTGTTGACCTTGATATAACCTTTGTAATAAACCTTGACCTATCGTACCTCAGCCTATATCGTTTCTACAGACACAGAATGTACAGTCGTCTGGATCTACCAAATATTTCCCGCCACACTGAGCAATGCAAATTTTGGTTGCCAGTGCGCAATCCCGAGACGCAGTCGTGCTCTTTCCGGTAGAAGTCGGAATGTGTGGTGTTGAAGTCTCTGTAGTGGATACCGCCGTATCTGTTGTAACTTCTAAAATCAGATTTCATATATTAATAACCACTTGTGATATGAATCTTCGTAAAGATAGCCGTCTCATTCTGACGCATTTCTCTGCCAGATCGCGTGATTCTCCGCCCCCACTCTTAGACCTCTCACGCGCTTAAACATCTGCGCAATCGAGAGTTATTAGTATGCGTTATTTAACTTGTCTCGCAACCGATTAAATTAATCATAGTTTTTACACATAATATATATATATATATATTTATTGTTTGATGCAATATTTTGTATCTTTAAAGGAAATCGAATACACTACGATACTGCAAGCCTTATTGTATCTTATTTATGTTAACCAATACTTTTTGCGGCGACTACCTTCACGTTATCATACCAAATATTTTTTTCATTGCGAGTTTTTCCTCTATTAAGAGCCAGAACATCTCCCTGATATGTTAAATTGGCTTGTAGTTGCCGGGATTTTCTCATAATTGTAGTTTCTATTTTCTTTCAGTTTTACAATCGGCTTCCGAAGATACAGTGTAACTTGCTAGACATCCGTTGTAAAATAATGTGCAAAAATACTTAAAGACAGACAGGGAATACGCACTAAACACACCAGAAATTAAAATTGGAATAAATCGCGGCATGGTACCTGCAATAGTCGTAGTGGGTCTGGCGGTCTGATGGGCGTGGTCACACATGCAAAACTCACATCCGGTTCCGCCTTTAACGTATGCGTCACATTCCAACGTACAGCTGGCTTGACTGGGGATGCAGGCGTGCTGGATGTGATGGTGTATCGTCTGCGCAGCTGGATCTGTAACCAAACATGTTTTTTAGGTAAAGAAATATTTTATGTGGTACCGGGCATGTATTTTTCCCGAAAGATGGTTAAGAATTATTCATATAAGTTTGTACTTTTTACATTCTTGATAAGGTTTTGCGTTTTTTTTTCATATTTTCCGCAAACTTTGATATGAGCTTTACTGCACACTTGTTTCACTATGTCGTCGCCCATGAATGCCACATATGACAAATATATGTAGGTATACGTCAATGCCAAACCTTGCCGTCCATCGAGTGTTGATGTCACATCCCAATGAACGATTGAATCTACATCATTGATCTTATCATCCATGTAACAACTACAATTCAAACAATTTGCTAATGAGAATGTTCTACTATGGTACAATTGTTCTCTAAGCCTGCGATTATGGTTTTAGCGAACTACATGTAATTTTAAATACGCTTCTAACACACCTGAACATTACATATAAATACTATGACAGGCCATCAGCGAAGACTGTTTACATGTTCAATTTGACTCCATTTTTTAAGGTTGTCATTTTCAATCTACTTTTGGTACACTTGTGTTTTCAATTTACACATATGTTATTGACAAATATATGTATTTTTGTCATTGATACACACTCTAAACAATTGTTTACCAAAACTATACACACATGTTACAGAGAGATGACTTCTTAACATAAATAAGACCTTAATCGCAGCCCATTCTTCACCTCATATAGTTGGGGAGCGGAAACACCATACTACAAACTGGAAGCAAAGACCCGACACAATGTTTTCGCTCCACAATCTTAGTCTGACGTCATTATTACGTCACTTACTTGTGGCTGTTGACATCTCAGCACAGTGACACAGTGGACAACCATGGGTGTCCTTGGCGAAGCCGTTCGGACATAACCCTGGAGAGATTGGACAGTAGTGATGCAGACCAACACATCCCGAGGAATCTGAACTGAAACTTCCTGGTCCGAAATGTCCCCCCTGGAACCCGTCCATGAAGAATCCTTCAGTAACTATGAAAAGTGGTAAACAAGGTTAGTATCTTCATCGACCTTGTCCTTCAGAAAGCCTATGTTACTGGATTAAATGGAGAGATACTTTTATGCTTGTTCGTTCCCTCTTTCCATATTGAAGAAACCTCTCCCTTGCGAGTATTTACCATTATGAAGGCATTATTTCAAGAGCGAAACTCATGTTTCTTTTCTCTCTGAGAAGTATGACGTTACACTCTCCAATATGTGACGTCAAATCAATACCTATACGCAAGGACAAATAACTCTGTAATACGGAAATCCAAAACAGCCGAATACTACGGATCTCTGACATCATTAATATTACTAAAAACATCCACCTTGATAAATAAACGAGTCGAGTAAAATAAATCAAGCTACTGTCTCTTCTTTATCCCTTGAACGTTTGCAAATTAGTGCGATAACATTAAGCTTCTGTCAGATAAAGATTACGTTCATCGTATCACTGGAACTTTTGAACCAATCGGTAATAGGTTATAAGGTTACTGAATAGATATTCTTACATAAGTTTTATACGAAATTCTCAATTGACTAAAATATATTTAGATAGGTATGCTGAAAATCTAAATGAAGATTTACTAAACTGTTATTTACCTTTGAGAAGTGTCAGTACAACAACTACCGCGTCCTTCATGTTGAGACAAGGAACACCACGTGGACGATTACAGGCCAGATTGTGGTACCGTCACAATATGCTATTTTCCCTGAAATTCGAAACTAAACCTACCATTATATACCGGCTTTACAAACGTAAACGATGATAGCGCCTCCTTGGTCAGGTTATCACAGCAGGTGGGCGACATCGTGATGTTGATATCATAGGGTATCTCCACCTGGTCAACTGACGGCCATGTCTAAAGGATCACCTTGTGTAGATTACAATTTATCAAATCATCATGTCAATTTCCGTTTACTGATCTTTTATAGGGAACAACCAACTTAATGAAAAAAGATCATCGAAGTCCATACATGTATGTATACAAGATTGAGCCAGGATAGAATTTTAACCCGGCCGCTGCTGGATGGCTATTTATTAATTTCAGAAGTAAAAATGTTTTCTGGCAAGTAATTATTCCTAGATAACTATGATATAAATTTGGAAATTCAAATTGAGATTTGGGTTAAAAATATCAATTTTGATAATGAATAAGTAAAAAACATTACAATTTCATGATTTTTTAGTGCAAAATGCGCATGATTTCAACATGGCTACCCAGGTTGGAGTTTGAGCCGAGTTTGACCCAAGCTTTTTTCCTTTTTATTGTTATATGGGAACCTAGACTTTAATTTTAGAACATAATAGTTAACTAATATCCATTTGTTTTAGTAATACATTACAAAACTTTAACAAAATTTACCACTATGGTCTATGTAAAAACATTAAGTTGGTTGTTTTCTTATAATTATGATGACCGCACATACAGTATGTTTTGTTATATTTGTTCTCCATGAACATCAAAATTGATCCGTGCTTCATGTATGTGTCTGCCTTTGCGCGATTGGCTCCATGCAGTTTGGGAGATTTGCTCAAATGTGTTTTAGTGAAACAATTACATGTACCTCTTGTTTCCTTTTATATATGATTGAAATCATCTTTTATTAAAACAAGCAATACGGCCAAAATAAACAAAACATTTAATTTATCAACTTTAATACAGAACATAACGTGACGCTAAAACTATGTACCCTACCGTTTTGCACCCATCATCAATAAATACCATTTGTCAAGTGCAATCCATTACAATATATTATACTCTATGACAACCAGAAACCGCATCCGGAAGTGCGCTGCTTCGCTAATGTCGACATGCGCAATACTGACAGTCCTTTGGACCCCGTAGGTAGCCTGCCATACAGAAAATCCTACATGTATCCATCCCATCTACACACGGGTTCTGAAGCTGGATCATCGGCTCATCTGATTTGTGTATCCCCGCTGTAAAACAAATCATGGAACCTTTAGATATTAGACATAACTGCTATAATATATCTAAAAGTATTATAAAGCATTCTGTTGTACATAAATATCGTACCTGATGCTTAAATAGTTGGAATTAAAAAGTGACCAAAGGAAATCTTATGTATTTGACCATATGACCATAGATCCACCGCATGGTAAAAAAAGTATTTTTCCGGACGAGGACATTTTGGTACAAGCTCTCTGATTGGTCAGGAGTCAATCACAGAGCTTGTATCAAATCGGAGACGACAGACCAAAAATGGCCGAGATCGGTGATCATCTGTTCTGCATGACAATAAATGGAGCGTGGGGATCGCTAAGGGATACCAATGTGTAATTTTTATAAGTAAGTGAGTATATATTGAGGATCTGCACTTCAGGGATGCATTCGTTGAATGGATGGCAATTTTATTCGGTCTGTGCTCATAAGGGAATCGTGACCCGGGGATGTAGCGTGTACTTTTCCGACTAACGATTTTTACACGAATCTTCGTGATTCAACTTTCGATATGAAATAAAATTCGCCCATAATCCCATCATATCATATACCATAGTGACCAGTAAGGAATTGTCTTCAATGTAAGCTAAAAAAATTTCAGAATGATTTTTGTGGTGTTCAGAGCATTTTATAATTAATTAAAGGCCCAATATCCGTATCTTTCTTATTTTTTTCATGATTAAGAAGAATGTTGAAAAAAAATCCTGTTGTAAATTATGCAGAGACAGGACTAAATCGAAGTCAAGATGAGCGATTATGATTCGGAATATTTTGATAAAAATCAAATAAATATTAAACTTCGCTAGGTGGGTCCCACTTAGTCAAACAGGCCGACGTTAGCCGACATTGTAACGTCGTTGCCGAGAACGTCATGTGACTACCGTAACTACGTAACATCTGTCCGAACTCTTCCGAAAACGGGTCATGAACTTTCCGACTTCCGTTCGGCAATAATCGTAACTTCTATGGCGACCAGTTTAAAATGAAAGCATGTTTACAAGTATCGACTTTCAACAACTGCTGTACCAAAGTTATCAAAAGGCATTATAGATATTCTTTAATATATCCTAATTTCGACTACATCTACCAGTACTAACAATATTGGAGTCAAATTTAACTTGAATTTTTGTTGATAGTTACGTATAGTGTGGCTTTAATTAATTACCCCATTTTCTGGAAATGGGATACAGGGCTAAGTAAACAACCTTTCAG
The DNA here is from genome assembly GCF_041381155.1 of Argopecten irradians. NCBI lineage: Eukaryota > Metazoa > Mollusca > Bivalvia > Pectinida > Pectinidae > Argopecten > Argopecten irradians. The sequence continues at coordinate 8,476,418 of NC_091146.1, read as the reverse complement.
TATTTTTAGTATTTTTTTTATTTTGCGCGTCGTAAACCTGTGGTATAAGTAACCCTTGAGGACTGAAAAATGAACCAGCCAAGGTGTGATACTTACTTTTGTTGTACATCTCGTCCTTACAGACACAGAACGTACAATGTCGCGGGTCTGTCATGAATCCTCCGGGACATCTCAGCTGACATATTGTTGTTGCTATGATACACTCGTTTGCTACGTCAGGACTGACAGTGCTTGTGACAGGAAGTGACGTCACAGAGGAATTCTGATGTGAATCGTGACTATTAGCGGCTGTAATTTAAAACGGACAAATCAACCGTAACAAATGAAACAGAATTGATATAATAATAAAACTTGGTGGAAGAAGTTTCTGTTATTCAGTATTTATATGATATTGAAAAATAGCCTTGTTTAAATAGAGGCCTACTGGCATTAAAGCATAGTGTGCTAATGCGTTATAAGGTTCTGAGAATCGCGATAAATGATACAATTATATTTCGGCTGTTGTTGCAATATTACCGTAGCACTATCAGTGTATGCCATGGGTTAGGAGGGTACCACATGCACCCCTCAACTAAAACCTCCTAACAGAATCAAACTGGAAGTTCATCCCAACTTATGATTTGTGATCAGTGGGTCATAAGATTCAGATAAAATATTGCAACGGAGGTTGGGGGGATGCATTAGGGACCCTCCTAGCCAATGGCCTATTGCATCCACAATTCTCCACACCTTTTTACGACGTAAATACAGTATGTGTAGTTTACCCACGCCCGAAGTTATGTGTAATTTACCCGCACTTGTGAACGTTCTATGATAGTGCATCGTACATTGCACTTACAATGACACAAACGTGTTTTCATAAAACCATTTTTTTTATCTTTATCGTCTATAACAATGTCTCTCAGGATGCATTGCAGTCCCCACATTTCAATGTGTATTTCAACGTGAGGAATGCAATGAATCTGGGAACAGAATGCATTTATAAATGTTTCATTCGTGTTTTACGTTTTAATTGAGCTGGTGCAGGTGTCGGGTTACTGGTGATGGTTGTCGATACGGTGGTAGATGGCGCACACAGACAGTACTGACAACTGAGAGGTCCTCTTACATATCCATGTGTACACGTCATCGTACATACAGGCTTATTGGGGATACACGGATTAGGTAGAATGACCCCCATGGGAGTCGGTCTCGTTGTTGGAACGGTTGGTGGAATGGTTGTTTGAATGGTCGAAGTTGAACTCACTGAAATAGAATTATAACATAGTAAGATATAATATCATAAGTATTTTTTTATATCAAAAACATTGTTGCTTTGGTGCTTTAAAATAGTTCGAGAATGTCTCAACTGGCCCCAAGTTGGGCAATTATTGTGTGCGGATTATCGTATTTATGATTTGCATTTTAATGCAGGCTACAATTAAATATTAAAAGTTGTTTAATGATATAACACAACCAGTCGATATTTCCATATGTACAATGTCACCTTCATCAGACAAAGGTGTGTCAAGATGTCTTCGAAATGAAAATTGAAGATCGATGGTTTTGAAAAATGCAGAAAATGAAGAAATAATGTCTAGAAAAACCTAAAGATTAGAATATGACTGCAGTGTAGAAGGGATGGGTTACGACCACAACCGGGTGTGGGTAACACAGCTGCATTATCCCGATACCATATCAAGTGAAGATGTGAAAATGAAGATATTGATTAAATAACAATCAAACATAAGGCCAGACTATGGTGGGGAACAAGGAGTTCGACAAATTAGTATCAGCCTAAAGTGGACATCCTTCCCCTGTTACAATCGATCTGTTCGCACTGAAGACTGACTCTTCCCTTACAATTGTAACTGAAGACATACTGTCCCCTACTGTTGTCATTGGAGACATACCTGTCGTATTGAACGTGTAAACAAGACCCTGTGGGGCACATATGCAGTAGTTACAATTGGATGGGCCCTTCAGGTAGCCATATTTGCACACCAGTCCACAGTGCCGCTGGCTAGACACACACGGGTTATCCAGGACAGTTACTGGTCCTGATGTAGTCGTAGGTGGCGCTTTGGTTCCTATCAAAGAGGCATGGACGTCATGTTTACATATTCTCGTTTTCAATAATTCATTTTTAGGTTCCAATAATATCTGGAATATATTTAATATGTTTGCATATTTAATGCTCATTTCTGGTGAGATGTCAGTACCATCGAAGTAGTTTTAACCTTGTTGAAGTAGTCTGTGACAAATAAATAATAAAAAACAAAAACAAAAACAAACTAAAGTCAACCATACATTTGAAACGATTTATCATATGCAAAATGTGACAAAAATAAGACATCTTATATTTGTAATCTTTTACAGAGGATTTTTTTTCAATAATATTTTGGTGACGAGTTTGAAAATTTGGGCTTCTTTAACTCGCTATGAAGCGCAAGGAAAATTGACAGTTAATTGTTTTCATTTCAAGTATATCACAGAAATTCATAAAGATGAATTTAACCTTGTGGCGCTGATGCGCAGAAGCAGAAGTGACAGCCGTTGTTTCCGGTGAGGAAGCCATGAGGACATGTGAGTGAGCAGAACATCTGCTGTGGTTGACATGGATTGCTGAACATGCTGTACCCGGATGCAAACGACCCAGAAGTCAATGACCCGGATGACTGAGAATTTGGTACATAACTCTGAGGTGCTTGTGGGCGGTAGGGTGCTGATGTCGTAGAGACCCCTAAATGAGAAGGAAATACAATATACTTATAATACAATTAATTAAAGATGCTCCACCGCTGACAAATGGTATTTTTTCACTATCAAAAACAGGAGCAGACGATCTAGTATTTTTCTTCAGTTACAAAAGTTACTTACTTTACACCATTACCACCATTGAAAAGTTTGAGCTTCTAATTTTAATTCAAGTTAAAAATATGAAAAATAATAAATTGCATCCCGAAAAAATTCCGTTGCACTGTATCCTATATGGAATGAAGTACTGATTGCGCATGCAAAAATGTTTATGATGTTCCACCGCCGACAGAGCATAAACGATACTCGTCACTTTAACAATATTTGGTGATTAATCGTGTATTTATATATCTAATAAACACAAAATATACTACAAATTATATAGTTTGCTCTTGGTGTATGCGCAGCTCTTTATTACTTTATTAGCTCTTTAGTACTTTATTCCATATAGGCCATAGTGCCATGGATTTTTTTCGATTTTCTATTAATTATTTGTAATATTTTTTTATCTTGAAATTAAATTACATGCGCAAACTTTTCAATGGCATCTTTAACATTTTTGTATTACATTGTATATGTTTTATGAGACTGCAGTAATCATGCATTATCTCCGAATCTAAACTTATCTAAACTCGATGCCACAGACGATTGATAACATCCCCCACCCAATCATTCCGCACATCAACGAATGCTCCACTCAAGGCCAAAACGATGTCTAGGGAGGAAGACACAGGAAGGAGAAAATAAAAAAGGAGAAATAAGACATCAGGTCTCAAATTCAGTCAACTCCTTGATATAGCCGCGGGAAGCTGCCTCCTTAGTGGCAGCGGAGTCGTAATAGCATTCCATCAGTGTCACTAGCTTCACTCCGTCTGGTAGCGAGTTTGTTTACCTACAAAACCGTACCCTGGCTGTTAATATGTTATAAAATAAACAAACAAACAACAACACACCCTGTGATGGTGTCCGACACTGGCAGACAGGACAGCCGCTAGGTGTGTTTAGGTACCCGCCCGGGCAGTTTAAATGACAGTAGCTGATTGGTGGAAAACAGAACAGCCTTTCCTTATCAGATGACGATATCAGGAATCTCCTATCCGGAGGATGACACTCTGGAATGAATCAGGGAACGAAATGGTAACGTAATTAATATCGTACGTAAGTGTCTGAATTTCGATTTGAAAATCAACTCCTTTTTCTTGTACAAGGGCATTTTGGTTAGATCATATTACACGATGGCTAAGAGTGGCATTAGTGAAACCAATCTGATACTAGTTCACTGCATAAACTTATCGGTGGATAACACTACAGATGAAAATCAGGAAACTGTTATGTGACACATTTATTAATTGTATGATTTTTAATTTTAAAGCTGTATGTGCCATAACTGGGGTGGATATTTTTACATTCCTCAGTAAACGGTTCAAAGCTTTGATGAAGAAAGCTGTGACAATCATTCAACTGGTCAGACAAACAATGATAATCATAATGAGGGAAAAAAGGTATAAAGCTAGTATATTAATAATCCGAAATAAAAGTCCAAAACTAATAATAATATGAATTCAAAGTAAAATCAAAATCATTTCTATGGATGACATTGGTGACTTACAAACAATAGTTGCAACATAGAATTATGCACTGTATTTTTTGTTTTAATCCATTATACATTTATCCACTGTAAAATGGTTGTTTTCAATGCCTTATGCATGTTTTAATGAAAACATACTTTAATAATATTATTGTCCTGTGAAATGGTCACATGGTCTGACCGTATGTAATACATTGTTCATATATAATGAGTTTTGAAAGTACTGCCAAAACTTATTTTTAGCTCCTATTTACACTTGTAAAATCAAAACATATGTATTGTGATTCTCAAAATATAAATTTTGGTGGTGAATTATATATTTAAAGCTTGATTAGAGGATATGAAAATTATTGTTGCAAATAACTTTAAATGATCTACCATTTTACTGTTAGACTTCTACTACTTCGTTGGTTTTATTTCCGACATCCTCGACTTTTCCTTAACCACAAAAGCCTGACACTTCTGATCATTGAAATGAAACTGAAAAAGTATCATTTAGGACCCAAGGAACAATGAACATAATCAATAAAAAAACTTCCGATGAATGTTAAAAACTGTTTCTATGTAAAGCACACGAACGAAAAAGAATAACATCATGATCTTTATTTACTTGAGGCTATTTTAAACGAAGATGAGATGCCTTAATATCAAGAAATTCCTTTACTTCTCTTCTCCATTAGACAGTCATTACATAAAAAGAAACAATTCTTGCCATAACTTCTAATATGGTTTTCTAAGAAGTATTATGAGATAAGAATTCCTTAGGTTAAGCAATTTTTAGCAACCCATGGGATTGCAAATTGTTTCTTAAATCAACTGTCTTTTTATGGTGCCTAAGTCTTGCGATATATTTTACAAGTAATCAAAATTGCACCCTAACAGAAACATTATTAAATAGTCAATAATTCAATAGGAGTAATGTGCGATGAGTTGTAAGTTTTAAATGATATGTTTGTTGAGTTTCTTTTATAAATTTGCATATTATCTATATACGTATGTATATTCAACTACAATATACAATTTGAGTATAAAATATATAATGCTGTTAAGTAATCCATTGCTTATTGCGAAAGGACACTTTATTCAAAAATTGAATAAAACTTAATTCCTTTATTGTTACTGTGAGGATGTGTTTTGTTTTTAAAATGACTTAACATTTAACATCGACACAAACTAATGCGTTAATAAGATTTGTCTGTTGACCCGAGCAACAAACTAGATAATGGACAGAGAAGAATGATACTCGACCAACACATAATATGTGTGTCAAATATCAATTGATTGAGAACTATTCGGGGCTGTCGTTTTGAATCCTAAACTTTCTCTTCTTTGTCCATTATCTAGTTTGTTGTTGGGGTCAACAGACGAATTTTATTAACTCATTAGTTTGTAATGATTTTACAATACATAATCCGTAAGCCTGCAATATGTCTGTCAAATATACGTGTATTGTAAAATTATTTTTATCAGGTAACTAAAAAAAATATATGTGTGACGTAGGGAAAATTTGTAAATCTTAGCTTTAATTAGATACACGTAAGAATTGATGATAGATAATTATCCCCCGTGCATGCATAGCTATAGCTTGTTATCAACTTTAAAAGAATATGTTTAAGATTTTCCCCGATAGCACGGTGACATGGCAATGAGATGGAGTTTTTCTCAACTTTGCTGCAGAGAAAGGGGGATATATGTCGCTGTGTCGTACTTTTATGGACTTATACATGAATTGGTACGAATCCTTGTCGAGACAAACGGCGAACAACTAGGTCATAGAAAAAAATGCCTTTACTCACCTATCAAGCACGTGATGAAAATAAGTAAAAACGATCCTAAAGCTATATCGATATGCATTCTCAATGGTTGATGGTCGCCGAGTTTCATAACGACACATATACGTAATCGTTAGTGTAAACAGCGGATAGTTGAATAAGTACAACATTAGTAGGTCAAACAATGAGGGATATCGAACAGAACCATATTCCGCTACTTGCTAGCCTCAAAGCTATATTCCGAACGTTTAATGTTGAAATTTTTTATATAGATTTTTGAAATGCGCGTGCAGTAACAGTAGTGATGGAGTTAACAAATATATATTTTATTTTCACTTCACAGAACGTCAATGTCCCTTACTGAGCCTCTTCGTTATATTATGTCCTTATCTTCAGGCTACAAGGACATTATGACGTCATCGCCTATATATAGTACAGATAAACTTTTTCGGGCTTTCAGGGTCAATTTAGCAAAGGGAGATAATTAACATGTATATATGTCGTTACCCATTCCGATGCCAATGTCAGATAGGAACGTTCCCAATACTGGACTATGCGTGTTGATGTACTGGAAGAAACGCCAGAAAGGTGTACATGGTAACATCAAGACAAAATGTGACCTCTTCACGGGACAAGTTTGAAAAAGTTTCCAGTTCAAAAACATACCGAAGAAAATTGTTTACTTATTGATGATTATTTGTTAAAAAGACGCATCAAATGTGATAATTGTGTTCAAAAATTTTGTAGAAATGGGCGCCATCGCTAGAATTACATATCTTACGAGAAGTCAGTAGAAACGGGTTAAATCAAGTTGTTTTCAAAGATAGTTTTGAACCCCTGACCTACAGCATGTTCCTGTTGATATGTTTTCCGATTAGATTTATGTCATGTGTTTAGGGTAATTCCAGACCTATGACCCTGATATGTAGGGTGTTACTTGTGTGAAGTTAATGTTTTCTACGGTATATTGGTGTTGTTAATCTTTGTAATAATGGAACCATTTCTCTTTTTAGTGTTTTTTAACTGAAGCATGTTGTCATATAAACCGAATAAGCTTACACCATATCGTTAAATTATACTGACATGGGGCAAACCAGTCGTTCCATTCCATTTATGCTAAACGCTAAGCAAGAGCAGAGCCTACGGATTTGTTTCCAATAGTATATGATATGTCTTGCCCAGGGGACAGAGCCCAGATACTTGCTTCCAAATTAAGTCCTCTTTTGCGATAATGCAACGAGACAGCAGGTACAACTGCAATGCCTACTCTTTTAACTAAAATCGAATGTCTAAGAATACGACCGGAAATATCTATCGAGCTGTTAGCAGCGATTTAAAAAAGGATGTGATGCATTCATGTTCATAACATTGTAATGTTATTGTGGGATGATTTTAAAGTCTATGTGGAGTTATTGTTTTAGAGGAAACGATTTTCTTCTTTTTAATACACATGTCACGGACTTCCGAAATGTTCATCAGATTCGACCTCGGTTTTGTATGATGATAAGCTTTATAATAAATGTTTATTAGTATCACTCTACATGTGAAAGTAAGTCCTTGTCTCAATTTTGAAAATAAAATGTTGGCCAGTATTCCGTATCTAGTATATATCACCATCACTTGATGAGATAATCATTTTCACAATCAATTTTAGTGGGCGAAAAAGTCTTACCTTTCCGATTGGAGTTAAATTCATTTATATACATGTACATATATATTTTTTATATGTTCCTGTGTTGTCACTGTAATTTAATCTTCACATATTACCTTGAAAAAGGCAACAATTGTAAGTTTAGCCTCGATTGGAAATAGATAATTATGATTTTTTTTGTGTTCATATTTTTTTTCCATATAATATTATAACTATTTTTGTTGTGTACGTTAAACAGATAAAATTATTTCGTTGGGGTGTATCCTTATTTTTGTCATGTCAAAAAACGCTAACCTCGAAAATTAAAACCCCAGGAAATATAATGATTTCACAGTATTTGATGAAAGAAAGAACATCATATTATAAGTTTTATTAGACAAGTTTGAATGGGACATTTTATGCATTTGCTATTACAACTAAAATAGTTTTACTTTAGGATACGCCGACATACACGTACACCAGGTGTGGCTAATGCTTGTTGTATTTTGGTTTCTCTCATGTCGAAGGTCGTGGTAACACCCAGTTTGTATTTTGTTTTCTCACATTTCGAAGGTCGTGGTAACACCCAGTTTGTATTTTGTTTTCTCACATTTCGAAGGTCGTGGTAACACCCAGTTTGTATTTTGTTTTCTCACATTTCGAAGGTCGTGGTAACACCCAGTTTGTATTTTGTTTTCTCTAATGTCGAAGGTCGTGGTAACATCCAGTATGTATTTTGTTTTCTCTAATGTCGAAGGTCGTGGTAACATCCAGTATGTATTTTGTTTTCTCTAATGTCGAAGGTCGTGGTAACATCCAGTTTGTATTCTGTTTTCTCACATTTCGAAGGTCGTGGTAACACCCAGTTTGTATTTTGTTTTCTCTAATGTCGAAGGTCGTGGTAACATCCAGTATGTATTTTGTTTTCTCTCATGTCGAAGGCATGGTAACATCTAGTATATTTTTTGCATTCTCTCATGTAAAAGGTCATGGTAGCATCCAGTATGTATTTTGTTTTCTCTCATGTCGAAGGTCGTGGTAACATCCATTATGTATTTTGTTTTCTCTCATGTCGAAGGTCGTGGTAACATCCAGTATGTATTTTGTTTAAATTTTCTCTCATGTCGAAGGTCATGGTAACATCCAGTATATATTTTGTTTTCTTTCATGTCAAAGGTCGTGGTAATATCCCGTATGTATTTGTTTTTTTCTCAATGTCGAAGGTCGTGGTAACATCCATTATGTATTTTGTTTTCTCTCATGTCGAAGGTCGTGGTAACATCCAGTATGTATTTTGTTTTCTCTCATGTCGAAGGTCGTGGTAACATCCAGTATGTATTTTGTTTAAATTTTCTCTCATGTCGAAGGTCATGGTAACATCCAGTATATATTTTGCTTTCTTTCATGTCAAAGGTCGTGGTAATATCCCGTATGTATTTGTTTTTTTCTCAATGTCGAAGGTCATTGTAACATCCAGCATGTATTTGGCCTTATATGTCTACAGTCTATTGTATTTTTACATTAACATAATTCTGCCATAGGGGGTTTAATCACTGCCTAAAGCTAAAGTACACAGAGTGAATATTTCCCAATTAATCATTATGTTTGTATAACCTATTCAATCAACTCTTAAGGCTAAATACATTATCTAAATGTCACACGTGAACTGATTGGTCAGTCGATTGCACACTGACAAATGGGACAGCCGTTTGCATCTGTCTTGTATCCTGTCATACAAACGGTGTCACAGTCAAAAACACCCGGACATAATATGATCCCGTTGTCTGGGGTGGAAGTTGGAACCGCAGACTGCTAATTAAGTAGTGTTGAATGATCTGAAATACAAATGGTATATTTTTACCACATGTTTTATTTTCAGCGCATAAATGTTCGAAATTGATTGAATATTGTAATAGTTTATACGATAGAAAAATATTATAGGAATGAAGTTTTGTTGAACGATTGGGAAATTCCGACCACACGAATTTATCTAATTTCTTGGAGCTTTCGTGTAACTCTCTAAAATAGACATAAAGTATATAGTTTTCGTGAAAATGATAAAGTCGCTGCGGAAAAAAGAACCAGAAGAAGATGGAGAATAAGAAATGGTGCAAACACAATGAGTTCCCCACTCCGTCGGGGAACTTAAGAATAAACAATTTAACACCAAATTCCAAATATTCCAATACAAAGATTGTCATCCATTACATTTCACTGTTCGAACGCCATTTAACGTTGATATTGTCATATATTGTGGTAACCGTATTCAAGGTACTTGAATTAAATAGTTAATAGAGTTATGTAGCAATAATATCAGAATATGGTCGTTTTATGTTTTAGCTCCAAACCATCGATAATAGATAAGAGTCAATCCTTATAAATCAATATAATCCCACGGAATTCGATATTTCGTAACTGTTTTGATCACGAAATTATGTCGTCGTTGTTTCAGATAATCAAAGGTGATGACATGAGATGATGTCACGAACTGTTAATCCAATACAAATGCTCGTTACAAAGAAATTTTTCAGCCGATTTGAATTAGGTGTACACTAATTATTTGTTGATTACCATTTAAAGCTAATGTAATGCCCTACCATAACTATTAAGGTCCTTGTCAGTCATACACGCGCACACTGGACATTCGTCTTTGTCCGTCTGATAGCCCGTGTCACACGACAAGGTGCACATGAATGTTGCTAAGCAAGGTTTTCCAAGAGGAGGTCGAACTGTTGTTATGGTTACCGCCTCAGTCGATCCCAAAACGGCGGACAGAGTAGTTCCCACAGAAGTATCTGATGTTGTTTCCAAGGAATCATTCCCACGTGATGTCGTTTCGGGTTTATTAGTGATAGTATTCAACGTCTGCAGATAGTTTGTAAGTTCTGGAAAAATATCAAATAAATGTTTCGTTTTCAATTCATGGTTGTCACTACAACGAAACAGCATTCATAATGTCACGAGAACAAATAAAGTTCTAGAACATGATTTTGTTTTCGAAACTTTAAAGTGAAAAATCATTATTATGTAAGCAATATCCACAGTAAACCCCAGTCAATGCTTGGTAGATTGGACGACAACTTTATCATGGAACTTTAATTCACCAAAAGAAATTAAAACTTTATTGCAATGTGAAAGTTATACAATTCCAGTCAAACAGTCAAGGACTATACTTCACCTTGGCCACAATAACAGTTAATACAGCCTTTTGAGTCGGGCAATCGTTGACACCACGGAGGTGGCGCCATACATGTATATGGGGCGGGGCCGCAGTCACCTCCGGTTTCGCTCGAGAGTTGTGGGCCGTGGGGAACATTCGGAACTCCCCCAGTGCCTCCCATGGGTCCCGAGAGACCTGCTCCACCGTGCATACTATTCGCTCCAAATATTGACGCCATTGGGTTCATCGGACCCATCTGTGAGCCTCCTAGATAGTTAAAAATATAGTTTATACAGTAATCACCTACTATATATCGAAATAAGTGAACAATACTATGGTAACTTTTGGTTTGTTACTCTTCAGACATTGATTGTAGGTCTCTAACTCAAACGAAATAATAGAGAAGCGAACAAGACGTTTCCACAGTGGATCGAGAAAACTATTTTGTGAGGTTTCCTTCTCTTCTGTAGCCTTTAAACATTGTAAGTATTGAGGAAATTGGTGAGAATGCATGATGTGAATGAATCCCCGGATGGGGAGCTTCCTGAAGTCCAAGAGCACATTGAAGATCCGCCATAGTTTGATTCTAAAACGATATTAATCTAAATCTTGATTCGGCCCTCGAGTTAATTCAGGGGAAGAACTGATGACAAGCACTCATAAACATTCACTAGAATAATTTCGTTAAATAATGATAAATAAGTAAACTTGAGTCTTACCAAATCCAGGGTTCACACCCGACATGAATCCTGCACCAGAATTTGTACCAAAGCCAGGCGCACTGGCGCCCGATAACATGTTAAAGAACGGACTAAAGGATTGTGGCACATTTTGTTGTTGATTGTCGGTACCAAACATGGGATTACTGTTCTTATTCTGTGTATTTCCTGCAAAACAAAACAGAAATATATCGCTTTGATAATATCACACCAATTAAGAATTTATGTCACTATTTTTGTTTAAATTTCATCGGGGTATGAACGGAATTTTATTTGAATACTGTGTGAATCCGCGTAGTGGATTCACACAAAAGTTTGCAAACAAAAATTTATTCATAGTCCAAATTTAAAAGATAGTGACACCAATACTTATAAATGGAGGATCTTACATAAGTGGCTATGTGATATGGAATTTATCAAACGAGTGCAATAAGTTGATATGCCAAGAGCCTTTAGGCGAGTATCAGATTATATAACGAGTGTGATAAATATCATAAATATCATATTATATAGTCACGAGTGTAAGATTCTACTCATCACATAGTCACGAGTGTAAGATTCTACTCATCACATACCTTTTATTAATTAAGCATTGAAGTCACTATTTTTTAATTTCATCGGGGTATGAAAGAAGTTTTGTTTTTGCAAACTGTGTGAATCCGCGTAGGGGATTCTCACAAAAGTTTGCCAACAAATTTTACTTCATAACCCGATGAAATTACAAAATAGTGACTTCAATGCTTATAATTAATTTCCCAGGCTACTTTATCAAATTAATTTTTTTTCAAGGGATTATTTTTTCCAAATCAATACGCAACGTTAATGTTTCTGTTGTGACATCGCGATAGCGTCGGGTTTCCGCGCCATTCGTGGAATGAAAAAAGATGAATAGGCCAATCAGGAATCAAGAAACAAAGAGAAAATTTATTATAGTGGTATGAAAAAAATCAGCTAATCTGAAATCCTGATTTAGTATAAAATCAAAATAAAATAATTACACGTTGAAAGTTATAAGTGGCATCAATACAAATCCAGAACGGCTGTAAATATGTTATTCATCACCAAAAGTTACAAACATTACAGTACTTACACTGGATATATTTGGATTTTACACGTACATATAAGAGCAAACTGAATTGTGTCAATAGGCCTACTGCTAAAAATATATTTTTCATGTCTACATTGCAGTGAAATGATTACATACCATTAAATCATGAAGCCAAATTGTAATTTACGATTTTATGCTTTACAATATAATTTGTAAGTTTAATATGGCAGGTATTTTTTTTTCATTTAAACCTTTACATTGCATACATTATGTATTGTTCCTGATGTCATCGCTTTTTTGTTGTTTTGAATTATTTCCACTACTTATTTCATCAATTACGGTTTTTTTGTTTTGTTTTTACTTTTGAACATGTTACAATTTTCGCCCAGCTTTGACACATACAACATACACGATTCCAAATACCGAAATAACGAGATCTTTCTTTTGAATGCAGAAATTAAAATCCTTTTCACGATCTAATTATAGAGAGCGCAGCGAACGGGCCCTATAAAGTGTTTCTAGCAGTACAGTTATTCAGCGCACCCAATAAGCTGTAAAAACAAAACACATGTCAATATCGATAAGACTGATTGGTCAGGGGAGATTACTCTTTCGCCGTTAGAAAGCCTTCATTTACCTGGCATATTTCTATTTAGTAACAGTTTAAAAAAACCAACAGAAAACAAACGAATGGATTAACTGCTGCGCTCTCAGAAAGGCTTTGCCTTAAATTATATTAGAGAACGCAGCGAACTCTTGTGATAGAAGTGTCTCGGTAACATTATTCTATGTAAATCATCCAATATATGTAGAGTTGGAAAACTTTCTCAAAAACCGGAAACAGGAAGTCAACACAAGATCCAGTATCGCGCAAGACAGTATCCAAAGTCACACTCTCGCGTGATTACAAAATCACACTCTCGCGTGATTACAAACAAGTAAGGCTTGGAAAAATTCAAAATGAAAACATTAGTGAAAGATAAACCTTCCAATTTATTCTTACCTGAATCAAACAATTACATTTTATCCTGAATCTTAACTAAAAAGCCGTTTTACGTGAGCAATTGCTTCGGAATTTTCCGCCTTGAACGGAGAATGACGTTGAGCTATAATTTGTAGCAGCAGACACGTATTTTTGCAGAAAGTGAAAGTAGAATTATTTTATGTTCAATATTGTTTTTCTTGTTATGAACTCAATGCCAGTAATTCAGCAAAGCTATGATTCTAATAATCAATAATTCTATAAAGGGTTTCTAGCAGTACAGTTATTCAGCGCACCCAATAAGCTGTAAAAACAAAACACATGTCAATATCGATAAGACTGATGGGTCAGGGGAGATTACTCTTTCGCCGTTGGAAATCCTTTATTTACCTGGCACATCTCTATTTAGTTAAACATTAAAAAAAAAAAAAAACCCCGAAAGAATGGATTAACTGCTGCGCTCTCAGATAGGCTTTGCCTAAAATTATTTTACAAAATTTATTATATCGTTTACATAAAGCTTGAATTATACAAACCAACCTTGATATTTAAATTTTTCTTACATGAGGTGATTCTTGTTTTTCTATGGTTACCTTGAGAACATTCACACTTGGTACAGCCCCGTTCGTCTGCTGTTTGTCTACACCACGGGGCTGGAAGGCACGACACTCTGACTCCCGAACATTCGTCACTTCCGGTGTGGGATAATGCACTTCTGGTTCTCCTCGTTATCAGTTGCGATAATAAATTTTCAAATGTCGCTGTATTGATGTAAATAACACAGAAATAAACATAGCGTTAGATAAATACACAAAAATATATATTCTTATATTCGTAAATGCAAGATAGAATGAAAGATTGATGTAAAAGGAGAAAAATTGATTCCATTGACCGATACGGTTGTATATAGAAACAATCAACTATATTAAAATATACCTTCGAAATGGCCCCTGTGTATCAGCATACTGACTTAGTTGCCTAGTTAATTATGAATTTAAAAACTAGACATATTTCTGAAAGGCAATTATCCGTAGGTAACATTGATAAAGTTTGGAAATCCAGGTTGAAATTTAGGATTGAAATGTCTTTTTTGATAATGACTAGAACAAAAACCATAAGAGTTCAAGGATTTTTAGTGCAAAATAAACCATATTTCTAAATGGTTAGTTTGGTTGGAGTTTACGCTGAATGACCTTATCTTTGATTCTATTTAGTATTGTATGATAATCTAGTCTTTAGTTATATGTATAGAACGTTAACGCAATAGCTAACTAATATCCAGCTGTTGTAATCATGCATTACCAATCTTTGACACTGTATGTAGAAGTATTTAGACGGTTGGTCTGTATACCACGTTACTTACCATTTACTAGTAATGGCCCAGAGAAGAACAGCAACAGTAATTCCAAACGATACATATTGGGAACAAATCGGTCACTGTAATGTTAAATTTGTACATTCAGTAATGTATACGAATTGCATTGACAATGCGGCTAGATTCTTTCTTTTATACATTGTATATGTATATATAAAAATGTATAATAGAGATAAAACAAAAATGAATGTATCTTTTTTCCGAATCAATAAATTCCATTATTACTGTGGGAAATGGATCTCGCACAACATGTAACGCCAATAAATCTTTCATTTTATGAATTTAATTTAACTAATCTTAGAAAAAGAGTTCATTTTTTAATTATGACCTACATTGTACATATGTGTTTTGTGTTACGAAATTACATTTTAAGGAAGACCCGTATTGCAGTTTATCAAATATGATACATATCACTCCGAAGATACATATAATTAGTTATTTTAAAATGAGTATGAGTTAGAAACCACAAATCATCAAAAACACACAAAGAACGATACCACACTTACCTTGTGTATTGCCGAGCTATAAATAGTAGTTCTGTACTGCGCTATCGTTTCATGTAACTGTATATGTCCCTCAAATATCAGCAAGGATGTGGAAAGAATGTCACCACTTTCAATAATAATTTGTTTCCAATACAATATCCTCGTTTCATGTAATTATTTTAGCTTTTGTGCAGCCGAGCTATACCTTGTGATCCATCCAGTGCTATTGTTTAACGTATCGCTGTGTTAAAGCCACGTGGTGGAACAAGGCCCCCTACAATATCATCTAGGGTTATCTGGATAGAATACCTTTACGTTAGTTGGATTTGTTTTTGTAATCAAAATTTCTCTTCTTCATGAGCTTGTACTGAATTTCTCCCTATGGGTTATCACTTAATATTCAAAGATTTAGCTGTATATAGAAGACTGTATTTCTATGTGTTCTTCTCTGTAATGCGTGCGTTTAATCTATAATTGATAGAAAAGCTTAAGTCTTATCGAGGTGTATAGTTTTATACAAACTAGTATTTTTTTAGCTCACTTAAGTCCCTAAATTTTCGCTAAAATCACTGAATTATAAATACCCTTTTAACATAATGTCTGCTCACTAATCTACAAATTGTAATAGCATATATATTGCTGCTTTATTATTATATACAATACATTAAACTAACAGTAAGACTGACCGCGTGCCTTTAACGGTTGTCCGGAGGAGCACTGGTCAAGCTATCAGGTGTGCGTTCCTATATCGCTAATATCGCTAATGCTATTTACACCTGTCCGTCTGGTCAGCTTGGTGTTTATAAACAGTTAGGGAGGATTAATTTAGAGATAAAGAGGACACAAAGATAGGGTAACAAAGTTCATGGGTTCAAAACCGTTATCAAAGCAGAAAGATGTCACATTGGTCCTATTAACTGATGAACCGTAAATTCACGTAATAAAAGAATTGAATTGATACCAACTTTCTAAGGCGGTTACTTCAGACTGCGTGTACACTGTTACTTCTGACTGTAAATACACTGATACTTGAAAATATTGAATGTTTGTTATTAGAGAGAAGTGCATTGGCCACCATTGAATCAACATGAGAATGTCAGAACACGTGATTGTTTGCCCACGACAACATATAGTTATATGTTCCTTATATACCTTATTGGTGGACATGATTAAATAGAGATAATTTGATGATACAATATTGTTATCAAATTTAACGCAAGATCACCGATAGTAATTCGCAATATTTCGTTTGCCTGCGTCGAAATCCCAATACGTATTGAAATCAACTTTAATGTGATTTGGCCCTGCAAGTAGGGCGTTAGAACTGTACCTGGTGCCCCTATTATATGATCATGAAAGGCGACTAAATCTTGGTAATTATTTTTGGTATGTATATATCTTCAAATTCTCAAGAGTGTTTTTGCACTAAACATTGACTTGTAACGAAAACAGAATTGGTATGTTGGTATATGGTCCTTTATCAATGACATCAAACTTCCACGAGTTTAAATTGTACAGATAATGACTAAACAGGTCTAATCAAAACGAATTTTGGTAGCAACAGCGGTACCTTACCAAAGAACGACACTGACCCCAAGCACGGATCACGCGTGATTGTCAAAGTTCGTGCTGACTCTGCTCGCTGATTACGTGTGATTCTCATGAAACGGATATGAAAACCTTCTCCACAATGCGTGCTATACATAGTTAAATGCCGGTAAACAAAGAGATGGCCGAGTCACACCATAGTCTCTACAAGGAGTAATTTTTATATTATGCTTTGAGATCAACATAAAGGCAGCTGGGCCACTGATTTTCCGATGTCAGTATAAAGTGATCGAATGTGGTGTGATTACTCGGTGTCTTCATCGGTATGCTTCAGAGGTATAACACTGTAAATGGACATAGGTGTCGCCATTACAAGCAGATACAACACGAATGTACCACACTCTACTCTTACAACAAGTCTATTTACATTGTAACAAGAGAGGAGAAAATGTAGCGGCCAGACCGGGATTCGAACACGGGACCCTTCGAACACTAGCCGAGTGCTCTACCGACTGAGCTAACTGGTTACCGATGATCGACCCAGTCCAATCCCGCAACACTCCTCCCTCCTTTCTCGAAGTCTTCGCCCTCGAAGACATACGATACCCTTCCAAACACCACCACCGTGGGTTATTTAGTTTGGCGCCAATTTTGTAACAGGCGAGGAGAAAATGTAGCGTTCAGGCCGGCATTCGAACCCAGGACCCTCCGAACACTAGCCGAGAGCTCTATCTACTGAGCTACCTGATCACTGATGATCGACCCAGTCCAATCCCGCTACAACATAACACAACACATTGCAAACATGGATGGCCGTCCATAAATGACCCTGACTGTTAATAGGACATTTGACCTGATTAACATAAAGAAAATGTTACCAAATGAAAAGAAATTAAGAAAAAAAGTCGTTTTTGGTTTAAATGTCATCACTTTATTGTGCGTGTTGTGTCATTGGATTATTGATGCTAATACATAATAATGAATCATAATGAATCAGAAAATGTAAGTAAGCTAAGAGCGAAGTCAATGTCAGACATATTTACAAACAGAAATGGTAACTGGTAAAGAGGCACTGCTGTACAAATTGAACATTAAGTATCTAGTGTATATGCTGTGAATCAAATTATTTCGCGTGCGATTTTCTTTCGTTAATCATTGGAATATCCTTGACTTATACGGAATACATGTTGTTGCTGCACATCCCAGATCGGGTCTCACAAATGTCCATGTTGTTTGAATTTTGAATTTGTGTTCGAACAACCAGGTAAATATCCAATCTAACGCGTACATTATATTCATAAGTAATATATATCATAAATATGACTTGTCCAGTTCGCCACATGGGATACGTTGAAGTATTAGTATCGAATACACAAACAATGTTATAATGCATGACGTATTAAATAGTTTTCACTCAAAACAAATATGAACCATATACTGTAAAATGTGTATAATCTGCACTGAAGTATCCCATGGGCTCAAGTGTTTAGCATGGTTGGTACGTCATATGGATTTTGCCGTTGCAATCAGTTGGATCACATAAACCAGATAAGAGCTATACCAAGAAAACTGACTGCGCTCTGAAAGCCTCCGCTCGTGCATCCTTGGTTAGGGCTGACATCTACAAATAATTAATACAAACAGTAGGTGTATTAATGTAGATATTGAACTATTCGAGTAAATATAAGCGTAAACACTAAAGTTATTTGTTTAGATAGATCATATAATGGACCTTACTCTCATTGAATCACTCGGAGTTATATTGGATATTCTTAAATATTAGGAAATTATGGTAAATCGTGTTGGTTTTAGAATGAAAATATATGTTTATGTGTACAAGAGATTCATTAGCCTTAATTATCACCTGAGGTTTTAAATACTACACTAAAGTTTACCTCTATGTAACCTGTCAAAAAGTGCTTTGTTCACGTTAGTCGGTACGTATTTTTACAGGCTACATATCTATATCAGGCACCAAAATAATAAATCACCAATCAGAAACATTTTGTTCTAGTAGTAAGTAAAAATTATTGTTTAACTTTGCATACAGATACTGAACTACAATTAAGGAGTATGTAGAATAAACACATTTTTGTGAATTTTGAGTATGTTGAATTAATACTTAAGTATTTCAAAATACCAATTATTAAATTGTGAAAAAAATAATCACACGAACACTTATTTTTTTGCTTGATTTAGAAAGAGAATATTTGTTGATATACAAAATATTTAATAAAGTAAATAACGGATTTATTTCTCTGTGTATTTTATAAATGATTGAAGGTAGTAAACTGGAGCATTTTATAACTAATATCAATAGAAAACATGTATTGCTTTTATGAGAGGAACTAAGGTATCATTTTTCATAACTGCTACATCTGTTGTTGTTTTTTCAAAGATAACATTACAATAAATTTATGCAAACATTCTTAAGTATGAAACAACCCATCAGAAAAATATGTCCTTTTATTTTTTGTTCACATGTATATGGCGAAAACGGCAAAACATCTCATGAAATCCAATCTTTTGTCATACGTTATGCATGGCAGCTAATGCTCAACACATGAAAGTTTACTTTTTCATTTTTACTGTTTCTTTAATTTCCGTCTATGGTATGAATACCCATTTTCAAAAAGTCTATGTGAGAAAAAAAGAGTTTAGTGAAGGAAGATTTTGACTTCTCTGGGGTATACATCTAAAATATATTGCATAAGAAAATAATGACTTAAATCCGTGTTTTACGAAGGGTCGCGTCGAGAAATCGTACCAGAATAACTGGCAGTGATGTTCATATACGTACCGTTGGGTGTTTGACCATGCTGTAGACGAATGTGGAAAGCTGTCAAGTTTGTGCCACTGCAATCCACATAGCTTTTTTCTGTCACCTTGAACATGGCAGATGCAGGGTATAGGCATTCGCGTTCACTACCAAATTCTGAAAATTGTCGAATAGCCTTCGGTTTCCAGTACGAGTTTCCACTGTTGTTAATTATAAATACAGTAGAATTTTCGTTTTTCTGTGCAAAACCTGCAAAATGACAAGCCACAGTAACGCTTTCACTAGACGATGTAAATCTGGGCCATGCAAACACCTGGTTCATCATATTTTTGTAGTCCGCTTGAGGAACATTCACCCCACGATATGTCATCGATTCACACTGTTTAAGATCTGTCCATTGCGATAAAATGACGTTCAGCATTAATGCGTAGGAACCAAAGAGAGAATTTGGATCATGTCTGAAATTTCTAAGTATTAAATTAGTCTCATTATAAAACACAATTTCCTGTGTACAAATTTATGACACTAGTATAGAATTCGTCAACAGTTTTAGCGAGGGAAATTTTGCCGGTGCCACAACCTTTTTTGGTTAGATCATCAAGAATAACTTCTTTCTGTTGTTGCCATTTGTCTTGTCTTTTGTTGTAAATTTCTTGCATAACTTGACTAAAGGTTAGTGTGTTTATATCAGAGTCCATAAACACTTTATCGTGGCGTTTGATGGCTTCACGGAACACAGGATTTCCTCTATTCTGTAGCTCTGTACCCATAATCTCTCGTTCGAATGACAAAGAGTTTGTCGATCTTTTCATCCGTTTATAAATGTTCCTGTCATCACTGTGTACCATCCGTGGTTCCCGTAACGCGTCATTGGACTGCATACTTGCCCCCAATGCCGTGGACACAAAACACAATAGAACTGATGCAGTGATGAGCGATGGCATTGTCACAGATACGGAGGGTCGGTCCTTGGATAGAGATCACACGCTCTTGCGGGACAGGGATACTAGTCCGTACCCACTAGTTATATAATGTAATGCAGAGTGCACTTTAAACGACGGCTTATTGAATAGCACTTTTTTTCTATATCTGAATGCGATTCCACGAATTTTATTTACGGAATGCTTCGCAGAAAGACCGGTGTATTACTTGGTACGTACCAGTTCGTTTAATACTTTACAATGCTAGCATGCATTGCCAATAAACTAGGTCCAGGTTATGGCTTTTAGTACAATCATGACCGTTTTAACAATCAGGCTGATCGGATTGACTGTTTTAAATGTCTAATTGGTTATTGCGCCACATGCATTAGGATCACATTTGAATGTCGGTAATGAAATATGTGATATCCCACAAATCGTTTATAAGCATTGAAGATAAGAACACTGTATTGTTCATTTCCAGTCGGTATTTACCATGGAGTCAATGTGCCTCGGTGTCACAAAGGCGTTTGTATTCTCAAGGTCTGTTTTGTTAAGTCCTATAATACGGTTAACATATATCAGATCTGGTCTATAAATAACACAATAGTACAGTATCTATTTTCCAGATAAATGTAGTGTATTTCAGAACCTTCAGATCATGTCAAGTATATATAAAATATATTGTCAATGAATAATTATATAGTTGTTATTGATAACGATCAAAACGTTATGAAACGTGCAGCGACCTTGGAGGCGAAACCTAAATACAGCTAAACACGCACATAATTATGGACATGATTGGAGAGGAGCATTTACGCATTTTTGTTTAAAGTTCGTAGTCAAAATTACAATCAAATAATATAATCCCGATATCAGTCTTCTATGCGATCGTTGGATAAAGAATTGGAATTAGCATACGCCTTATGATTCCATTCACCCGATGAACATGTGAAAAAATCATTACTTTGAAAACAATGAAAAACTGAAATTGATATCAATGATAATGTTTGATACAAAGTGCATCATCGGCGGTGCCTGCGTACCTTTGGAGATTTCACGAATTGATTCCGTTTTCAAATGAGAGTCGCTTGAAAAATTACTTTCATGCAAAAAGTGCTTGAATCAGTTCATTTTTTTTATTTGTTGTTGTACATATAGTTATGTTTCTATTAACAACGATTGTCATTTCGGCGGCCATTTTCGATTTTATTGTTTATTTTTTTACATCTTTTTTTTCTTAATTTCTAAACGCCCTTCCTTGAATGATTGGCTGATGCAAATTATACTTTAACTCAAGCTCATGGAGAAAGTCGCATATAATATAAAGAACTTATACCTTCATATTTAGCAGGTTGAAAATAATACTACATGCACAGGTTCTCTCTGCTCTGTTTTTGGTCGGCATAACTTACAGATAACTCAACAACATTAAATTTGTTTGTCGATAAGAGCATTTATTAACTAAATGCCAATACTAGAGAAAAAATTTGTTTCATAGTATTACATATACCATTTAGTATATTCCTAATCTTTTATAACAACACCAAAAGATGGGGAAAAAACTATTACACAACGCCACAAACTTGAGTGCAAATAACAGTGCTCAAGTGCCCCCATCCAAGAGAGAACCTGTATAAAACTTGTTGAAATAACCGCATGAATTAAATATGAAAATGGTAATGAAAAATCCAAAACCTAACACGCTGCTTCAGACAGTCAATCAAGGCAAAACAATAGGTAAATACGCTAAAAATATACAAACTTGGATACAAAACAATGAATCAGCAAAGATTACAGCTGTGCTGACTCGGACATTCAACATCACATAAATCTCAATAAAACTCATATTAAAGATCATATATAAGGATGATTGAAAAATTGTGTCACGACGCTTCAAAAGTTAATCCACAGATTCCACTTTAAGGAAACACTACAAAAAGTGTAAGGTCAAGGCAAGATAAAAAATGCGTCATGCTGCCTCAGACAGTCAATCCGCATTATGTAAAAACACCATAAAATCATGGAAAAGTCGTGACAAGTGACTAAGCATAATTTGTATCATACTAAGGTCTCAAACATACCTGACCGTAGTTGTTTCAAGGCAGTGACCATAGCACCTCTCAAGTTATTGTAGTATTTTTGTATTGCCTTGATCATTTAAATGCACCCCGTCGTGAACATAGACACGCTCGAACTGCCAGGTGCCCGAAAACTAGTCAACTGATACAACTTGACACCGTCCATATCCCGGAAATAGCTGTCCAAACGTCGATTCAATTCATCGGCCCTATGGTTAAACCAAACAGTGTCCACCTCATAACGCACAGGTCTGGACGGAGGGTGTCGATGCAGTACTTGTAAAACAACCACTTGCCTAACCGAGTACTTATAACGAAGTTCCATAACTAACTCCACATAATTACGAAAAATCTTATCAACTGTCTGATGTGCATCACATAAATCGTTGGAAGCTGTTTGTAACATTACAATGTCAGGTTTAAATGTCTCTACCACCGACAGACCCGTACTCTTTATTCTGTGAAGACGTGCACCGCCATAACCTTTACATAACACTCGCACGTCCCCGGGGGTTAAATTAAGGTTCTCCGTTACCCGAATGTCATCGGAATGTTGAATAAATGAAGAAATACGTCTCACAAACGAATGTCCGAGCAGCAAAATCTTAGCAACCATTACGATGGAGTATACGAATCGTATTCAGGACCCCGAGCCCCGAAAATCCTTTGTTTACTATTGGCGGGTTCACCGAGTACAACTTCAGTCAAACTCGAAAAGTACTTACAGCTCAAGCAGGAATCAAATAACGTAATCAGTCCGCTCACTGGTCTGTATAGAAACCTTGTAGGTCCGCTTTAAGAACTTCAAAGTCGTTAAATCGAACAAATAAACCCAAATATTATTGTGATGCACAGTCGTACATAAACTTTTCTGAAAAAAATATTACCGCTCGATTTCGGTCTAATTATAAAAGTTTAATTTAAATCGAGCGGTCATATTTTTATAAAGTACATCTTATATATTCAACATTATAAAGTGTAATAGTCTGATAATATAACTTGTTATAACCGTTAATTTTATGTCACGATGCCACCGATTCGATGCTATACAAAGCTAAGAAATGGCACAAATAAGCCATTATTTTACCTGGATATAACATTTGAAAACTGATTATGGAAAATTACGTGTAAAGATTCCACTTAAATTACCCTTTAGACAATCCATGATTTATATTGTTCTAGTGGGAAATATTGCATCAAAATCTATCTTTCCATCGTCAAGTTATCTTAGCTTCAATAGTCGTTTGAGGCAGATATTCAAGCATAAATTTGAATTTGGCGCCAAAATTGTAGCCATGAAAAGCGTCTTCGTGACAACGATCTAAGTTGATAACTTCAAGTTGATCACAAAAATGTCGGTAAAATCGATGTCATCCTACACAACTGTATGCCTTTGAATGTTTTTTGAGGAGATATCTGCATATCTAATACATGCGATATATATTTATAATCCAAGTAAACTCAAACAGATTTTTTGGATTACCGTAACTTTAAAGGTAGGTTTCGCCCAATGAAATATAAAGACTACGAAATTGAAATTTATCCTGTACATAGATATAATCTTTAGAGCATTTTCAATGCATACAGCGAACAATATGGGTGGTCAGTTGCCTAGCTTGACCAGGAAAATACTCCTCTAAAAATAGAGCGAAGTCAAGCTTTACATAGAACATGACGTATTTTTTTCCAAAACGAGGCCGCAGCAACAAACGGAAGCGTGCAACAAAAAGTCAGATGGCAGTGACAGTTTGCCATGGCATGTTAAGTTAAAAAAACAACAAGAAAAAATCGAAGTAAGATGGACTGTTTATACATATCATATATGCTAAAACACTTCACATGTTACTTACATACGCTCGCTAGCTTAGTACACTAAACATACATGTAGTTTTAAATACTTGGACATGTTGTTTGATTATAATGGAAAATTCTATAAAACGCAGAAACATATAGCAGAACAGGGAAGAAAAGCTTTATTTTCATTATTTTCGTCTTTAAGAAATCATTGTCTGAATACAGAAACTTTTGGCTCTGTATTTGATTCGCATATTAACAGTATACTAAGTTATGCGTCTGAAATATGGGGGTTCCATAAAGCCCCGGATGTAGAAAGTGTCCATTTAAAATTTTGTAAACAAATATTAAAGGTAAGGAAATCTACCTGTAATCATCTAATATACTGTGAGTTAGGACGGTTACCTCTAATTGTATGTAGAAAATTAAAAGTGTTTAAATATTGGCTGAAATTAAAGCAAACGAATAATTTGATATTGAAAAACATGCTATGATGAATGTGTGAGGCAAAATGATGTTTGGATAAGAAATGTAAAAAACGAGTTAGCAGTCCTAGGACTTAATTACATGTTTGAATCTTCATTATCTTTTCATGTTGCGTTTTAAAATATTAGAACAGAGACTAATTGATACTTCAAAACAAAACATATTATCAAGTGTAACCACGTCCCCTAAAGGATTTTTATACCAACACCTTATAGATAGTCATTGTATACAATTTTATTTGTGCAAACCTATCGAAAATAAATACAAACAAATGTTAACCAAGTTTAGGATATCTGCTCATAAATTAAATACAGAAATAGTGAGGCATCAAAATGTGGTAAGAAGAAACAGAATTTGTAACAAATATAATTTAAGGGATATAGAAGATGAGTTATGAGTTTTTATTTTGATTTGTCCATTTTATATTGATCTCAGGCGCCGATTAATTAAACAATATTATTACAGGAAACCATCGATATTTAAACTGATACAATTGCTTAGTATTGAAAAAGTTATCAAATTTAGGGAAATACTTGTATCTAGCTTTTAAGAGACGATGATCGAAAATATATGTAAAGTTGATATTACGTTTACATTTGATTGTATAGCGAATTTTGTATATTATGTCATTCTCCACTGTCTAACTGCATTGTCAATATATCTACAAAGGTAATTATATATATGTATACATGTTTTGTACCTATAAGTCTAAGGGCTTTTGGTTAATAAAAGATAAAAGTTAGTCTGCGGCTGTATGTGCGCAGGCATATGTGTTGAAATTTAACTCACCACGTGCAACGCCGTTACATGAGTCCCAACAGATCCGGGCAAGTTCCGCTTGAGATTTGGCTTCTGTTTCTTCTATTGCTACATGCCATCTCTGAATTTAATTTCCTATAAATATCCAAGGGTGCTACCGATTCCATTATAATTTCCTCCACTTTGTTGCCGATTCAGATATATTTTTTTTTTATCTCACACACTTTCGTTCAGCCATTCTGTTTACTTTTAGTGCGTAACAATGCGCATGCGCGAAACTTCGACTACACAATCCATCGCAGCTACATTTGCATACTATTTTGTCTGACGGACACCGTAATAAATCAAGGATTTCCTTCAAATTTGTATTCAAGACACATTTGTTCAATCTCAAACGTATAAAGAAATTAAATTGAGGTATTCTTTTATATATATTTTTTCATCTTTTCTTCCGTTTATCGGATTTTACAAAAAATATTTATTTGGTTGGGCGAAACCTACCTTTAAGCCTAAGAAAAAAATCTCTTCTGAATCCTCGATCTTCGTTCAGCTGATTACTGAAGATAAAAAAATAATTAGTCTATGCCTACATGCACATGTTTAGTTTCTATATTACAGATATAATATTGTTGTTAACACTAGCTTATATGTGTTTTTTCGTAAGATAGTATTTGACCAATTGAATCAGAGTACTTCCATGCATGCATGTCTTATCGTACATGTACACTGTAAAAAGTTGTTTCCCGAACGCGTTAGTGCTTATTGTAGATCATATTAACTAACATGAAACATGTAGACATCTATACATACGCAATGTCCATGAAATATACTGGCTTGTACAAAGTGATCGAAAAGTATGGATGGGGCGATGAAGAGATGAAAATATTTATAACTGTTATATCTGTAGATTTATACTAGAGGATTACTCGGCAAAATTGGAATATCTTGATTTACTTATGCATCTTCCTTAAAACACATACAAGTATATTAAGTGTCAAATATGTCGGAGATGAACAGAAAATGTTTTAATCACTTGTTATGAAATCACATTTTATTCAGTACAAGACCTATCAGCTTATATCAGTCCGTTTGTATGAGTTATGTAATTTGCTTCTCAAAAGATGCATGTAGCTTCATGTTATATTGGCCTAGCCAAATTAAAACATCTGACAACATTATTTTTCTAGTTTGTCGAAGCTAGATCCGACGCCTACCGTACAAACTTTGATTTTCACCCGGTATCAAGCGTTCAGCAAACCGATCTAAGTACAATATTGACAAATACGCCGTTTATCGACTAAACTATCCTGATTTTAACGTTTAAAGGTAAGATATCGTCAGACAGATAACATATAGATCGCTCTTCTTTATAATCTTAGTCACAAGAGTTTTCATGTGCAGTCCCGAATGCACTCTTTGACCCGAGGAGAACCGAGCGTACGGCGCATTCGATCACTGTTCGGAACGTCCTTAAAATGCATTTTTCAATCCGGCTACATCAACTGAAAACAACATTTTGTCACAGAACAAATTTGCATACAGCTTTGATGTTCTTGGATGGCAAATGGCTGACGTCATACACGAACGTGGCAGTTCAGCAACACTATGTCATGTCCTGAATGGGATGGAATGACGTCAAACGATGATATCTTGCGCTAACGTCATTTTAGCGGGAATATAACAAAGGATAACGTTCCATCACCACGAGAGATACTAGTCCCACAATAACGTCATAAACTATAATGACAATGTCGATTGTCTTGATGATCCATTCGGTCAGCCGCTATATATTTTCGTGAACGACCTTAATATGTAATTCGTTTGTTCTTTTTCTGTCTTGACAAATTAGACAGATCGCCTCGAAAATTCGACAATATTCTGCCCAGACTGTTACACTTACTTTTTTGCCCTATATTGATTAGATAATCAAATACTAATTTTATATATGGAGAGAACACAAACGGAAATCAACATAGGTTTTTTTTTATTAAAGAGTCAAATAATAATGGAGAAGGCATATATCTCCTTGTTGATATCAGACCACATATACTTCACTGTGTCAAAAAAGATAATTATTCCAGCTCTCGATCTGGTATTCACATCGAAAGATTATTTATTGCTTCAAATATTTTAATTTTAACAGCATTCTGTTTCAATTAAATTAATTTCAAAAGGGATCAAGCAACATTTAATGCCTGTGTAAGTTCTCCTCTGGAAGCATTCTGTTTCAATTAAATTAATTTCAAAAGGGATCAAGCAACATTTAATGCCTGTGTAAGTTCTCCCTCTGATATATTTTAATCTTATCGATTTACCGCGTCAGATCATTTGTTTCGACATTCGAGTCATTGATCATGAATTATGACCAAACGACCTTCATCTTTCTCCAACCGTTGCATTAAATTAAGGTTAAAAATGTTAAACAATATAATTTTGGATTGCTGGAGAACAAAACGACATAACAATACAGCCAACAACACTGGAATCAGATATCACAAATACATTCCCTTTTTCCATAAAATGGAATTATTGCAGTGTATCAACGCAGGAAAATATAAGATGTTCTAAAACGCAAACATCGCTAACAAAACATAATGGTAAATGTAACATTATGGTACTCTTTATAGTTGTTTTACTTACAAGTTATACAAAACATGATATATACAACTATTAACATGTGTGTATCAAAACTTTTCAATACATCTCTGTAAAGACCTGCGGACACGGGCTAATAGTAATAATATATGATATGATTAATGAACGACGATGTCAATTGATGTTAGAAAGAAAAAAATGACAAAAATTTATATTCTAATACAAATATCAAAAAGACTGCACTCATACGAATTATGAATAAATATTTTCTATGATGTTTTATTTTATGTTTACTCCGATGATGTGATAGCAATGTAGTTGTGAAACCGTGGCTCTTGCAGACGTGCGGACGATTTTTGACATATGGAATGAATTGAAGGCTGCGCATGCTTATTCGTCCTATACATAGTATTATCTCCATTGTGCGTCTTTTAGGAGGGAAAAGCAGAAATGTGTTATCAGTCAGTCAGTATGAGTCGGTTAATTGGGTAAATTCGGTTTCATTAATACAATGTCCTATCAACAGACAGTATCATTCATGAGAGGTAGTTGTAGATGGTGGAGGAAAGCTGGAGTACCGGAGTACCCGAAAAAAACTACCGAACAGCACTCAGTACATGGCTTCTGGTAATATGCCGGTAAACCTTAACAACTCTATCTCCGCGGCCCCTTCATTGGGTTATGTCCCTTTGTGAGATAAAAAATTGTGAAAGTATCTCCTTTGATGTATATTACATGGCTACCACTACATGTAAGTGATTTTTGATGGGATGATTTTGAAATGATGTTGTGATGTTACGAATACAAATATAAATGGAAGTTAGGGATGAGGCCCTTGGTAAAATGCAATATGTACGGGTTTTTCTCAATACACATAGATGTCCACAGTTTAAACGTAACTTATCCCATGGTATTTACATCCACGATAAACGTAACAGCATTTCCGGTTGAGGCAAACATAACCAAGTTTATCATTACTGTAAATAGAATTTCAAACAAGCATCGATGTTAAGATAGAGTCCACAGGTAATTGTTCATTGAAATCTTCATATATCATTCAGGGTTATTAGATATGACTTTTCACACCGGAAAAATGAACCAGATTTGAATCTTCCTTAGCTACTTCATTACTTCCGGCGGAAGACAATGATAACTCCGAGTCAGGGCGTTTCCTCCATGCTGACGTAATATCCTCAAATGTTCTGTTCTTTGTTTCCGGTAAATATATAAACAAAAATATTCCGAAAACTGCGATACATCCCGTGAAGGGTAGGAAAGAGTAATCACCAAGTCCCTCCTGGAAAAAGAGAGATGTTTGTTAGGACAATAATCCAGTAAAAATGCGTGGGAAATGTAAAGAGGCAGGGGGAGGCTACAGAGTAGCTACAAATGTTACATATGCAAAATTCAAACAGGTATCGATTTCATGAATAATGAGCCGCGTAACGCACATTTATAGTTTTATTAAAGAACAAAGAAATCCCCAACCACGTGTTATTTCTTGCGAAACAATTGTAGGAATAAAATATAAATAATAATATTTGGTTGTGCTGCATAGATGATTGCTCGTGAAATGAACACCCGATTGCATAGATAAGTTTTACTAGCGGAAACCTCTGACAAACCGACACTTATATGATTCTATCATAATACATATGTACAAATCGTTGAGTTGCAATTGTTAACTACATATTTATGATGTCTTGTGATAATAATCGCTTAAAACAGGAAACATACCATTTTAAACTTTTATTTCAAGTGTCCGGCACATTGATGTTTCCAATAGGTAAAAAGATAGTTCGAATAATGTGGACCGCGTAAATATGTTGTTTGATAACCAGAGGGTCTATATAACGAACGTACCTGCATGCTCGGGAAGGCGTACCCAACGGCAAAGTTAGCCACCCAGTTAACGAGGACGGACAGACTGATGGCCGCCGGACGAGGTCCCTGGGAAAACAGCTCAGCCACAATCAGCCAGGGTATTGAGCCTGCAACACAACACATTTTCATAGTCAAAGAGCATAACTAACTAATCGATATTCATATAAAGAAAATACGTTCAGGTAGAATTTATAAGGTATTTCCCCCTGGTAAACACTACATTGACTGATGTTGAACATCTTAATTTTCTGAATTTATTCAAAATGACAAGCAATGTCGCCTTCATTGGTTGTAGTCCACATTTTCTTCGTTCACTTATTTTTTTTCTGTTTTATCCGAATATTTGTATATAAAACATTTCAAATTGTTATGAGCATGAAAATGATTTGAATGTTAATCTTTGAAAATATCATTTCAATAGATACTGGCTCAAACCCCACTCACACGTATATTTCTGTATGTTTAGGTACCTGTTACAAGGGAGATAAACTGTGCCTACCTGGTCCTATGGCGAAAAAGACGACGTAAAGAAGGGAGACAACCACGTTAGCTACCTTAACCCACTCCGCCAGGTGCTGAAGTATAAAGATATTAATTATTGAATCAAAGGAAATGTGTTCGTATTCCGACAACAATATGCTGCAATATAACAATGATTTGTATAACAGTATACTAATGGTCTGTGCTTTTTAACAAGACAGAAAATTACGTTCCGTATGCGTAGACAAAGGCATCTTTCTACTTAATGTAACTATCAGCAACTCATAGTCATATTAATAGAGCTAGCATAAAACGTATAAACACACTAGACAAATCAGATGTTGTATTTCGTCGTAGTTCCATATGATTGAAGATAACTTATGAGTTATGGCACAGCATAACCATAACTTACATTGAGAGCTACTTACATCACAATACCCAATCACAGTCCTTGTTATATATCTGTATGTATGACATTATCTTGCTCAACACTAAATTATCTCCCTTGAGGGCTAATTATAACAAGCCATCTGTTACATTTGTTGCCTATAACTTTGACTTACAATGAAGCTAGTAACTCTATACATTATAATACCCAGTCAGAGGAGCTGTTATATTTGGTTGCGTAATACCTTGACATACAACAAAGCTAGTAACGGTATGTATGCATTGTAATAATAAGAAAATATGTTACATTTTACATTGCGTGTGACCTTGACTTACAGTGAGAGCTAGTGACACAGTAATGAGGATACTGAAGACAAACATTCCTCCTAGCCCCAGAAGGTGGAGCGTGCGTCGTCCGACACGGTCCATTAAAGGTATCGTCACCAATGTCATGGTTACCATAATACCGCCGATTCCGCTTGTTGCGTGGGCAGCTGATTGTTCCGATAATCCGACATTTTTAAACAAACTGAATGAGTAGTAGAATACCTGTAACGTAAAACAGCATTAACAGTTATTTTAGTAATTGTTGTTAATAGGACATTAATTAATCAACCAAACAAACAAATATATAGTAGTGTTATATTATGTACATTGCCATATTATAACGATACAATTCAGGGCACATGTTATCAACGGAACCATTCTAAAATCTGTCTAATACACAAAGGCGATTTAAACACTGTAACAAACTAGGGATATGTGGATAATCGTAGACTTGGGTATTACTCTTTTGTTTGGTTGATTAATTAACGTCCTATTAACACCCGGGGTCACTTAGGACGGTCTCCTATGTATGCAGTGTGTAGCGTGTATGAAGTTCGTGGTGCGAATTTTGGAGATTGTGGTATAGTTATATTGTGTCTTCTTGTATAGTCGATTTTTTATAGTGTAATACACTGTATCATTGGTACATGGTACTGAAGACATAACTTAACACATCCCAACCCGGTCACATTATACTGACAAGTAAAAGTAGAACGATCGAACTCTTGATAATTATAGTCATGAAAGGACGTTTCTTCCCTGTGTACGATGTGTCGTAAGTGTATGAATATTTGTATATCTTCTGAGACTGTAATATATCCATGCATTTTTCCTTGTAATTATGCCAATTTTATAGTGCTATATCATTGAAGCAACGATTTCAGATAACTTTTGAAAAAATCCTAAGAATCCTAAGATAAATTCCGGTTGATTTTACTTTGAACCGGTAAGGAGATTTTATCGTGATAAACAGCTAGTTTACCATTTATTAAGTGATGGAATAAACGGCACATGCAAACATACACAGAGCTCCCCAATGGATGACTGTTGTTTATCATTTTTGTCAAACTTTTGTCAAATGCTCGTGTCTTTTCAGAATTTGATAATCAACAAAATCAAGTGTAATAAAAACGACACACAACTCATTTCTCGAGATATCCCTATATACAACGTGATATGTAAATCGTGTATGACGCAGCTCACAATTTCAGATGACGAAATGCACAACTTACGGCGACAATACCGGACAACTGTTGAGAAAGATGCATGACGAAGCTAATTAGAAGTGGCGCCCACAGCGATTTTTTCTTCAGGAAGTGTATCAACGAGACCTGTTAAAAGAAATGTTTCTTTTGGTCAACTTTGTTCATTGCATTATATCGCTCTACAATACATGTATGTACTTGATATAATTTTTATGCATTATCATTCCCGGAGATTAAAAACCCTCGCTACGAGACGTATTAAAGTGAACGCGTTGAACTAACCAGGGCCCGGTGTCAGGACCATTCCTTTATTTTGAGGACTTTTTGAACTTAAAATTCTCTATAGATAAGCATTTCGGAAGTTAAGAAAAAATCTTAAGATAGGAAGTCTTCCTTAACATTCATAAAGCTTTCCTTTGGAAATTTAAGGAATATTCATGAAATGTAATGGTTGTTCAATAAATTCATCGATCTTTAACGTATGTTTTAAGTTGTTTCATTTATATTAGAAAAATGAATTTCATACCATAGTGCATAGATAGGTTTATATCAGGTAGAGATACATATGTATGTAAGAAGGATCGTAGAAATGAAAGTAATGGTATCCGGGTCTTCAGTGTATTAGCACTGGCATGAATCAGAGATAAACAAACGTTTATTCGTCGCAATATCATAAAGGAGAGCCATCATTTTGTTCTATTTGGTAAAAGCGATATTCGTGGGATTCTGTCAACGTGGATAATTTCGCAATCGCTTAATTTCGCGATTTGTTTTTCGCGACATTAATGTTGTTTGCGATAAATATGAATATAAGCCTTTTGCAACATAATTTCATGTATTCATTCAATTTCTACACTAACAGACGTTAGAGTAATAAGCGTAAATTCCCCTTATGTCCTCCGCTTACAGTATGATGATTCAACTGTATATAATATACTGACCTTGGCCTCTGACTGTTGCATGAGGAATTCTTTCTTCATTTCCTCTATATCATCGTGTACAGCTGATGTTCCTCTTAAAGTCACCAGAGCTTGAAAAAATGGAACGAAGAAATTATGTCGACGGAAAGATAAGTAAAACTAAAAAACTAAAAATGAATAAAGCGATATCAAAAACAACGCTATTTGTGTAGGTAGTTTTAACAGACAATTACCACTACACTATTTGTTTTTCAAGTCATTTACATTAGCTACAGACAATAAGACTTACTATGAAACATCAATAACGTGATGTCGACAAAACATTCGTCACCGCTAATTGGATTTTGGCATAATACGTGGAATGAAACAATGTTTAAAGTAATGAAGCTCGGGTTAAAGAGACTCAACTGCAATTGCTATTACATCAATTTATAAAAAAAAAATCGAAAAATAAAACTTATTAATCAAAAGCACAGGGATATGAGAATTAGTTACAGTTTATATAATTATGGACCCACCAGACACAGGGATATGATAATTAGTTACAGTTTATATAATCATGGACCCGCCAGAGTGCCCATGTATCATTTTTAGACGTTTTAGGGGTCTAGATCAAAATCGGTAAAAAATCAGGTCAGGGATACCTTTGAGGGCGTGATCTTCTTTCTCCTTTGATATGAGTAGATACCTCGGACTCTCCGGACAGAAGGACATGGTCAGTAGTTGTAGGGCGCACGGGACGGCACACAGACCTGCGATATAGTTATTAGTGCTTTGTTTTTACGTGGTCGACTACAACATCATAATTTGTAAGTTCCATGCTATGTCTGTACGTAGTAGGTGTGACATGCATATGTTCGAGCTTGATGTGATAATTATATAATTCAATTTTGCTTGTTACGAGCATTTTCACTGACTTAAAATTTACTTTATCAGCCCATAAAGGAAAAAATGGCGTCGCCGTTTGTGACGTTGCTTCTGATTGGCTGATATGACGGCGTAATGATTTCATAGACATTAGAGTCCCAAAATGAATTTTGAGTATTGAAGAGATTATCTGTAGTTAATTGATTTATAAGGATTAACTTGAATAGATATTTTATGTTATGGAGATATAACACAAAAATCTGAGTGTACTCTAAATAAACCGCGAAGCGGTTTATGATGAGAGTACGCTCAGATTTTTGTGTTATATCTCCATATATTAAATAATATTAAATAATAGAAAACAAACGTAACTTTCACATATAAACTAAGGCCAGTATCAGAAGTAGGTATTACAGTGCAATCTTTCCAATGTATGCAAAGTAACATTAATGTGGCGTCATAGTCCTCTAGCTGATATTAAATCACACAGGTGTAAACTTGTCATTTTATTGCTTTACCAGGGTGCAATATCACAATCAATCCGCCTGACATATCAGAGCTCTATTGAATTGATGCTCAATTAATTAATTTACCTAAGAGTATATGCCAGTAAGTGTCGTTGCCAAAGATTTCCGGAAATCCGAGAATCTGTGACAAAAGGATCCCAATGGTGACGCCTAGCTGATGAATCACACCCAGCGCCCCTCGGGTCTGAGCGGTGGAAATCTCAGACAAGTAAAGGGGAGTTAATCCAGTATAAAGACCTGAAATGTAACGACAGAAACAATAAACAAAATGATCATGATGTGTCTTCTAACATTAAAAACGTAATATACATTCTACATTCGAAATAAAGAAAAAAAGCATTATACAAGCAAATGGATGGAAATATTGAAAGCGTATAACATTTCCTGACAAAACCCGGAAATTGATTGATGAAATATCTAGAGTGCAAACTATGTGTGATGTTCTCTTTAACATCAGGTAAAGACGTATACAACTAACATGTCTGTTCATGCTATAGGCTTCTCCGTTCATGTGATTTACACTGACTATCTTTAGATGCAAATTTGTCACGATTTCAAATGCATTAATACAACCGACGATTGGAAACTAAGGACTTAAACTTTTGACGTTACCGTTACCAGTGGCCTGTCTATGTAAAATACTTGAATGTGGTCACAGATAATATATTTAGGTAAGTCTCACCACAGTTGAATCCGACGAGAAATCTCCCAACGATCACCATCTCATACGACCAGGCCATTCTACTGAAGAACATCAAGGCCGCCGCGCCTATACCGAACGCATTGTTTATCAGCATTCCGTATTTCCTGTTCAGCAAAGTAAGAGAATGAATATTCTGTATCAGAAACCTTCTTCTGAATAAAATCAAAACAAAGTGGGATGGATGAATGACTGGGCTTATCAGAAATATGTTACAGCCTCCCAAAACATAGATATATTCATACATGTGACGCCGTCCTTAAAGTCAATAACACTTAATGTTATACCTCTATAAAATAGAGAACTGTTAAAATCGACTGTTAAGATGTGCTATTGGACCGGAGTGACGTCACAATGGGGTATAACAAAAAGATTATCAACTGGTTTTCGTGCAACAAATGATCTCTTTGATCCTCACACAAACTGTTGGCTTCGGGTCCAACAAATCATCAGTTGCCCTCATCCGCAGTCAACAACTGTATACTGTTAATGGGACGTTAATCTATTAAATGCTGAACGTTAAACAGATGTAGAAACTGTCACTTTTATAAGCTAATGTGGTGTGTCTAAGTTAGGGGACAGAACCTAGAGCCTATCTCACAACAGAGGGCGCCCGTCCAAATGTGATGCGTTGGATACGTTAATAAGGAAGTCGATTAGGAAGGAGAGAAAATACAAGTTTGAAGTTTAGTCGCTTTTAGAAATCGATTATAATTCTAACGTCTTATCTGCAGTGGAAAAACTTTTTAAAGACATATTTTGTATAAGTATTGATAAAAGTGAACTTGAAATTAATATAGTTGCATTATGATAAGAATGGGCACGGAAAGAACAAAGTGTATATTGATACGTAAACAGCAGTAACAGCCCTGATTCTAGGAAGACTATCGATATCAGTACGCCATCAGATTTACCTGTCAAAACAATCAAGATAAAGCCCGGAAACAATTACAATCACACCAACACCTGGCAAGTTAGCGTTTATCTCGTTAAGGATTAACTTGAATATATTTTTTTGTTATGGAGATATAACACAAATATCTGAGTGTACTCTGAATAAACCGCGAAGCGGTTTATGATGAGAGTACACTCAGATTTTTGTGTTATATCTCCATAACTTAAAAAAATATATTCAACTAAATCCTTATAATTCAAATTACTAAGATAATCTCTTCAATATTCAAAATTCATTTTGGGACTCTTTTTTCTTTGAAATCATTACGCAGTCATCTTAGCCAATCAGAAGCACAAACAGCGACGCATTTTTTTCCTTTAAGGGCTGATAAAGTAAATTTTTAAGCCAATGAAAATGCTCGTAACAAGCAAAATTGAATTCTTATTTCATAAAAAATAATAAAAAAATGAAAATGTCAAGGGCAAAGTGTTACCTTCCGAAGTAATCAGCCCACCATCCTGCAAGCAAACCTCCCAACATGCCCCCGACAGCGAATATAGCCACGAGGAGGGCGTAGGTGTTGATTAAGGACCCGGATGTTAATGGCTCGCCCGTCCGACGTAGATTTGTCTGGTTCATGAAATCTTTAAAACTCTGAAAACAAGAGTTACGTCCCTTCAAAATCTTTAAAATTAATTTGCAGCAAGAATAGGACCTACATTCGGGTAGCAATGTTACTAAGCAATTTTATTTTGAAAGGATAATTTAATTTGAAGGAATAATGTGTTTTATTTATAATTGACCTTTAAAGGAAAATATTTATTGAAACTATATTGATTATAATATAGCGGCAAAAGCCACTCATGTGCGATCCTCTATGGATTACAGTTATGTAGTATTTATACATCATATGGTATTAAATGTCTGGTACTAATTATTATTATTTTATTCATAAAGAATAAAAAAAACCATTCTAGAATTTTATTGATAAAGAATAAAAAAAACCCATTCTAAATCAGCGTTTTGTTTTGAAAATATTGTATGCAATCATTAAGTTAATGTAAATGAATCTGATGGACGATATTGAAACTTAAAAAAGATACAGATAGTCCAACACATATTATTGTCATTCTAGAATCCTGAACGAAATAATGAAAAAATACGATTCAAAGTATCAAGAAAAATAATGCAAAAAGAATGACATGAACAAAATTCAAATGACGATCGACCATTTGTATGGATCCTATGACTTACACCTTCTGGGGCGTTGATGACACCAGTGTTGTACCCGAACTGGAGCGATCCCATCACGGCGGCGAAAACCGACAATATCAGGCGCCAGGTCACCTTCTGCAATAGATATAGGGGTGATAGTATCAACGCAAATACATAGGTGTTTTAACCCTGTTTGTATTGGACAAATCCTACATGATCAAAATTTTTAATCCGAATTTGCCTATTACAGAGTTATCTGCACTTGTGAGTAGGTATTGATTGTGACGTCATTTGTTTGCGAGCGTAACGTCATACGTTTCGGA
Source organism: Argopecten irradians (assembly GCF_041381155.1). Classification (NCBI taxonomy): domain Eukaryota; kingdom Metazoa; phylum Mollusca; class Bivalvia; order Pectinida; family Pectinidae; genus Argopecten; species Argopecten irradians. The sequence goes on along the minus strand of NC_091146.1, from coordinate 8,438,231 downwards.
GAAAACGACGTGAATTGCGCTCAAAAATAATGACGTAACAATCGATACCTACCCGCAAGGGAGCTTACTCTGTAATATGCATAGACGGAATATTTTTTGAAGGACAAACAAAATCGTTTTCTTTGTTACCTACTGACACGGTTTGTAACAAAATCGACTTTTCTTTTTATTACTTTTAGTAACTTACACCACGGTAATTTGGATCTGATTACGGAAGTCAATAACAATACTTACCCCCCCTTGATGGTTTTGGACTGTCCTGATTGACACTACCTACCCTCGTTGATGGTTTTGGACTGTCCTGGTTGACACTACTCACCCCCGTTGCTGGTTTTGGACTGTTCTGATTGACACTACCTATCCTCGTTGATGGTTTTGGACTGTCCTGGTTGACACTACTCACCCCCGTTAATGGTTTTGGACTGTCCTGGTTGACACTACCTACCCCCGTTAATGGTTTTGGACTGTCCTGGTTGACACTACCTACCCCCGTTAATGGTTTTGGACTGTCCTGGTTGACACTACCTACCCCCGTTAATGGTTTTGGACTGTCCTGGTTGACACTACCTACCCCCGTTAATGGTTTTGGACTGTCCTGGTTGACACTACCTACCCCCGTTAATGGTTTTGGACTGTCCTGGTTGACACTACTCACCCCCGTTGATGGTTTTGGACTGTTCTGATTGACACTACCTATCCTCGTTGATGGTTTTGGACTGTCCTGGTTGACACTACTTACCCCCGTTAATGGTTTTGAACTGTCCTGATTGACACTACCTACCCCCGTTAATGGTTTTGGACTGTCCTGGTTGACACTACCTACCCCCGTTAATGGTTTTGGACTGTCCTGGTTGACACTACTCACCCCCGTTGATGGTTTTGGACTGTTCTGATTGACACTACCTATCCTCGTTGATGGTTTTGGACTGTCCTGGTTGACACTACTTACCCCCGTTAATGGTTTTGGACTGTCCTGGTTGACACTACCTATCCTCGTTGATGGTTTTGGACTGTCCTGGTTGACACTACCTATCCTCGTTGATGGTTTTGGACTGTCCTGGTTGACACTACTTACCACCGTTAATGGTTTTGGACTGTCCTGGTTGACACTACCTACCCCCGTTAATGGTTTTGAACTGTCCTGGTTGACACTACTCACCCCCGTTGATGGTTTTGGACTGTCCTGGTTGACACTACTCACCCCCGTTGATGGTTTTGGACTGTCCTGGTTGACACTACCTACCCCCGTTGGTGGTTTTGGACTGTCCTGGTTGACACTACTCACCCCCGTTGATGGTTTTAAACTGTCCTGGTTGACATTACTCACCCCCGTTGATGGTTTTGGACTGTCCTGGTTGACACTACTCACCCCCGTTGATGGTTTTGGACTGTCCTGGTTGACACTACCTATCCTCGTTAATGGTTTTGAACTGTCCTGGTTGACACTACTCACCCCCGTTGATGGTTTTGGACTGTCCTGGTTGACACTACCTACCCCCGTTGGTGGTTTTGGACTGTCCTGGTTGACACTACTCACCCCCGTTTATGGTTTTAGACTGTCCTTGTTGACATTACTCACCCCCGTTGATGGTTTTGGACTGTCCTGGTTGACACTACCTACCCCCGTTGGTGGTTTTGGACTGTCCTGGTTGACATTACTCACCCCCGTTGATGGTTTTAGACTGTCCTGGTTGACATTACTCACCCCCGTTGATGGTTTTGGACTGTCCTGGTTGAGATTCTGCTCTCCGTTCCCCCGGGAGATTCCATTATTGCTTTCCATATATCTAGACTCTAACCCCATTGTAAGATTTTGTTTTACTCTTTGTTGAAGGATCTTGTCACTGCAATATAAATTATAATTCAACTTAAGGTTTTGTTTTGCTGTTACTATGTCAATTAGAAGTTTTCCTATTCACCAACCTGTGCTCTCTTATGAATCTTGTGTTCCGCACTATGATCTGCAATAATGATATTGGTTAAAAGGGCATTAGGAAAAACTATTTTTTGTAATAAATAATCTACTGGTGTCACTTAATCTAAATTTAAATAGCTCCTACTGCATCCTTGAGAGAAAAAACAAATAAAATTATCGGGAAGGAAGTCATTTCTTTCTGATAATGTTCATTTGCTAATTGGCTCTCTTTCGTTTGTAACGAACTTCGTTGTAAGCATAGTTCGTTATTTATATAATGCAAACATCTTATAGGAACATTGACGGGGAATGGAAATAACGCTATAAGCACGAAATCGTTGTAAACGTGTAAGTTATAAAAATATCGTAATTACCGTATTATCTGTCAGTGAAGACTTCTCCTAATTTCAAACGATCAACACAATCTCCAAGGCAGTTAGACCTTCAGAACTGCCATATAAGACTTGATATCGTGAATGACAAACTGTTTTCCACTTAATGAATAAGTTCCTGTAAGAACGGCTTCTTATGACCATCGATTCGGAATAGCACTAACATCGCCAGCACTTGCCGACGGCCTTTTTATACCCTCTTAAATTCGGAAGGACTTTCTATGGGTTTCTATTCCCGAACCTTCCCTACACCTCAGTTCACTAAGATATATCCAGAGAGTTCTGGAATTATATCTGCTGAGAAGGCGTTTTAATCGCATCTGTTGTTTTTCATATCAACAAAATCAACACAAATCAGAAGTGATCGACTAAAACTTGAAAGTGCAAGAAACCATTAGTATATTAGCTGTGTTTTAACAACAAGTGCTAAACATAACAACACAAGTAGCTTATTATTTGTGTTGACCTGTATTGGAGTGATATTTAAAACATCACCTTATATATTTTCAATGTCAACATATACATCTTAACTTCTTATACTGTCGATTTATAAATACTTATCTATTCAGGCTATATCAATACAGAGATATATGAGCCTACAAAAATACTTCTATACCGACTGACCTTATCATCGTTCACATTTCTCGCAAACTATCGATTTAAAAATAATATACGAGTATGGAATAAATTCCATATTCAACAAACAGGAGAAGTGTGACCGGTTTCTACCACAATCATATTCGTTTTTAGCCGATAGAATTACGGTAATGTGTATTAGCGAAATATGCAAATAAGGTGTAGTAATATTTCCATCAGTAGAAAGACATTAATTAGTACATTGTATTCAAAATTCAATGTTTGAGAAAGAAGCAATTGATATCAAATTCTTCTAATAGGGAATATATTTAGGGTTAAATAACACCCATTTAACGTCTAATTGAGTTCAAATCTTTATAGTTGCTTCCAGAAAATTGAACTCAATGTCGGATTTCATGTATTCGCGCGACACTGCGCCGTCTATTTCCCGCCAGATAATCATGAAGCCATTTATAATCAAGATCAAGTCCGCTTCAGACTCGCTTAATCTACGAAGCTCACTAGTGTAATTCAAGATGTAGTACTTAAGGATGAACTCCTCTGAGAAGTCAAAATTTTCTTGTATTAAACTTTTTTTCTCATATAGATTTTTTGAATTAGGAGTTCATACCATAAAAGAAAATGAAAGAAAAAAACATATGTACTTGTGTTCGTTTTTGAGCTATTGTCACTCAAAGATACCTAGTTGACAAAATATTGGATTTTTTGGGAACTTTGCTGTTTTGACCATATATAAACACAAGATATCAAAGCCATAAATTCCTAATGAAATGTTAGATTTGTATGGATGTTTGTAGAATTTATTTTCCTGTAGTTTTCTTTACAAATACACCATTTTTGATTAATAAGACTCATGTTTTTTAAGGTCAATCTTACACCATGCATGAAAACATCACGTATTTTGACACAACGACCACGACGCATACCAATCTCTCCCAGGGTGCAATGCGGTCCCCACAATTTCACCTCTGTAAACGGCTCAGCGAAATTTCAAGATTCTTGAAAAACGTATTTCGGACCCATATCAAACTCTTTAATCCATATTGTAAGTTTCCTTTTGTATCATTTTCCTGTAAACGACAGGCAGTTTTGACATTATATCATTTGATCATTCAATATCAAACTAAACAATAATATAATATTTTGTGGATACACTAGAATTACTTTTAAAAATTTACATTTCTGTTTTCTCTTTGCTATGTAACAGTACCAACTGGGAAATCGTTTACATTGCGTAAAAGCAGAGGTTGCCGCGCAAGAAAACACACACCGAAACACTGACTTCCGCAAGCAGTGTGAATGCGCATCCGGTTAGGCTTATTTTGTTTGTATTGATAAATATGTAATACAATGAGTGTTACGGAAATCTTAAATCATATATCAGAAAATAAAATATTTAAGAAATGTTGTATAAATGTAATGAAAAAAAAGAGAAAGTTATTGTGAAACTATATCTTATGTTCTTTCTGAATTGATAACATTTCCCGCCAAATTGAAGTCAGCCGTCATTTAAAATATCTGTATAAAAATGCAGTTTAAACACCAGTAAGCAACAAAAAATAAAATTCATTCCTCAATTAAATATTCACAATTTGCATAAGACGTCCACCGATTCAAAAACAATAACTGCGACGTCATATATAAAGGGGACGCAATGTATTAAACAATCGTCATGACTTAGTATTCTGTGACCCGAGGTCAATAGACGGCCAGTCCGTGAGCCGTTGACAGAGGTTAATGTGGGGACCGCAGTGAACCCTGGGAGAGATTGGGCGCATGCGGTTTCCAACAGCAGTTTTGGACGTCAAGCGGCGAACACAACATATACCACGTCTGGTATAAACAACTTGTTAATCAACAGCTGTATCGTTTGTTGGATACCCTGAGAGTTCAATAACACCAACTTTTGTGGTAGAAATACGGAAATACACAGGATAGACTCAACATTCTTGGCCGGTGGTGTCCGAAGTCGGAAAATGGCCTAAACCCAACGATTTATTTTTGATTATCCCCAGAGATAGGGAGTAACTGGGTAGTTTACACCGCTGGTTTTGACCATTTTTCTCGACATCGGAAAACACCGGTCAAAAGATTTGTCACACATCATTTACACAAAAAGGAGTCCGTGCGGTAATGCTACGGAGTCTGTTTCAAGAGAATATTTTTTGGCCGGCGAAGCAGTGAATACCGACAGGTCATCTAATAAATGCTAATCTGCCGATTATCATTTGATTGCGTGGCAATAAAGCGGCCCATTCACTGAACATAGTACCCGAGAAACTTACGGGCAACGAAAGATAGTTTTGTGACTGCCGCTCGATTCCCGGCCGAATATCGAACGATACGTATACGATGCGTGGAGGATATGTGGTCGGTTATGAAAAAAATATACTGGATATATTTTAGCTTCGATTTAAAACTTTTTGAGCATCCCCGTGATGTTGACTGATAATCTCGGCCACCGGTCGGCCATCTCTGGTGTCCGGCCGGCTACCGGGAGTACATCTACGCCTAATCAGAAGGGATTGGTTGTGACCAAAGCATATAGCCGAATGCATTTCAATACGTCGCTGTTATGGTTATAACTTAAGTTAAGAATAGATATTACATGATTAGTACCTTACAATACAAGAATTATTTTGGTTCAAGACTTGGGAAAGCGGAGATGACAAGGCTTTTCCGAGACATCTCGGCTCACCGTGTCTAGCACCAAAATAAAACTTGTATTGTGAGATACTAACCGTGTAATTTGTTTGTACTGGAACTATTACGACATTCAGAACAAAATACAAAATACCGGAATTTACTTTTGCTCGAAGCGAGACTTTTCTTTGATGCGAAAGAAAAGATTCATAATTCACTAAAATGAATGAGAGCGTGCTCCTTTTCATAATCGCGGGAAATATATATACGACTTCACAAACCGTTCCAGTAATTCTGCTCAGTGTAATATCATCTAAGCAATAAATAAAATAATAATAATCATATTCAAAAATAATAATTACCCATCAAAGAATCATTTTCCTTTACATGTACATATCTTTGCCATGAGCGAAGGAAAAGACGTGTCCGCCATACGAGAATTTAGGTCTCGTAAAATGACGCCATTTCTGTGTTTGTGACGTCACTTTTTAGCGGGACTGAACGATGTTTCATTATAATTCGGGGTCAAGTTTGAAAAAGTTTCGTCAGATGTCGAACAGAGTCAGGTGATCGTATTGACGGATTAAGCATATTTACCGAATACGACTAAATATTGGACATCACGTGACGTCATTTTATCTTAGGGTAATACACGACGTCTTACACAAAGCATGATAAAGTCGTTTATAATTTGGACGTGGCTGACACGCTTTGAATTCCTCCGTATCTTAGGAGTAAGATGTTATCTCGGTAAGGGTCAACAAGGACACATTCTAACATACAATGTACCCTCCCGTATATCTAGGGAAGGGTCAGAGTGAGGTCAAGTGGAATGGTTTTATGTATAGATAGATTCCAGCCCTAAATTTTCGTCAAGTGAAATGTATTCATGCAGAAATAAATACCAGCCCTAGATAGTGGTCAGGTCGAAAGTACTTATGTATATAAATAGATACCCGCCCCAGATTGTACGTCACGTGTTTTATCACAGTGCCACTATTAGTTATACAGTTTGTAAGTAGTGACCTAATACGGAAAAATATTGGGTCTAAAAAAACATGTATCAGGCTCGGCTTCGCCTCGCCCGATACGAATTTATCCCGTCGAAGAACCTTTTAATGAAGTAACTGCAAAATGCAATGTGTATGGAAACCAAAACGACTCAAAACTTAAGCAATTTTCACCTCATTGAAGACTCGAATGCGTTGTCATGGTCCATTTTTGTTAAATAATCCTAAATAAGTGTTGCCGATTTCGGTTTGCTTTGAAAGTGGTATTTAGCGCTATCATTCAAACGATTTTTTCTCCATCTCTAACGTCCAAACCTGATACGACTTCTACTAACCTGATACGACTTTATCTTGTATATCGCGTGACGTCGTTTTATCCAATAAGAATACAAGATTCTTGTATGAGGCGGTATAAAAACATTAATGATGGATTAACATAGACGGAGGTGACTGGATACGGGATCTAAGTTGTCAAGGGTCAACTGGAAAAATGGCATTGCTTGCTTAACTGTAGCAGTGCATAACTTGTCGTTTTCCTTGTGTAGAATCTTCCATTGTCTTCATGGTTGCTATGAGCCCACGCTTATAAAAACAACGAGATTTATTTGATAGGATTGTCACTAATGTTGTATAGATACTGTGGCTATTGTTATCCCGAAATGATGTTCATTCTCCAAACGACGAGAGAAAGAACCCAGGAATAAAACATACAGTGTTTAATGATCTGTTGTGATTCCATGATTTCTTCATCTCTGTAAACGCGGCTGATAGGTTGGTTCATGAGCCTTAGCGTCCTACAGACAGACTGTAAAGACGCAATGCCATTATTCCAGTTGCCCCTTGACAGCTTAGATCCCGTATCCAGTCAAATAACCTACACTTATGATAGCCACTTGATTTAAGTGGTGAGAATATGCGTCATATTAATAGTAATTAAGTGACGCTACCGACGGTGTATGACCTTCATATCAATATCATTCCGATTTACAAAGTGTGACGAGCAATTCCCATCCATATACCAACTCCTACAAACTGAGTCATCTCAGTGAATATCATAAGTGTAGGTTATTTTAGAATATTTGTGTATAAAGGAATGCCAAATCATTGTGACCGAATTACATAATATGATTTTTTTTGTATTTTGTAAAGGTTTCGCCATGACTATCCGAGCTCTATAGCACGTTTATATATTGGTCATATGCTATTGGTATATTGTGTCAAGGTTTTTGCCATGCCCATCCGAGCCCAATAACACGTTTATATCTTGGTCTTATGCTATTGGTATTTTGTCAAGATTTCGCAACGCACACAGCGCGTTTTTATCTACCTCTGATGTCAGAGACCTCCAGTTATTAGGCTATACGAAAAAAAATAGAAATGACTAACTGAAATAATAAGGCTGTTTGGCATGGTTTGTTTAGAATGTCTAAGGTCCTAGTAATAGCTATAGTCATTTAAGGGAGGTCTTCCCTCTAAGTGATGTGTTACGGGAGTAAAGGACTATATACTGTAAACGGCTAATTAAGCGAATGTTGATTGGTCGCGATAATTTCCCCCTAATGTAATATTTTGTACATGTAAAAACTTTGTTGTTAAGATTATGAAAGTGATTCTCTCGCGAAAAAAGCAACACCATGAAAGTAATATGAGTGTAAATCGCAAAATTAAGCAATCACGAAAATATACACGTTTACATTTTTTTTGGCATATTGTGGTATATGTTAAAACAGTCTCTGCATTGTATACTGTAGCCTAACTAATATCTCCCCCACACGATGTCTCATTTGCTATCATCGGTGTTGCGCTCGTCATCACGCGGACCAGATATATTAAAAAACGACTAAATTTACAGCAAGCATGATGCTTAACGTCCATTAATTTTAAAACTTGCGTTAAAACTGTAGATAAACAACATTTGTTAAGCATTACATCGCCTTATGGTCCTATGTATCAACAGCAGCATTGCGTAATCCTTTCAGACAAATGCGAGTGTTTGACGTAATAAAGTCTATTCATAAGTTCATTGACGAAATTACATCAAGATATCCTTCGTAGGCGTTGATCAGGAAACAAAACTCTTTGTATGTGTTTTAAATGTTATACAAGTGTAGCGGTAATAACGAGTGTATAGCGTGTTTGCTAACTATCGCCATCTGTTGCCGAAGTAAAAAAAATCGTATTATCAAACTACATGTAATCGGTTTGCCTCATACTGAAAAGTAATTTCCTGATTGAAGACTAATGATAGGTAATTAATACAAAACTCATACGAAGTGAATTCCACTTCGATTGTTATAATGCATTAATAGATACGAAAACTATCTACAAGAAACATTGCAAACCTATTCGAATATTTATACAATATCTACTTAATAAGAGTTTGCATTTTTGGCAAATCTCGTCATTGTATATAACATTGAGTTATCTACCCTTGTCGGTATGTATCGATTGTGACGTCATTATTTGTTGAGGTAAAGTCACGCCGTTTCCTATCAAATATATTTGTGCTCGTATAACCATGACGCCATCATAGATTGTCACAAAGACAGATAAATGACTTGAACAACAGTTATGTTTTTTTTTCAATTACGAAATAATGATTTCAACATTACCTAAGTTGTGCTGTTCACATCAGGAACGATTCTTCTTCCGTACGTGAGCAATCATAAACATTAGCCGTAGTAAGGCTTACGACATTCCACTAAATATCAGTAAGGGAATTGTTCTAATATCTGACCTTTGTCCGACTACTGGGATGTTATACAAATTCACCTATTCGAATGTTCTCACAGACATGAACGTCATGTAGTGTTCTATTTTTTTATCCCAATGTATTGATATGATTACATTATCAATAACAGATGTCAATTTGATTCATTACCAAACTTGTTTTCAACAACAGAGATAAACTTTGATCTCGATATTTATTTACCATTAATATCAATCCATACTATTACCAATATATGTTATCACTGTACTGAAATCTCAACATATCCTTTTAATACATAACACACAGATGGAAATAAATGTTTCTTAAGTTTACCAAGAGCAGGGAAATCGTCTTCAACTACCAATGGTGGATAACACTTTGAGTCGTTACCAACTTTATATACATGTATATAGAAATAGAAAAAAACCACGCTTTATTAATAACACAAATAATGCTGCTGTTTTATCGATTCTTTTTGCACAGTCCTTAATACGAGAGACAATATACAGACATAATAATTTGAACTAGCATAGCACTAGTCATTCAAACCACATCGCCACTTCACGCATAATACATCGTATACTTGGCATACCTTAAATGTACTTAGCTGTTAAATCAAAAGGACGTTTAGCTTAAAATTAACCAATTAAATCTTTAGTGCTTTTTATAGTATCATAACTGATGAACCCACAAACCCATCCATTGAACACAAAGTACAGCGGTTTATTTGCGTGTAGTTTATTCGTTATAGTCGCCTTTTTAAAGAAATCCGAGAATTTCAGCATCATTGATATATTCAGAAGTTCATTGAGTACATACGAACAATTGAATAGCATGGAGTCAAGAATAATAAGAGTCGATGAACTAAGAAATTCAACGACCGCGAAATATGGACCCCGTTAAATTACAGTGTCCAATCCACAAACTGGATATCTGAATGAGTTGAGCTTCATTTGAAAAAATGTCAATATATGAAGTGATTGAGAATACTGGTTTTGGAATATTAAAATTAGCTTTGTCTTATACTTCTAAAATGTTACAAAACTTTTCCGCAATTTGCTGTAGACTCATTTGATTGGAGTGGAAACATTGTTATAATGAAATTAGCTGCAATATTGTAGCTCAAAAGACTTTTAGACAGAAAATGTTGTCGTCTTCAGAGCTACAATTGGTGCCTATTACTGCTAATGGAGCAAAGTAAGGATTATGCAAACCAATATAAAACGTTTGTTGGTATTTTATCGTACTTGTTTGATATCGCCAACCTACTAGGCAATAAAACTGAACCACATAAAATATCAAACTCTCATTGAGGCATTTTTTTAAATAACACATATGGAGGTCTTCCTAAAGATAGTGAAATTTGACGTCTTGTGAGTCGTACGGTAGATATTAAGAATAGTAGTTATGTTTGTTATGGACAAAAATAATGTGTAAATGCATGTATATGCGCATAGAATAATTGTAAACCTACAAAAAGTATAGAAAACTGTGCCCGAGTGATTTTCGGAGGCAGTGCTCCACTACGACACATAGGGACCAATTCGTACCCGGCCGAAAAGTATATTCGTTCTATAATGAAATATACTATACCAGCTGTGTTACATACAAACGATATAAACACAATAGCAGGCATTAACTCTCTAACACCAAAACATGATCGATAAAAGAACGATGGATATGATAAGTATAATGCATTGCATAAATTCTTTTTTTATAACACATTTTGACGTTGAAATGATTTATAAAACGAATCTTAAATGTGTGTTACATAACATAAGAAACGAACACGCATTTAAGATTCTATATATAACACCTAGTAATATTTGTTACAATCCAAACGTTATGTTACGTAATCAGTATGCCTTAAGGACATGGCAAATGATATAAACTAATTTACTTGTATCTGTATTAAGGTCTACAACACAGCACGACATTATGTTATAAATCTTAACATCTACCATTAAGTAGTTTGAATTAATTAAATGCTATTACGTACTGTAAAAGAAATTTAAGTTACTGTATGCATCATATATCGCAGTCGTAGTATAAATTATCCATTATAATGTTTACACATCGTTCTATAGTGATGATATGATTTACCTGTAGACTCGTACGACTGTATATCCACGTGGGGCCTGTCCGATACATGTTCCGTTATCACTTTATGTCCACAGTGGTATATCATTATCTGTATCTGGAACAGTTTTATAACTTCTTCCCTTACATCTCACGTTCCTTATTGACAATATCTGGCACTATTTTATAACAATTCACCATCAGATTTATCATGAGCAGGTCATTGAGACCGAATATGTCAACATGTGCCATTCACGTGTGCTCGTGTCAGCGTGGGAGTAACGCTTGACTTCAATGGTCAACATTATGATATTTCCTGTCATTCTCAAGCGCTTATCTGATCTTTTTGTTGTATGAGGTCATCCATTCAACATGCAATACAGCAACAGCGTAGCATGATAAGAATGCGGTTATACAACGAAAATGGTCATATTATTGTGTATATGGACCATTCGGGCACGTTAGTGGCTTTACTACTGTCCACGTGACTATTTTCGTAATATTCTAATTTCGCGTTTTGTATGTGTAGATATTTTGCGACGTTGCTATCATCATGCTAAAAACGTTCGCGTCATCAGCGTAAATTCTCCTCTTTCACAATCTATGAGTATGGTATTTTATTAACGGATTGTATTTTGTATTACAATGTACTAATGAATTGTTCAGTTATTGGACTGTTGGGTGCGTTTTGCGTTTGTCTGTCAGTTTAATTCAATGTGCATATTCTTACGTATTGACATTGCATTACGGAAACCACTGGCATCAACTATAAGGACAGCGTTAACGTTATGGTCACTAACGACGAAAGAGTCACTCTTATAAACAATGACGTAACAAAGGTATACTGATATAGAACTCTTTCATACGTGGATATGAAGGATAGGGATATTCTACCCGAAGTTCACAAAATGTTGTAAAACCCGGGGCTTGCCGATGGTCACAAAATGTAGTAAAACCCGAGGCTTGCCGAGGGTCACAAAATGTAGTAAAACCCGAGGCTTGCCGAGGGTCACAAAATGTAGTAAAACCCGAGGCTTGCCGAGGGTTTTACAACATTTTGTGATCCCGAAGGAAGAACATCACTTTCCTTCATGTCCACGTAAGAAATTTTTCTCTTATACCTCAACGTTTTATTGCAATTTTACTACTATCATGTTCCGCCATTTTGAAATAAATTCGGAAAAAAACGTGACTGCAAATAAATTTTCCATTCATGAACATTGTGTGATATTTTAAATTCAAGTCCCGTTGTTTGTATCTTTTAAAGTAAATCCAGCCTAGTAACCGAAAGGAATAGTTAAAATTGTACCTAGAAAACAGTAATTTTGTTGACGCTGTGACGTCACGAGACGTGACGTGAGAGAAACGGAGTGATTTATCTGAGAACGGTAACAGTATTGTAAGCCAGATTGTTTTGAAAGGTGGAGGTCATTTAAATCGGAACATATCACGTGTACACGTGTATTATGAAAGCATCGTTGGTGTTTAGCTCTAGTTTATGACCTGTATCCACGTGATCAAATAAACTTGACCAGTTAGAAAAGGTCAGTTTGTCCTCTACCCGATTACATATCGACGAGGTTCCAAGAAACAATGCTGTTTGCTTTTCTCTTTGACTATATATCTTAATTTTAACATTGATTTTAGTATAACAACAGCAAAATGTATTTATGGTAATAAAGTCTTTTAATCCTTCATACAGAAATAATTTATTATTGCAGAAGTAGAATATATAGAAAAACTGAAATTAAATAAAATACAAAAAAAACTACTCCACTTGGGACAATTTATACACATATTAAGCTAAGTAGGGTGATAAAGCGCGACTGCTGGTGGTAGGACGTTAAGCTCAATGACATACTTAAACACTTACTTATATAACCCAATATTTACATCACCAGTCAATAAGGCTAAACAAATGACGCTGTTGTTTGTTACGCAACTTCTAATACTGACCTTCTGTACAGGTATCATCAGTGAAAAACGTGCATAAAAAGATATGAAAGGTTATTGTCTTAGTGAAACTGAATAATAATAATGAACTTGAATATTTCTTTTGTAAAATAAAATGGAATATTTTATTTAGATATTTGCCAGTACACAGTATAGTAACTTTTGAATACATTTATAGCTCATATGGTTAAGTTCAGATTTTGGTTATAGTAGCCTTATAGTATGATCCAGCCGATTTTAAAGCAGATTATTTTGGGTACTGAAACAATATCTTCAGGTAAATTGTTCCACAGCTTCACTGTTCGTATTGTGTTATTATTACAATAAAGTTGATAATAATAATAACAGGGGTCAAACAAGTAATCTTTTAATAAGATTTTCCATGTGGCACGGGATCCTGTCAAACAGTTTGTAGGATACGAATTACTCACTACCATTATGGGACAAATAAGTAATTCCAACCATGTGGACAAAAAATGTCAAATTTTCGAGGCAATATGCCCCTTTATCTAGACACACGATAAAGGGATAGATCGCCTCGAAAATTTGACATTTTTTTTGTCCACGCGGTTGGAATTAGTTATTGTCCCATAATAATTACTGTAATAGTGTTTTGGGTTGCCGTGGGGATATCATGTCTTGTAATTCCTCTGTTACTATATTTAGTTGCAACATTTTTCCATAGTGTTAAGAAAGTACGTCCGTCTTTATCATAGATGTAATTTGTTATTCCGTATAAATTAATCATATTCCCTCTAGTCCTTCTATTCGACAGCGATGGGAGGTTTACAATTTCGAGTCTTTCTGTATATGTTATGTTTATGTTTTCGAAGTATGGTACAAGTAATAGGTGTACACACATTGGCTTATCCATTGGAGTGTTACTGTTATATCTAAAAAATTATTCACGTTTATTCATAAATAAGAAATATATAATAGTATAAAACACAGAAATCTACAAAATATATCTTCATGCATTTGATATCAACGAACATATGTCACGCTAGTCAATATCCCTGTACAATTATCAACGAACATATGTCACGCTAGTCAATATTCCTGTACAATTATCAACGAACATATGTCACGCTAGTCAATATTCCTGTACAATTATCAAACGAACATATGTCACGCTAGTCAATATTCCTGTACAATTATCAAACGAAGCTGTACAATTTAGCTGCGGACAATATAAATTGCATATGGCTGAATATCTCTGCTTAATATTATAGTATGCACTTGGTGAGATCAAATAAATTCTAAATAAGCAATAACTCACCTGTATAATTGGAAATGCAGTAAGACTAAACTTCCTGACACTCTAGTCCGATGTTTGGTCTGACAGGATCATTCCGAAACACAATACTTATGTCCAAGGTCTCCGCATGTTTTGTACACAAACCATGTCGTAAAGGCATCTGGCATTGTCAGCTTACCTATCTCATGGAAAAAAATGTAGACATAATGTATAAAATAGATATGATAAAAATAAAAGACAAAGTATAATTATAAGATTCACTATATTTGACTAAGTTTTGTTTTAATTTTACAAATACATTAATAATTATTTTACACCTGTTATAAACAGATGATTTTATTTAGTAAACTTGATTCTTTGCTCCAGGATTGGTAGGTTTAATAAAAGTGCATGTTATACTTTGAAAAATGAATCTTTCCATATTGAGGTTAAAACTGAACCATATGTTAATGATGTGACAAAATACGTCGTTGTTTAATTGATTAATCAGGTTAAGTGATTTTTCTATCAGAAAATAGAATACAGAACTAAATATGAAATAAACGTTAAATAGTATTAAGTTGATCAAGCTGGACATATACCAATAGCTCGAATGCTTTTCGTGTTATATAGCTTACTTAATGTGAATATTGTAAAGACAGGAAGAGGAGGTTTTTTCTTCTTCTAGATGTTAACATGTTTGCGTAACATGTTAAGGTTCATTGACATTTCTTACCTTCTAATGTTTTCTAAACAGCTGAGACTTTGAAAACGCAGTAAAACAACAAATGAATTAACGATTTTTTAATTCCGTTAGTAAAGCTGACGAATCATTCAGGATTTACAACAGAGCCGTCACAGAGACGTACAGGTAAACAAAATATTCATACGCGCGAAGGTCCCAGTCTATGGTCATATTAACAGTAGCTCTAGCAGCTTACGTCCTACATTTAACTTCAACACAAAGTCCAGTTTTATTCATATAATAACGTTTTATTTTGCCTGCTATATATAATAAGTACTATTCGTCATTCTATAATTATATGGCTATTTTTTACGATAATTATCTTATAGCAAAATGGAGTTATATTGGATTTAAAATTCATGTAATGATGCTAGATCGTTTTATACGAATAACTTATGCCCTGGGCGACATCCATGTATACACAGAGCTAGAGGCCATCCTGTCATGAAATGATTATTATACCACGCAGGGTTACCTATGGCAACGCAGCGATTTTTAAGACAGTTTTGTTTTAAATCTAACATGTTATTGCTGCTTGTTCCTAAAGTGTTCTATGTCTGCGACTCACTTTTAAAAATTGGTATTTATAATACACTAGTGTAATGATTTTACTCTAGTCCTTATTTCCATATCATTCTAGTGTCATAAGCTATGATACTCTAGTGTCATAATCTATATTAGTCTAGTATCATATCTATATTAGTCTAGTATCATATCTATATTAGTCTAGTATCATAAGCTATATTAGTCTAGTATCATATCTATATTAGTCTAGTATCATATCTATATTAGTCTAGTATCATATCTATATTAGTCTAGTGTCATATCTATGTTAGTCTAGTGTCATACCTATATTAGTCTAGTGTCATATATATATTAGTCTAGTGTCATATCAATATTAGTATAGTGCCATAGCTATGTTAGTCTAGTGTCATACCTATATTAGTCTAGTGTCATATCTATATAAGTCTAGTGTCATATCTATATTCGTCTAGTGTCATATCTATGTTAGTCTAGTGTCATATCTATATAAGTCTAGTGTCATATCTATATTAGTCTAGTGTCATATAAATATTAGTCTAGTGTCATAATCTATATTAGTCTAGTGTCATATCTATATTAGTCTAGTGTCATATCTATGTTAGTCTAGTGTCATACCTATATTAGTCTAGTGTCATATATATATTAGTCTAGTGTCATATCTATATTAGTATAGTGTCATACCTATATTAGTCTATAGTCATATCAATATTAGTCTAGTGTCATATCTATGTTAGTCTAGTGTCATATCTATATTAGTCTAGTGTCATATCTATGTTAGTCTAGTGTCACACCTATATTACTATAGTGTCATATCTATGTTAGTCTAGTATCATATCTATATTAGTCTAGTGTCATATCTATATTAGTCTATTATCATATCTATGTTAGTCTAGTGTCATATCTATATAAGTCTAGTGTCATATCTATGTTAGTCTAGTGTCATATCTATATTATTCTAGTGTCATATCTATGTTAGTCTAGAGTCATATCTATATTAGTCTAGTGTCATATCTATATTAGTCTATTATCATATCTATATAAGTCTAGTGTCATATCTATATAAGTCTAGTGTCATATCTATGTTAGTCTAGTGTCATATCTATATAAGTCTAGTGTCATATCTATGTTAGTCTAGAGTCATATCTATGTTAGTCTAGTGTCATACCTATATTATTCTAGTATCATATCTATGTTAGTCTAGTGTCATATCTATATAAGTCTATTATCATATCTATGTTAGTCTAGTGTCATATCTATATTATTCTAGTATCATATCTATGTTAGTCTAGTGTCATATCTATATGAGTCTAGTGTCATATCTATGTTAGTCTAGAGTCATATCTATGTTAGTCTAGTGTCATACCTATATTACTATAGTGCCATATCAATATTAGTCTAGTGTCATATCTATATTAGTATAGTGTCATATCTATATTAGTCTAGTGTCATATCTATATTCGTCTAGTGTCATATCTATATTCGTCTAGTGTCATATCTATATTCGTCTAGTGTCATATCTATGTTAGTCTAGTGTCATATCTATATTAGTCTAGTGTCATATATATATTAGTATAGTATCATATCTATATTAGTCTAGTATCATATCTATATTAGTCTAGTATCATATCTATATTAGTCTAGTGTCATATCTATGTTAGTCTAGTGTCATACCTATATTAGTCTAGTGTCATATATATATATTAGTCTAGTGTCATATCAATATTAGTATAGTGCCATAGCTATGTTAGTCTAGTGTCATACCTATATTACTATAGTGTCATATCTATATTCGTCTAGTGTCATATCTATGTTAGTCTAGTGTCATATCTATATAAGTCTAGTGTCATATCTATATTAGTCTAGTGTCATATAAATATTAGTCTAGTGTCATAATCTATATTAGTCTAGTGTCATATCTATATTAGTCTAGTGTCATATCTATGTTAGTCTAGTGTCATACCTATATTAGTCTAGTGTCATATATATATTAGTCTAGTGTCATATCTATATTAGTATAGTGTCATACCTATATTAGTCTATAGTCATATCAATATTAGTCTAGTGTCATATCTATGTTAGTCTAGTGTCATATCTATATTACTATGTTCATATCTATATTAGTCTAGTATCATATCTATATTAGTCTAGTGTCATATCTATGTTAGTCTAGTATATCTATGTTAGTCTAGTCTAGAGTCATATCAATATTAGTCTAGTGTCATATCTATGTTAGTCTAGTGTCATATCTATATTACTATAGTGTCATTTCTATATTAGTCTAGTATCATATCTATATTAGTCTAGTGTCATATCTATGTTAGTCTAGTGTCACATCTATATTACTATAGTGTCATATCTATGTTAGTCTAGTATCATATCTATATTAGTCTAGTGTCATATCTATATTAGTCTAGTGTCATATCTATGTTAGTCTAGTGTCATATCTATATTAGTCTAGTGTCATATCTATGTTAGTCTAGTGTCATATCTATATTAGTCTAGTGTCATATCTATATTAGTCTAGTGTCATATCTATGTTAGTCTAGTGTCATATCTATATTAGTCTAGTGTCATATCTATATTAGTCTAGTGTCATATCTATATTAGTCTAGTGTCATATCTATATTAGTCTAGTGTCATATCTATATAAGTCTAGTGTCATATCTATATTAGTCTAGTGTCATATCTATGTTAGTCTAGGTCATATCTATGTTAGTCTAGTGTCATATCTATTAGTTATGTCATACTATTAGTCTATTCAACTATATTAGTCTAGTGTCATATCTATATTAGTCTAGTGTCATATCTATATTAGTCTAGTGTCATATCTATATTAGTCTAGTGTCATATCTATGTTAGTCTAGTGTCATATCTATATTAGTCTAGTGTCATATCTATATTAGTCTAGTGTCATATCTATATTAGTCTAGTGTCATATCTATATTAGTCTAGTGTCATATCTATATTAGTCTAGTGTCATATCTATATTAGTCTAGTGTATCATATCTATATTAGTCTAGTATCATATATCTATATTAGTCTAGTGTCATATCTATATTAGTCTAGTGTCATATCTATATTAGTCTATAGTGTCATATCTATATTAGTCTAGTGTCATATATATATTTAGTCTGTCATATCTATATTAGTCTAGTGTCATATCTATATTAGTCTAGTGTCATATCTATATTAGTCTAGTGTCATATCTATATTAGTCTAGTGTCATATCTATATTAGTCTAGTGTCATATCTATATTAGTCTAGTGTCATATCTATATTAGTCTAGTGTCATATCTATGTTAGTCTAGTGTCATATCTATATTAGTCTAGTGTCATATCTATATTAGTCTAGTGTCATATCTATATTAGTCTAGTGTCATATCTATATTAGTCTAGTGTCATATCTATATTAGTCTAGTGTCATACATATATCTATGCATAATATAGTTAGTGTCATATCTATATTAGTCTAGTGTCATATCTATATTAGTCTAGTGTCATATCTATATTAGTCTAGTGTCATATCTATTTAGTCTAGTGTCATATCTATATGTAGTTAGTGTCATATCATATTGTCTAGTGTCATATATATTAGTCTAGTGTCATATCTATATTAGTCTAGTGTCATATCTATATTAGTCTAGTGTCATATCTATATTAGTCTAGTGTCATATCTATATTAGTCTAGTGTCATATCTATGTTAGTCTAGTGTCATATCTATATTAGTCTAGTGTCATATCTATATTAGTCTAGTGTCATATCTATATTAGTCTAGTGTCATATCTATATTAGTCTAGTGTCATATCTATATTAGTATAGTGTCATATCTATATTAGTCTAGTGTCATATCTATATTCGTCTAGTGTCATATCTATATTCGTCTAGTGTCATATCTATGTTAGTCTAGTGTCATATCTATATTAGTCTAGTGTCATATCTATATTAGTCTAGTGTCATATCTATATTAGTCTAGTGTCATATCTATATTAGTCATATATTTATGTCATATCTATGTTAGTCTAGTGTCATATCTATATTAGTCTAGTGTCATATCTATATTAGTCTAGTGTCATATCTATGTTAAGTCTAGTGTCATATCTATATTAGTCTAGTATCATATCTATGTTAGTCTAGTGTCATATCTATATTAGTCTAGTGTCATATCTATGTTAGTCTAGTGTCATATCTATATTATCATACTTTCTAGTGTCATATCTATGTTAGTCTAGTGTCATATCTATATTAGTCTAGTGTCATATCTATGTTAGTCTAGTGTCATATCTATATTAGTCTAGTGTCATATACTATATTAGTCTAGTGTCATATCTATATTAGTCTAGTGTCATATCATATCTATATTAGTCTAGTGTCATATCTATATTAGTCTAGTGTCATATCTATGTTAGTCTAGTGTCATATCTATATTAGGTCTAGTGTCATATCTATATTAGTCTAGTGTCATATCTATATAGTGTCTATTAGTGCATATCTATATTAGTCTAGTGTCATATCTATATTAGTCTAGTGTCATATCTATATTAGTCTAGTGTCATATCTATATTAGTCTAGTGTCATATCTATATAGTCTAGTGTCATATCTATTTAGTCTAGTGTCATATCTATATTAGTCTAGTGTCATATCTATATTAGTCTAGTGTCATATCTATATTAGTCTAGTGTCATATCTATATTAGTCTAGTGTCATATCTATATTAGTCTAGTGTCATATCTATATTAGTCTAGTGTCATATCTATATTAGTCTAGTGTCATATCTATATTAGTCTAGTCTATTAGTCTAGTGTCATATCTATATTAGTCTAGTGTCATATCTATATTAGTCATATAGTGTCATATCTATATTAGTCTAGTGTCATATCTATATTAGTCTAGTGTCATATCTATATTAGTCTAGTGTCATATCTATGTTAGTCTAGTGTCATATCTATATTAAGTCTAGTGTCATATCTATATTAGTCTAGTGTCATATCTAAACTTAGTCTAGTGTCATAATCTATATTAGTCTAGTGTCATATCTATATTTAGTCTAGTGTCATATCTATGTTAGTCTAGTGTCATACCTATATTAGTCTAGTGTCATATATATATTAGTCTAGTGTCATATCTATATTAGTCTAGTGTCATATCTATATTAGTCTAGTGTCATATCTATATTAGTCTAGTGTCATATCTATGTTAGTCTAGTGTCATATCTATATTAGTATAGTGTCATATCTATATTTAGTCTAGTATCATATCTATATATTAGTCTAGTGTCATATCTATGTTAGTCTAGTGTCAATAAATCATATCTATATTAGTCTAGTGTCATATCTATATTAGTCTAGTGTCATATCTATATTAGTCTATATATTAGTCATATCTATATTAGTCTAGTGTCATATCTATGTTAGTCTAGTGTCATATCTATATTACTATAGTGTCATTTCTATATTAGTCTAGTATCATATCTATATTAGTCTAGTGTCATATCTATGTTAGTCTAGTGTCATATCTATATTAAGTCTATAGTGTCATATCTATGTTAGTCTAGTATCATATCTATATTAGTCTAGCTGTCATAATACTATATAGTCTAGTGTCTATCTATGTTAGTCTAGTGTCTTATATTACTATGTTAGTCTAGTTAGTCATATCTATCCTAATATTAGTCTATCTATGATGTCATATCTATAAGTCTAGTCTAGTCATATATCTATTAAATATAGTCTAGTGTCATATCTATGTTAATCTATGTAATATCATATATCTCATCATATCTATGTTAGTCTAGTGTCATATCTATATAAGTCTAGCTGTCATAATTTATATTAGTCTAGTATCATATCTATATTAGTCTAGTGTCATATCTATGTTAGTCTAGTGTCATATCTATATTAGTCTAGTGTCATACCTATATTAGTCTAGTGTCATATCTATATAAGTCTAGTGTCATATCTATGTTAGTCTAGTGTCATATCTATATTAGTCTAGTGTCATATCTATGTTAGTCTAGTGTCATATCTATATTAGTCTAGTGTCATATCTATGTTAGTCTAGTGTCATATCTATGTTAGTCTAGTGTCATATCTATGTTAGTCTAGTGTCATACTATATTAGTCTAGTATCATATCTATGTAAGTCTAGTGTCATATCTATATTAGTCTAGTGTCATATCTATATTAGTCTAGTGTCATATCTATATTAGTCTAGTGTCATATCTATATTAGTCTAGTGTCATATCTATATTAGTCTAGTGTCATATCTATATTAGTCTAGTGTCATATCTATATTATTCTAGTATCATATCTATGTTAGTCTAGTGTCATATCTATATAAGTCTAGTGTCATATCTATGTTAGTCTAGAGTCATATCTATGTTAGTCTAGTGTCATACCTATATTATTCTAGTATCATATCTATGTTAGTCTAGTGTCATATCTATGTATAAGTCTTAGTGTCATATCTATATTAGTCTAGTGTCATATCTATGTTAGTCTAGTGTCATATCTATATAAGTCTAGTGTCATATCTATGTAAGTCTAGTGTCATATCTATATTAGTCTAGTGTCATATCTATGTTAGTCTAGTGTCATATCTATATTAGTCTAGTGTCATATATCTATATTAGTCTAGTGTCATATCTATATTAGTCTAGTGTCATATCTATATTAGTCTAGTGTCATATCTATATTAGTCTAGTGTCATATCTATATTAGTCTAGTGTCATATCTATATTAGTCTAGTGTCATATCTATATTAGTCTAGTGTCATATCTATGTTAGTCTAGTGTCATATCTATATTAGTCTAGTGTCATATATATATATTAGTCTAGTGTCATATCTATATTAGTCTAGTGTCATATCTATATTAGTCTAGTGTCATATCTATATTAGTCTAGTGTCATATCTATATTAGTCTAGTGTCATATCTATATTAGTCTAGTGTCATATCTATATAAGTCTAGTGTCATATCTATATTAGTCTAGTGTCATATAAATATTAGTCTAGTGTCATAATCTATATTAGTCTAGTGTCATATCTATGTTAGTCTAGTGTCATACCTATATTAGTCTAGTGTCATATATATATTAGTCTAGTGTCATATCTATATAAGTATAGTGTCATACCTATATTAGTCTAGTGTCATATCAATATTAGTCTAGTGTCATATCTATAGTACTATAGTGTCATATCTATATTAGTATAGTGCCATATCTATATTAGTCTAGTGTCATATCTATGTTAGTCTAGTGTCATACCTATATTACTATAGTGTCATATCTATGTTAGTCTAGTATCATATCTATATTAGTCTAGTGTCATATCTATATTATTCTAGTATCATATCTATGTTAGTCTATTGTCATATCTATATAAGTCTAGTGTCATATCTATGTTAGTCTAGTGCCATATCTATGTTAGTCTAGTGTCATACCTATATTACTATAGTGCCATATCAATATTAGTCTAGTGTCATATCTATATTAGTATAGTGTCATATCTATATTAGTCTAGTGTCATATCTATATTCGTCTAGTGTCATATCTATGTTAGTCTAGTGTCATATCTATATTAGTCTAGTGTCATATAAATATTAGTCTAGTGTCATATCTATATTAGTATAGTGTCATACCTATATTAGTCTAGTGTCATACCTATATTACTATAGTGTCATATCTATATTAGTCTAATGTCATATCTATATTCGTCTAGTGTCATTTCTATGTTAGTCTAGTGTCATACCTATATTACTATAGTGTCATACCTATATTAGTCTAGTGTCATACATATATTACTATAGTGTCATATCGATATTAGTCTAGTGTCATATCTATATTAGTATAGTGACATACCTATATTAGTCTAGTGTTATATCTATATTAGTCTAGTGTCATATCTATGTTAGTCTAGTGTCATACCTATATTACTATAGTGTCATACCTATATTAGTCTAGTGTCATACCTATATTACTATAGTGTCATACCTATATTAGTCTAGTGTGATATCTATATTAGTCTAGTGTTATACCTATATATATACTATAGTGTCATACCTATATTAGTCTAGTGTCATACCTATATTAGTATAGTGCCATATCTATGTAAGTCTAGTGTCATACCTATATTACTATAGTGTCATACCTATATTAGTCTAGTGTCATATCTATATTAGTCTATTGTCATATCAATATTAGTATAGTGCCATATCTATGTTAGTCTAGTGTCATACCTATATTACTATAGTGTCATATAAATATTAGTCTAGTGTCATATCTTTATTAGTCTAGTGTCATATCTATATAAGTCTAGTGTCATATCTATGTTAGTCTAGTGTCATATCTATATTAGTATGTGCCATATCTATGTTAGTCCAGTGTCATACCTATATTACTATAGTGTCATATAAATATTAGTCTAGTGTCATATCTATATTAGTCTAGTGTCATATCTATATTAGTCTAGTGTCATAATTTATATTAGTCTAGTGTCATATCTATATTAGTCTAGTGTCATATCTATATTAGTCTAGTGTCATAATTTATATTAGTCTAGTGTCATATCTATGTTAGTCTAGTGTCATATCTATGTTAGTCTAGTGTCATATCTATGTTAGTCTAGTGTCATATCTATGTTAGTCTAGTGTCATATCTATATTAGTCTAGTGTCATATCTATGTTAGTCTAGTGTCATATAAATATTAGTCAAGTGTCATAATCTATATTACTATAGTGTCATATAAATATTAGTCTAGTGTCATATCTATGTTAGTCTAGTGTCATAATCTATGTTAGTCTAGTGTCATATCTATGTTAGTCTAGTGTCATATAAATATTAGTCTAGTGTCATACCTATATTAGTCTAGTGTCATAATCTATGTTAGTCTAGTGTCATATCAATACTAGTCTAGTGTCATAATCTATATTAGTATGTGCCATATCTATGTTAGTCCAGTGTCATACCTATATTACTATAGTGTCATATAAATATTAGTCTAGTGTCATATCTATATTAGTCTAGTGTCATATCTATATTAGTCTAGTGTCATAATTTATATTAGTCTAGTGTCATATCTATATTAGTCTAGTGTCATATCTATATTAGTCTAGTGTCATAATTTATATTAGTCTAGTGTCATATCTATGTTAGTCTAGTGTCATATCTATGTTAGTCTAGTGTCATATCTATATTAGTCTAGTGTCATATCTATGTTAGTCTAGTGTCATATAAATATTAGTCTAGTGTCATATCTATGTTAGTCTAGTGTCATATAAATATTAGTCTAGTGTCATATCTATATTAGTCTAGTGTCATATCTATATTAGTCTAGTGTCATATCTATATTAGTCTAGTGTCATAATTTATATTAGTCTAGTGTTATACCTATATTAGTCTAGTGTCATAATCTATATTAGTCTAGTGTCATACCTATATTAGTCTAGTGTCATAATCTATGTTAGTCTAGTGTCATACCTATATAAGTCTAGTGTCATATCTATATTAGTATAGTGCCATATCTATATTAGTCTAGTGTCATATCTATATTAGTCTAGTGTCATATCTATATTCGTCTAGTGTCATATCTATATTAGTCTAGTGTCATATCTATATTAGTCTAGTGTCATAATTTATATTAGTCTAGTGTCATACCTATATTAGTCTAGTGTCATAATCTATGTTAGTCTAGTGTCATATCTATATTAGTCTAGTGTCATATCTATATTAGTCTAGTGTCATAATTTATATTAGTCTAGTGTCATACCTATATTAGTCTAGTGTCATAATCTATGTTAGTCTAGTGTCATACCTATATTAGTCTAGTGTCATAATCTATGTTAGTCTAGTGTCATACCTATATAACTCTAGTGTCATATCTATGTTAGTCTAGTGTCATATCTATATTAGTCTAGTGTCATAATCTATGTTAGTCTAGTTTCATGTCTATGTTAGTCTAGTGTCATATCTATTTTAGTCTTATGTCATAATCTATATTACTCTAGTGTCATAACTTATATTACTCTGATATCATAACTTATAATACTCTGCTGTCATAATATATTTCACTCTTAAGTCATAATATATACTACCTAACATTTTAGTAGATGAACGTACTATTATATGTGCTGATTATTCTTAATTATACATTTCGTTAGGTACACAATCGTAAAGAATTTGTATGTGTCTAAGCAACTCGCCAGACCGGATAAAAGTCTGTTTTAGACCCATAAATATTCCAGTTGATGTCACTTACACTGTGTGTAACGAGTCTATCCCATTGATGACCCTTGCAATTAAATAACTGCAAAATGACTCGTAACATAAACAATTTTTACCTCATTGAACGACTTGAATACGTTGTTAATCCCTACCTGTTTAACTTTGCATTTACAAATGGTCATCTGCGCTATTATTGCCAAATAAAGTGTTACATGTAAAACTAGATGTGGCGGGGACCAGCATATAAGGCTAATATAACCAGTTTTCCGGATTATATAGATTTTGAACACATAAAAGCTGATAAGGAAATGCCATAAACGCCGGGAAAGACAAGTGTCTGGATTAGACAAGTGTCTGGATTATGCTGGATTAGACAAGTGTCTGGATTAGTCTGGATTAAACAAGTGTCTGAATTAGTCTGGATTAGACAAGTGTCTGGATTAGACAAGTGTCTGGATTAGACAAGTGTCTGGATAAGACAAGTGTCTGGATTAGACAAATGTATGGATTAGACAAGTGTCTGGATTAGTCTGGATTAGACAAGTGTCTGGATTAGTCTGGATTAGACAAGTGTCTGAATTAGACAAGTGTCAGTATTGTCACATTAATGGATTGCTACAATCAGTCATTTTCATCTGGGAATATTTAGAGATTGACCCTTTGGTCGATTTTATGGGGTGATGAATTGAGTTGCTCTTGAAACAAAATGAATGAACTGCGAATTTGTTTCAAGAGCAACTCAATTCATCACCCCATGATATCAAAGCAAGATTCAATCCTTATATTTCAATTCAAATGAGATATTTTTAATTAAAAAAAATTGCGAGTATCTGAGCTTGCGGAAGTCTACAAAGAGAGACGTAAGAAAATAGTGCGTCATTACAATACAACTACTGTAATTAAAATAAATAGCACAAATAGTACAGTTTGCCACACATTTTATCTGTATTTAGAAATAATTGTATAATCAATGTCATCCACACTTATGATTGAATTCTTCTTCGGTAAGCAATGCTGCTCGACTCGAACAATAAACACGAGACATTTAAACGATAAAAAGACAGGCCCAATCAAAGCATTTATGAAACGTTATGCGTATAACAGGCATAATGACTTTGGCCTACAACATCCCCACGGCCAAAAATAATTAAAAAGATCACGTTAGCAAAACAAATGCTAAATGTTTTAAAATTGTAGAAATCTGTCCGTAACATTTACTTTTTTTAAACCATCGCTGTTTAGATCTACTCAACTAGGCCTAGGCCGAGCAAGAAGCTACGTCATCCTTGATAAAAATAGGTCTAGTTAAAATGCTTTCTTGCGCGAAGACCGATGTTAAGAGCAAGTTCATAAGCAAATGAAACAGGATTTTTAAGTAGTTTCATTAAGTCCAACTTCAGTGGAAATTGAAATATAACAATATGGTGGTAATTAAACAACTTCAAGATATTATAACTATCGGAAAACACTTATCTTTTATATATATCGTCTATGATTTTTAATTTTATCAGTTTAAATTATTAAGAACTTTAGAAATACCTAGCGCACGAGAAAGTAAACACATCAGAGACCATCAGTCATTGTAACTGTCATACATGGTTTACTTTAGATGTCATAGCTGCTGTCAAATGAGGCTATCACAAACAGCAATGTCATTTGTGATGTGTACTTTGTTTAACATACGAACTTGGGTTATTTGCCTTGATAATATTATAATGACTTCGTGGTAGATTTTCATAAACTATGTTTGCTTTGGGAAAAAACATGTTTGATCTTTTATTTACTTGAAGGACATAGACCGCTAAATATAACATTTTGTTTTAGGTCGTGGCACCAGTTTGATATCGTTTTAATTTGCATTACTATAAATCACACCTCTGGTGCAGAAATCGGCGTGTAATTTGTTTTATATAAGTTTTAAGAATTAACAAAAAAAAAAAAAAAAAAAAAATAAAAAAAAAATGTACTTTTTAAGGAACATCAATCATCAGCAGGATCTCAATTAATGGATATTTTGCTAAATAAACACATTATTATGTTTACTAGCAGGTATTACTACAATTGCTATGACTGCACGTTACGTTAGTTAATCCTTTGGGCATCTTGTCACATAGGTAAGCCACTGGCGGATGTAAATTATGTGACATATTCCGTATTACGGACTTATCTGCTCTTGTCGGTAAGTACATGTATGTATACTTATTATGGCGTTATGTGTTTGCGAGCATTTGGAGTCGCGATAGCCGGGTGGTTAAGATGTCTTTTTTATAAGTACGTATAAAAGAGCTTTTTCATAAAGTATTTCATCTTTTCAAATGTTATCGTACTAGACGACTGTGATATTCAAATTATTAAAAAAATATTTACGAAGTTGTGAGTCCTAAGATTATGTATTACCTTTATTAACAGTATTAGTTCAGTTGCTTCTTTAATTATTTACATTTATTTGTTTTTTTGAGGAACCTCGGCGGACCCATACCCCGGGGCCCTATTGATGGGAAAAATAAAAATATTTTTATCCTTAAAAAAATGTTCTCGACATATTACCACAAGCCCTCTACCCCTGGGTCCTGAGTTCGAATCCCATGTGGGATAGTTGCCATATACTGACTGCTGCTTGGTAGTTTTTATCCGGATACTCCGGTTTTCCTCCACCAACAAACCTGTCACGTCCTAAGATGGCCCTGGCTGTTAATATGGCATTAAAATAATAAATCAGAATAACGTCCTATAAAAAAAGCAACGTGACGTTTGGTCTCAAACATACGACGTCAAAATCATTACGTATCCACAAGGGAGGTACATGTAACTCTGTAATATGCAAAAACGGAATATGAGTGATAAGATATCCCTCAGTGTTAGTTAACCAATGTCAAAGACAATACCAAACCAATCATAGGGTCAGTTTTATGTTTCGTTTCCCTTCATATATGCATAATCATCTACTAAAACAATGTAACTCAACAGAAATATTTGGCATGTTCATTGCATGACGTCATTAATGGCATTTATTTTCCTAAGAAATACATACCCCTTCGAAATGTTCTGATAACATCTTTATCAAAGGAGAATATAAGCTTCGAACTACATTTATTTGGCAATAATGAAATACAAAAGGTGATATAGACAATGTAAACTTAAACATGAAGTGGTAAGCAAAGCCCTGTATATATTTGTATACTTTCTCCACGAAAACTTGAAATTTATCATAGTAACTCATGTATTGTGAATAGAACGTGTGCTAGATACAGAAATATCACGTTGGATAAAATGAAGTCATAACACAATTAGAAAACAAAAGTTTTATTTAGAATTATAATATAATTTTTCATAGTTGAAACATAGGTGTACAATACTAATGCAAATCGTCATATAGATCATGATACAGACGCAGGTTATACATATTTCTCTCATATATATAATAACCCCCTAACACATGGCTGTTTTAGCACACATATTTAACATTAAACGCTTTGAAAATGGAACAGAGAGATTATGGTTGTTAATGTCTTATGTGCGGATAAAGTCACGCATACAAATCAATTGATATATATGTATATTGTACTTCAAAGCATAAAACCTGACTCTGATACTGTTTTCGATAAATCAACATAATGCGATTCTTGATATTTTAATGCGTGAAACGAAATTGTGCAATCTTTTCCTTCAAAATGATTTTTTCTTCTTTAAGATTATTTAGTCCATGACAAATATGATTTACCACTGTTTTTGAGTTACATCCTCACCACAATCCTAATTTATGATACGTGCCGTTGGGGGATTTTATAATACAACTGCAATCCGGGTTCAATGACCTTTGACCTGTTTTGATAAATGTCGCATATGACAAAGATCACGTGACAACCTGATGTGATTAAACAAACACACAAAATACATAGTTCCTAGCTACAATTATCTGCGAACATAACATTTATTAAGGCAATCCATCTCTATAGTTCTGTAACACTCACATATACAAATCATTTCATTCAAAAGTGGCAATAGTTGTTCTAATTAGTACCGTTTAAATTAAACGATCAAAATCTATATCATTCTTTACAACCGACACGATCCAACACAATCCTTAATGAATCATGTTATAGTTATAAACGCTTTTAATCTCTTCTATAATCACGGATGTTCATTTTTGTTAATCCAATTAGTGAACGTAGCTTCCCACATCTGACAAACTGGATTGATATCAATTGAATTATTTCAACATATCGTGAATACTCTATGCAGGTAAATCATTGGGAATAGTTTTAACTCCCTTATTTAGATATATTTGATTTCCTCATCGTTTACTAATAATAACCAATCTACAAATAATAAAGTTTTACTTTTCCGGCATAATAAGACGACACACAGACGTTTCTTTCAAACAGCTGGTTTGGTAAGTTAACTTTAGACATCGAATTATGACTTAAAATGATAACGACGCTGATGGAATAACCATTTCGTATTCCATGTGAACATTTCCGACTTTAGTATGAATATATTGTACTGTAATTATTGCAGGGTTTGATAATCACCTTTATAATCCTGGGCCGACTTCAGTCGCTGATTATGTAACCATATCCAGGACGATTTGGACTTTCTTTGTTAACATATTTTCGGTTGTAAACAAATGAATAAATAAATAAAAAATATCGATACACAGGTCAGTTGGGGATAACACTGCTGCTGACCGGACTTTACCAAATGTGTTTCATATGCGCATGCGTATATATTTGGAAGCAGTCTATTTATAAACAATGATATTTTAACGCCTTGTCGGCCTTGTAATGGTGATAAATCGACTCCAATAAAACATGAAATACTGTGATTACTCAAATACGATTCAATTAAAGACAACATGGTTTACGTATTTCAGAGAGAAACCGTGTGTTTGTGTAGCATATGGCAACGTGCTGAGTTGTTTAATATAGTGAAAAACAATTACTATAAAAACTGAATACGGAAATGTGGTAATATCGTGCAAGGAAGAAAATAGGTGGTGTTCTAGGATTAATCAGCAGTTCTGTTCAAATTAAAAACAAACAGACAAATATATTACATATACTCTCCTAAGCAAAATATGTTTTTAAAGAATGCATAAAATGTAAATGAAAGATACAATAAAATAACTAAACAATTAATGCTAGCGATATATCGTCTAGTCGTCGAGGACTTAAAGTCTGTCATAAGCAGAAACGAAACAGCAGAGAGCCCACATTTTGTTCTCAAAAGTTCCATACCAACAAAAAAGAGACATTAATAAAATAAATTGCATGAAATTACCGGTGTTGTGGCATAAGTATTGTTAAATTGACATAATTATGGTAATTAATTTGTATGTAGGAATGAATATATACAGACTTATAAAAAAAAATAAAAATGCTAAGAATAAACTTGTAATTTTGTATCCAATAAGCTAAGGTGCAAAAATAATCTTTCAGAAGACTTAAAATAATATCCAAGAGTAACAATTCAAACAATTGTAGCACACAGAAAAGTATATTGATAATGAAACAGAATGGCAAATTCTGTTATAAAACTAAATGGTAGACGTATACTCAAAATTCTATTGTAAATTAAGAAACGAAATCAAATAAAAAAAAAAACACAAAAAAAAACTGGAAAATAAAAGGCATAACAAGCATTAAAAATACAAAGAAAATATGTTAATGACAACATTTGGTCAAAATTACATCAATCGTGTTATATGTTATATGATGAAAATGCAGATCTATATACAGTGAGATTAATTCGTGTACCAAGCAATATTTGATAATGTTTGTGTGAGACTAGTGTCTCCCATGGGGATGTAACGCTTTGTAATCATCCACTGAAATGACGTCAGCCCGGGATAGCATCCGTCATTCCATCACCAATAGAAACAAAAGTCCGGCACAAACGTTATCATATATTGTGTGGTATGTGTATTCGTCCCTCTCAACGTGTAGAGTGCACATATTTTATCTGTTTTTTAACAGTTACATAAAATCTATTGTGCGAGAAGTGTACATCAAATAATCAATAATTATAAAACTTTTACCTAAGACCATCATTAAGGATTAAATTGATTAAACTAAATTGTTTAATTTTTGAAGATATAACACTGGATGGGTTTATAATGAGAGAACACTCCGAATTAAGTGGTCTAGCGTAATAACATAAACGCTATTCAAGCGGATCCTTGGATTCAATCTAGAGTCATGACATTTTTTTCAGGGACTCTTATTTCTAGGAAACCATTGCGCCGTTGTTCCAGCCAATCGGCGTTAAATATGGCGAAGTATTTTATAAGAGTTATGAAATTATAACGCAATTTTTAAGAAAATGAAACTTCTCGTTACAAACAAGATTGATTTTTTTTTATCTTTAAATTTTATATGTTGAAATTATAATTGCAGTACCGTCCACAAAACATGGAAAATGTGCTCTTGTATGTACATCTATTATATAAGTATAAATATCAGCACGAGCACTCACTAGACAGATCGATAAAGGATATAATATAATACACTTATATATAATTTCATAGTATCTATATAGATATATATCTTTATATATTTATCATACTTATTACAACTACAATATTTCATAAGGGACATCACATTAGTTCTATAATATCACAAACCGCGGTATTCAATTCAGAAACAAAATTACAATCCTGACTCTTAAAACTCAAGTCGCATATAGGATAACAACAGGACATACAGTTACATCAGTGTATATATGTTCCTGTAACTGTGTTCAAACCATTCAAAGTACTAATTGCGTTGTTGTCAAATCACATCGTTAACTCCGTGCTCAGTCCATATTGTTTGTCCATTTAGTTGTAGCCCATCCAATTGGATCACTGCTTACATTCTACTAAAGTCCCGATCCATTAAAGTGCTTGGAGCTTGTTACACTCGTCTATTAACTGAAGTCCAGTGTACTACATCAGTTCACATTCATTTCTATATAATTAACTATAGTTAACAAGTTGGATCACTTGTTACATTTCGATCAAGTGTCCGATCCAATTGGAGTGCTTGTAACTACAGTTCATCCAATCGCATTACCAGTTACATTCGGTCATTCAAATGAAAGCGATATCATAAGCTTATTTAACTCTAGTTTAACCAATCAGCTGGTGCGTGATTCATTTTAACTTGGGTGCTGACATCCATGTTGACACTGAACCACACAGGCTATATCGTCCATACTAACATCCGTAACCTTTCCTGACAGGAATATTCAAGCCAGAGTTTATAGGGACTAATCTAGAACCGTATGTCCTCAGCACAAATCGAAAATATATCAAATTGTCTCCATTTTCAACATTTCCAACCCCGTCATACTTATTCTGGATATAACCAACCGTGTTTTGGTGTCTGTAGATCAATCCTATCATCTGTAATCAACATACACAGAAAACGATGTCCTTCTATTACAACCGGTTAACAATTCTGAGTGTTATCCAACATAGCGGACACGCAAAGTCAATATTGCAAACAGATGTCAGAATATCTAAAAAGAGTAACGCTTAAACTTGGACAACGACATCCTTACTTAGACATGTATAGTATTCTGAATCAGTTGTACAGTTTCAGCATTAGACAGTCTTTTCTGTAGCTGCTCATTCGCATTTGTTGGCTATCTTTGAATCGTTAAATAAAAATATGCCGCGGTGTTTGTATCCCGTACTTATATATTTTCGATACATTGGTACAAAGAAAATCTCAGTTATTTTCCTTCCCTCTGCAATTTTTGCTACGGTGTTGTTACAGTGTTACATTCACCACTTGCTTGACTTATATCATAACATTATATCATTTTCTGTGAAGACTTTGCAGTTTTTACAACAATAATACCATGCTTCTGTTGAATACAAAATATCTTGGATTTTTTTAAATGATTAACACATACAATGTTTGGTGGTAGTGATTCATCGTATCGTTTGGTACTCCGTTCCTAAATTTAGATGTCACATGATGTGTGCTGCACCTCTATTTATATATATACCTTGGCTCCTAATTGGCTATTGTACATAAGATATGTATTTCCATTGGTTGAGTAGTGTCACATATTTCCGTAAATGGATAATAATTGTGGAATAAAATGATCAACCGATGTATCACAACAATAACGAACATGCTCATGGGAAGCACGCATATAACAAGTGTTTTCATTGGTTGGCTGTTCTCCAACGTCTGATTTCATTGGTGGATTTAAATGATGCTCTCCTTGTCTTGGTTAGGCGCGGCCCGTTCTCCAACAAGCCAGTAGGTGATTACAGTACCTTTACCCTGTAAAATAACAAAGACAGAAATGGAGGGACTGTTTTACAATCAGGTACTGGATCCAATTACTCAAAACAAAATGCAGACTTTTGTAGAAACTGAAGATTTTGTCTCCTTACGTAACGTAGGTCGTTTTTGAGCTGGTAAAGGCGTTGGTAGCCAATGATAATTTTCGTTACAAGCTAGACTGATTCCTTATTGTATATCTTATGAACACCAAGACGAGTTGTTTTGAAATCTACACTCTGATTTGTGGGGTGTTGTGGGGTGCCTTAACATCATACTAATTATCTAAACTCTATGGAATCTATGGGCATCGTTACGTTATAGTATATCAGAGACATAACCGAGAGTTACGCCATTTTTGTCATGTTAGGACATTATGACATGTTAGGACATTATGACATGTTAGGACATTATGTCATGTTAGGAGATTATGACATCGGGCTTTACACTTATAGAATTGATCGTTACAAGGCAGAGCGGTATGTATCGAATAAATGTGGGATCATCGAATGTATATAATCCATTACCACTGAGTAATGTTCATTGATCAAATAGTGTGTCGGTCCTTATATACAATGTAATATATCGAATCTGATTCTAACGTCCATTACAAATCGATCGTTTGACAACACTCATTAACAGAAATATATGAAAATATCAAATTACGAGTACATTGAATGATGGACAATTATCACCAACAAAGCATACCTTCATTTCTACTGGTCCACGTAACTCCAGCTCAAACGTGTTGAAGGTATCCAAAACTTCCTTTGTGTTAGGACTAACGTGTATTCTTAATGCTGTGAAAACATACAAAACAAGTTACAGTGAGGAGGTCGAAAATAGTTATACAATTTTACAAGTTAACGAAATAATTAACAGGAAATACTATTTGCGTCGCATTTCAGAGCCGAATAGCGTTGATAAATTTACAATACTAGCGTGCAGTTTCATGAACATTCCTAAAATTTAAGGAATCACTTAATTTCAAATTCTACATAGACAAGCATTGCATATTTTAAGGCAGGCTCTTGAACGTAAGATTTCCCTTTGACCGTTTTATGTCGTAGATTGTTAAATTTAGACCACCGTGTGGGGAGGGGATGAACATAACGCAAACTAGAGTTTTTAATACTACGTATGCTACATCATTTTGGCGTGAACCCAAACATAAAGAAACATCGATGTCTAAACCCAACTTTCTCTGGATCGCCTGAGCGAGATACCACCAAATAAACATAAGGTCTGAACATCCTACTTACGTAGGCCATTGGACTCCATTCTGGACGTCGTGTTGACTGTATCCCCAAACAGACAATACCGGGGCATCTTTAGACCGACCACGCCGGCTACCACGGGACCTAATAATCATAGGAGTTGTTAGTAAAAAAAACATTGTCACCAAACATATGTACAAAACTAAGGACAAGACAAGAAGTTAATCTATAACATAATCCCGTATAGGAGTTCTGTATTTGTCATTTGTCTTATATGATCTGGAGCGATTCCTTATAGAGTAGCAATTCATTGTGACATCATGGCTTGACATCGGTAAATTATGACTAAAATCAGAATACTAATATGTTATGAGAAGTTTTACTGTACCTGTATGGATGCCGATACGGAGTTTGAGCTGTTCGTTTGGTCGATGACGTATTTTGAAAGACAGCGTAGCATTCAGTAACGATATTGACATCCGGGCAATCTCACGAGCGTGTAGATTTCCATTCCTTACGGGCAGTCCCGATACTACCATATAAGCATCACCTATTGTTTCAACCTGGATGAAAAAGAGGGACAATAGTTAAATTCATTAACAAACGAAACTTAATAGCGTTTACATTCTTCATAGATATAATTGATTCTTGGTTTGATATCTTAAATAATGATATTTATGAAAAAAGTCGAAATGAAAACTTCATATCAATTTTCAAATTACTGAATTATCTTACTACCTAATGTTATGGTGTCAGTAGTGGAAGTTTGACCTTCATTTAGGTCGAATCACCTGCCCAAACGTTTTATTATGAGCTGAGTATTAAGATTAGTTTTTTCGTTGTACACATTCGTTCTTTGTAGTTGTGAAACCACGAATATAAGAAAACAACGAATCCGCATTGATAGTTTTTGCTGGTAGTATTCCTCATTCGTATAACATTAAAAAGTCTACCCACGAAATTATTAAAGTCTCAAACCACGAAAGGATGAACCCTATAGTATGTATTGTCAACTAACTATAGACAAATCATACATACCTTATATACATCAAAGTTTTCTATAACAGAGTCAAATGCAGTGTATAGGTCATTCAGCAAGGCTACAACCTGTGCAAAAATGATAGAAAACATACATCTTTATTATCTACAACCTGGGTAAAAAATAGAAAATATATAACGTTGTTATCTACAATCTGAGTAAATTAAAGCGAATATAATTTTTTTCTACAATTTAAAAAACTTGAAAATAACATCATACCATAGAAAAAAATGTATCATCTTCGATGATGTATGACAAGACTAATTTAAATAAGGATTTCGACTGTGGAATGATAAATTAGTTGTTACTGTAATCCAGCTCTGTTCAAGTGCATTTAGAAGGTTTTTTTATCGCAGATTATAATGGTATTAACAAATATATATACAGTACAACATATGGAATATGAAAACGTGTGTAGTTTATCAATGTTAATTTCCTACCTGCATGGGGGTCGACTCTGAGGACATCGCTGTGAATCCACAAATATCACTGAAGTAAATAGTCACACAATTATAGGTTTCTGCATGGATTGTCTCCCCTCTCATCAACTGCCCAGCGACAGACCTGTAAGAGAAAATTTCGATAACGTCAAAGACAATATGTATGGAAATAATAGGAAAAAGTATATTTATTTTACCGCATCCTAACCATATCGCTGCATATTTCTGTATAGCCTTTTCATATTCTATGGCGGCTGTAGGTAGATATCGCAAGCTCATCTGAAACACTGGTTGAATTATAACCCGAATTGTTGCGTTGATTGTGTAGCAGTTCGACTTATATTGAAATGTCGATTTATCGTATTATGACTAGATTCGTTAAAGCCAAACGCGATACTCTAGCTCAACTTTCCACGATGATTATGTCGACAAGTTGCTTTAAATCTCACCTTGCTGACACAAATATCCCAATACATCATGCTATTGCACGACTGGTCATAATTACCTCTTCAGGAAAAGCTAATGTAAGTCGACCAGAACTGAAGGCAGAAATATGCCACCGTATTCTCTAAGTACGTACTACCACAATGATAGGTTAAAGGTCATCATTCTGAGTTCAGTTTAACATTTGCAGCCTCATGCCAACACATTGGAGATTTTAACGAGAGCGTGTTAAATATATATGAAGTGATCAGGTTCTCTATGTATATGTTTATTTTTTGTATATTATATAACTTTACTGAAAATATCTCAATGATCAAAGGTAAATCAGAACGCTGGTTTGGTTTTTAAAATCAAAATGGTCAATCTCTTAAACATGACTAAAGTGGAATTTACTGGACACATATCATTTAAAATACTAAACGAACACCCACAGGGGAATTCAAACATAACAAAACAAAAATAGAATGGAATTCGTTGAGATCATTCATCACATATACTAGTCATTGGACGGTGATATATGCTATTAAAAAGGTGTGGGTTTTAATGAAAAAAATCGGTCTGCAGATAAAATAAACCCACAACACGTTATGATAATAATTCCGCTCTTATCATTTTTATGGCTTAATATTTAGCATAAACACTCATTGGGGGCTAACAATGCAGAAGAACTTCAAATGTTTGCTAAGAAAATATTATTACGTCTTCCTGAAAATAGGGTAGTATGCTGGGATGAACTGTAGCTGTCGTGTCGAGAATACAATGAAGTCGAATCTGTTCTTATATCAGGATTCTCTACAACATTATAAATTCACCTATTTGGAAGGAAACTATAAATAGAATCGATGTCATTCGAGTCTATATATGGACATACACCACCTTAACCACAAACTACCAATTACAAGCACGAGATGTCTGGTATAAATTAGATCCGGATCAATATTCCCCAGAACTGCCAGTGGAAGGAATTCACTGCATGTGTTGTGCTGACGCTGTTTTATAGCACAGACTTGAGAAAAGGAACGATCTACTTCCTTGATGGTAAGGGTAATATCTCCCGTGATCAAATATATGTTTAGCTAGCCTCCAGGTAACAATGTATTGTTCTCTCGTCATTTACATTAAAAATAAATTAATTTATTCCCTTTTACCGACTTTAGAGATCGTTTCTCGCCGTGGCTCGTCAGGACCAGCAGATCTTTCGGCTTTTCCCAAACCTATGAATGATTATCCCTAATGTTTAGGGGCAAATCTTGAACGCGTAATGATAAGGAATACTGTTCTTCATCACAATTGTTGATAACATAGCGTGGCATGATTAGTTTAGCATCCCATCCTAATAACAGCAAATTAATTTAGGGTCGTGCTAGGTAGGTTGAAATGGTAGGGGAAAGCGATAGTACTTGGCGAAATATCATCGACCATCGGTCAGTACCTGTCCCACACGGGATTCGAACTCGCGATTCAGAAGTGGAGGACTTGTGGTAATATGTTGTAAGATGTAAACCACTCGGCCATGGCGGCCCTTGATGCTATAAACGTAGTGTACACTAAGAAAACGCCGCATGAATTGATGACATTCGTATGATTAACTAGCGCGTTTGAACTGTCTAATATCTTCTCTTGTGCTGTAGAGTTATATTTTCACTAGTCACCAAGGGATGTAAACCTTGGGATATTTGTCGGTATGAAATATTTTTTTTATTTTTAATTACAATCACGTCATACTCATCTGTTGCTTGAAAACGAATCATTCCATGTTTTTTCCCTTTGAATACAGCATATTACCCTTCGCCCAGGGAATTATCATCATTGGTCTATTTAGACATAATTGATGTTTATAAATATAATGTTTCAATTTATATTATTACAATATCTAACAAGCAGCCAATTGTCACTGTTATTGGAAAAAATCGACGTTTCTTATTGCTGCCACTTTTCAGTAATGCTTGTCTCTCTTCAATCAATTAAACCTGATACAAAGTTTGATTATCGATTAAGGAAACTACACTGTAGTGAAAAGCTTCACATCAGACTGAAGTTGTAGGAAGAACGTGAAATAACAGCAGACTACTTCAGTCTGGTTATAAACTTATCTGGTTAACCAGGGAGGCACCATCTATCATAATAGTCGGATAGTTAGCCACGCCCGCAATCGGATTAAGATCCGTATAACCACTCAATTCAATAGAGGATCTGACAACATTCCATAACGGGTCAAATTCGGATGACC
Organism: Argopecten irradians; assembly: GCF_041381155.1. Lineage (NCBI taxonomy): Eukaryota > Metazoa > Mollusca > Bivalvia > Pectinida > Pectinidae > Argopecten > Argopecten irradians. Next base: position 8,398,540 of record NC_091146.1, on the reverse strand, counting down.
TTTGTAGCATCTGTATAACAGATCAAATGCTTTTAACACACCTTACTACATCAATGAAAATGCCATTTCGTACTAGTGTACACATACAATAGATATGTTGTATTCGTTGGGCGATATGACTACGTACATGAATTTCATTCTGATAGATCTTTGAAACTATTTCGTCTCAAGACAAGATTCTGGTAGCAGCAATTTGATTGGCCATTCCCAAAGGTCACCAGAACGTTACCCGTAATGTAATTTTGTCAGTTCCTCTCATCAAAAGTAGTGATAATACGGATCTTTATTTCAATTCGATTGCCACGCGCAGTGCTCGAACACATACACATGTATAGGCACACATACACATGCACTGGCACACATATACGTGTATTTGCATACATACACGTGCATTTGCACACATACACATGCACTCGCATACACACACGTACTTTCCGACACATGCAAGTGAGCTCTCACACATACACGTGCATTCGCACACATACATATGTACTCGCACACACATACACACCTACGCATTCACTGTCGGAGTAAATGTCGGTTATCACGGATATGGTTCAATTTTATTGAGAAATCAACTTAATTGAATATTTTTCAATAACAAGAAATAATCAGAATGCTGTATATATAAATATATAAACCGAAATGAAAACAAGGAATGTCATAGGAGGAGCTTTTAAATGTAAGAATATTCTTTACAGATTATATGGTAAATGCAAACACTGGTCTTACTTGGGTAACATCATATACAGCAGGTCCTCTGCCTTTTTCTTCTGTTCTAAGTAGTCGGATGTACGCTCCTCCACCAACGCCTCCAGGTTGTTGGCGTACTGCTCCATACGGGACAGCAGATTGTCCAGGATGTTTCCCTTATCTCCGTCCCTGTAACGTTGACACAAAATAAATAACAACATGTTTCAGCCACGCTCTAGTCTGGCAACCAGTCCCTAAGTTTTGATACTATATTTCCACCTCCTAGTTTGGAATGTAGACTCAGATGGCTATCACTGCGCCAGACGGTAAAATAACGAAATTTATCTCCGCTGTTGAAATAGATTACACAATATATATTTTTGGGGGTTGTAAACTCATCTTAGGCCATCGATATATTAAAGTCTATTGTTTTTTTTTATGTTTTGCCTCGGAAAGGTAGTGTGACTTAAAGCCTATACTCATCTATATTAAATGATATTGCGACGTTATTAAATTGTAGTCTGAATTGCATATCACAGAGTTATCTACCCTCGCAGGTAGGTATTGATTGTGACGTCATGTGTTTGCGAACGCAACGTCATACTTTTCGGCGAAAAACGACGTTACCTGCGCCCACAAAATAATGACGTCACAATGAATACCTACAAACGAGGGAGCTAACTATGTAATATAGAAGACGGAATTTATGTTAGAAGTGTACTTATATATGGAAGCTCTTCTCGGCGGAAATTGAAGTATGTTTCCGAAATGTGAGTATCACCAGCTCGAAAGAAAGAATATTTGTCTCAAGTATACTCAAGTTTCATCTTTAGGAAATTACATTTGGTTTGAATGACATCTACGGGTAGTATTGATGTTGTTGATGGGTCCAGTAACCGGATGCAGGTAATGACAACCATGGAATATTCATTTTAGTATCGATTGTCTATCTTCTTTTGTAGAATAACCCCACTGCTAGCATCGGATTACAATTTTAAAATGGAATTACGCAAACATAGTGCGGATGCTAAATTATAAGAACTCTAAGTTGATAAGAACTTAAGGGAAAAAAACCTGAAAAACCCCGATTCTACATGGAATCGAGAATGGTAGCCTACAAGCACACTACTAGATACCAAGGCCTTGAGAAAAGCTTATTTCACTTGCAGCATATAACCATTCACATCAAACGTAGTAGCTATCTCAATTAGATATGTACTAATATCCTCGCGTTTGAGGTGGCGAATTGCTTTTTATTGAATTTCTCAAGTCTGTGTAATACACATTAAGTCCATCGGTAATACTCCATGCATTGTAATCATTTGAATGATTACCCGAATAGCGAAAATGACGTTGATATGTGTTACTAGAAAGTGAGTAGATCTCTAGGTCACATAGACAAAACGTGCTACATGTAAGTTTGAGTATTAGTGATATGGTCTAGTAGCTACAGTCAGTTAAATTAGGCTCCGTGTTCAGCATAGACGGAGAGGGACAATGAAATCGCCTGTTGTCACAAAATAATTTCGCGATATGTATCAGAGAACAAAAGGAATAACCGTGAAAGTAAATGAATACTATATACAGTATACTGTATAAATTTATCTTTATCAGTATTCCTCAGGCGACAGACATGTTTATATTATATAAATATATGATATAGAGAAATTCAATAAAAAAACTTCAACAAAAGTAGATTTTCATATATAAAATACACAGTGAAGCCTTGCACGTCTACTGGATCACAAATGATACTTTAATGTATTGATTCATCTTTTGTGTTCGTATACTTAAATTGCCGCAAGGAAAAGACAACTCTATCGATTCAAGGTTCTATTAACGCATTGGTGTGTACCCTTTGAAGATTATCACATAGCATTTGTTCTACAGTTTTTTTATTCCCATTGTCTTAGGCAATTGTTGACACAATTTGAATCGTGATAAGTTGCTTATAATTAATGACCTTACGCGTTTTAAATGTAGCGTATATGTAATGGTTCATATGCTTCGAAATACGACAGGCCAAGATAGAATGAACAACCGTTACAAACCCTTAGTCAATCTATCATGCTTCTTAAACTGATTTGAAGAACCTATCTCTCAATAAATAAATAAATGAACTATTTTGACGATATAAGACAACGAAATCTTAATTAATATATTTTGATTTAAATGTCCAATCAAACCTTTAATTAAGTTGCCTATATCACAATGAACTACGACTGTTTTACACTAGCTACACAGAATTAGATGGCCAATTCGTATAGTAACTGGGTCCATATATACGTGTATATTTCTAGCTGTAATGCTTTTATCAGATAGATTCACAATCTCAATCTGTCTTGATCTCATTCCATGTTACCCATGGTGCCATGGAGGCGTATTTCATGCCCTTTCGGAGAAATGAAATCGTGATTTGGAAGTTTGCCACTAATTGGTGACATCTTTTGTAAGACTTTAGAGTATTTTACTACATAGGCTGTTGTATAGGACAACCTAATCATAGTTATCATGAGTACATCACGTGACAGAGTGTTGGTTAAAAATTGTATGGATATGACCTCGTTTTCGTCTCGGACAATAGTTCATCCCTCGCTAATACTCTGGGGCAATAGTGTCTTCTCAACCTGGCTATGGTAGAGAGATAGTGTCACATTGGTAGTATGTTGATTAAAAATGGTGTGTTGAATTTCAAACACATCTTCAGCCGTACAATAGATAAAGAAAACATGTAAGATGTTACAAAAGGATTTCAGTAACATTGTCGTTATGCTATTAGTATTAAAATCTCGCAATAATGCAGGTTTGAAGGGCTCTGACGGTCCATGGTATAGCTTTAAATGCGATAACTGGTCAAATTCTAATTATCCTGACAATGAGACGAAATGAGTATCAAACTTGTTCTGTGCCGTCGTAGTATACGGAGATAGTCCTATGCAACGTTCGTAGTTTCTGTGGAGATTTGACACACCAATCTATACATTTGTGCACCAGGACTAAGACATATCCTTTATGAAAACGTTAAAAATGAAAAAAAAGACAAAAAATAAATAGGCAGAAATCAAAAGCAATCCTTTTGTTTGAAGATACCACTACTAAAGTGAATGTGAAATACACTGAGCTTGTAATTTCATTGATTAAATGGAACTAATCAAGACAGACTCCTTTATGCTGTAGTTGCCCTTATTATCATGTTAACGTATTTATACCCAGATATTCATTTCTTGATTAATGTATTAATCGGTGCTTCTGTCTTAGTAAACCATTTGAAAACGATCTTCAAAAGAAAACCCATTATCCTTCCTAAAAGGTAATTTCATTTTATTACTTTGATAAATCGATTAATTCAAAAGAATGCCTTTAATGTTTTTTATGCAATCTTGAATATAGTAAAGGTAGCTTCGAAGATTAATACAGTCTCATAGGGATATGTCAAATAGACAGCGCTATCTAACGGGAGTGATATACATTGGCTGGTCAACACGATGAATGTAACTAATGAATTTGTATGACAGACCAATGTTTGATACTTTCTGCTAATTCTAAAAAAAAACAATGAAAAAATGCACTTGTTTTCGAATATGTTCATACCATCAACGTCGTTATGTATCAAATTTGATGACGTCATCAACACGCTGCGATGACGTCTCGTGAATTGACGACAGACTTCTGCACACGTTTGTCTGTCTAACGACCATCAGTATGTAATCGCCTGGCGTTGTTTGTGTGTTCGTTTTACTTATTTGATAGTTATTGTCTTTGTAACACCTGTCCATATTACCCACAACAACGTAAAACTCTAACGAAATGCAATTAAACAATACCAAGCATTCTATTTTCGTCTTGGCCCTGGTGACAAACAAAACACGCCTAATTGGAGAACATAAAATACGATGGCAACATTACGAGGAAGTCTGGAGTCTCACAACTCGGCATAACGAATATTGATTTTTCCTTTATAACGTTAGCCATAAAGACACAGGATTAATTAATAAAAGAACCCCTGTAACGGCATGGGCCGTCGTTATACAGAGATAAACTGGAATACTATACTGTAATCTAACGGTATGAGCCATCGTTATACAGAGCTGAAGTGGAATACTGTATTGTAATCTAACAGTATGAGCCGCCGTTATACAGAGATGAACTGGAAAACTATACTGTAATCTAACGGTATTGGCCGTCGTTATACAGAGATGAACTGATATACTATACTGTAATATAACAGTATGGTCCGTCGTTATACAGAAATGTACTGGAATACTGTACTGTAATATAACGGTATGGGCCGTCGTTATACAGAGATGAACTGATATACTATACTGTAATAAAACGGTATGGGCCGTCGTTATACAGAGATGAACTGGAATACTATATTGTAATATGACGGTATGGTCCGTCGTTATACAGAGATGAACTGGGATACTATACTGTAATATAACGGTATGGGCCGTCGTTATACAGAGATGAACTGGAATACTATACTGTAATGTAACGGTATGGGCCGTCGTTATACAGAGATGAACTGGAATACTATACTGTAATAAAACGGTATGGGCCGTCGTTATACAGAGATGAACTGATATACTATACTGTAATAAAACGGTATGGGCCGTCGTTATACAGAGATGAACTGGAATACTATATTGTAATATAACGGTATGGTACGTCGTTATACAGAGATGAACTGGGATACTATACTGTAATATAACGGTATGGGCCGTCCTTATACAGAGATGAACTGGGATACTATACTGTAATCTAACCCATATTAACAGCGACGTTATTTCGCTTTTGAGTCAAAAAAGGCTATATTTTACCTGTAATTTATTCTCTGATTCGTGATATCGCCCAGGAAATATGCAAAACTTAATCACCAGCGAAAATATAATTAGTATGAAAACACTGATTACACATCGATTGTGAGCAGTAAGAGGTGTATTTTTGTTTACTATCTTCTATTCTACGACAACCATTATTTGCACACAAAAGTTTCTTTTTCTACGACACTTTCTACTAATCCCCGATATTGCAGTCCATACTATGACCGCTGCGATATTTAACCTTTGAAAGCACTATAGGAAAACTGAAGATTGTGTATGGGACATGAGAAGAACAAGTATAATATTCAAACAACCGTTCAATGTACACCGTGGTTGACTGTGTGGCTTTGAAGATTGGCGGCGCCCCTGTATCTCTTTGACTAGTGTTTTTTTTCCATATTGTCAATTTTGCTCTGACACATTCCAGAGGCGGATATAAGGACAGTGACAGTAACCCCTCGTATTAATTAAATGGCGTGGTGTTAATATGACATATAAAAATGATGTCTACATTGGATGGATATATTACAAAAATAAAAAAATAATATCTTTTAATGATTATTTCTGTATATGCATTATACCAGACAATCTTTTGTTTATGAAACATTGCGAACATATTCAGTATTTCATATTACAGAGTTAATTCTGATTGTGACGTCATTTTGTTGCGAGCGAAATTCACCTCATTTACTGCAAAAAGTATGACGTTACGCATGCAAATTTATTGTGTCACAATCAACAAGGGGGAGATAATTCCATGATATGTAGATTTATTATACAATCTAATGTAATGGTTGCGTGACTCACTTGTTTAGTTTCCGAATGATGGACTTGAGGGCCTGAAAGTCCGGTCGTTCCATTGGATCTTCTGACCAGCATTTACGGATGACTTCGGCCAGCTCGTCACATGGACAGTCCGCTTCCTCTAGGGTGGGCCGGAAGTACGGCTTCAGACCATTCTTTACCTTCTGGTGGATTTCTACAACGGAAATGATAAAGTCATCAAAATATGCAAACTTTATGTTTCGTCAATATATTGTATTTGAAGAATGGATGATAAACGAAACAGATACTGATTTAAAGTATAACTTGATATGATTATGAGTTTGAGTCTAGCATCATTATACTCAATTGGAATCAACAAGTTCTATCATTCCTCCCAATGTGTCGCTTTCCTGTATACAGAAAAGGGTAGCTTCTGGCATGGATTGCATTGAGTTTCAGCCGTTTAAATAAGTTTCAAGTGTGATGTTTGTTATAATAAACTATCTTGTTTTCTCCGTATGTAACAACATGTACAACCCGGAGTTAAAACATCTGAATAACGGTAGACTCAGTATTTCCTTATTACGTTGGACATCAATTCAATCACTCAAATTCCTTTTCTTTATTTACCAACGTTGATTCAAAAGATGCTGTAAGAAACACAATATAAAATACGGAATAATATACAAAGATGTATTCTCAAAGCAAGTGGCATATCGCGATGCACAGATGCAAAGATCAGTTTAAGTAATAAACCTTAATAACCTGAACGGTAAGTGCAGGTAAGGTAATGGATGGGGAATGTACCATATAATGCATTTCTTAATAGAGGTACTGGAGTCCAGCAAGGGTACTAAACAAACAAGAGACATGCACACATACACAAAGCACCAGATACAGTTATATGCTAAAAGAATAGGTATTGTCGCGTGCTAGGGAGTACAGTACTCATCGCCATGTTATCCCGTATATCAACAACTAAACCATCTTAACAAATGTCTGCAGTGTATATCTAATCCATTACGCTTGATAGCTTTACATACTGAGATCGGCCATGTGGTGTATATTCATTAAAACGTTTCAAATATGGTTCCCTAAAGATTTGCATTTTATTTCGCAGTTTAGTAAATATCATGTACGCTTGTTTTTAGATATATTTACAGTGTAATTGCTTTTAAAACGAAGATATTTATTAAATGAATAATATACACATTTTAAATTGAAAAATTAATAACGCTAACATTTTGAAAAGAAGGATGTTTTGAAACGGGGACAATTTTAAAATGAAGAGCATTTTAAACATATACTTGAATAGATATTGATTGTGGCGTCATTATTTCACGAAAAAAAATTCTCTGAGAAATATGACGTGGGAATCATTAAAAAGAATCACTTTACTACCCAAAAGGGTAGATAACTCGGGGCAGAACAAGGACCATCCTAATAGAAGGTGTCATCGTGTTTGGTATCGCCGTAAGGCGCATAAATGTTTCCATTAGCAGTGAAAACTGTTAAGGTTACCAAGAACGAAAACATAGCATAGTTACAAATCAAATCATAAAATAGAAACTGTCTGGCAGAAACCAATATGTTGTTATTGTCATATCTATTAGTTATACCTATACAGATACTAAACAATAGCTGTGGAATTAATTACTCTACCTAAACATGTATCCACTAAATATTGTTATAGCCTTTATACTTTGTTCAGATCAATAATTGGAAATTAGAATAGCTTAAGAAAATGTTGAATCACCATAGGGCAATTTCCACTAACCTCCATAGAAATAATCTCACATTCAAAAATACAAACTGATTAAATCTTACATCATTTCATAATAACCTCCTTTAAAAAGATATACTTACTTCATATCGCGAAATAATGATTTTCTCATTCGTATGTAGTTACGTTAGAATACATATATTTGTACAATTTATACAACAATTATACATACAAAGACACTAAGATGACGATACAAACTGATGTGTACAAGTAATAATAACAAAGAGCCAACATACATTGTATGTTCAGCTCATCAATACATAGAGGACATCAGCAGTCACAAACAAAAATATTCAGAAATCAGTACTTATACAGATAAACAAACCATGTACCTGGGTCTTGTCCTTTGTCGCTATTGTCTATATCCATTTGATTGTTATTTAGAGCCATGCTTGCTTACAAATTACACATGTAGTAAACAAAACCAGACAATCACTGACGCATAAACTATCCGGAAGTAGGTGGTGGAATATCTCGGATTTCAGATATAAAGGGACGCAATACCCTGGATCACATATGACTTGCTTGTGGACTTATGTGGGGCATAATGCCTCCGGAATATAGACGTTGGAATATCACCGACGTAAAGGAATGAGATGTTCCGGATTACATATGACCAGTTTGTGGACTTGTGAGGCGCAATCTGTCGAAGACTCCGGATTCCTGGGAGTCACGTCAAAATCATGAAGATCGATGACAGAAATCCACATATGAAGACTTCAATAGACACAAAGATGCATGTATCACGTGATAATTTGAGGCATACGAGATCACGTGACAACTTCGGTAATGTTGTCAAATATATATATTCGCTGAAACTGATAGTCAATGACAAAATATTCTTCGGTGTGTTTAGAATGCTTGTCATGCAATGCTGCTGCGAAAATGTCATGTGATCAACCTTAAAGATTTTGTAAGGATTACTTAGGATGCTCAGCACGTGAAGTAACTGATTGGAGCGTTTTGTCCTACAGAGATATTTCAATGAATTTCTGTCATAATCCAATATTGTTATCGGTATGTCAAGCTGACATCATGAAATTAGATCAGCTCGTTTTAATAATGTTTAAGCAGCCACAATGGACTTAGTTGATTAGCCTCTTTACGAATTTCGATCGATAGCCTAAGTAAAGTATGCAGCTATTCAACCCGTTATCGGTAAATTTGTTTCTTAATTTTGACCAGAAATCAGCTATATTATATAACACAACGAGATTAGGCTTTCAGTCGTTCTATCCTTTTACTATTCTTTCTGTCTGTATCGGTGTCCTATTGATAGATAAGGAGGAGGAACGAATATGAATGAGATGGTGGATAAAGCGTCAAGTATACAGAGCACAGAGGGACTTAATTGCAGATTTTCAATTTCGTGGATTCGGTAACAAATACATTAAGGATATAGTGTATGTTCTAGTGCTCGTGAATCCTTTTACTCACAGCAAAATGCCATATCTTGAGATAATTTTTTTTGTATAGCGAATTTCGAAATTTCCAAATTGTATCAGTTAAAGTCGTAAATAATGATTTAAATCATGTGATTATCGGAATCAGTCTATCGTGATAATATTTCCATTCAAAATGCACGGTCATCTCTTCAGGCAAGACATGTCTGGTGATTTGTATGGCGAGAATGTATCATTGAATAACATTGATTTTTAGTTACAGCCTTCACGTTAATGGAATGTGTGACGTTTGAACAAATGATTCAAATGATATAGCATGCTATTTAGAGAGAACGTCACATGCAGGCCCGTCAAACAAACTGTATTTCACGATATGATAATCTTTGCATATTTTCGTACGAGATAATAACGAATCTTTTGAATTGAAGGTATTGTTCACGATGTCTTCAATTGCTCGGTTCAACAACATATATCCATTCTTATGTGTGAATAAGCATCCTTAGTCTGGCCTTGTGAATAGATGTTGCCTAAATGACAAATGTTGAAATTTCCACAGGATAAAATGTATTCCACTCAACAGATCAGTGAGGTAGACAGAATTAAACAATACTGTTCGAATCAGAGGTCTCTCACCACTAATCACAGTAGAAACTCCAGATACATCACCGGTTTGGTAAGACACAATGAGGTGATTATGATGATCACAAGTTCCATCTATTTAGAAAAGACGCTACACATCAGCACCAATTAGGTGTTATTGTCCTGTAGAAAACGTTCGGTTAGTGTTGTACAACCAAACAAGGACGGCATCGATTTGGTAGGCCTAACCATTCACCACTGTACTATTGATCTAAAATCGACGGAGCCAGATTTTCAGGAAGATGTAAAACCGGCGGTGTAATTGGATTTTTCCCCTCGCGTTGTCTTACCTGTAGTTTATTGGTGCTGCAGGTGTAGTTGTTATTCTGGGAGGAAGGTAAATAAATCGATCAGGGCAGAAAATAGGCAGACCGTTACTATTGTTTTTTTTTCTTTCTGATTGTTGAGGATTAATGTGAAAATATATGTGTGAATAAAACAAAATCATATTAAAACACTATCCCTAGGTTAAATTAATTAAGATTTAGATGATTGATATTGAATTAATTAATTCATATAAATAAATCATTAAATTCATATTAATAAATTGATGTTTATTAATCAATAATAATTATCTAATATGAGATAATTAATATCAACTGATTCAATAGTATAATTAAGAAGATGAGGTATAATTATGTTTCAACATAACACAAACAATGTGTCAAGTGTTCGCACTTTTCATTTTGACATTATACTAAATCCATAAGACCCAATGACATAGTCTTTTAGGATTTTATATCCATCGAACTATGTAGTACCGGAATAAATAAATAAAAATTAGTAGTTCTTAGTTAAAGGTTTACAAAGAGAAAGCTGTATAGCATGAAGTGTCATTGTGTACCATGTGTTTTATAGCGCGGTTATGCATGCACTTTCGTGGATGGATTTGTTTGTTTGATTGAATTAACGGCCCATTAACAAACATGGCCATATAAGGACGACCTCCCATGTATGTGGTGTGTTCTGTGTATAAAGTGCGAAAATATTGTTCTTGGAGACTGCGGTACATCGTGTTGTATCTTCTTGTATATTGGAACTCTTACCCTTTTAATAGTGCTATATCATTGAAGCATGTCGTTGAAGACATCAAGCAACACACCCCATCCGGTCACATTACACTAACAATGGGCAAACCGGTTCTACATGTACTCTCCTTTTACGAGCTTGCAATAGGGGCAGCAGGTACAGTACTAAATGCAGGGCAATCGTGGATGGAAACCTTCGTGTTTATCTGGTTGAATGATTTGAAAATTAAAAATCGGCCTGTTTATATCATTGGTCTCACAGCAACCACGAAAACAGTTTCTACGTAATGAACATTTGATAATGTGCAATTATTCACGAGAACACCTTATGATAACGACACATTAGGTTAAACAATTGCGTGTGGTGGCCTGCTGATCTTTAAATTGCTTTCGGAGAAACGTTACCATAAATAGTAACAAACGCTCAAATTGTTCCAGAAATTGGTTTCCAGCACGCGAATTACAGAAATCCGAGCTGTCATTTGATGATTCGACCGACTTTTATAGCTATATATTGTTGTTCAAGATAGTCTGCTCAAACATCTACCGTTTGATGGCAATTTTACTTTTGATAGAGCCGTTTAAATTGTAAATCAATGAAATTTGTATATGAACTACAATATTCGCATATAATCTTCATATTTTCCCGTAAAAACCTAAATGTGTATTTGATTAAGGATCAACCACACTATATCTAAATAATTTACAAACATACACGCATTTATTTCATGAGTGTTTATCGGGGTCTTCATAGAACATATGATAAGATGAAAATGTGATATATTAGTCAATAACATTTCCTTTAAAGTATGATGAATGTGAATTTGAATGGAAATATTTGCCATTGTCATTCGCCTCTGTGATAGAACGGATCAATATGATTGGTCTTTGGGTCGTGGTTTAGTGGTTTTTTTATCAATTATTTTGTGTAGGACCGCCGTATTTATAACCAATAAATTTGACGTTTATTACCGTAGATAAGGCCCGGACAGGTATACGATCCTTTGGACTTCCTTTGCCGAAACAAGGTATATGATTGGTCGATGGTCGGACATCGGAGCTACTACCACAGTGTGTGAGGATTGGTGATATACAACGTTATATATCATGCACTGCGTACAATACCAGGGTGAAGGGCTTACACGTTTCTTCAATAAATGACATTGTTCTCATATCCAAGGTCACGAAGGTCAGAAAAGCTAAACGTTATTATATCTGTTATTTCATTGATGATTTGTGTGATATATATATCTCACAATGTGGAATGCAAGTATGAAGGGCTTACAAGTCAGTTCAATAAATAAACCTCTTCGTATATCAGAGGTCACACAGATCACAGAAAAGCTATCATAGATGATAATCCAATGAGGGTTGGTGATTTATATATCACAATGTGGAATTTCAGGGTGAGGAATTAAAAGTTTGTTCAATAACTGAACTTGTTCTTATATCAAAGGTCAAATATGGTAGAACAATTAAACTTTATAATATATTTGATCAAATAGCAGATTTAAACGTTTGTTCAATAATGACCTTGTTCTTCTATCAAGGTCACGTAGGTAACACAAACTAAACTTTATAAATTATTTGATCACTTGGAAGATTATTTAGTGGGAGAAATACGAGTTACACATCAAAGTGAAATGAGACACGCTCATAACGAGTCATCGAATCTATGGTTATAACGTAGTAATGTTCAATCCGGCAAGGTTCCTATAAGATTATATTATATGTGTATAACAAACTATGCTCATAACGAAGTGATTTTGGTGGTCTACAAAGGTTCGTCATAACTGTGATCTGCTGTATGCAGTATTGGTATTTGATTTTGAGAAGAAGGCAGTGAGTTATTATGATATACATTGTATTCTACTAACAACGACCCATCGAATTCCCATTCTACTGACCAAACAGTACCAATGCTCTTTCATAAGAGTCATTTGAGTGAATTTTATTTTTACCATTTTTATTACATTGAAAAAAAGTGAATTTGGTTTACGTGTCACTTAAATGTTTCCATTCCTTTTTGAAACGTGGCCTGTAAAATGTTCAAACCACGCACTAGTTTTACAGGTTGTAATTATAAGCATTATATTCTTAAGATATTCGGTATCCTATCACTGGAGAAATGATTGAAGACCTCAAGAGATAGGGAGTAGGTGTCCTTATGATGTACGGGTATCGATTGGCTATTTTTTCCGATAACACTTATCACTATGGCAACTTCCCCTTTTCATCACATGACATCCGGACATCCGGTTTTATGTGATCAGATAATTAAAATGTGAGTATTACTGATCACGTGACCAGTTCACCTGGGCTTCCTTGGCTTCCTTGAGAATAATGATGACGTGACTACCACCTGTCAATTCGTAAGTCTTCAACTAAAAGATGTTGCCGCTCCCATCTCAATATAACCATTTTAGGTAAACAACTATATCTTAGAATAACTATTGTTCACTATGAAAGCACAGGTTAGGAGGACTCTAAACCGAAATTCTTTGACGCATGGATACCATTGACAACCAATGCTAACCCAGGCATATTATAAAGTGTCTGATAAAAACAATAAAGCCAACAATTTATTACGCTACCTTTCATTCGGAAAAAGCTATAACCGATTTAATTGCAATCCGACTTCGTTGTCGATCCGTTTCCAGGTATTGCATAATCGTGCATGATAAAAAAGGATCAGAACGGCGGTCCACAGTTTCCGGATCAATATGGAACTGATTATATCGTCATTTATATATTTGAGTTTACGAAGGATTGCAGAAGGCGGGTAACAGTACAGAGAGTTATTGTTAAGTTGTAGTTTTCTGGTAACTCGTGTAAGCAACTTTATTTCATTATTGTTATTTTATATCGTATTTTCGTTACTTTTTTTAAGTAAGTATGCAATAAGCCCAAAATTTGGAAATGATGAAGACAACAATATACATATATTAGCAAAAGGTATTTACGAAGTATTTTATAGCATATGCTGTGCAAATGCCGTCATTGCATCAGCCAATTAAATAAATAATTGGTCAAATGACATAAAGAGAAGTCCTGAAGACAGCCTGTGTGGTATTGGTGGGTATAGCGTAGCCTAACCGTATTGTGCCGTCACATTTATTACACGGCGTTGTGTGGAGGCGTTGATACTTATGTCTTATATTTATATTACCTGATAACATTACATAAATAACTTAGAGCTATCCATCTTCATCTAGCATAGAGGTGATGAAGCACAATTGAAATATTAGATACTTAATACCAGTTATAACGCGATGGTGTGATACGGATCACGTGATACGCATGTCACGTGATCTGCCATTGTATGAATTATGAACGTTAATCTATATCTCACGTAACAATCATTGATGAGGGGCGCAACAATACATATTTCAAAGGCACATATATGTGTGGAAGAAACATAGGACGGAAAGTTGAAGGCATGGCGATTTTTTCCTGCCAAAGATATAGAATTTTTTTCAATGATGACAATTTCTGATAATCCAGCTAAAATATAATTACCGCTAAAACACATACATTTAAAGTAATCATACATGTATATAAAAATTAAAATTCCCTCTTTCACTTTCATTTTGATTAAAAAAACTCTTTTTGCCTAGCGAATCCGCTACAATAACATCCACGTACCATCTGCTAAGATCACATACAGGGTTACACTTTGAACTCAATATCCGATATAAAAGCATTAAGAATATTAACAGAAGTCATAGTAAAGGCACATTTCAATGCACCCAGCTGGTCAGAAGAGTTCATAGTGTAGAACGCTAATATGATTCACGAAGAACGGAAAAGCAATTTATCTTTATGAAGGAGACAAACTGTAGGACAGCCTACAACAGCCAGTGCTTATTTAAAGTTATAATATTCATGTTGAAGTTAACAGAGGACAAAGCGTAGATGGATCCATGTCAAGAGCATGCAGTTCACATGAGGCAGAGATTGTATATAGTGTATGAGAAATAGAATAATTATGAGTAGTTATGAACGAACTTCTATTAAGAGATTTTCATGAAATATGAAGAAGGGGGACTCGCAGAAAGTTTTGCTTCCTTTCAAAAAGTTTTAACTTTACTGCAGATTTATTCCAATGGCAAATAAATATTTGGAAATATTCCAATGGAACAGATAATAGAAAACGTTTTGGAAAACATTCAATCGGGAAAGCGAATGTTTTTTGGAAAACATTCCAATTGGAAATATGATGATTTTTTGGAAAACATTCAAATGAAAAAAAATAAGGTATGCTTTGAGTGACGATATGTAGATTATATACAAAGCAGACTTTTTTTTCTTACTTCTTGAAACACTTAGCCGTTGTTCCCTTTTATCCAATATACGTTCTAAACAAACAGCACGAAACAACAAAACAAACAATGGTTATTTACAATAAACACAACAATAAAATAGTTAAACAAAATTAATACCACTTAACATTGTATCGAAGAGAGAAAAATAATTCAATCTGAATTCAGAACGACAGTTGAGATGCCGAAATGCCAGATTTCCTTGGCGACGGTGGAAACATAAAACATATAATCCTTGACCTGGTATTGACCTTATATGAACACGCTGTGAATTAGTGTCGTGGGGATACAGCATTATTGTTTTATTATTGTATAGTAGTGCCGTCAACTTAACTTAACAAAGTAAATAGATATATATATATTAATAGACGATGTTTACACATAACCAAACTAAATTTTCTGATTTTCTGATGTTAGAAAAACGAAGAAAAACTGCTCTCCATGACCGGTATAGATATAATCATTAAAAATTATATGAAGTTTGGTTTCATTTAAGTTGTTAAAGCTTATTTGGTGAATGATGATTTATTGTGTTGTAAACGATTACATACACTACTGCTAATACAAATATTGACACAGAGACACTACAATATCACTACAGTAACTGATACTATTGACATCACAATTACGATATGTAACATAACATACACGAACATTTATATACTGTACAGTTGTTAAATTTCGCGAGTGTAAAATCTCGCGATTTTTTGTTTTGGACTTATTCGTGGGGGTTATTTTCGCGAATTTCTTTCTAGCATTTTAAGGCTTCATTCTTATGACAGACTGTTACATGTAAAACCACGATTTTTGATAAATTTCACAAGGTATTAAATTTCGCGATTTTAGTTGGATCCGCGAATTTAGCGAAATTAAAACTCCCGCGAACATTACCAACTTTACATTTGATTTTGAAAAAAAAACAAACAAACGAAATAACAGTTACAGCATTGAGACATACAAAGCTACTATAGCCATCGTATAAGATAGTGTAGAGGGAGAAACCACGTCGATATATATTTTGAGACTTACCTTCAGGGCTGAGGTCTAGATTAGCTAGGTAAAACACCCCCGAACGGTACACAATTTCCTGACAGATAATAGCGAAACTGTATACGTCCCCTTTCTGGGTCCCCTCAGGAGGGCGATGGTGCATTCGTAGAAGCTCAGGAGCTGTCCACAGTTGCTCTGGAAATAATATTTCATTTTTTGTTAGGTTATAAGTTTTCTTATTAACGTTTGTTTAATCGTCTAATGATATATCTTTTCATACGGCAAGACCAAAATGGATATATCGATAATTGTATATAGTTAATATCTTTTTTTTTTACATTTGAATGGCTAATATCAAATGTAACAAAATACTAATGAATTATCCTAAATTTACACATTTGATCAAATTATTTACCGATAAAAATGGATTTTTTTTTGCAATCAAGCCTTCACATGTCTGTGATCAATGAGGTGTCTACGCAATGAAAAATAAAATGTTTATTTGAAAACACTGCCAACAAATAGCTCTCTTAGTCGCCGACCATATAACTTGACATCATCGATAAACATTGGAAATTAAAATTTCCAAAGGGTGATTGCTTTTTTCAGATATTCAAAGCTGGGTGATCAGTTTGAAGTCGACTAAATGACTACATCCGAGCACGTCAAATCGTGGAAATATAACGATCACTGGCCCCGTATGCCTGTTTGATAATCTAATCAGTATTCCATATCATGACTTAGCACAAATATACAACATAACAAACCCGATATCAGCATCTATATAGCTTTGCTATGTACCCATTTTTCATTTGATTTGCAGACCTGAGTACCCAAACAGTTAATGAGAACCTGAATATTTTACTTTTAAGGAACAGATATGTTGTCAAAGTGTTGAATAATGTGTTTTATGTTTTTGCACACAGTGAAATGATATATCTGGCCTCAATGTATGAATGTTATCAATTCAGTTTCTTTTTAGTTTACATATAATGAACATCAAGTCTTCTGTTCAGCGACACATATTGTTTATGTTTCATAATAGTCTGATAATAAGATAATATTTAGAAACACAAGTGAGGACAGAGGACAATCTTATGAATCGTGTCCTATGCAGGTCTGAACTCGCGATCATCGGCACCCACTCATCTAGCCAATCATTCATGTGGTTGACACCATTGCGCCACATTCACATCCTGAAAAAGGACCTTCCAATGGCGAACTTATGTAAACATAGTATCTTCTATATTTCTTTAATCTCCATATTTCCCACGACTAACCCAATGTATCTAAACTTACTTCTATAGTATGCGTACATCCCTTCCTCCACATCCTCTGGAGGACTCCTGAGGGCGTGTAGACCAAAGTCTGTGATCTTCAAAACGAAACGGCCATCTACCACACAATTTGTACTTTTAAGGTTTCCATGACTTCGGATATCACTGCTCGATAAGTATGTCATACCCTGAAAAAAAGAACGTTGCAGGTTTAAAACCGTACTGTGGTGTTATGCAGGCAGTTTAAAACAATGTTTTATATCAATCAGGAATGGCTTTGTACTATTTGTTAGAGACAACAAATGAATTAATTAGTTACATTTTAATGGGTATACGGAGTATTGTCCGTCTCCACAGTGTTATTATTGATAGATGGCATTGCTAATATAAACCGCAAATCGTTTCCAAAGAAAAAAAAACTTTCATGATTCACGGTGACGGTAGGGAAAAGAGTTTGTTGCTTTGTTTTGCATTGATTGACAACGCATGAACGCAGTGTTTGGTAAAGCGAACGCGAAGAAAACGCTTATTTAGTTTATTCAGTAAGACATGAAGGGAAACTGGAAGACCATGAGTGCAAGAATCGACCAACGTCGAAACCTAGCTCAAGGATCATGAAAGAATCTCATATTTAAATTTGGACTTTTGGCAACAACTAAGGACCTCGATATAGAAAATCGGCGATTACACGCCGGAAAATATTACTCACTCGACCAAATACTCCTTTCTCCTGTGCACTGACCCATTTGCTTTTCAATTTCACGTTCAAAGTCAAGGGTTCGATGTAGAAAGATCTAGCCTTATAATACTCTATATAAAACGTCCATTTATAAGTTTATAAAATAGGAAATATCTCCTATTTTCCCCGTGTTATGGTATTATGTGTACCAGTAGTTTACATATTAATATACCAGTAGTCCCTTAAATGTTTTCTTATCATATCTCAAAAGCATGGGGAAGTGTATATGCACTGATCATAGAACTCTATAATCCATATGAAATCATTAAAAATATATAGTGTCGCAGATAAATTCCAATAACTGTCCTGCCTACATTTATTTGAAAGTGGTATGGATCAACTTGCTCTTTTCCAACCCTAATCAAAGTAGCATCGCTTGAGCGCCACAATATCTAACGAAATAATTTATATTAGTATGCATGTCCTATATAGGGTTATCATGCCACTAGCTTAGCGCCACCTTCATACAGAGATACAACGCTCCTATTTCTCTATAGGAAAGCTACTCCAGAGTCACCTGATCAGTTGCACCTAACCATACTCGCATTGCATGATGGGAAATGAGAAGCGATTGTGTTGGTACTAAGGGACAGATAAATTGCCTCGTGTTACATGCTTCCTCTGGAATCTGTCTAGATTGCGGTCTAGAATCTGTGGAAATCAGACATGCCGTGTGAGATAACACGTCATGTCCTCTGTACTCTATAATCAGAACATGTAATACGCTGATTCCTTCATGTCAACAATAGGTTAAATAAACTTTAGACGTGGCATCAAGTACACGAAACCAAAGTCCAAAGGGAAGATTCAGAATTTTTATCTTAATGCAATTCCTAAACAACTGGTAGATAATCTGCAGTATGGTATTTATAAGGCATTGTTTAACGTAAAGACAACCAACACACAAAGGAAAGATTCAATACATTTTTCTTAATGCAGTTCCTAAACAAAAAAGTAGACATATCGCAGTTTGGTATTTATAATGCATTGTTTAAAGTACAGAAAGCCGGGGCATAAAGGAAAGATTAGAAATAGTTATCTTTGGACCTTGGTTGCCTGTACTTGCACGTTTTAAGCATATGTGACCTATTGTGGTATTTATAAGGCGTTGTGTAAAGTACAGGAAACCAAGGCCCAAAGGGGAGTCTTAGAATAGTTATCTCAATTCAATGGTGGGCAGAATTGTGGTAGATAATCTTGTCGGTGTCACTTAGGGGAGATAACGGGAGTTGAACTTAACATATGTAGATGAGACCATAAAGGACAGATGATATGAAAGTGTAACATTATTCCAATGTAGCACAGTGTAATTATATTTTAAAAAGAAAAAGGATGTAAGAGTAATTTTGGCAATGCCAATTTGAACTCTGCCAATGTATATTTTACAAATGCCTGGCGCATCAATATTTTGTTTGACATGTGCATGGTTCAAACATCTTATTTTAGAAGGGTTTAAAACACCACATATTTTTACTACCAGCTTACTTCACGAAGTATGTCATTTAAGATATGGTAATAGCCTCTCGTGAAGGCATGTCTAAAAATCTATTGCGTGTTCCCCCACAATAGCCTGATACCTAACGAAGCGTATTGGTTAAGTATTGAACAGATTGATGGGAGTTCCAATCCGTTTAAACACGAATCAATTGGCTTTCTTCATGTCTATCAAGCCCCTTATCCATATATCGATAATTATATATATATATATTTATATATACGTCATGTAGGCATGATTAGGTAAATCAAAGCTTATTTGTACGGAATTAGTTCAGCCTTACTAGATCGATAATTCGTGTACTTTTTGCTAAAGCCTACCTAATTGTTTGAAGTGGACATGGCATCATTTAATTACGGTACTCAAATGTTCTCTTGGACTATTGAAAAAATCGGTTTGATTGGTTTTTAGTCTTATTGATTTTTGAGGACGTGCACGTTTAGATGTCAGTGAAAGCCGCAGTGCCCGGAGAAAATATACCGGCCGACCAGCAGTGAGAGCCTGCTACACGAATGCTATATATTTGATTCGAACTCGCGATTTAGAGGTGCATGTTGGGATATAAACTGTCTTAGTATTTTTCTTTCAACACGTTGTCATTAATTGTTCCAGAGGAAAAAAATAAACATAATGATAAAAGTGGTAAAAATATCACTTACCCTTAAAATGTCCTGCATTAATGAGTATCTAAACATCCAGTCTAGTTTAATCTGTTCATTTTCTAAAACATCCTGCAAAAAATTGTATAAAGATATACAAAAACAACTGAAAACAATCAGTTTGAAGAACCTGATTTTTTGTTTGTTTCTGCATTAAAACCACAGTAACAAATTTGACGACGATAAATAATTAATGATAGTGTTAATAACGTAGTCAAATGATCAAATTTCACTTTGCTTTCTCTTTTATTGAAAGTCATGTTACTATATATGGAGCAGGTCGGCAAATTTTTTAGATCAACTCTCAGTGCCTTACAACTGCTCATGGTAGGTTTCAAACCCACAACCGTAAATGTGAAGGGTAGAGGTACACTGATTCCACACCCGATCCTCTAAATTAGGTCGATATAATGTGTTACTAGGAATTTCGAAAACAGAAGGAAAAATAGTCCGTGTTGGCTATAGATTTGAATCAGGAGAGAGGATAAACTGAATATCAGACATATTACAGTCAGAACCTGTATACATGGATCTTTATGATCTCTGCTAATTTTGAAGGTTTTGATTTCCCTTTAACCAATCGTTTTAGGACCAGTTTTGAAAATCGACAGAAAGGCACTTAATTATTATTTTCCGAAAATAGATAAAATCAATGGCCAGAGATAATATTACATGAATATACATTCATATGTACATGTTAAATGCTATATTTGAACTTTCTTTTAAAGTAAATCCATACGTTAGCCTTACCTGTAAACTTCCCTTCTGACAATATTCCGTAAGTATACACATATTGGGAGGATCTATACAAGCACCCAGGAAACGTACTGTATGGTCGTTCTGTAGATCTTTGATCTAAAATAATGACAAAGTAAGTAAACGCCTCATAAACACAGACAGTTGTGAAGCATATAGGGACCACGGAACCAAAGTAAAAATAGATTTCTGGAAATACCCGTATGTTCAGAAGATTGGCCAGTCGCCTGCTGGTAGGGTATTCATGTTACATTAGTTTCAAAATTTGATTATGTGGGTTTGACAATATATTAAATGCACAACTTTGAAAATATTTTAAGTCTATTTCTTACAGGGAGGGATAATAGGGATTGCAATTTTATGAAAAATTTATTTTATTTTGTGCGGAATTAAACACAAGATTGGAGCCCCCCTAAAACGTTTTTTAAAATTAATGATGAATGATCAGATTAAAAAAAATAACCTGGACAGGGACGTTAACATTACACAAACAAACTGTCTTATTACATGACATAACGATCCAAGAGAAAGAATTATATTGGTCATCTATACATGTTACGGGTCGATGACTAGAGTATCTGGGTAAATTTGGTTAACATGCATAAACTCCACGTACCCGCTTCACCTCTATCAGGAGTGGTTTGTTGACTGTGAGGCTGGTTCTGTTGATGCTTTTGATGGCAACGATAGCTCCCTACAACACAAAGACAATAGCACGCCTGATGAACCGAGATAAACATAGCATGGCAATATCAGGTAATTCATATGAATAATAAATGTTAAAGGTTTGGCCCTAAATCATTGCAATCATTAGGCGTCTGAACAAACAGAGAGCAACATAAAATATGATTTAGGAATTTATAGCTATACAACAAAGATATATACATTGTATTATACAGTCGCTCTTAGTCAAATTAAGATTTCACGTAATTTCTGTCTTATAAATACGTCAGTATTTGACCTGGTAGAGTGTGTTTTAGCGGTGGTTTGTATTAATGAAATAGCACTATAATATGACAAGAGTCCCACCAATGTAAATATATACAATACCATTAAACCGCCACATCCCGAAGCATAGATATTGCCATACGAATCACATTACATAAAACTATCTTTAAATGATCTTAGCTTTTTAGATGAAGTTCTGTCTAATCCGTCAACCAACCAGTTAATAATAACTGAATACTTTTAAAATAGAAATTGTTGCGATTGTCACGAATCAGTACGGAACAGTTCGAATGAAAATGCTACATCATTAAACGAATCTACTTTATTAAAATGTCCAATGTTACCTTATAATATCCTGTCTTTGTAAATAGCTGTCGCTGTCCGACGTCGCTGAGATGAACCGCAATGGTGTCGACTGAACACGTGCTGCTGGCTAATGACATTTTCTGTATCAAATAAAAATGTTGACGATTAATATTGGCGTAGGCTTAAATGTAGTTTGGATTTTGAAATATCTTGCATGTTATTCAAAGGCTTGAGCCAAGATATGAAACATACATCAATATTAGTTGGATAAAGGTGTGTATCAATAAGGTTTGCTATTCATCCGTTTCAATAATACTGTTAAGACATAAAAAGATAAAAGGAAAATGATGTCTACACAATAGTTGTACACAAAGGCGTTGACATGTTTAAATATGATAAAGCAGATTCAAACGTTTCTTGTATGAATTACTACTGAGAAAAAAGTAAGGAGCATCTGACGTTTCGTGTGTTGATAACTTCAGACATCCAATTTGGATACGTCATCGATCATTGTGGTAATTACGTCATTGATTGTAGTGTTGGTAATTGTAACCCTTTGCTCAAAACGTCATAGGTTTGTGTGTTGAGCCATGTGTCCAGAACATAATTATACGTTCATTCAGTTAATCATCGGTATTGTGCATAACGTCTGCGCTCCGATTGATAGCGAATACAGCGATATAAAATATCCTTAGTAATCATAATATATCCGATATCTTGTAAACATAAGGCAGTAGGTCTGGTTCATGTTAGTGATTTTATTGATATGACACAATAAGAAAAAGAACATGTACGCCATTAAAAAAAAAGTCCACTTATAGCACTATCTCATAAAATGTACATCGTTCGCTATACATGGGTAATAGTATTCAGAAAGATGAGAATATATGTATTTTTTTATCTTACTGTAATACTTAATTGATATAAAAAACCCAAAATTACCAAAAATAAATGATAAAGTAATACTTCTTTCTTGTATCTAGTTGTCAATGAAAATATGAGTATTTATTTTTCACTAAATATTGAAAATGAAATATAAATCAAAACAGACATGATCATTTTATATAATTCTGTAAGCAAACAAACCAAATCTAAACTAAATACCCAAGCATAATAATCCCTGAATTTTGATTACGCATTTGTACTAAAAATTTAAGTTGTAAGATTCCTAGCATATCGTATGTATAAACTGAATCTCCTTTTATCATTATCATATTAGTAACTTTTCATCTCTTAGTGCAATTATTTCATTTCCAATATACAGCGAAAATAAATTCAGTGATAAATAACAAGGACAAGAAATACAATAAAGTGAAATATGAGTTTTGACATAATCATGTGACACAATTGGGACTTTCAGGAAACAAATAAACATATTTGAAATATAATACAGCTAATACAAATATATCAAATACAGCATGTATACACGCATCTAAATGTAAGTTAAAATTTGTTTTATCTTTTACCCAACATCTTTAAAAACTCGTATTGACTAAAAAGGGAATATACATATATTTTATCTGCCGCTCATGATTAAAGAACACTAGATAAAACGTACTGATTTCAATAATATAATCGTGGTTTACAAAATCTATAAAGTTTTAGCTATAAAGCATTTATGGCACACTGTAATAGTATAGGGAGTTACAAAAGAACACTTTACACACCATGGGTTCAATTTCCCAGTCGTGCCAGTGGTACTGAATTGAGATACAGCATCGCTTAATGGAACGCGTTTGAATTTTTTTCTCCATTATGGCGGCACCTAAAGGCACCCTTATGAAAGATACGCTTCGATTTAAAATAAAGTTGTTCTTTTTATCTTTATCTTATTGCTGTAAAATTAATACCTAGACGTTTCAAAATGCAATGAACTACACAATGAGATGCATTCTATCATGATTTCAACAAAACAGAAATTTTGATGACAAATATGAAAAAACAATGGTTCGCCATCTTGGATCTAAGTGAGTGATAAAGCACTTCTTGAAGCAAACCACGTGTGTTGGCTCATTACGATCGGTGCGTTCCATTAAAGAAGCAGCATAACAATACCGATACAGCAGGTGCAACCTGCAAAGGGAACGTTCTTTTGGTATGTAAATACGAAAATAAGAATACCTATGGACTATAACTACATCATTGTTCTACTATCAGAAATCATAAACTATAAATGAGCACCTTAAAGTGTTACACTGCACCATTCCACAGTTGTATATATCTTATAGTTATATTACATACAACCATCTTAATTCTAAGACTTGGCTATATGTGGACACAGTTAAACGGAAAGGAATAAGCACGGGATATGTAATAGTAGAACATATAGCAGAATATGGAAAAAAAATATCATTATTTTCATCTTAATTCCCTTAATAGATATAGGGAAAAGAACATCTAAATTCTGATGATTTGAATATATGCGGACCCAATTTAAAGGCATAATGAAATAATATAAGTTATAAAAGAATTTAGCAAACTTCTTTCGAGACATAATTTTTGAACTATAGAAAAAGTACTGATTTAGAACACTGTCGAGGTAACGCTTAAGCGTACATGGTAGGTGACAGAAAGTTATATGTATATATTTCATTTTCTTAACAGTAAATAAATCAACAAGTAAAACATTGTGTTTAAGTATGTACACACACATTTACATGTATATATATATTGCAAACATTGTCATACTTAAACATAAATGCCGGTATATGTCATTTGTTCTCGTGATGTCAAATGTACAGCAGTTTAACTGTTAATGCGATATGTAATAAACAATAAAGATTAATTTGATATGCGAAAAAATGGGCAAAAATCACAAAAAAAGTATCTATCATAAACGCAATATTTGAACAATACACTGTATACCTATCGCAAACACTACAGAGATAAAGGTGATAAGTACACGCTGCTAAGTTTAGCATTGCACATATAAAACGACGACAGGGGAGGTAACTATACTTATTTACCTTATACTAAATAGTACAAAGCACGTCAACGAAACATAAACTAAATGAGGTAATAAGGACAGTATATTAGAGAAGAAGTTCACATAAAATCAATGTACAGTAGCGAATGGAAACATATTCATTTCTTTTTTTTAAATTCATTAAATTTTCAGTTAATAAATTGAATAAAATCATCTACACACTACAGATGACAATATCTTTGTCATCTTAATAATTTTTCGAAATGCATATTAGTTTAAGGTTTAGATTTATTACATACTAGTCTAACGGTTTACTCCTAATTATAATGGCTTCAAGTTCGGATGACAATACAGAGTTGTATTTCCTCTGTTTTCAATAGAGGATCTGACAACACCCCATTAGGCCTCATGCGCTTGTCACCTTTATAATCCCTGTACATTATTTTAGAATATTTGTCCTTCTGGCTTCATCGAATGAAACCGACATTTTGTCATTTGATGCATAGGCATAATTTTATAGGTGTTATATGGGCGAAATGACTACACACACGGAAATGGCTGACAGTCCTTGAAAAACATTCCGTGCCACTTAGAGATCTTGAGGGGTGATTTGCTGCCATATCCTCTATGAAACATTTATTAGGTATTTAATAAGATTTACAAACGCTATAAAATTCTCTATTAATTCAAATACCAAGAAAGCCCCAAAATTTGGTATACCATAACGGTAGTGATGGCCTTATCTTTCAACTAATTAAAAAAAACGTTAGGTTAGAATAAGGACGTACATAAATCCTTGGTTAGAGAAATACTAAAAATAGAAAATTACGTCTAGATGTGTTTTGTTGTAAAACAATCGTTCATATTCAACAAGGTAACTAGTCCACGGATACTTACACTTAGTATATACATGTTAGTTTGATATCATAAGTAATCGTAACAAATATAAGAACCATTGATGATTATAACACACAAACAGCAATTAAATGCAATCCAATTTGTGCAACAATTATAAAATAAAACAAACGATAATTAAGTAGCATAACATGTAAGACTTTGTAAGACATACGTGTTTAAAATGGACTGAAAAAATACATTTACACAAAATGGAAAAACCCACGTAAAACACTTTGAACGAAATGATAAACAGAAAAAAAAACCACAATAGTATAAAACAATGGACGAATGAAAAATAAAATGAAATAAATGTACAATCAAAAAATGTAACATTCGATTCAGATATTAGAGGAATCAATAAAAAATGGCGCCAATTTAACATTCGTAGTATATAATATCACATACATAGCAAATAAAGTATATCAATGCTAAAAAACAAACACAGGACGCTTTCACAATGATTTCAAAATCACAAAAGATCACACAAAATAAAATACTAAACATGATTAAATCAATTCAGAAACAAATATATACATACTATATGAAAATGTGTATTTCAATGAATTTTTAACGATTTTCAATTTAGTGAATTAGCAAAGAAGTGCATTGTAGAAAGTAATTAAACGACAGCTATTTCAATTATTAAAATCCTTTTTAAAGTCATAAATATTTGCAGGCGTCGAGTATTATAAATATTTTGATTATACGCGTTAATTTTAGCGCCCGCATCATAACATTCCCCTCCGTTATGAAATAATCATTATTCTGTATTTGCAAATTACAGAGTTATCTGTGCTTGTGGGTGTAGGTATTGATTTTTACGTCGTGTATTTAAAAAATAATAATAATAATAATAAAAAAAAAAAAAAATACCGAGCGCTTAAGAGCATTACATTTTTATGTAAGTATAACACAATATGTATATTTGAGAAAAGAGAACACTAAATAACCCAAGACATATATTTGGAAAAAAAATAGACCTGATTAGCTTTACACTCTTATGTAAGTATAAAACATCAATTGATGCGTGTGGAGAACGATTGCTGAAATATAGACTATAGACAGATGTTTTTTATGAACATGTCTTACAGTCATATATGACACATATTTTACATTTATTAAAATGTTCGATAGTTTACTATCTATGATGGATACGGTTCAGGTAAAATACGTCAATGTAAAAAGTGGCAAGAAGGTATAATGGCGCTGTAGACTTGTCCTTTGACTAGCCTTTTATGAGCCAATTATTTTGTGTGCTTGGTCCCAGTTATTACTTTATTCAGCGTTAATTGATCATTTTGAAATTATCCTTAGACGTACCTTTTTATCTATTATACATATTTTGATTATTAATATTTGATTACTTGTGTAATATCTAATGGTACTTTTCAATTATTAGTATTTGCAAAAATAATACTCAACTATTTTCTTTCTCCTCGTTAAACATACATCATAGTTGTTCTATTTCGTTTAGTCTGTCAGCAGTTCCGTCCCTTTGTTTGAATACGTGCCGACGGAATCTAACAAAGGGAAATAACTCTAATAGATCGGAATGAAACTACACTAGTAGTAGGACAATGTCATATCATTTTCCGTATTTTATTTCTACAGTACGATTTACACGGTTTCCTACTTAAGATTCTTGTTTTAAAATCATTATTATATTGTTCTATAAAATATATTGTTCTGTATATTATATTGTTCTGTTAATTATACTGTTCTCTATAACATATTGTTCTTCAAATTATATTCTGTATATTATATTGTTCTGTAAATGATATTGTTCTGTTTATTATATTGTTCTGTAAATTATATTGTTCTGTAAATTTCTGATATAGTTTCAATGATCTGACATTTATTCTGTTCATGTATTTAGTGATTTATTTTCTAAATGCAAATTAAAGATGAAAAATGATGAAGCTATTACGTCATACCAGGAATATAAATAAAATTAGCAAATAATGATTCAATGACACAATTCACACATACATTGGATGCATACATTATATCACATTTATATATGTTGTATTGGAATATGATGTATATTATAATTTAAAAGATCCATCCATAATTTGTTTTATCAATTAAAGAGTAACAAAATCTAGTCTGTGTACATTAATAGTGTGTATATGTTATGTGTAGTGGATACACCTGATCTATTATATACAGAAAGGATAGATTAACACAAACTTCGTACTAAATAGTTAAAGACCCCGTATACGACTCGCTAAGTATATACATATGCAAACACTTACACGACAGGTAGTACAGAACACATATATTTCCAGTATCTCCGATCGTCTAAATTTGGAATGATTATTTTAAGCTGTGTGGTCAAATCAATATCCGAAAAAAAAATCAAAAGTAAAAGAAAAAAAGATGAACTACTGTCCACAATCCCTTGTATGGTTTTATATGGTTATAAATGATAATTATTGATGATTTATATTGACTTGTTTTATTTCATTTCTATTTTTTTTAGATCTTTATACATGTAGTAACCCATTGAACATATAATTAAAAAAAAGTATTTATAATGTAACTTAACTGAACTCATATGCTATAAAAATATTGCAAGTGATTTCAGATTGAGAAAATAGAAGCAATTCAGTCGGAGTCTGGCTTAAATTTACTGATAGAAATCGTTATTCAGTATAGCGCATGTACAATATTACAGAAGGGTAAAAATGAAAAAAGGATAATATAAGAAAGTGAATCTTTTAAGAGGTATGCTTTTGGGAATAGCAAATAACAATAAAACAAAAATCACCCCCTAATTACATGTTTTGACATTTTAAAAATATTGAGTTTGCGAATGTTGCTGCTAACAAATCACGCATCAATTGGCATCATCTCGCTAAAACTCGTGGTTGTGCAGCTGTTCCGAGAGTATGTTGAGTTTTCCGGTATGTCGTCAGGGAAGGAGGTTCTGATAGCACGGCACACACAAGATGGAACTGTCATTCTGCTTTCTTTCTTCAATTTCTGTCCTCTATGCATCCAACACAAGAACTGCCGGGTAGCCATCAGGCGAAACTTGCTGCAAGTAATGAAATAACAACTGTAGGAAAATCCTACTGTAAGTGGTGTCGACTTCAATCACAATACATTTTAAGCCTCGCTATCCCGAATCCTGCAAATTCAAAGTCACCAACACTTGTTTCAAACTCAAATATAAAATAGATACATGTTAAAGGAAACATACACCACTTTAACTCGAAGAAAATGGCAAAAGTTTCAGTATTCTGAGGAATTATATATTTAAAGATAAAGTAAAAGAAAACCCAAAACAAGGCCGTGGAGTTATTCAAGTTCAGGATAACGAGGCTTAACACCATTTTGAGATAAAACATATATTTTGGATAGATGGCAATTTATAACCCTTTTGAGAGCGATTTGGAACACTACAAAACAAATATAATTTAAAAAATGATTGTCTGTACCTGAAATAAATGACATTGGAAACAGATAATATGAATAAATACAAATAGAATTTAAAACCGATAGTCTAAGAATTGCATTAAAGCAAATTTCCATCAAAATATGAGACAGTGTCGTTTTATTCTTTCATGTATGTTACTTTAATCCCGTGAACACCCTTTTGACTTCGTAAGTATTTATGTTGTATGCTGTCTTCCTATATTTCGGAAACTAAAAGACGATTTTTCCAGAATGAAACTCGAATTCGTACGGTGAGTCTGCTGATATACGGACTGAAATTAAATACTAGAAATTTTGGAAAGAAGTGATTATCTTGTCTTCCGACACGACATAACGGGACTTGACGGGACGGTTATGAGTTGCACTTCATGCCCACATTTAATGGCGGGATACAAAAAAACTGCTGTAACGCCTTTATATGATCCTTATGTGTTAATAGGACGTAAACTCCGTTAAACATTAAAAAACGCAAAACTGCATATTATAATCGAAATGCGTTGTCTTAAATTGAATAACAGTTATCATTATTGTACGGCAGTAATTTTCATGACTTTACGAGGCGTTGCATATGACGGAAAAATATATGTGAAGTCATACCATATGGTTAAAATTAATATGATTGAAACGGGTTAAAGTTTAGCGTTGAAGTGAAAATCTTAAATGTATATGTTATTTCAAATTATTGAAATATTGCAATTGCCAACCAATTTTTTTTTCATCCTAAATGGTGTGTTGGATCCATAATACGATATATGTATACAGCGTTACAACTGAAATGTCATCATTAGTAAATGATCATGTTAACCAAATATATATTTTTCTTTTTTTTTCTTCAATAGACATATAATGATATTAAGTTCCTTTCACAGAAGGACTTGCACACAAATTACCATATTTAAATATATTATTATAATCTTGAACACAAACTTTCACCGCTTTCACATTATGTACAGATATATTCATCAGTTAACCATATTAAAAACATTTTTAAAGATAAATTAAGATAATAATATGTACATAACTGGTACTTACCATGGGCTGAGATCGACGGGAGCCGCGCCTCGTTGTCGACGCACTAACATCACGTGGATGAAGACAGATACGAGCACTTCTTTATTGAGCACGACATCCACGAAGTCTTTAGATTTTGTCAGACACGTCCCTTCTTCTTGGAAAATCCCAAACAATTCCAGCTGGCGGCAGCACAGTCGACGTTGACGGTCAGCGTCTTCACAGTGGCCACACTTGCACCAGGACTGGTCAACGACGTCAGATCGCTCTATCAGCACACGCCCCTCCGCGCATGCGTCGCCGTTGGTCTGTAGAGAAAAGGTTCCTCCGTCGTATTTTAGTGCACGTGTTAACGTAAGTGATAGAGATAGTACTCTGACGCACGACATAGAGATGATAATGTTATTTAAGGCGATTTTCACTCTAATTACGCGTGTGTACTTAGACATACCATGTATACAAAAATCACAATAGGGTGGGTGGCTAATTTCATTTCAGTTTCTAAATGCCCTAGTATAGGGTAACCACAATACGTACTATACACCGTAAAGCAACTAAATAACATCATCATACTAGATCACTAATCGCGTTACAGTCATTTAGATTTTAGTTTGGACATATTTTTAATCTCAAAGAAAAGACAAAATATAAGTCATTTTGTCATGTTAGTAACTTCAAATTTACAATAACCGGTACCTTACGCTATGACGAGCATAAGTAATAACCCCATAGAGTAAAGCATGATTTATTAGAACAGTACCATTCAGTGATGGCTATTTAGTGATGACTTTTATTTCAGCAAATAAAATAGTGTGCGAAAAATATCGCATATCAAAAATATATTCAAACATGAATCTAATAAGTATGTGATGGCCGTTAATGTGAGAATGCGTAGTCGCCTTGTTTATATACACTTGTGTTTTATTGTCATCAGGGAAATTGTAGAAATAAAGATATATGCATATATGTCCATGTTCTAGCTTTGTTCTTGTATTTTGATGGAGTGCGGGAGCGACATGTTCTACAAGTCAATACTCTATGATAAACTTAAAGTGTGTGAAGTAAATGATAGGAAACAATACAAACAATCGAATTTCCTGATTGGCCAAAGTAATGTTAAAGTTCATATGGAACTTGATAATGGGTGCATTTGAACTGAATTATATCGAATATAAAATCATCAAAATCTTACCTCTAGATTAAGGTTATTCGACAATGCAACGAAGATTGATTTCCTAACAGCTAAGAAATTGTACCGTGGATCCAGTAGTCTTAACCTATAGACTCCGAAATTGTTTACTTGTATGTGGTAAGCTGAGTGACCGAGATATATGTCTGATCACTAATTGGCTGACAAGATGACTTGACCATACAGTATTACTTACCCTGTTTAAGCTCACACTACTTCCTTGTCTCTTGAGCTTCTTGTCGTTTTCCATCGAGCCAAACATGATGTCTTCCCATCGTACTCGCCAGTTCATCTCAGCTAGCTCCGCCTCAAGCTTGATATGTCTGTAGTAGGTAAAGGTTTTGTTCAATCGTTAATTTTTTCCATCGTATTCCGTCTGTGCAAATTACACAGAGTTATCTTCCTTGCCGAAAGGTATCCATAATGACGTCATTATTTTGTAAACGAAACTCATGTCGTGTTCACTGAATACTCCAATGTTACGCTCGGAAACCTATGAGGCCACAATCAATACCTACCCGCAAGGGCAGATAACTATGTTATATGCAAATACAGAATATTTGTGTATGCATCATTAGAAAAGAAAACAATTGATATGGCACATGTTTAGTAAAATATACAACGCTTATATTATATGTTAAAAACAAAAACATTGTCAAAGGAAACATCTTGAATACTATAATGTATTTCATAAATTAATAATATAGATAAGGAATTAGTTTATTGATTATATAATGGTTTGTTAACAAAAACATAATTCATCTAAAAGTATAATATACTATAGTGTTACAATATATAGAGATTGTAAACATCTTTCCTTGCTGACGTTGGATAATTTAGAGTTATCTCTCTTATACCTAAAACCAAGTCACCAATCACTGCCTGAATGCCCTGCAGGCTACATCATGACATCAAGATATGACAGATGATTAGTACCACCTGGGTACCGCTAACATCATCAACTCTAATATGATTTTTCCTTGAATATAGCGAAATAAAACACAGTCAGGATAACTCCAGTTCACTTTATACAAATGTGGATAATGATAGACTATATCATGTTTATCATATTTTTTTCATTTTTGGAAACAAATATCCTATATTATATTGGATGTATGCGTATTGTGGCGTCAACATTCGCTATTTATTTAACATGGTCTCTCGTAAGTAAATCAGCAAATATTTCGAACAGAGTCCCGTTAGCAAATTTTAAATTATTCTTTAGAGAAATGGTAAGTCAGTGAAGGAATATTTAGTGGTTATGATATGTCAATTTTGATATCGCACCTTTTATCAGCCCGAGACCGCCATATCAGCCCAAGGGCCGCAGGCCCGAGAGCTGATATCTGGTCAAGGGCTGATAAAGGGTGCGAAATCAAAATTGACATATCATAACCTTTTTATCACACATTTTGAAAATAAAAGGAGAAAGAAATTTCAACAATTTAAAAACATGAATTAAAACGTATTGATCAATGACCGATATTCCACTGGTCATATTGTAGGCCAATTTAATGTTGAAACAGTGGAAAAACTTCATTACATGTACATGTACACTGTATAGGTTTTTTTACAAAAACATACTCCCAGGTTCAATGAACGAGTTGAAAGATCCTAGGGAATGTTAACTATCACTTAAAAATCATATTGTTCAACAAATTCCAGCAAAGCGGGTTCATTTCAGAATGATCAGTTTGACAACGGACAGGAAATAGGAATTATGAATTCGACAGAAAAAACTACACGTACATGTATTTAACTGTATTAATTAATTCCTGTGTCTCTTCTTGTTGACAAACGCATGTCGTTGATTTTATTTATACCGAATACATGCTTTTTATGTTACAATTATGTGAATTGCGATGCTTTGTTTTCGGCACTGTGGACAAAACTCATTTCAACCTGATCTTAGTTAAGACATTTATCTCCAGTAAAATCATCATGAAACATACTTTTTCTGATTTCTGATATCTTTCTCAATACGTTTATCAAAGAGCTATTTTTAAATTGAAAATTGTATCCGTTATTCAACTTATCGTCTGTAGGAAACTGAATCGAAGTGACAACTCTAAAATCCGGACTGAAAACTCCGGATGACGTGATATCAGCCCGGGCTGATATCAAATTATGACGTCATAATGTGATATCAGCCTGGGCGCTGATATGACGGCACTGACAGCACTAGTATCGCGTGGGCAAAACGTTCATTATCAAAGACAAAAGTGTGATAAATGTTTTTATTTTCCTGCAAGCCAAACATATAGAATGTTTCAGGTCACAGTTGAAATTGGGGGAAATATATTCATATCACAGGATTAAAAACAATAAGTAAATTTGTTTACACATTAATGAAAAAGATGCATTTGACATACTTATGGAAGGATATCTTTTTAGCACAAACTCGATTTTGAAACAACTTAAGGCAATTTTCGAATCATTCACGTACCAGTACCATAATTCCTTAGTAAGCGTCTCGCATTAAGAGCAATAAGAGCACCAATATTTAGCCCCAACCCACTGGCTCGAGATGCACTAAATTACGATTACCACCAACATATAAAGTTGGACAGTATAACACCCACCTGTATATGAAGAAGGCCGTGACCAGTACTATGACTAAGAGGGAGCCAAGGACGATAATCACAATGCCGTACTCTGGGAAAGGTTCTGAAACACAGACGTCGGTAGTCAAGAAAATATTAAAATTTGAATGAAAAAAACCAACTCACTTTTGTATATTTTTTTACCAAACTCTGATCCCTTATTGATTTGCTATTCTTAGTATGTATTCCATCCAATTAAAACTAAACTTGTGGTTCTGTTACGCATACGCTTATTGTCGATACGCTCCATTGATCATATCGAAAAAAGAAGTATAGTTTTGATTAGATTGAGAGGTACTTAAAATACGATTTATGTAATATAAAATGTTGTCTTTCACATTCAACTGATATAAATCCTCCCATTAGCAAATCACATCAAATTTAGCAAAACATAATTATTGTTTAATTTAAAGTTTTAAAAGGTCACCTGACCATATGGGTTTGCTTTCCGTGTCATTAGTTAAGACAAGAAGGTTTTCGGGGTAGCCGTGGTGTCCATATGCAGTTAGTAATTTAGTAAATATCAACTATTACAGTCAGTAAGGCACGGATGACAGATAATCCGTATTGCCATGTTATAGAGTTATCTCCCCTGTGAATATGCATCAATTGCAACGTCATTATTATACGAGCGAAACTCACGCAGTTTCTTCTGAAAAGTATGATGTAACGCACGCAAATTAATGACGTCGCAATCATTACCTACCCCCAAGGGCAGATAATTCTGTAATATTCAAATATAATTGAATTGATTATCATACATGAGTACACCTGAACATCTTGATAACAAGTGGCGTAAAGTATATAAAATCTTACTTGATTTGAGTAATGAATATATGTATCTATAACATGGTAGAGATACACTGATTCGATTCAGAACTGAACCCTGACCTCTAAGGTCAATTTCGATGTTTTAATAAGGTTCAATTGTCAATCAAAATTACCTATGTTATGAAATGCAAAAATTAATAAAATAACCTATTCTTTCTATAACCAAATAAATAAGTATATAATGTTTAGGTATAGCGAATTTATATAAAACTTCCAATCCTCACCAATCCATCCCTACCACTCACCACTAGGGGGACACTTTGAGCCGTCAAAACCACAGGTGGGCGTGTCCGGAGGCGGGGAGGTCCGCCCTCCCGCCCAGAATATTTTCTTTTCATTTACAGGTTTGTATTCTTTATTATTTCCGTAATAATTTGCCACCACCTGAAAAAGAAGAAAATTATGTAAGATCACTGGCAAACTGTGAAAGGAGAGTACGGATGTAAAGCTAAATCTATATTCATACCGCTTTAACCTGTCTGATTATTTTCACTAACAGACGTATTTGTTTCTGATTGAACATGCGATTATCAATACTAGTAGTCTTATTTGATACATGTATGTCCGCATTACCATTAAATTCTCTGGTATTGTAAAGTTATTTGACATTTAACGTGTAATTGATATAACACACGATCAAATAATTGTTTGGTAGAAAATGGAAATGAAATTAAGATGGTACATAAATCTCCAAACGCCAAATTACTGCTTCAAATGTCAATGATATTTACAATATATACAAAACAGGAAAGAACTGCTTCAAATGTCAGTGGCATATACAATATAAACAAAACAGCAAATTACTGCTTCAAATGTCAATGACAAATACAATATAAACAAAACAGCAAATTACTGCTTCAAATATCTATGGCATATACAATGTAAACAAAACAGCAAATTACTGCTTCAAATTCCATATACAATGTTCACAAAACAGAAGCACCAAGCGATATTCTTTGTCACAAATTATTTCCCGAGAAAGATTTGTTTGATGTTGTAATTTTGATTTAGAGCTGTTTTCCGCGCAGAAAGCGAATTTATCACTTCTCTTGTGCAATAGAGCTCGAATAAACACCATGGCCAATATTCTGGTGCATACAACCACCAGTATATAACTACCGTCGTATCATTTGTAAAGACAACACGGGCTCCCAGAGATAACGCATCGATATTGTACATCATTGACGTAATGCGCAAATGCGAAATGATAGATCCTAGTAAAATATCGGCCCTGATCATCTATATGTGTAACGACAACATATGCTATGTTGTGTTAGACGCATATATTGTCCAATGACTGACAGTTAACGCTACACCGTAAGCAATTTCTCGTTTTCACGCATAACGTCTTTTTCGCGACGTCAAAATTTCGCGATCGAGACTTTATGGCTCAACTTTACCTGTATTTGAAACATTTCACGGTGGTTTATTGTCACGATTCCGCATTGACCGCGAAACACGCGAAATGTAGCCGCACGCGAAACTTATTGGTTTCCAATACCATATAAGTAGGTTACTCACTAAAAAAACCATGATATTGGAATATAAGTGACCTGGATTGTTATCCAAATTACTATATTTACATATACCCCTATATAGTCAACGGGAGGGGAGTTGCATTCAAATTAGCGTAAACGCAACGACGCATGAATACTAACCCAGAGAAGGATCGGACTACTTCTAGTTCACGCTTCGGTAAGATTTTGCGTCATATGATACTCTAAATAAACTTTAATTGCTTAATTTACTTTTTTTTTCACAGAATATGTCTGTATTCCATTGCGTTCATACCACCTTTAACGCAATCAAAACACTGTTCAATCTTTATATACAACAATGATATTGTGTTCTTTCATTGTCCCGTTTTACTGTTCGTGTCATAGTATGTAATCGTGTCCTGATAAAGGGACAGATCGCCTTAAGAATTTGATAATTTCGTTTTGTCCGCACGGTTGAAATTACTTCTTTGTCCCATATATACATGTACAATAAGGATATTAAAATTGAAAAGTTTGTTTTTCTTTAACAAAATCTATACAATGACAAATCATTTCGAATTTATCTTGATGACGCACCGGAAATCTCAGAATCTCAATTACAATAAATTTACTGTTTACCTATGACTCAATTGAAATTCTCGAAATTTTCAAGATTCGGCAAATCCAAATATTGGTACCTGATTTACAGTTAAAAAACTTACGTCAAGAACTCGCCTAGTAATCTATGAATCGCTTTGGAATTTGCAATATGAACAATATGCCATTTATTTTTTTACAAATCAGTCATACATTTGCGCTTCAAACCTAAAATAACGAAGAGAAAAGCACGTCTCTGAGGATATCCAGTAGCTGCGTAATAGAAATGAGGCAGACTTAAACTAGAAATTGTGAAACCTACTTGGGAATCCAGAAATCACCTCAGCTGGAATGCCCAAAATACAATAATGGCCGGCTTACCTGGAATTTCCCAGTGGCTGGGTCCATGTCGAGTAGAGAGTAGTCGGCGTTCCTGTCGCCATTGTCATCAATACTCACTGTCCCTGTTATCCCTGTAACATAATCACCAGAACCGTCGAACATGTCCTCCAACATTTATAGATATTAACATATTTTAGAATGTCAGGTTATGTAGAGTATGTGCTCTATTATTAGTTTATTATATCAAGCATAAGCATGCTATTTGGGTATATGGAAAAGTTTCAATAAATTTATGACCATGCTGCGTTCAAACTACGATTTTACAATTCGTAAACTTCGATAAAATTATTTGAAATACGAAAGACCTCAGGTTGGCATTCAAGTGTTATTCTATAATCATTTCGAATCGACTCTTTTGAGGTAATAAGTTGTATTTTTTTATTTTAATGCTTTAATGCTGTTGTTCAGTCTTAGACGCTTTAGGAAAAATATGCTACACCAATACGCCGATTCCGGGATACAACATTCAGTCAGTTTAGTCATGTAACTTTCAACACCACGTGACTTAATTTAGGACACATTTGAAACAAAATGGCGGCATATGTAATGATTGAACACGGGTGGAAAATTACATATCATGATAGAACATTTAACATTGATTATCAGAACATATTGTATTAAATGTAATCTAAATATGCACGAAAATTGAATTTAGACACTTCATAAGGAAATGACAGTTGGAAATCAGCGGTACTGACGTCTCACTCACAAATATTTAATAACTTACCTTGGTGCATTTTTCCCAAAAATCAATAACAAATAAGAAACAGTTTATCTTAGTTCCGTTATCGAGCAAGTATTACCGACTATGACCTTTACCCGGACATTGGTATTTTGTGCCTATAAGTGTCACCGCCATGACGGAAAAATATGCCCTAAATTGTTCGCGGTCACATGAACAAATCAACGTTTTCTACCTCCTACCCAGAAGAGTTCCTTGTATCCCGGAAGCGGCGTATTATCATTACTGTGATAACAGACAAACATTTGAATGCAGTTTCAAATTGAATATTATATATCACGCGTGCGTCGATTTCAATTATCACAAATGAAATAATTATTATGAAAGATGAAATGATAGGCAAAGAGCTATTTGGCATCTGCGATTATTATGACGCCACAACAACATATGGGCAGGTTAGACATTACAATCATTATAGTTAAGCTATGATTTATAATGTAAATAGATGTCAACACATTTATTTGATCGGTATGAGTTTGGTGATAACTTGATCTATTACGCTCTTGTGCTACGAAAGACCATACATATACATTGGATTCAGAACCTATAAACGGTACTTTGCATTTGTACAAAAAAGGTTTGTATGTCCTAGATAATTAGATGAATCAAGGAAAGTATATACATGTTATATAATAAAAACTGTTCGGAAAGCTGTATATACATATTCTAGATAGTAACATGATATATTAACTGTCGCCTAATTTCTGTTCCTTATAATGTCCTATTCAGGATTGTGTGTAGCAAAAGCGACACACTGTTGCAGTTGGAGAAACAGGAGAAGACAACTCAGAAAGGCAACTCGTGTAGTGGAGTAGGAGAGTGTGTAAATGTAGGAAGAGCTGATGAAATTTCCGTATATGTTGTAGAATAGTGACAAAACTGATTAACTATACATACATATACATGGTAACTCTAGTCTAGCGCCACGTATTGATAAACACAATCATCAAGGTGTATACAAGTACTAAAAATATCTGTATGTTACATATTTTTGAAATGGAATTTCAATATGATCATTACAATGATTTCAGTATATATGAGCAACGGAAACGTGTAGGTTCTGATTTCGATACACATGTACAGTGTCTATTCACAAAGAGGCAATGACTGGTGGTAGAAATCTGTCATTTCCATCTAGCACAAAAACAGGAAAAGGATAGTATTTTTTCCCAATTGGCTTAAAAAAATCGTGTAAGATTTCATTATTTTACAGGGCAGTCATAAAGTATATAGCAATCCAACAAATAATCGTAGATGGTGATGGGTAAAACGCTTTGTGATTTTATAAATGCATTTTAGATTAGATGATATTTTAATTACTGTACTGTAAATCACTGATTCTTAGTGAGCATCGCGTCCTCTATTTCTTAGCTTTCGTTCATATAGTATGACCGATTATTTTCTAATGTATAAGTTTCGAAATATCGTGTTATATTGTGTAAATACTAAACACATGTTATCATTCATTGCTGAAACAGAAATGCCGAAACAGGAGTGTGTATTTCAGTTTGTTTATAACATAAAATTCTGTTTTAATTCTACACACACTTACCACGTGGTGATATGACCACTTGCTCGCTAAAATTCAGTGAGTTTCAGTTAGAACGCCATGGCTATACGACGGAGTGATTATACATTATAAACCCAATAGGAGACAGATGGCGATAGAGACAGATCTAAGGTGTTAGGCTACACGGGTCTGTGTGGAAGTTGTAAGGTCGTCATCTCACGTATGTAACACACACCAAGGCATGAATGTTCAAAAGGGATCGTTTTTATACCAGGAAATAATATTTAGTCTGCTATTTGCTCCCTTTTCTAGAAATTGATACTATCACGAATATTGGTCAAAGATTGAATATAAATACATCAAAATGGCAATATTTTAAAACCACTAAAAACTTTTTTTTTCTGTTTTTGATGTCAAAATCGAAAAATTGTTGATCCGGGTAAGTGACTGGCTAATGATGTTGTTATACAGCATTAACTCATTTTGAAGACTTTTTGTACCTTGATATTAGAAATAATGAAATATTCATAATGATCTGAGCAATATGTATAATAAGATTGGACTTACGTTTATAGAAGGCACATATAACCAACAAATATGGAATAGTCACAGACGTTATCAACTTGATCAATGAATATTCTCTGATTAGGCCAAAAAATATGTATATTTAGGGTTACAATTGGAAAAAAATAGGGTCAGTAGGTCGGTGGGATTTGTATTTTAGTGTCTTTCATTCAAAAATAAAGGCCGGAACCGGAGTCTGAGATCGTAATCCCGACTTTTAATTTTTTTTTTCGTAAAAAATGAAAAAAATAGGGTCGGGGGTAAAAAAATAGGGTCGGTCCGGTAACATTTAACAGACATATTATTTGTTTTTACCTTGTGTTTAATAAAGGACTTCCAGATTTTGAAGCAATTGTTTTTTCGCGAAATATGTCGATGAGAGCAAGCATTAGGTGTTTGAATGCCTTAGCACTAGTACTGAATGAGATGACGACCTTATGTTACTTCCTATTGTTAGTGAGCACTACAATTCTGGCAACTG
Source organism: Argopecten irradians (assembly GCF_041381155.1). NCBI lineage: Eukaryota > Metazoa > Mollusca > Bivalvia > Pectinida > Pectinidae > Argopecten > Argopecten irradians. The sequence continues at coordinate 8,357,242 of NC_091146.1, read as the reverse complement.
TTTATTGGATTATGTATGTCGTGAATTCAAACCACACGTTATGACGTCATACCCGAAACGCCTGCAACAAAATGGGCACATGATTTAAGTTTTCCTAACTTTACCGATATTTGGTAACCGGTTCCCTTTATTAAAACCAAGCAAAAAAAAAGAAAAAAAAAAAAAACTAAAAAAATGAATACAATGTAAATAAATAATAATACCTGTAAAGAAAAGACGATTTGTTACTTTAAACTAATGTCTTCATCAACTACATTTTTATAAACTTAAAACTAATAGTTTATTTAAGGTTTAAGCTTATTTTTCAATGCCCAAATAGTCTATATTTGGTATATCTTATATACATCAATATATCATTAGTTACTGTTACCTGTCTAAACTTTATGACTTAGACTAAAGAACTACACATTTTACAAACACAATTTGTTATAAAATTGGAAAAATGCTTATCATAAATGTTGGCTTTTCCCATGTTTTCTATGGTGTTACATGACACACTTTGAAATGATAAATGATTTATATATGTTGTGTCTTATGATATACTACAATGTACTATTGTTTTTACTTCAGACTAATCAATGGATACCTGTCGTACAAACCCTTGTTTGCAAAAGAAATAACATCCCCAGGACGTAATGATGCCAAAGAATTTGTACATGGTACAATGTTTTTATAGCACAAACAAAATCGTAAATCACAAATAAAAGTACTAAAATATATCATTAGTTGTATTCGAATACCAAGGGTGTATGAAAGGTTGAAAAATACCACGATAAACAAGGCGATTTAAGGAAGGAACTTTAGTTATGATGTATTTTAGAGGTGGTGTGACAGGATGGTAGACAAGCTAAAATTCCTATGTAAATCTCTGTAGAATCGTTAGGGCTATCGTTGTAAACCAGGATGACATAATATACGGAACTGTATATGGATGTGGAGCCATTGTTTTCCCCAAAGCTTGCAATCAAAGGGAAACTACAACAATAAATAAAGTCTGAACGCTATCATTACAGAACTGACATGCTTTATGAAGGTTGGGCACAAGAGAGATATATGTAGTGACGTCGGCTGCTTTTCAAAAGAATACAAAGAAATGCTACGCAACAATCGAATTGACATTCACCTTTAGGATTAATCAAATTTTGTGAAAGTTTATTAAATTATAGGGTTAATATATTTTTACGTTTTGCACGTGAAAAACTATACTAAATCAATCATTATGTTTCATGAAATTTGATTTATGCCTTATCTTTTTAAGGATTGTTTTATTAAACTAAAATGTTGTACTTTCACTGTAATCTTTACAGAATAACATTATCATATATAGTAAAGATGAACTTTCCTGTATATTTGCTCAAGTTTTGTTCATCACAAATAAAATCTTTTTTTTTCGTTTTCTGGTTTGTTGAACTTATAAGGTTTACCTTAATACTATATTTGTTAAGTACATAATCCGCGGTATAAGTGATTAACCACTTATTAATCATTTTATAATTGTCATGGGTTTGAAATAATTCTCATAAAGATATGTATCTGTGAATAACTTATACTTTAAGTCACTTGTTTAATTTGGTATCAACCTTATTCGCCACTTACTACTTACAAATAACAAATAAATGAAATGTTGGGGATGATATTCTTTGCTAATTACATGGTATGCTGCATGGTTGGTAATTGCCGGTGTTGCCATGTTTACTCGGGTTTATCATAGATTGTAATGCCCACAGGTGGTTGGTTAATACCAATTTGACTGCAACCTTTCGAAAATGTAATTTGTTAAGTCAGAGGACATTTTTGCAGATAAAGGTACGTATCCCGTTAAGTGATCTCGCGATAAGGTTACGTGGGCGACATTGTCCTAAAGATAGGTATGTAGTATATTAATTGTACAACAGAGAATGGGTATAGTATACAGTGTATTCATGTTATACATGGTCAGGAGGTTAAATATCAAACAAATGTAGTGATGTGTATTGTAATGCTACATAGTGTAAAAGTGAATATTGTCACGAATGCTGAATTTCACGATTTGTAAACGCAAACCGTTCATGGTGGTGTTATTTTCACGATACCATGTCTTGATTATACAGTTCGTACATTCATAAAACATTACGCGCTAAAGATTAAAAAATAGAATAACGAAACCATGGCTGTATCATTGTGCCTATGTAAATAAAAAAAAAAAAAAAAAAAAAAAAACCGACATGCATTGTATATACAAAACTTAAGCCACTACATCAAATCGACGTCCAATAAATAGATTTGTCTATAGTACACCGACCAGCTCCATAATCTGTGTATAGCTAGTTTGTCTTAGATTCTTTCCTTGAATTATTTTAAATATTTTAAAGGCTTCCTAATAATCACCAGAGCACCCCACTTCCATATCCTGATAGTTTCACATCAAGGAAACAAAGACAAATAGTTTATGCACCTTTCAGACAAAGCTGTTTGTAGACTTTTTTTCAGACAGTGATCAGTCACCACTGATTCCTGATTAAAATGTCACATTTGAAAAATAGTCAGACCAAATTTCTTTGTGGTTCTTTTCAGAAGAGAATACACCTGGCGTCAGCGACGAGAATTAATTCTTTAAGATGAATATTTTAACAAATGGCCTTTTTATGGACGGTTTTCTCCGGACAGGACATTCTGTTTGCTATCGGTCTTGATATGTCAGTTCATATCTCATTCTTTAAGCTACCACAGAGATCGAATATTCAAAACACGTGTTCAAGTTGCAGGCGCTTTATCTGGCTGACAGATTCCCGCGGTTTTAAAGTTCCGGAGGTGCAGCAGTGCACTGCCGTTAGTGTCAAACGCAGAAGTGAAGCAGAGGTGGCTGTTTACATGTTACTCTTGCACTTAATGTCAGGGTATTTTATAATGTCTTCTGGATGAACTCTTCTCAGGATTGCATCACGTTCAAGTCTCGTTTATACTATTTCTTGACATTTCTTTTTACAAAAATCTTAGAGCACATCTGAATGAAGTGAAGGAAATGCCACTTTACTTTTATTATAAATTTTCTCCTATGGTAAATTCAGCGGCCATTTTGGAAATGCGCATTTTTTTCCCTTTTCTACACACAATTTAACACAAATTATTTTAGCCTGCGTTGTTTTCATTCTGTTCTATCTTTATAAGGACCTCTTTTGTTTTGTTAGACTCTTGAGATTGCGCATTTAAGACCGAGTTTGTATTGTATCATTGTTTGTGTAATTCAGCTTTTATCCATTCCATAAACAAACTTAGTCCTTAATTGACCATTACAATCAATGTGACGTTTAACAAATCACACCAAATACAAAGGGGAATGTTTGGAATGTCTATATGTGAATGTATGGATTACATGCTGTACACTGGAGGCCATGGTATCGGGGACAAATTGGATTATGAAATATGCTGATCACATAACACACCTAGGGGCTGAATTATGCTGACAGATAAAGTTCTCGACCCGTGCGGTAATTACGGAAGCGGAAGTAATGAGGTAATAAAATAGGAGCTACCGGCAGGAATATTCCGGATTGTAATATTAGGGACATATTTTGTGCAGTTCCTGTGCCTTGTAAGATAAAACGACGGTCTTAATGCTTTGCTTGATATTGATTGGTGACAAATTAGAACTTTACTTGTCGTCTTAGGCGGCTAATAACGTGTATTACAGGACACAAATTGTATCCGTAAACCCGTTACAAACTACTTGAAATCGGAAATTAGCAATACTTAAATTATTTAGTCCATACTAGGACATTTAATGCATGTATAATGCAGAAGATAATTCGGTGGAAATCGTTTCTTATATTTGTGTCAAGATGACAGTTTTGTAAATATAGATTCTCTATAGAGGCCTGGTCGAGTTTGATAACAGTCTCTTAAGTGTGTTTGCACTATAGTTTGAACAATGGAAATAGGATTGATATGATACCAGCCACAATCAAACACATTAATACTTACCAGTAGACAGACTGTACATGTATTATTCGCCTTTATTTACACTTGCTAGGCTTGATCACTATACGTAAATACTAGCCGATTTTGTTTACCATAACTGCATGGTAACATCGAACTTTGAACTTGCGTATGAAAATATTCTATGCAACGTAAAGGGGCTACTTTTCTTTTTAAAGAAACACATGGCTTTGTTTACATTTTGACGTAACAATATGTGTGTATTGCTGTTTTTCATAGAATTTGGGGAAAATGTAAACAATACATATATGTTTTATATTTATATATGATACAAACGTTTTTAAAATTAACAATTGTATAAAGAAACGGGAAAAATATCCCGACCGGGGCGACGTGCAGCGCTTTCATTTTTGTTAAAAATGATGGATGTCAAATGTAAACATTACCTCTGTGTCTGTGTCCTGCGATCGAGGTTTTGGGTTGACGGGCGTGAGACCCACTGACAGAGCTAGGTCAGTTATAAACATATTCTCTTGTCTTTGTTCTTTGAGAAATTAATCATGTGTATTATAAAACATGCACCGCTTGTAATCCACGTGTTGACAGTCACACGTCACCACAAATACATTGTATCCATCGAACACAAGTGAAGTTGTTTCATCTATAGATGGCGATGGATCTAAGCGTAGATTATATAATCACATGGCTCCGAAGGATGTAATATCATCAAGTCAGACGACAATCTCAAACAAATTAGGTACTTGAACATCGGTGTTTTGCCAACTTCGGTGTGTACGCGTGCGCCAGCCTCGCCTCGCTTCACAATAACGGTCACCGAGTTCACACATGTGGCCGAGTACAAATACTTTATGTTATTACGCTATATATAAACTTTTAGCAAAATTGAATACCTATTTAAAGTTCTGATATGATTAAATAAAATTATCACTGAAATTTACTCTGTTTGTCATGTTTATTTTACATTAAAATATTGAACTTTTTTTCGTCGCGGATGAATAACTCTATCCTACGTGAAGAGTCATCATTCGCTGTTCAATTGAGTAAGCTCCTCCCACTTTTGACCGACTTTTATTGAATAATTACGTCACTTTCAAATGACGATTTTATTGCATAAAATATAAAAGAAAAGCCTTGTGAGTGTAAATATAGGGATTGGATTTCGTTTTTATGTTAACCATGCTTGTATGGAGCAATTCCTCTAAGAATATATTCAATAACGCGCCCCATAGAATATATTCTTAGAGGAATTGCTCCATACAAGCATGGTTAACATAAAAACGAAATCCAATCCCTATTTAATTGTTTGTGAGCGATCCATGTTATAGATACATAAATCCAAATAGATGTTAACACCAGAAAATACAAATACTCGATGTTTATCATGGTTGATACCGTGGCCAGTTACTACCATTCGGAATATTTTTCCAACCTTGGTAACTATGGTAACATAAATGGAGAGAACTTACATATAAATTGCCCGTTGTTCAATCCCTTTTCATTTAAATGTAATCGAAACAATGTTACATAACGTCGAAGTGTTGCCAAAAAGGTCAGTTTATTGTCAAATAATGCCGGCTTTTTGTCAAATATTTTCGACTTTTTGTCCAATAAAATCTGTTTATTGTCAAATAAGGTCATAGTTTACGTCGGTGATTGACTTATTATAGTCCGATGAAAATTTTTTATCATCTCTTTAACACTTAGTTTCGTATTTTGTTAAGAAATGCCATTGCCTATGTGTGTATGTATACCAACCATTGTAAATGTCACCGAGTACTTAAAAGGTGATTCTATCTCAGTTAATGACAAGGTATTCGCGATGAAACGACCTGACGAAAAGTCAGTTCATCGTCATAAACGACTCCCTCGGCGTGTTGAAACTCGACTGACAAAGTTCGCTAATACCGCTGTATGGACCTCGTGGAGAAGAAATTTCTTGTTAAAACGAGGGCAATAAGTGCTGAGAACAGCGACACAGGTTCTGGATCCCGTCATGGGTGTGGTAATTTGAAATATAAAGCTAACATGGGGGACATTATTTTGACAGGATTTTGTCAATTTAGACTTTAACAAGGGTACCGTAAATAGCGGTTAGACTCATACTTAAGCTGGCAACTCAATTTTGCTGGTAATTCTTTTCAAATAACTTTTGCTATTTATAGAGAACCATCCCTTTGCTTCTTTAAAAAAATCAAGAAACAGTTTTCTGTGGTAGACACTTTATGGCGTTCATTTAGATATTTAAAAAAAATCAATTAGTACGATACAGCTGTATTGAAAAGAACATTTCTATTTAATCCACTATACATTTCTTCCATGGGAAACAAGTCGTGTTTTTTTCAACTTAAAGTAAATATTACTATCTATGGAATTTAGAATCACATTTATTAAACCAAAAGCTAAACCTTGGTAATCTAAATGCAATACAGATCGATTGCTGAGAAGAAGAGTTCAACTGTTTAAAAAAGCAAATCAAATACAATGTTGGTCCTTTAATATCAAAACAAGTATAAATAAGACAGAATAGGTTAAACAACCCAATCGAAGTCGCCTTCTATTATAGAAATAAACTAAATAACAAAAAAATGGATGAAATAAACTAAATAACAAAAAAATGGATGAATAAACTAAATAACAAAAAAATAATTTGCTATATACCCATCATATTAAAATGGTTTCGAAATACCAAACCGACATTGGTAAAGTACCGCCGATCAGTATCGCCTTCCGGTGATTTCGACGTCATAAAAATCACGTCATAATATGACGTCACAATCGGCGGAATGTAAGACTAATAGTTGTATTTAAGAAAATTAGTGTTTTTAAGAATACAATAAGAGGGGAAAAGACCAACACAAGCTCAATAGAAATAAACGATAAGTAGTGGTATCATATTTAAACATGAACAGGTCACACTATCGAATTTTCTGTTTTAAACTAAAAAAAAAGGTATCTCATACCAGCGGAACCATACTCTTTCAGTATTACTTTATCCCACCTAGATAGAAATGTAATCTATATGTCCTGGCATATGTGTTTTATGTCCCATGTAGTTGTTAATATGTTATATGAAAAAAAAATGAAGAAAAACAATATAAAAAAATCATCTACTTCAGCTTTCGGTTTGTGGTTTAATTTTTAACGACAAAACATTACATGTTAGAAAAGAGTTTATACCGTATGTATGTCTCTAAAAACTAAAAAAAACAAAGGTTTAGTGATTGCACATATTAGTGTAACATCACTGGTTGGCATGGAGGTCTGATTATCTAATCATATAAGTTGGCTATAGTTTTATAACAAGCGTTAATTACAAAATACACAGGACGGAATCATCATGTTAATTAAAAATATAATGCACAATACATGGTGGGGTTAATCGACTAATACATATTAAATAGTATGTAAATATTAACATATGACAGTGTGTTTAAAACATCCTTGTTTGAATATGGGCTTTACACACCTGATTTGTCTATTTTAAAAACACAATATACTAGTTTATTTTTTGATAAAATAATATTTTTGTAGTGGAGTAATCGAGTCACTATTGTCGACGCATGGTCTCAAAAAGAGAAAGATTTGCATTATGTTTATATCTTATATTTCCTATGTTAACACATCACCAAAATGGCCAAGTCAGTGGTCTACATTATCCCTGATACTATGAGTGAGAAAAGAAATTCAAAATAAATGAAAAGGGGCAGGTCCAATGGTTGATTTCCAATACTTTTAACTATGAAATTGCATTGAGTATTATAAAGTATCATGCGACTAGCGCAAATGCATGAATATTTAGCAAATTTATGGAAACCTGCCAATCATTGTCGATACCATTAATATATTGCTAGTTACATACACATGTCGACGTGATAGTTAGAGTTATCTCCACCTACCGTCAAAAGTCCGGTTCCACATCAACTTCGTGATTTCCGTCCCATTGGTAATGGATCGATTTCTCGTTAAAGTCTCGTTCAGGGCGATAGCGTATAGTATCACTGCGTCGTGAAAGGCGCCGACAAAACTGTTCACCTGTCAGGCACAAATTAATTAGAATCTAAGTACACTGTAATTGATAACATAAAGCAAACACACAAGACAATGGATTCTCAAAACAAAACTGTTCACCTGTCAACGACAAGTTCAATATTATCTTATAAATTATAGATAATCAGATAGTATTAAAGTAAAACAAGATTCGAATTCATTATTTTGTGTTCGAAAACAAGTGGGTTTTTTTATTTTTTTTTTTTAAATACATGACGTTGTACTCGCAATAACATGAAATCATAACCATTACCTACCCAAAATGGTAGATTACTCCGTAATATGTAAATACATAATTCATTGATGGCGAGAATTTTCTCTTTCTACCATTCAATGCCATAACGTAAAAGCCTCGTAAAATGTGTGTCCATGTCTTTAAGTAAAAGTATATTTGCATTTTTAAAAACATAATATAACAATCCTTTTCTTACCTCTTCTTCTCCGTATGTGAAATTCCTGTCTTTTGATTCCGCTCGTTTTTTCACCTCCTCCGAGAAGTGTTTATATTCGGGTGAGGTCGGTTTACGGAGGGTCACGGTCATCAACGCTTCGTACGCCTTTCGGGCCTTTTCGTTTCTTTCCGGTGTGTCGTCTTCTCGCTCCCATGGTTTTTCGCTTTCGTTTTTACTGAAATGAGAAAAGAAACGTTCAACATGGTTTTGAAAAACATTTGATAGTTTAAAGGCTTGTTGCCATAACTATATTCCGCTCCGTAACGTTATACCTTGGGTAAAACAGCGTGTGTCAACCTAAATATGCATAACATACAGACAATGAATAATATAAACTTATCTTCATTGTTGGTCAATTGTACATTTGTATTTTATTGACTTCATTTCCATGCCAGGTGTTCAAATGAATCTCAAATGGATTTTTTGTGTATTTACATGTACCACTTGACCCGATGATATTGGCCTGTATAATGCTACATTAGATACGAGATAATCGATTTTGTTTTAAATACGATCACAGCTTATAGTAGACCTTCTTATTTTAACTGTTAATTTTGTGTATATCCTCTAGCTTTAAGCATTTGTGGACATTGATCATCACAGAAACGTTTTAAAAGATAAATAAGAGATCATTTTCCTATTTCAATTTAACGAGATGAAATTGTCTTGGAAACAATGAATAAAGTCGCTGGTTCACGGTATATACGTTCCTGGGCCTACAGAATGGTGAAATTGTTAATTCAAACTGTATTGTGGTTTTGTCAACACGATTCATATGAATTCCATACCGCCAAATGGATTATTGTTTGCCAAAATGAGTCTGCTATGTCTCACTCAAAGTACTTAAATGACTATTGATTACTTAATTTTCAAATTTTAAATTGTTAGAATTTAAAAACACTTTCGCTATCTTTAAATAAAATAAGAACGATTTAAAAGAAGTGATGAATTGGTATGTATCGATCAAATAAAACGAAAATGTTCTAAAAACATTCCATAATGTAATGTATCACCCTGAATGTAATTTTGCCCGGTTTCGTTACACGATTGCGCGTTCAAACTGCACGCGACCTTACACGTACAGTGCACAGATAGGGTTAGAACCGAGCGACTAATTTCATTTCAATTCCTGCGCAGATTGCATTTAGGCGGAGAAAGGGAGATTTTTTGTCAAAGACAACCCGTACAAATTGGATAGTATTAAATTAAACGCTATAGATAGATACATTGGGGATCTAACGCTACTGGGGACACAGTCTTGGCGACTCGGATCCTGTGGGATACAAACAATAAAGTACATCAATGTGGGCTGGTTATCTGTCTGTTTATAGTTACCATTTGATTGTATAACGCGCAATAATGTTTGTTTCATAGATAGATTTGGGTTGCAAGGTTAGAAAACAAGATTATTGAGTGTACTTTCTGATTGACTAGTATAGTTTTTTTTGGTTCATCTTAGAACGCACAGGTATATAAAAAAACATCCGTTTTGAACATTTATTTTTGATAGCTACTGTTGATGGAATGGCGTACATGAATGCGAATGACAGACTTTTAGTCCAACAGAACATAGACAAAATATATCATTTGTATCATAATTGATATTCCATCGTGTACAAATGTTTTTGGTGGTAAAGTTAAAAAAAATCTTCTTTGAGATATTTTTAATTTTGTGGTCGTGTCCTATCGAAACCCCACCTTTATATCAATACTGAGATGTTAATATCATGTTTCATTATCTTTCTATGTGATTTGATAACACTTGCGTGTATGTCAATTTATTTGCATAATATTTGTTATATTATTTTGATATGAATTTTATTTTCATAATAAATTTGTCACCTTACGGTGTCTATTTTCAATTCATTTAACTCTTTTTTTTTCTGTATGTGGAGTGGGCATGAATTTGATTATACATTTATTTTGTTTTTATTTTTTTGTTTACCAATCAGTGCCTCATTTCATAGATAGGGCATAGTATCGTGGATATTTTTTCGGAATATTATTCATCATTTTAAATGTTTTATTTTGAAATAAAATAAGAAGCAAGCAAGTTTCAATAATGGGAACGGCATTAGGGGTATATCAAATTAAAAAAAAAGTTACCATTCGTTGGTTTTGTTAGAATCACTCTTACTATAGTTATTAGCTATAGTTGCGCTTACCAATTGGCTTTGTGAAATAAATTCCATGAATGTGGAAATCCAAAATAACACAATATGGTAGTTGGTACATGTAACGGTGTCACTGAAAGTTTCATATCAAACACAGCCTCGGTTTAAAAAAGGCCACCTCGATGGACAAATATCGACATATAAACTACACATCTATTATGAACGAGGATATAGAGCTGTAGAGAAATGGATTCATTCATATACATTCCATAGTAATATACTGTACTTCAGATATTCTAGTGACAGTCCAGTGATAATCAGAATACAGTTCACACGAGATTACGGTACCAGTACCTTTGTACGCTAAACATGGTCGCTGATATGTAGTTTGTCCTGACAGTTGTAGTAGACATCCCACCCTCCCTACCTACCACGTAATTTGTCTTATACAAAGCAAATGTGTTGCATGACTAAGGTTCAGCTGATTTGCATATATATAGTGAATATAGCATCAAACGTTTCCCTAACGTTTTTGGAAGGGAGATAACTCATACAGAAGTGTCATATTCATGTACAATAGGGCTGTGAGACCTAGAAATAAGTTTTATAAAGCATCTGCTCTTACTCACTCAAGAAATTATTAGGTATATTATTAGGTTAAATAATTCGAGTATTCAAACAAAACTATGACAGAGCCAATTTGAAAAAAAAAACATTGCTTAGTTTACCGTGTGAAAAAAGAGTTATTGAATATTATAATCGGTGGTCCGGCTAAATATGATTTATATGGAGAAATTCAGAGTTTTGATATTCATATTAACATTGCTCTATCAATACATGTAGCTAGTGGCAACTGTTGAAGGATATCAAATATATTTTATTATTTTTTTTTTTGAAAATATATATACAAAATGTAAATTTTGCTTTAGTAAATAAAACTATCTTTACATGACTGTAGCATACCCATCCCCAATTCACACGAATTTGGCTTGCATGTTATGAATGGCGTGAAATATTCTTACTAATTAGCAAACGTCCAATGCATTTCCTTTCTATTATTACTGTAACTTACACTGTCAGTGGAATGTCAAACTGCTTTACAAATACATCAGTGCACTCGAATGACATAAAATAAAAAGGGGAATATCTATCGGGAAGGATAAGATATTGTCGAGATGTATGGAGCCAATAAAGCTAAAAGACCTTGGAGGACTTCCGGGTGGCTAATGGTCTCTATTCACTCCGTTTACTTTAACTACATGTCAGGAAATAAGCGACTGTAAGGAACACACACTGTACAATTCGACTTGAGGTTTGGTCTTCTATTGTCAATAAAGTTATATCCGAGAAGACGGAAATATATTTACTAAAAGAAAAAAAATGTAATTGTTATAATAAAACATATCAAACGGATTTAAAATATTAAATATTATTAAGCAAAGGTAATCCATTTATGTATCCAGAAATCCAGATATTCACAGGGAAATCCACCGGTAATTTAATTCCATAAGGAGAAGCTATAGAGTTGAAGTTCTGTATGATGGAAGAGCGGTTAATTGTTGAAACTCTGATACTTTACTATTTGTATACATTTACACTTGCTAGGCTTGGTCACTATACGCTAATACTAGCCGATTTTGTTTACCATAACTGCATGGTAACATTGAACTTTGAACTTGCGTAAGGAAATGTTCTGTGCAACGTAAAAGGACTATTTTTTTAAAATAAACACATGGCTTTGTTTACATTTTGACGCAACATTACGTGTATATTGTTGTTTTTCATAGAATTTTGGAAAAATGTAAACAATATATACATGTTTTATATTTATATATGATTCAAACAATTTTTAAAATAACAATTGTATAAAGAAACGGAAAAATATCCCGACCGGGGCGACGTGCTTTCATTTTTGTTAAAAATGATGGGTGTCAAATGTAAACATTACCTCTGTGCCTATGTTCGTCCTACGATCAAGCCTTTGGGGTGGACGGGTGTGAGACCCTCTGATAGAGGTCAGTTATAAACATATCCTCTTGTCTTTGTTCTTTGAGTATTTAATCATGTGTACTGTATTATAAAACATGCACCGCTAATAATCCACGTGTTTACAGTTCCGCGTCACCACAAATACATTGTATCCATCGAACACAAGTGAATTTGTTTCATCTATCGATGGCGATATGGATCTAAGCGTAGATTATATAATCACATGGCTCCCAATGCAAGGATGTAATATCGTCAAGTCAGACGACATCTCAAACACATTGAGCTACTTGAAAATCGGTATTTTGACAACTTGGGCAAACTAAAAAGTGTAAGCGTGCGTCAGCTTTGCCTCGCTGCACAATAACGGTCACCGAGTTCACACATGTGGCCGTGTACAAATTCTTTATGTTATTACGCTATATATAAAATTAAGCAAAATTGAATATATATTTAAAGTTCTGATCTGATTAAATAAAATTATCTCTGAAATTTACTTTGTTTGTCATGTTTATTTTACACTAAAATATTGAACTTTTTTTGTCGTCGCGGATGAATAATTCTACCTTACGTGAAGCGTCATCATTCGCTGTTCAATTGAGTAAGCTCCTCCCACTTTTGACCGACTTTTATTGAATAATTACGTCACTTTCAAATGACGATTTTATTGCATAAAATATAAATAAAAAGTCGTGTGAGTGTAAATATAGGGATTGGATTTCGTTTTTATGTTAACCATGCTTGTATGGAGCAATTCCTCTAAGAATATATTCTATGGGGCGCGTTACAAGCATGGTTAACATAAAAACGAAATCCAATCCCTATATAAATAATTTTTATTTGTTTTCATACTATATCCGACTTTCTGATTGGCAGATCCTTCTAGAAAAAATCCGAGAATGTCGCGAAAACCCGACTTTATCATGACGTCACAATAGAGACGTTGACGTTGTGTATAGATTTATAAAAAATCCATTGTAAAACGTATTTTATACTTTCAAAGAGTCTGCAAAAAATAATTTTAAGTATATGATTATGATTATGAAAGAAATTTTGTTTGCAATCTTTTGTGAGAATCCGCATAGCGGATTCTCACAGTTTGCAAACAAATTTTACTTTCATAATCCGATGAAGTTGAAAAATAGTGACATCAATGCTTAATACTCAATGGTCACACTTCAATTACACCAGGACAATGTAACCGATTCATTAGCTGCTAGAAACAAGTGCAATTATGCTATTAAAATGTGTAAATATTGTCTGCATACAAACAATGACAGAGAAATACTCCTTAGGTACTCTGGATCATAGAAAATGTCTATATGTAGTCTTGGGCTCTTTCTCTTTATCGGCTATATTGTCCTGGTGTTGGACATAGTATGTACACCATATGAAATGTCCTACATCTCGGCGAGAAATGGGTTTGCAGTTCGGCGACAGCTGTCATTAACATGGACTAGTGAAGAGTGCTTCTGTAATTTGCAAGTCAAATCCATTAGATAATGGTTTTATCCGCAAAGTTTATAGAATCCAAGACCCACATCCTTAAGGACTTCGAATTACATGTAACTGTACTTCTGTGAGATCGTTCGAAGAGAAACAAACGACTCCTTGCATAAAAGGTTTTTTTTTCGTTTGGTAAGTTTTGAAGCATCACAGACAACCATTTTCACTTAGATAGCCATTGCTTTCGTCAGAAAAAAGTTGTCAATTGACCGAATCACCTCAATACATTATTCACTTTTCTATCGCAAACCAAATAACCATGCGCAATATCGAAAAACAAAAATATCAAACATGGACTTGTATACGATTTCGACTTTATAAGGTTCAAGTCAGCAAATACTACACGTGACTTGATTAACAGCATTGTATTGGCTGATAACAACTGCCTAGACTCGAGTTAAGGTTTATGGACATCTAGATATACGGCATGGAATTGAAGGAAGAGAACTGCACATGTCCCAGACAACCAATATCCTCTGGCGGAATTCGAGACTTGTAGGAGAAACGCCTTGACGACACTTCGTAATGGAGGTCACGAAATCCCGGAATAAATCTTCTCATGACATTTATCTTTGTACTTTCTTATTTTTTTACGTTAAATGTATGTAAAATAGATTATTGATTATAGTTGTGCACGGAAGAGTCGTTCGCTGCGGGAATTTCCTTAGGACAGGAAATTCAAAGAGCATAGACAAAAACAGGGGTCGGGTCAAACGTTCAAACGCATGCGGGAAAGATTTTTGTTGTCACTTTAAGGAGACATGCATGAGCCTGAACATTCCATTATTCGATCGCATTAGTTGATTTATGAAAGTTGACAATACGATATATACGGATGGCCTGTCGTGAAAATTACAAAATATACCGAAAATGGTTCAGTCTTTCTGACTTTGAAACACATTTACTTCAAAGAAGCAGTGGTCAGAACAAAACAGCATTGTTTGAAATAATACCCCGCCTTGACGACTACTTAGCGCTCAACATTTAGGGACTGGGGCGACTGGTTTGCTCTTTCTTAGTATAATGCTGTTAGGTAGTTGATAAGATAGCATTACATGTATAAAAAGGACAAGAGATCCACCATTACACAACACAGATATACCACAGTCTCCAAATACAACACGCTGCACACCGCATTCATAGCAGACCGTCCTTACATGGTCCTTTTTTTATTAATACGACGTCAATTTAATCAATCATCATCTTATCGAAGTATTCGCTACATTAACAGGAAATGTCTTACAAGATTGGTGATGATTCCGAAGTATGCAACATTTCCTGTAATCTTGCACGTGATTTCGATAAAATACATACTTCTACATATAAACTTAACTTATATCAAATCATAATTATCTGCAGTTAAAGTAATTTCTCATTTTCACATCTCATAAAATAGATGCCTTTTAGTATGAAAATGATATTCTGTTTGTAAAGAAGTCAGATTTTAGTTATTAGTGGAAATTAATAAAAAAGATAAATCGCGACTTTTTAATTAAAAACAAAAGCGAATCCAATTCGTTCGGCGTACTAAACCGTATTGCACGTGCGACAATGCTGTTCATTTTCCATAAAAATATTTTAGTGACAGTTCAATAATTAAAACGTCACGTGTACTCTATAAAGCTTGAAACACGTGCACTGTATGCCACGACGTCCCTAAAAAAGCGATAAAGCTTAGTGCAGAATCAGCCTGTTGGGGTCCTGATTAGAGATTTGTTCGTGTTTGATGGCAGAAATCACCTCTACCATAGCTTCCCATTAATTATTGTAGTGTTTAAAACATCACAGACCAAGGACTTTTCACGGATCGGTTAGCTCATAATGTGTCAACAACTCGGAAATCAAATTGGCTCCAGAAAGCAAGGCAGAAGAAATGCTCGTTCAAACAGAGTCGTCAATAGTTTTTTTATTAATCTGAAGTGAAATACGGTAAATTAGGCGCGATTTTGAGTTTGATTTGAATTAATTAAAGCGCAGTGATGATCGGAAAATAACGAGTGGCTTTGTCGATTCCACTCTATGCAAGAGTTTTGTTGAATGAGATGGATGTTTGTTATAAATTATGAAACGGCGTGCCGGGACCGGAGATAGCGTGCCGGAATTACGGACCAGTCGAGATGTCGAATTATAGACACATCAACGTGCCCTCGACCACAAATTAGCGACTTGAAACGTGTATCAGATGAAAGCTGTTGACGGCTGGGGCCTAGCGGACATTTTGAGTAGCAGAACTATCAATAGAGCCCCAGTATCTGAAACGATTCTATCTCAAATTTTATAATGCATCGTGCCATTGATGCTCTTCCAAACTTATAGGAGAGCACGATTTCCTCAGTCACTGACAACACTGTTTTATTGCAATCTCAAGACAAATGAAGCCAAGTTCTGTCTGGATTCAATAATCCACTCTCTAATTATCTTTTAAAAAGTTAGTATCCTTCCTGATATACAAATCGAATTCATATGTCAAGCCATTGTTAGTTCGTGTTTCAAATAACATTTAAAATCATAATCTTCATCGTGTTATATCTTGGTGAAGACAGGTGACTTGTTGGTGTGATGATTAAGTTCGACCTTTGTCTCTGTAGCGCCCTCTGGATTACACTAAGACTTACAAGTTATATTGAAACCAAAGCAAAATATGACGAATACTAATATTCTACGATTTTACGTGTTTGAGTCGGGTTCTCGGTAATACAGTGAAATGTATAAGGTTTCAATGAGTGCCGATATCCCTCGAACATTTTTTCGACATTAGGTCATAACTCATCTACCTTTGATTTATTCCGTCTTTGCATATTACAAAGTTTTCTGTTCTTAGGTGAATGTATCAATTTGTCAGCAATAGTGTGTTTGGTACCAAATTATCATGACATCACGCTTGAGTTCACATAACATCTGATACCTACCTGCAGAAGTAGTACTCTTGTACAATGTATATGTCTTGGACAAGTTTACAAACAAGCGGGAAAATCCAATGATTTCAGCGAGGATTACCTATTTTTAACTGAACAAATATAGAAACAATGACAGACGAGTCGAATTTAGGACGGTTGCTGGTAAAATGATGAACAACCATGAAAACATCATATATATATATATGTATTACAAAATAGCGCGAACGAAAAACAAACAGACAGACAGACAAACAAACAATCTCGTTCCAAATTTATCTAAATGATCTTTAAAAAAACGAACATATAGTAGCCAAATGCTTTTCCTTATGCTACATAATGAATATCACATAGTGTACATTTTGTCTGAAGTCGGTGTTTTCTTTCAAGAAATCGTGGGCATGATTGCAATTCAGCAGGGAAATACTTCTCCAATCTGTTTAGCGTGGTGGTGCATTTCGGGCCTTGGCAGTGTCTACATCAGATGTACTATCTACTGATCACGTGACTCAGACTAACCACTTAATTCAATCTGTCTCGAGGCTGCTTTATCGGAGAAATTCTTATAACGGTGTCTCGAGGATTCCTTTTATCACAAACAACCTCTTGAAATGTTGTTCCACGATCAGACATTTCCCCTAATACGCTTATAATTGAAGTTCTATAGACTTAACCCAAGAATAAAACTACCATTGCTGTCTCCCCTCATTGGTTTGTTATGTAACTTTAACCATTATACACAAAACATTATTATGGTTACTACGAACTACATACACTCAGTGACTGAATATTGTCTTGGTCTAGCATGAAGTTATTTATAGATGGACTTGGAAAAAACTAACCATATGGTAATCTTAGATGATGATGAAAATATAGATATTTACAGAATATTATCGTATATATCTTTAGAAATATATAAATAAGTCCAAAGTAATGCTAATGGCATCTTTCAAACACTAAAACAGTAATATTGTACCACGTGTAATGTTGACCTTTACCTGATGGAAATTTAACCGTGTCACAAAATTCGAAAACCTGTACGCTAAAATTTCGTTATCTCGATGTCAGCGATGCCGTCGTTCATACATCGACTATATACAAAATGTAAAATAAATGGGGTTCTTCAGTTACACAAGTCCCAGATAATCAAGTTAAAACTGTTTATAGACCACAGACTTTTTTTTCGTAATCAGAATCTCGCTGAAAATTGTTACCTACAGTAATATCAACACGATGATAACAAAAAGTTCGAGATATATTCCGTCTTTGCACACTACAGAATTATCTCCCTTGCTGATAGGTATGCATTGTGACGACATTATTTTGTGAGTAAAATTCACGTCGTTTTCTCTGACGTTACGCTCACAAGCACATGATTTCACAATCAATACTTACTCGCAAGTGCAGATAACTCTGTAATATGCAAATATATAGCAAGATATAATGCACCTTACCTGCTAAATAGGTCGATGTTTAAGAAGACGTATTCTCCATTGTCGAAGTTTAGCTCGTGGGCCTTTATCATGATTTCTCGTACAGAGTTCGCGGAAGCACATAGTACCACGACTGAAAGACAAAAACATAAACGTTAGGTATTAGGTAGATCAAATATTGAAAACATTTATGTAACAATATCACAGAAGGTGTAAGGCAACTAACTAAACATGTGTAAAATCTGGTATACTGTATTCAAAGTTCGCAAGGTTTGAGGGAACGTTGTTATATAGAACATAAACGTGTGTCCATTTGCGACTGTTCGTTCTTTAAGATGTTGCCATCTATTTGTCTCTTTGTTTATATGTTCTTCTGTTTGTTTATTAGGTTTGTCAAAAAACGTAGATGATAAATGTCCAACCAAAACTATCACCAGGCGTGTAACGCAATGAAAAATGGACACAACCAAACCCGTCACATAAGATTTGGAAACAAACAATAATCGGACGTGCATGATATGAATGGTGACTAATATTTGATGGCTGGAAGTGTTAGACAACAAATAGACGTGGTCAAAAACATGGCATAAAACAAAAACAAAAACAAAACAACAACAAACAAACAGAAAACATTAACGAAAGGGATTTTCATTTCAGGATATTACAATAGAAATTGAAAAAAAAAAGAAGAAAAAGAGGGGGGGGGGGGGGGTCGGACGTGCTGAAGTAAAATACAATATATAAAAGGTGTGTGTCCTATGTTTGCAAATTAATGTCCAGGTTACAGAGTCACAACATAAGAATGAAATTGAGAGGAGATCATGCTTAGCAGATAATATTTTGCTCCCTTGCAAATGCTTTGAATATACAGTGATTGCACCCTGTAGATTATTTCACACGCCATCAATTCGTAAACAATTAATTATTATCAACTATCTACTTAGGAAATAATGCCATTTCATATACCGTATGTGCTTATTGCAAAGTTTCCTCCCATTGTAACGTCATGGTTTTGTGAATGAAACTCTATCGTATCGGTTTTTTTGTTTTTGTTTTCTTTTTTAACAGATTGCGCCACGATCAACCAGGTACCAGGTACGTAATATTGGAACACGAAATCGCGATTAACAATACTTAAAGATTAACAGTGGAATAAATAAACAAAAACAACTTAAATGAACCGCAAACTGTAATCATTGCCTGTTGAAATTTAACACAATATTCTGCGCTTTTTAATAGAATAATGGTTAAATCGAGACTTATATCCAGACAAAAACATTATTTTTCAAATAGTAAGCTTTGCGTCTTCAAATCAATTTCAATAGATTTTTGAAAGGAAGTGTACAGCAGATTTCTGATTGCTTGGCCATATCTTCGTCCCTTAAACGTTTGCTTTTTATATCCGTTTACAAATGAACGTCTGATCTATCCAATATAAAATCGAAAATCTAATCCACAAAACAAATAGCTAGAGTATTAAGACAGCGGATGGTTTTGTGAATGTGTCTCGTAAGGTTGAAGTCATTTGCTACGGAGATAATTCGACACAAGCAGTGTTCCATACACACGCGCCGTGCAGGCTTATATTCGTGTTTAAGCTAGCACGGGAGAGTCGGTAATGACTTTCGGGAGGTTTTGACACAATCTCCTTTTCGGAGAATTAATGGCACGAAAATGTTTGAGGATTTTCATAGATCAATATGTACTGTGGAATCCCGAGAACGTCTTCTTCTCACATTTACAATAAGGGCGGCTATAGACGTTCGAGTAGAAAGCGTAAATCCCCTACACTGTACTCAATGTCGTAAGGTCTGGAAACAATGTAACTATATATATCACAAACGTGTGTCCTTTTATGATTGTGTTCGTTCTTCAATACATGTATGTTATATTTGTGTGTTTGTTGTTTGTTTGTTTGTTGCCATGTATGCGTATTTGTTAGTTTCTTTCTTTCCTTTAATTTTTTGTCTCTTTTTCTTAGTTCTTTTTTTCTTTATGCTGTCTTTCTTTCTGCTTGAGAGATAATTGACCTTATTTTGTGACACACAATATTATATAAATGCAGAGTTTTTGTTTGTTGAAAAATTTTGATTTTGCATTAGTTTGCATATATAGAAGCAAATGTTGTTGGTAACTGAGCAGGTATACATGCAAAATGTTGTTGGTAACTGAGCAGGTATACATGCAAAATGTTGTTGGTATAATTGAGCAAGTATACATGCAAAATGTTGTTGGTAACTGAGCAGGTATTCATGCAAAATGTTGTTGGTAACTGAGCAGGTATACATGCAAAATGTTGTTGGTTATTGATATTATCATTACATGTCTTTAGTTAACCGCAGAAAAAAACTCACAAAGTGTGACCAGACGTTTGATATGGTAAATAACGAACAACCTACCCTAGGACACACAGTACATGTGGTGTGCGGGCGGATATTGATGATAATGACATTCGTATTACATGCCCCTTAGGCGAGTTATCAGCCATTTGAATAGATCATTCGGACTTGGCCTAACTTGCGCAGATTTAACAATTATGTAAAAAGATCCAGATCGATCATCAATATAATGTAATATGGTCTGGATCATGAATCTCGTCATGACAACACGTCGACACTAGCATCCGAGTCGTAAGGACCTATGGCGTTACTATGTCTAGTGTTAAGTGTGGACTCGCTGGGAAAAGACTCAAACCATAGTGTATAAAGGTTTAAGGAAATAAAGAATGGAATAAAATTTAAAGAGACCGATCTTTCATCCTTTCTCTTTTATAGAAGTACTTATCGAATTATATCATTTTTTTCTTTTCGTAAACGAGATCAATATTTAAATGAGCCTCGTTATCATTTGTTTTATTTGAAATACAATGCATGCTGTCTATGATTGTATGTTGCTTGTTGTCTCAGATTTCTGTATATTATACGAGACGAATACGTGTCTATAATATACATTCATGACGCGTCAACTTTATATAGAAGTTATACCAGTCAGATTCAGTTTCCAGCCTGATATCATGTTCAATCTTCAAGGGCTCCTTTTATTGGAACCTGTTGTTCCCCATTTATTTATTTTTGTCTAAAACTAAATGTTCATCCCTAGAGTAACATAAGTACCCTCATTACAGTACCCCAAGGATTCTAGTTTCACTTTTTCCAGGAGCGACAGTCCAGTTTAAGTACATAATAGCTGTGTTTTCTATTCTGGTATTTCAGAATTTTCCATGCCAAGTCGTGGATCTTAATTTTTTATATTTTAAAACATATATTTTCTTTTTACTTCATCGGTTTGTCCCCAGAAATAAGTTCTTCAGCCTGTAATTGTCCATTTTTGTTCAATGTTCGGGTGTCCATGACGAAAACGACTGTTTTTTCTGTTCTAACTCCCACGACAGTGGAGGAGATATTGTCTTAAAGTTGTTCCGAGTTGTGTAACCAGTTTAGATAAATGTATATGAGTTGAGTATCGGTTGGCGTCCTCTTCTGTTAAATACACGTCATAACAAACTATGTCATTGTGATTTTTATTGATTGGTGGTAACAGTCACATATGATAGAAACGATATGTTAGAACTTATAATATTCAAACAAACACCATCAATCTCCGTGAGGCAAGAATAATTTGTTCAAGAAATTACAAGGTAATGGATATACAATTAGGTTTTTTCTAAGGCCTACACATCGTTAAATTTGTAACATTGAAATTAGGTTTTGAATTTGACTGAGGTTGATAATACCAAGCGAAAATGTGTAATAAATAATTGGAAGCGCATTGCGATTGACATTTTAATAAATGTGTAGTAGGGTTTCGCAAAGCTCATATTGGCTCATGCATTAATGTTATTTGGATTGCAAAATAGACCATTTTAACTCTAAAATATCTAAAGGTGTTACCACTCTGAAACATAATCAGAGAACACATCTGGTCCTAGTCAGATATGACTGTATTATATACGTCACAAAAGGACCATGACAACAAACTTTGTCGCTAGAAAATTCAGCTTGGAGAAGCTATTAATGCAGACGAGTGTTCTCAATATATAGTCAGTGAGAATGGCCTTTTGTCCTATATATACGATAATGATGCCATTTCTCTTACACTGAAAGATAATAGGAGTGTGGACAAGAAATGTCAATGTCAGAGAAACGTCAGTATTGATATGTCTGGATGAGGAGACTCTGTGAGGCAGTATGGCGAAGTATCCTAAAGCTCATGCAAATTATGACCAGAAACGCTTAAGAATTCAGATTTGCTCATTGTCCTTGTTTGGCGTCACATATATTTTTGTAACCATGTTGAAATCATAGTTATGTACACCCGTATAAGCAATGATATATGTAATATACAATAACAGCAGCATCATATCATTCACTTACACGTATGGATCGTTAATTTTATTTCTACGAATATGCCGTGCACATTGTAAACGAAACCCTGCGAATAAAAGGTGCTAAACAGTATACGTGTTAGAGGTTGCAACGTTGAGAATCTGTAATAAGGATAGCCGCAAAATATTAAATGATGCGAAACTTAATTTATAATTTAACTTTGAAGAATGCCGTCGACGACACTCTTTTAACTAAGTATAAAGTACATTTTAGTTCCTCGCAATCATCCATTCTCGAAAGTTCACTCAAACTATTACATCATGCTCAGACTGCCACTGACAAACACATTTACATAACTCCACTTGAAGGAAGCCCGGAAACGGAAGTTTATATTGCTAAGAATATCCAGGATATTGTATCATTAGAACCGCGATAAATATCAAATCTGTAGGACGGATATACCCTCAGGATTCCAGTTTTGCGCTCTAGGTTTTACATGTATATTTGTCAAACCAATTAAGCAAGTTTAAAGTACACGTAGCTACACGGTACTGGTGAAATTCGGATATATCTTTAATATATACGACATTTTCTAGAAACGTGACTCCGAAACCACAGTCTTCCTCTCATGTTTCAGACATGTGATCTCACCGCCGTTTACATACGTACATAAACAGCAAAGTAATTGCTTATCTATATTACCTTTGTGCCTGCCAAATTGTCATTATAGTAACATATCGAAAAGAAAACATTCCTGAACATAAAACATTTTTAATAACTGTAAAGAATATAATGAGATACCCGATACATATTTGGTAACGACTATGTTTTGTCTAGACAAAAGCATATTGTTTCTAAAATGCTGTGTGGCCAGATAGCATATCTGACAGCTTAAACACTAGAATCGTGTTGTCAAAAGTGATTTTTATAGTTGCCTACTCCAAAACATGTTGAACTGAACTTAATCAATATATATTCATTATATTTTTATTCCTATGCATCGTAGTGACTTTAACTCTTCAGCGTCAGTAAGATATAAACACATCATTTGTTGTACCTTGTATATAACACCAGGATCTTGTTTATTCTTACATTGGCGTTATACAGTAACGTTAACATTGATAACATTGATTCAATGATTAAGTCATTCAAGGACGGTTCAGGGAAACACTGTATAATACGTTTAATACTTTGGTATCATTTGTTTAATTTCTAATTCGATTCATTTACAAAGGGTAATTTATTAATATTGATAGCTAAATATATTAATAATGGTTACAATGGTTACCATGATATCAAAGCAATCGGCAGCCAAAACAAGTCAAATTCGTCCATCAGCAGCCTCTTTCTATGTTTCAGACTTAGTATCGTACACTCCGAGTATACCTTCCTACCACACTGTAATGACTTATCATACCCTACCACACTGTAATGACTTATCATACCCTACCACACTGTAATGACTTATCATACCCTACCACACTGTAATGACTTATCATACACAGGGTGTGTCCCCCAATATCTTTTATCACGACTTTCAATGTTTTTGAAGCATGCAGTTGGAGTCATTTTTAGTGATATTTCTGGTGCTGACTGTGATGGTGGGGTGTTTATGACAGTGTGTTTGTATCGTTAGTGGTGACAATGCGTCTGTTATTTGCGGTATTGATGTTAGTAGAGCACTTTCCTGCTGAAACTGAGAGTGTTTCTGTTTTTGCTGGTAATGTAATTATATTTGTCAATTTGTGTTTTTGCGAAAACAGTGATTATTAATAATAGGTATACAAATGTTCACACAACACGGGTATATCGCAGCTTACCAAAATATACAACACACTGTACATATGGTAAGCTGACCTTCAATGGCCCTGGCAATTAATATGATGTTGATATTATAAACCAAACCAAAACTGAAATGTTTAACATGGATACAGCATCCATCAGCCATGTTCTGACGTGTGCGACCGAGAGGTCGTAGACATACATAATACTCGTCATAATGTGCCTACAGTGTCCTCAAAAGAACCTCCAGGAACAGTCATTATAACTATTCTTTTACATGATTGATCACATCTGATTATAGAAAGAGGAATTGGTCAGTTCAGAATTACATTTCGTTTTCACGCGAAGGTCAGAATGGGGTTAGTCGGTCATTTATCAACTCAACTGGACAGTCCTTAATATGATAGCCTCGTTACCAATAATATCTGACCAATATTCCTGATGGAGATGAAGAAATGTATTCCATTAATAAAGTGTCACTCTTGAAATAGGTAAATATGTCACCAGCATTTATTGTACTCTATAACTTTGATAATTAAACAGTTAAATAAATGCAATAATATTTACTAGCCACATATGATTCTATGAATACGTATTGCTATTAGGTTATTTTAGGAAGCTGCAGCAAATTTGCTTTTGATATTGACGACATTAAAACATGTTACTACACAAATGATCCTTATACACCCTCCGTTTCTTAAAATTCATCAAGAAATGAAAGAATGTGGATTTATTGTGAAAAGTAATTTGAATTTCTTAAATCCTTCTTTAATATCGTTATACGTGTGTGGGATTCCTTTCGTTCGAAAGAACACCAAAGTTCACGTCAACATTATCAACATTTATTGGAATCTGTGTCGATTGTGTTACCAAAGTAATGCTATAAACAGTAGATAAACATTTCTGTTCCAGGAAAAGAATATCATGCTTTACTCCGGTATCTATTCTGAGGATGTCTACCTCCATAATGAGGCTAATATCCGGGTGGTATTACTGTAATACACACAACTAATGTTTGAATGTCATACTGATGGACGGTCACTTAAAATCAGCCTCGTTCTGGGATTGACTAGTCAGACGAAACTCTGTTATAGACAATGGATCAGGTACATGTATGTATCATATCCACGACTGTCCGACAATGTAATGTAAGAGAGTGGAAATAAGTCATGTTGTTGCTTATATATCGATTACTGGTTATTTTCCTTCAATTTTTTTGCTGTCTTTCTTTTTTTCTTTCTTCTTTCTTTCATTTTTTATTCTTTCTTTCTTTGTCTTTCTTTCTTTTGTTATAACGCTAGGGATAAAGTGATAATGTTTGTGTTTTTTTGGAGTCACATTAAGTCTCGCAAAAGCCTGACGGTGTCTGTGATAAAATAAATGGTATACATATTTATCAAAATAAGGATTGATGTATGTCCTCAATATTCTACATCTTCCTTACTTTTGCGTAGTGTCCAATCAATTCGAACAATCAACATAAGCAATGTAAAATGTTCGTGAAGAGTTCAGTTTAGATGACAGGTGATTCGTCAAACTTACTCTCCGCGCGTGAAGGCCACGCGATTACAGATTCCTTAAAACGACTTGGTGTAACCACCACCCAGTCTGATCGCTTGATTAATGACCTATTTAGTAATCATGTGCAACATAATGCCCCCTAATTGGCCACTCCTCAGATTCCTTATTTCATAATATTCGCCGTGATTAGCCGTCACGTGATACAGAGATTACGTGGACTAAAATGCTGACTCGATAGTTTGTTGTTCTTTGGTTTCTAGTGTTTGACGAAATGATTGATCTTGATTGTATTTTGTCAAGCGTCGCATAGACAGACGCACATTCCAAAATCTTTCATTTCTCATCATGCTACATGAACATATATGATTACCTTTACGATTTTAACGAACCATGCTTAATTTAACTGAACCGTCATCATTTTCAAAATACAAATTATTTGTTAAATATTACAAAATGAAAAAATATATAAAATTTACGATTTTTATTCTTGTAATAAATCAAATGTCACAACAACAATTGTATGAAACGTGATAGACATTGTATCAGTCTCTATATCAGAACAATGCGACCATTGGTATTTTCCCAGACATAATAAACAGTATGTTATGTCTGCTTCGGTAGACTGTCAGAACAAAACGGTCGAGACAACATAAAAAGTTAGATACAATGGATATTTTCATCAACATACTCCGCAATTTTTTCAGCGTAATTATTGTACTGCCATTGTGAAATATCAAGTTCATTTTTATGGTTTATTTAAAACCTCGCCATAACAAAATGTTTCAATCCAGAAGCTAAAACAGAAATAAAACAATAAAATTGATACAAAATCGTAGGAATTCATAAATAACAGAACAATAATGATATCCAAACAACCCATATCGATAGCATTAATCGGATGTACTAGAATAGTTAATAGTATCAGTGTTTACAGTAACTGACTTATGCCTTTTACGGCGAAATGACTGCTGGACGATCATATTACCAAGAGATGTCACCAGAGAAAGTGGTCACCGCGAGAGTCTATTAAATATGCATGCCATGTAAAATGACCACTGAGGATATCTGACCTGATATGTCCATAGGGAGCAGGGGTCATTAACTCACGGTAATTGCAGTAGTAGATAGATCGATCAATAAAGGTATAATACAACAACAATAGATACTTCATAATTGAATTGAGTTACTGATGAAAGCAAGCGAAACACAGCAGTCTCTTAGACCGTGAAACGGTGCTTACCCTGATTATTTTTATACAACGTATTCCAATATGTCATAATTAAATGAACAACGATGTCACGGCAGAACAAAATACATGACTGTAGAATCCATGACCTCCACATTAACACACACTATTGTTACAGATTAACATTAAGCCGAAATTATTTGTACATTGACTTCCCTTATGCTTTTAACTATTTTTCCCAAACAAGGAAGTTCATTTTGGCACCATTACGGATCAGGATTAAGGTCGTAAACATCGTTAATGCTTACAAGGGAATACAACTTGTTCACACTACAAGACAGCAACAAATGCTCGAAGGTCATGGAAGATCTAAAGCATGGCAATGTTGTCATTATATGTATTTTATGTTCATTCAATGCTATGATTGCCGTGGTATATCTTACCAACACTATAGTCAATGCTGTTCTGGTTAGAGTTGTTAATCTTGACACCAACATATTACCGCTATCAAAAAATAAAGATAATCGTGGTTCGTTTATATGTGTCGACCACATGTATGGTATATAATCTATGACGCTTAATCGGGAATATAAGCAAGGCGAATCTTCAAATAAGGCTGTTAGCTACATTTCTTCTATACAAATTATGCATAGATATGTATTTATTACATTTACAAAAAATAGAAATTAAGGAAGAAAATATATGTGACATGTATGCAGAACAATGACAAAATATGATAAGCTAAAAAAGCAGCGACACGGTCACAAACCTACACAGTCAATAGTTCCTAATCTGAAACTGACCTGAAATTGACCAGTGTTGGTTAATATTGTCGTAATAGGTTAAGAATTACAAATATAAACAGGAAAAAGAAAGAAATTGATAAGAAGATGGCGGTTTCGAGATTTAAGACGACGTGGATTGTCAGAATACCACGATAAAATATAACAAACAGCAGACAGTGGGAAATATCGACAACATTCGTATTTTTCTACATGGTTTTGGTAGATGAAAATGAGTCAGGTGTTCATCAGGGAAAATAATGTAGGTAATATAAGGCAATGCAGTTTATTTGTTATGTAGTATTTCCGTCATATTTTATTTGTTATGTAGTATTTCCGTCATATTTTATTTGTTATGTAGTATTTCCGTCATATTTTATTTGTTATGTAGTATTTCCGTCATATTTTATTTGTTATGTAGTATTTCCGTCATATCTTATTTGTTATGTAGTATTTCCGTCATATTTTGTTTGTTATGTAGTATTTCCGTCATATTTTACATAGGAGTAGCGATCTCAGAGTTACGTTTAAGTAAACTTGAAATGATGAACTCGTATTATCGAAAACTTAATATACACTGTACGATGAGCCATCAAACGTCGGTGTCAGTCGTGTCACCCATTAAAGACTAGGACTGGTGCTGGCCATGGACTTAGCAGACCTCGGTCTGGCGGTGTTATTGGACTTAACTGTCAAGCTACATTAGGTCAGGTCTCATCCCAACTAACAGACGAGTTTCTGATCGGTATAAATCCGCAATGAAACAATCACAAGTCAATTGCAGCCCCGTGTGCTCAGAGGAAGGACACTTAGTGGAATCGGTGACAGATAAAAACGTATTTACGGTAGCGGTAACGATTCCCCCGTGTAGGTAAATAGCCAGACTTGGCGTTTTTGATCTCGCGTTAGAGACACTATATAGACTAGTGGGTAAGGCAGTATACCCATAAATCAATTACTACATTTAGATATGTCGACATGAAACCATATCGGGGTCTATTCTAGAAGGTTCGTCACAAAATTCCTATTACTACAAAACTTTTCGGGTAATATTCCCTTTACAAAAATGGTATCGCATATGGCGTTATGTCTTAAATCTTCAAGAAAAGACAATTGTTAACATTGTCCTTTTCAATGTTTATGCATGTATAACATTTTAAGCACCAAATATAGATATTTAAAATAAAAAATACAGATAGATAGGTCAATAATCATATATATAAATAACTACATTTTGTTGAAGAAAACATCAATCGATACACGTCCTCTGCTCGTTATAAAAACGTAAACTGTTTCACATTAAATACACTCACGCCTTTAAATGAAGTGCCTTACTAAGAACAGACACACAGAGTTTGGTGCATCTATTTGATTTGAAATTGCTTATTGGTTTTGTTCAAACTTTTTTGAACGGTTGGCTCCAAGCATGATCTCTATTTGCGATAAATGCATATTGTTGTTCGAATATATTAAATCATGTCAACAAAACTGTATCTTTTGGAAGAAATCCCACTTAGTGCATTGCTATTGATGTTGAAAATTATCTAATAAGTCAATTTTGTCATTCTCCACGATATCCTTAATCCATTTTCAGTGGTGGTATATTCGTATAATCAGTTAACCGGTTGACCTCGGTGGCATGAATACTTGGTAGATAGATACAAATCCCATCTTTATGAAAAAACAGTTGGAAAATCTTCTTTCTTTGCCTTAAGCATACGTTAAATTGATTTTTAAGTGTCTTGTTTTTCTAAAATAAGTTTATTATCGTGTTTTGATCCATCTGTAACTGGGCAACTCACGGAATTTACGGAAAAGGACACCGGCAAAAAGACCAACGTAAGACAACTTCCGGAGTGATTTATCCGTTCAAGGTCGTAACAATGACAATTTCCGGTCTGCGATTGATCGCGGAACACAGGAAGTAGATGGCGCCCTTAAACATACTTACATCCGGAAAACAGGACCGCCGATTTATATTGTTCGCTCGTTTTAGCTCGGGAGCGCAGGCCGGGGGTGTTGTCGAGATAACAGGTTTCGTATAATTTGTGATTACATTACATGGTCTATATAATCGACTTTAAATATTTGTTTCAGAAAATAGATGACTTTTGCTGTGGCTTTGCAGCATTTTGCCGCTAGGGGTAACTCATTATCTCACCATGACAACCATTATCGATAAGATGTCTCACCACAGAGGTCATAGCGAAAATGGCAAAGATTTGTCATTGTTAAGTTAACGGTTCTAGCGTCCATCTATGGAATACAGTTAGAAGTCAGGGAAATACATTTAATTGTCTCGTAACACATGTTTGCAATGACCGAATGATTAAGATGTTCTGCCGATATTTCAAGTGAATTTTTTAAAAACATAATTATTTTTAAGACGGATAATACCGCAAATCCTATGTCAAATGACATGCTAGTTCTATATTGCTTTAAAGAAATCGATTGGGTAACGCTTCCCTTAACATAAAATCACATCATGACCAGGAGGAACAACTGACCCCTGTAACTTTGGTTATGTGTACGTGACCTTGAGGAGGTCACAAGGGACACACGTGGCGAGGTCTTCTCCTGTGTAGTTGTCATATCATTATCTCTGAACGGAATCACGTGTGAACTGCTATATCGGCCTAAGTGGTCAGCAATCATCGCTCACTTTATCACGATAATCTCGTGAGATTTGATGAGTATGACAGCATGCATTCCTTGCCATTATCTAGGACCCGATGACTGCCTATTCTACTGGTTTTTTTTTATTATTTTGTTTCGAAAAGCAATTTTGCACGAATATGCCCGTAATACCACTGAACTATTCCGTTATCTAGGTACATAGATGTTTTGTAAATATCGATGTTTGCAAAATAGAAAAATAATTACAATTGGATATCGTCACTTCAATTTACTACAGAAATGCCGTATTTGATGACTCGTGTATGCATTGGTTTTTGTTCTATCCCTTTACTACCGTAGTGGACCTTTATCGACATTGATGTTTTCGTTTGTATATTCATGCTTAAACTATAAGCTTAACCTAAAAAGTAAAACATAAAAATATACACATTGTAAAAACTTTTGTTTTGCCTTGATTCTGATTTCCACTACACTCGACGTACATATATAAAGTGGTCCAACAAGTTTATATTGTGTATTTACGTACTGCATTGTTATATGTATCTATCACTGAGAATAGGTACTGGTTGTCACGTCATTTTTTGATGTGTGTGAACGACTTGATATTTTTTCACCAAGTAATTAAGTAACAATCGATACCTGTGTGTAAGGGAAATGACCTTATTATAAGTAAAGAAGGACTATGTGACGTAGCCTTCCAGTACAGACACCATGTAAGTCGGTTGACAATACCCTTTAAAGCTTCCAAATACCACCCGTATCCCAACACCAATACTACTAAGCCCTCAAACGTTTTCCTTTTCCAGTGGGGCGATTTTCCTAACAAGTTCAATACTCCCAACTTGTCAATTAGCAATTGAGGATTGATTTCTCAATTTTCAAAATTGATTCTGATTAGAGATCGGGGTCATTTGATCTCTCATTTGTACAACTGTATCAGATAAACGATTGATGGGAATGGCTATGTTAATGTCATTTGTAAATAAGTAAACATCCTATTTATCAACCACACGCTTGAAATCAAAGCTTCATAATGATAACGTCAGTCCAGGACAACGGAAGTGTCCCATTAGGACTCCAGGTAACACGAGACACGTGCCTCCCTAGGGACGGAAGACACACAGCACGTGAGCCTAAGCGCGTAAGGAACACGATGATATTATAAAATATATGACTATCGCGTGATTTTGTGAGTTGATAGAAACACCAATGGAAAGTTGATGATGATGCTATCGGTGATAGCTGTACGGGTTAACATTAAATATTGATATGGCACTGTTGAATCCTCGAGATGGATCCTCGAGATGCCAATGAAGGGTATTAACCTATTTTATCATAAATATAGTATTGTTAACTTTGTGAGATTTATTTCGTCTGATAAATAGATATTGTACCCATATACCGTGGCTACATTGAGTCTATTATACCCCACATGACCCTACTTCGTTGCTAACAATTGAACTAGCCAGGATGATTAACTGATATGAAGCGTCTACCTATATTATGACTACGTCGATCTAAAACATAAAATCATAGAGAATAAAAATGAAAATATAACTCCAACAACAATTTCCAGAATGAATATAACACGTTCAATGATTGATGTCAATTATTGTTATTCATTCTAATTAATCTCCTGTATCAGGTTATTTTTAGAGTATCACTGTCCTCGGAAACGGAATACATGTACATGTAGTACCATTCAGTTTTATCAAAGTCCTTTAAGGGATATAAACTACTGAAAAATCCCAATTTTCCTTATAATTGTTTAAACGCATATAATTTTGGAAATGGAAGTTCAGGCTATATAATGGCTGCCAAATTATCTAGAATCTCTAAATAACAAAGTCTACAATGAATAGAAACGAAGTCTAGTTTTGTTGCACTATACGCATTGGACAACTTCTTTCAAATGTACATATATTGACGTACATGTACTTTTTTAATATAATCTCCATTCAAGGTTGAACTGAGACTTCAACATGACTGGGAACTCCGATAACCTTAAGTTTAAAACATTTTCCTGAAGAACACAACCCTGCTTTTCGTCTAATAGCTATTCAGAAGAAAAATTGCTCTGACAAATCCTCCGATTGATTGTCCTTGGCAAAGCATTCCTTAATGGCATATGCTTAAAAAGTCTTAAACAGTCCATGAGTCAATTTTCTTTTGATTAATTTAAGAAAGAAAGCACAGTTAAAACGTGTAAATGGGTCGAAATTGCAGATGCCTTAAGTTCTAGTCATTTCATATTACCCTTTAATAGTTTTAATGAAGCCGTTTGCAATAAAAATCAAGGGAGGAGTTGCGAATGATGTGAAGGAGATCTGATAAGACATAGAACACAGAGCAATATTGACCAGTCTCATGTGGAGTCCATATAGTGGCTGTGATGTTCAATTCAGCAGTAGCAGTATAACACAAGATTACAGAAGGAAAACTTTACCAGCAGTAGCAGCTTCAAAGGGTCTCAGCGGGGGAAAAATCACTTGTTGAATCTCGATCAATACTCATTGTATTTCTTTATCAACAACGGCAAAGGAATTGCGATTACACTTAATCCACTTCATTTACGAGCTTGAATCGGAAGAACCGAGATATAAGAAATTAAAGCTTTATTATGACATGGCTTACATTCGGGGAAAGGCAGGCGCTATTGTATTTCTTAGATAAAAGCTAACAACGGGATGAGAAAAGATAGCGAAATAAAAGGTCGTTTTTAGTATGTGTGGAAAACCTGTTTGTGGAATCATTAAACCACATCATTGCTGTTGTAGTATATAAGAGAAGATCTTATTCCGTTTACTGCTCATAGGAATAAAACGGGGAATTTGGTGTCGAAAATCCATCACAAGCTGTTATTGGCTATGGAAATGTAAATCCTCATGGCTTTGACTGAAAAACACATTAATTTATTCCATTGCTATACTGCATATCGGAGAACAGAAATAATCCATGTTATTATCAACGATGATATTTTCCGATATACTAATATGTATATGTATATCCTATAAAATGAGAGAGAATGGCACATAGATAGATACCGGATTGGAAGTGCATCTCACATACAGTAAAAGGGCTGTAAAGATGCATGTTAGATAGAAGATCAACACGACTTTGCGTGTTGCAACCACACTATCTTTTACAGACTATGACAGGCTACGATATCTTTGTAATAAATGACAGATAAGTCCTGGACATCCCCATCAGAAAAACTTATCCATTTCTAGAATTTAAGCTAAATATGTATATGTCCAAAACATTTAGAAAACTATTGAAACAGTTAACCTGTATAGTTTACCCCTTTGACCAAAATGTAGAAGAGGAAACTGAGGAAAATGAACGATATCGGGATTCACCACTTTGAAGAAGTTTATGTACCTTAGCATGATTTATCAGTTTCCGTGCAGAAAGAAACACAGTTACATTATGCATGTAGTAAGATTTAGTATGCAGCATATACCTAATGTTTTAACTTGACGGCAGCATATCTTGATATTGACAGGTACTGCATTAAGGCAGTAATCATACACTATATAAATACTTTAATGTAGCAGTGGGTCTTACTCACAGTAACGTTGAGATGTTCGGTGGCTTTCGTGTTTATAGGTCTATAGTACATTCAATCATCTCGAATTGACAATGAGGCACACCTAAACACGGACACATATACACTCGGTTTACTCTAACATAGTCAATATAATTTTCCAAACAAATACATCACATATCAGACAACTAATCCTTTTGTTTAACCATTTGCTAGTTACTTTCGATTGGATGACAGAGAAACCACCTTTCAAAGAAAACGAATTGGTTTGCTAAATTGAAAATAGGAGATAATTGCATAATTGCCGAAATGCTAGAGGAGTACCCGTATACAGAATTGGCAGTTTGGGAATTTCAATGTCCTTGGAATTAACCAGTCTCTTTTTTCTAGTACATGTACCATTCATTTCGGTGAATCGATGCATATATGCATGTGTGAGATTGCCCAACATGGTTTGTAACATTTCACTCAAAGTCAACTAAAGTTATTTATATGGCCTGACAAGGAAACTTCAAAAGATTCACCCGCAATTCTCAGCATTCCCGTATCCATTAACCCATCTGCTATTGAAATAAATATCCCCTCGAGAGCCTCATTTATGCTTCATTTAACGAGTGATGTCTACGCATGTGTAAAATTCATCCCAAGGGGAAGTTCAATGCTTATGTCTAAATTCAGAACCGATCATTATTGGCGATAAAATATCCGGACAAGATAGGTCATTACTTTGTTCGTTTGACTCGAAACAGGAGTGTTTCACAACTTATAAGTACACTGAATTCACATTGTAAAATAAAAATCATCTGAAATATCAGACTTGCCAATGTGCATTACATTTGATGTTAGATATATGGAAGTGAATGTCAGATTTGAAATACAAGACTAATGAAAATATAAACACATTAGAAGAACCCATTTCTACTGAAATATCTATCGTTAAAAGTATTTAAAACAAACCATAAGTTTTAGATACATTCAAGACAGAAACGGTATAGACGAATCTCAAAGTAAATGGGTGTTTATGCTTTTTATTATACCTCAAATGAGAATCCTGCATTCTGATTGGTCGAGAGATATTTTGTTATTTACACTATCACACGGCAGGTAACATTAGAACAATAGGAAACAATAGACACGTTCGTAGCAACCCCCTAGCAACGGATGATAGTGTATTTTTGACAGTGCAAAATATTAACCGCCCGAAAAAGATGCGCACTCGTTTCTTTTTTTTCGACGCCATCATTGTTTTTGAAGCGACGCTTAAAATTTTATCTAGAGCTATTTAGTAAAAGTTTTACCAAATTAGTCTATTGATCAATATATTTTTTTTAATTAAGGATGGAGCTTTCCGTATCCACCTTTTCGCTTACCGTCCAGCGCTATATGTTGTTTTTAAAAACCCGTCGGTGATTAGGTGAACGGAAGACATGCGATTTCAAGCGTCTTCGTGACGTTGCTTATGTTGAAAACAAACGACGGGACGAAACCAAAATCCATTGAGATTTACAAAAACGTTAAGATTTTAACAAACGCAGGAAACAAGACAACAATAATTTTCACTAAATGCTTATTGTTAGTATTCTTTTTTATAATGCAATGATAGCGCTACTGAGTAGAAGCTGATATGCTATTCTACTGCCGCCGGTGACTGTTCGACTTTTGCTAAAATCAGTTTCAATGTTTCAATAAATTGCAAATACTTGAAAACTAGTTTTGTTGCTAGACTTTTGGGATAATAAATCGGGTGACAGTGATATCCTCGGGGTGACACTAGGCACTGTCGCCCTCTAATGCAGGTAGTATTTATATAGAGTCAAACTATGTACCATTACACTATTGAGGTACCTTTTAGTGTTGTATATGTGAAGCCTATTTGTGGTTTGTATTCCTTTGTCTGAGGATCAAACTTCCAGCGTCAGAAAGCAGAAGAAAATGTCTTTATGATGTGAATTTACAAAAAGAGACATATTTCACAATGAACAAAATGACGCATAATCCCATATTCTCTGTCGATTTGTCAATTCTGATTTTCATTTATTTGTCAACGCATAATTATACGTGCTCTTTCTTGACCGGGAAACATGAAGTGATGGTATACACTTTCCCACATACAGGAGGCGCATACACTAACACATGCGCAGTGTGGCGAATGATCTTCTTTTCCTGGATGCACTGACCGTGAACAGCCATGCCAAGACTTCTGATGCGGTTTTTACAGTTCTGTGCCTAATATAAAGGAGTCGAAAATTTGGCAGACTAATTCTCGGAGTGTGCGCACTCGTGCATTATACGGCGTGGTCCTGTCATTCACAAGTCATCTGAGAGATTTTTATATTTGAATTCATTTCAGATTCTTATTTATCAAAATGAATTTTTAAAAAACCAGAAGGGTTCAAAAATCAGTCTGAATATACAGCATATTCCAGTAGGCTTAAGAATACATGATATAATGTCCAAAGATCTTTTATGTATATCTTACAAAAGTAAAGGGAATTTACACAAAAAAAGCCATTCAGGGAGACATCATTTCTCATATATCAGAGTTACTTCCCTTCGTTATGGAGTGAAACAGAAGGGAAGTAAGTTTGGCAGATCAGATTGGGAGACATGTGCAATATGCGTAAGTTAATAAAAAACTTTATTTCATTAATTCATATTCAATATAATTTAAGAATCCTTACAAGTTAATAGCATGCTACCTGGAATGTTTACTCCTAAGCGATCGTTCGTAAGACTGACAATTAAATCATTTTATCCTATCTCAATGAAATATAGATCTATATTTAATATTGACCGCAAAATTTATTCTTATTGAGTACATCTGTACCCAAAATAATGCATTTCGTCAAAGAGTTTAAGTTTTAAAATAAGTGTAAATAAATACAGATAATTCGTCAAATCCATTAGGAAACATTGACAACCTCTATTTATTCAGCTCTAAATTCATTTTTTTTAATAAATGATATACTATTGCCATATCCAGTTTGTATTGTAACAAACGAGTCCCGATTCATCAGCTGTGTTTTATTTTTGACAGAAACATAGACAGATTGATGGACTCTGCATGTAAATGTTTTATAAACACGAACGTTATGATGAATGGACATTTCTAATAGAAGACAACATCCCCATGGAGTTCAAGGAGAACGATTTTTCAAATCCGCCACTGAATCCCCCAATTCTAAAACCAGGGAAAACTCGTAGCACTGTACTATCCATCTTGATATTTTGAAGGGCGGTGATTTCTCATTGTGAAAAGTGAATTCTGAAATAGACCTGAAGACATGCGCTCGGCCACATTTTCTACAATGCGTTATCAATCATACCCTATATAACTTTATATTCCATGCGTATGTATACTTGTATACTGTGATAAATGTATGACAACTACTATATATTTCAAACTAGACACTATCGTTTAATCCTTGGGATGTTTTTGTATAATAATCGCTATGACGCTACATCTAGATTATTTTATCAAAAGGGAATGTTCCGAAGACGGAACTCGGTTATTGCCATGTTAATGTCATCTTTTGTTAGGAAAATGTAACATTACTGTTTAACACATTCCCAAAAAATACCACGATGATGGTTACACTCAACATACAAATGCCATCAAATAGTGCTACCCGAGTCTTCATGAATGATCTATCTCATGTGTAAATTTCCATTGATCCGATGGAAATTACCGAATGTTCCTCAGCGATAGGCCTATCACATATATGGAGGATCAACCCTGGAGACAGTCAGCGTGTTTTGACAGGTCATGCTAAACACTAATAGCTAAGCACGTGGTGAAAAATGCATTAGAAAAAACTAAGCCAAAGCATTTATTAGTGGCATCATTGTCATCTTTATTAATGTTGTGTTTTTTTTTTTTTTTTTAACTTTTCGAATGAAAATATTGAACTTTCGACAGAAGTGAACTTTGAAGAGTCATTGACACTTGCTATGGCAGTGGTGGTAGGATGGAGCACGGCGATATCTGTGTAACAAAGAAGTGCGGCACTCGGTAACACCAGTCAGAAGTATCTCATTACAACGCCATAAACGATGACTTGGATTTCAGTAAAAGCATTTGTGAAGGAAACATTACTTCCCATGCAATAAAAGGCAGCATGAAATTGTAGAGACTACAATTATTTAGAAGCGCGGTTCTGCAGACAGCGACATATTCGGTGACATAAATAGTTCGCATCTTATAGTGAGAGTCGAATTCAGATGTTAATGCCACGAACGACGGAAACAGAGCACTAACACGTTACTATTAAATATTTTGTATATATACAAAAGAGGGCATCACTATACCTCAATTATAGATATCCCTAGCTACACCGACAGCTATCTGATTTCACGTAAGCGTTTAATGTAAACTTGTCATTAGCAAGACTGTATTAATTCCCCTTGTAATCCATCTACATGTCACAAGACAGCCAACAAACAGTCTAGGCCAAACTGAAATAAACAGGAATTTCTTGACGTGAATTTTCCGTGATTACACGATGAAGCATTGCCGATTTAATAGCGTTCATATTAAGATGTAACTTGATGTATTACGCGTAAGGATTTAATGTCTTACCTTTCAACTTGTTTATATTGAGGCATTATCTATAAATGTCAACATTTATCGCATCTTTATTACAGAATTTTAGAACTAGGTCACCGAACTTCTTTGTCTTTAAGATCTAGCGCAATGACGTAAACAGTAATAAATCTAATCAATAAATCGGAAAATGGATTTTTTATATCCGGACCTAAGGCTGACATCAGGGCAATTGTCTCCGAGTGTAGGGTCAAGGAAGAAAAATGTATAACTAGATCGATTAGGTTCAATGGCGTAGCATGTAATATCGGAAGGAGTGGTTGTGGTTTTCAGATAAATGATGTCAATTTTATAGCCAGTACAGATATAAATGGACCAAAGTTGTGAAAATAATGTCATAAATATTCATTCTGAATGTCCCACAGTAATGACTTGGTTGGCATAGAAATCCGAGAAGGTAATATCATCACTCGTTTTTAACAGTTGGTGCAACCTACGCATTTTTATCTAAGCATTCAAGACAATGCTATTGCAAAAAAGTGAATGATAGGTTATTTTAAATAACTAGACTATCGTTCAAAAAGGTAGTTCATGTTGGCAAGGAAAAAGAAATGTATTTCAAGCGTAGTAAACAATTTATCTAGGTGTAAGTATAGACCTGATTGTGCTATAGAACAGAAAATATGTAAACTTTATCATAGGGTATGGAAAGTTCCAGACATTCTGTATATATTCAAGCATAGTACCATACTAATCCTGCAATGCCGATTACACTACCGCTGTTTTTGGTTAAAACAAAAACCAAATTGAAAAAAAAATAGATAAAAACAAAACAAAATGTCAAATCAATTCCCCGCAATTAAAAAAGAAATGAAACAAAAAACAAAAACAAGCCAACATCCGCATTGATATTCTTTAAACAAAGAGGAAGAAATCGTTTTCTTTAGATAATATCCCTATTTCAAACCAAATTCGAAACAACTATCCGGAAATTAGCAGCCTTGCGTCAGAAATTAGCTTTTATTATATGGCTTGTCTGCCTTAAACCTAGACAGAATCGGCAAGCTCGCCCAAGACTCGTCATTCGGTGGCCCTTCCCTCTCCTTTCATTTACATATGTATAGAACATTTTAGTGGCGCGGCTCACATTTTGCAAACACGTGACATTGATTCAAAAAAACAAATCTGGATGTGCAAACAAATTTGCACTTTTAAGCTGCTATCACGCGTGAAATTTATCGGGATATATAAAAATCATGTAATCATTTTCGTCTACACAATTCTATAGTGGTGGATTCAGGTATACTTATAAAGCTTTAAGTTTTCCGGTTCAAAACGTATTCCGAAATCACCTTCCGGATATTTCATTCCGTCAGTTGGTAATATAAGTACAATATTGCAATTTATTTCCGCACACGATTATTACCATAACCGCTCCAAAGTGATGTGAATCTGCTAAATGTCTTATACTTGTCTTGTACATGAAATAATGATACATCTCAATGTGTGCTTCTTATGTTATTGCAATTTCTTTTTCTAATTTTATTAAAAATGATAAAGAAAGAAATTACTTCACACATAAAACAATACCAACACGTGTGCATATTGAGGCAAAATGTTGCTGAATCATTGTCTTTAAATGCTCATCGTTTTAAGTTTTTAATCCTATATTTTGCAGAATTGATGTAACAATCGTAACACCTAGCTAGGCAAACTAATACCCTAGTATGTATACATGATATGACCATTGTGCAGTAACTAACCACCGGTCTGTGGGGCGGCGTTCACTCGCTAGGCCTATGTCGTAAATTATCAGATTTATGAATATTCATACCAAAGAATATGTCTCAGGGAGTACATATGTACTGTTATATATAATGAAAAGATCCGCATTGACATCTAAGAACAGACGGAAAAAGAAATACTGTTTCTTAAGACAACACGTTTTATTTGTATTGGGGACATTTGTCGATTTAGCAATTTCACGCAAATTAATTGTTTCCAAACTAGTATATGGAAAAATACATTGGAAGAAAACATTAACAGGATGGCTGGGTCCGACCGCAGGACATAAATACGTCTGAATAAAAATGTAGGCGGGATGTACTAATTTAGGAAACTACATGGAATCGATTTTTTGAGTATTCATACGCGCGGAAGGAGATTCTATGGGCATTGTTAGCTGAGGAAAATAGACAAATTGCAGGCACATGTTACAATAAAGTAGCATTACCAGAATCTATTTAGAGGACTCGATCGAAGGACGCATATACATGTCGAATCGGGTGCATAATTAATTAAAACCGCATCCATGTAAGTCTAATATCAGCAAGTCTTGACACTGACATCCCGGATATCCGACATTCTATCGATTAATTGGGCCTGATTTGAATGATATACAACATTGTAAATAATGCTAAAGATCCGATAAATGTTCTAATGGATGAGTTTTATGCAAGGTCGAATAAAGTAATAAGATTAGACCATGTCTCTTCCTACGCTGCGTGTATTAAATCGCCAAGTTTCTATACCGGACGTAATTTGTGCGCATGGTCATGGCACGTGCTAATCAGGGGACATGTCGATACACAAATATGTATGTACAACTGTCGGGGCTGTCTCGGTGGTAAATGATTGATTAAAAAGGGGGTTAGTCGTTAGACAAAGGACGATTATAGATTAGTCGTTCCGGCATACAATAACAATATAATATTCAGTTGTCTGACTTTATCGATAAAGAGAGTAACATCAATTTCAAAAAATATCCTAAATTATTTAAACATAACATCGGTGTTATTCATCATCACATGTTTGGATTTTTAGCTAGTGTAATTTCACATTGCTTTTATAGGAAAAAATACTTCATTAACTTGATGATATCGATGATATTGCGAGATGCCCATATGAAATACTGGCATACAATCGTAGTTATGAAGTAAACTTCTGGTATAGAGTTAACATACCCTCGACACCATGAATATTTACCAATCTTATTTGGAGGTGAACACACCTTGTAAATCGTATGAATCCTATAGAATACCACACTACTATAGACCTCTTTATCATTTCTAATTTATTCGAGTTCCTCCCCCTTAGACATTTCAGTGGATACAAGGGTTTTCAGGACAATTATATCAAAGAAATCATCTTCAGGATTTATAATGCTCAATGAGGTGTGAACGAGTGGACATGGCGACGTCAGTAGCTATCATAGAAAGGTTATCCGTTTTATAGACCATATATACTGACGACGTCAGTAGCTATCATAGAAAGGATATCCGTTATATAGACCATACAATGTGATATGTGATGTATTTACTAATGAACTTTCAACAAAAGACTGTAACGTTAAAGACGTTAAAAGTATGAAACACCTTAAAGTGTTATAAATGTTTGTGTCACGCTGCATATCAGCTCTGCGTCGACTGATTTCGCTGAAGAATACATCTCTATTTATATTTCTTTATCAGAAAGTCGAAATTGAATCCACAGAAATTTGTCAAAATGTGACATTAATGAGTTTGAGGAACTAAATACATGTCTAACAGCTGTAGCGGAAACACTAATGAAACAGTTCCTATGCCGCTATATCACATCATCCGTCATTACCGGAGAAATCAACATCATATAATCACCACGTGAAATCAAAATCAGCCAATCAGCTTCATCCTTTGTTCTCATCGCGCACAATGCACGCGCCAAATTGTCATCTCTGACATCACATTATATAAAGACTGAAGGTATGCTTTGTTTGCACCATAACAGTAAAAAATACAAAGAAACATTGACGTGTATAAGATCTCTTATTCCAATTTCATTAATGAATCACGTACAAAAATGTATATATCTCTGCTTGTTAATGTGTTTTCTAGAACGAATCAAGTTGGTATTATATTTCAAAGATCGTTATAGATATATGTGCAACATCTAATGAGCTTGTTGAAACCAAAAGTAAAGTACAGATATAATATGATAAGTCTTCATATTGGTAGGCAAAAGTAAAGTACAGATATAATATGATAAGTCTTCATATTGGTAGGCAAAAGTAAAGTACAGATATAATATGATAAGTCTTCATATTGGTAGGCAAAAGTTGTGTACATATAGAATATGATAAGTCTTCATATTGGTAGGCAAAAGTAGTGTACATATA
The DNA here is from genome assembly GCF_041381155.1 of Argopecten irradians. Lineage (NCBI taxonomy): Eukaryota > Metazoa > Mollusca > Bivalvia > Pectinida > Pectinidae > Argopecten > Argopecten irradians. The sequence goes on along the minus strand of NC_091146.1, from coordinate 8,314,398 downwards.
GAATATGATAAGTCTTCATATTGGTAGGCAAAAGTAGTGTACATATAGAATATGATAAGTCTTCATATTGGTAGGCAAAAGTACTGTAGACATAGAATATGATAAGTCTTCATATTGGTAGGCAAAAGTAGTGTACATATAAAATATGATAAGTCTTCATATTGGTAGGCAAAAGTAGTGTACATATAGAATATGATAAGTCTTCATATTGGTAGGCAAAAGTTGTGTACATATAGAATATGATAAGTCTTCATATAGAATATGATAAGTCTTCATATTGGTAGGCAAAGGTGCTGTACATATAGAATATGATAAGTCTTCATGTTGGTAGGCAAAAGTACTGTACATATAGAATACGATAAGTCTTCATATTAGTAGGCAAAAGTACTGTATACATAGAATATGATTAGTCTTTACCTATTACCCAAAAGGAAACGTTGATGAACTAGTTTATGATTAAGACACTAATCCTAGTCAAACATTTAAGATTTTGTACTAAATTAGGCATACCGTATTAGCATTTTTTCATTGTATTTGTTTTAACAGAAATAAAAATGAAACAATATGGTAAATAAAAAATGGAACAATACCAAGAGATGTTTTTATAAAGAGTGATACAGATATTTCGCGTATAGCATCAACCAATATTTCTATTGGTTGATCAATTTATGTTATCATTTCATAACATAAAATATGACGTCATCGTTTGTAACCTCGTCTGATTGGCTCATGCAGCAACATTATGATTTCAATGAAAGTCTGCAGCTAATGACAGTTGAAATTGCACATGAACTTTAAGAATTGAGTTGTGCAGATGTTTATGTTAGGAAGATACAACTCACATATCAGAATGATATCCGGTCAGAAAACAAACTTTACGGTTTATTTAGACTCGATTTTGTGTTATTCAGTGTTCTATATCTACACAGTTTGCCGATTTATCCAAGTTCGTCCTTCAATAAGTTACTAACTCTAGCTCTAAACATGAAAACAGTCATGAAATTTCGCTGGGTGTTATGCGGTGGCTTGTTTTTTCTTGATGCTTGGTCCGGAGCAACTTTAAGTTTACAATATGTATATCTGATTCAGATACAATATACATGTGTCTTTCTGATGTACGTCACGCTAATGTCAAGCTTCTGCAGATTTTGCTTGAGGATATGCTGGATTAGTGTTTATCAGTCGAACAATTAGTTTCTATTCGCCGCGTCATAAACAACTTAAGATAGATTTGTACAAGTATGTTGTTATTGAAATAATATTATATCCATCACAATGAAACATGGCTCTGATGAAGACCTTCTGGACATCTCTACATCTGAGTCTATACTTTCGTTAATGTACGAGGATGACCAGAACACCATCTAGAATTCTAGGAAAAAACAGCCACGTTCATTCAAACCGAAGCCAATAATGGCGCCGGAGCCATCTGCTTTGTGAAAACATGAACAATTTGTTGGAACTCTTTTGTGTTGATACTAATTCTACGCTGACAAGCGTGTGTCATATTAGCGCCAAACTACGACCAATAAATTGGCCAGAGCAGTGACCAGTGGTCACCTCTGGACCCTTGATTTGTAGTCATTGTGCTGTGTAAACGCTGGTTCCGACACGGCAAATGAAATCACGATGTCAAGTAGCCTGAGACCTGTCAGCGAATAGAGACAACATCTAGCATCTTCTATATATAGCTGATACCGGAAATTAGTTCCGCACCGAAATGTATTCTGGGATTGAACGTGAAACAATTGCGAATCATCCGGAAATACACTGCACGCGAATGACCAAGTGAAATGTGGGTCGGTATATAGATAAGTGTGACAGTTCTGTGTGATAGATATATATTACAGTACTCCAGGAAGGCTTTACCAGCCGTATTCTGACTGCGACATTTTTACTATCACAAAGATCTTGTCCTTAATGCTATCACGCGTGTGAAGTAGTGTTTTCTTCATCATATCCAATACCGTTGTTTCTTTAGCAGTGTTTGGTAATAGAATATTGTAATATAGCATTGTATGTTCTGTATTACTTTGGGTGATGGCGTAAGAATACGCCTTTTCCATATTTCAAAATTATACAAAATATATTCTAAAGAGATTTTGCTTTGAATGTACATGTAGCTTGGGAATACATAACATTTTCGCCCGCTAGTATAACTATCCAATGCATGTGTCAAACTTTCGTATAATGATTGTGCTCTCATGCGTTTCGGATGTGGATTAAATGTACATTTTATATAAGTAATTTCCCTTCCCTATTCGGTCACACTACAGCAGGGCTAATTTCCCTATTTATTCTGTCTCCGATGAATTAATCTATTGTTACTGTCGCTATTGACAATATGTCGAAGTAATGAAGCCAGAAATTCATTATAAAGGTAACAGTAGCCTGGAAAATATAGCAATAAAGCAATGAAAGAAGACGCGCGTAAATATAATTATGCGTTAGTTGTAACATCCGCTTGGGTCATTGTATAGATCTTCAAGGTCATGCATGGGTCAGAGGTCAACGGTGGTCTGTGGCGGTAACACCTGGGTTTATATTGTCTGTTTAGCCTCAGTAATGCGATAAATATGTTAGTGTTGGGCTCTGATCGGCACTTCGTGATGTAGGTATCGATTAGGGCACTAACGGGTAAAATGTATACAGATGGGATAACAGTAGTCACAGTAGATATATAGGGAGTCAGAATCAACAGAGAAAATGTAAGTAAAATATATACAGAGGGGATAGCGGTAGTCACAGTTGATACAGGAGTCAAAATCAAAGTATAGATATGAATATATAGCTTAAACAGTCACATGTAAAGGTATACTTAAATATCTAAAATGGGAAACAGTATTTATTTGGGAAAAATAAAATAAAATAAAGTTTACCGAAATCCCTGTTTGAGTTTTTTTGCTTTGTGTACTGGAATCAAATGTAATGGTGCAATTGGTTCGATTACAAAAACGTAATAGAGAAATTATCAAGTTGCATAGATAATTTAATTGACTAAAACATTGTTTATTGTGCAGTTTTAATAAAAATGGACTTTACAATGTGATGCTAGTTCCATGAAATTGAAATCAACCAATCTCATAATAGAAATAGGAAACAGAAATGTATTTTACGGAATGACAACGCTCTTTTCTCAGCTGAAGGTTCAAATTCCAAATTAAATCTACTTCTCGCCAAAACAAGCTTTTAAGTCTATCAAACAAAAGAGTTTTTAAAACATGGAAGATTCACTGAACAAATTACAATACAGACGGAATGACATGGAATAGTGTGATGATGACCATGTGACTTCCCTACAAGTATTGTCTAGATTTGAGTGTTGTGATTTGAGATCCCATAGACATTTCCCCTACAGCTATTACAACATACTTATGACCATGAGTACCAAAGTCTTTGTGTTTTTTTTGACGTCGCCCGTCAATTTACTTATTATGTTTACCGATTTATCGTATTTAACAAGCTAGTCCATCTGAACGACATGAGTTTAGGACTACCAAACAAAAACAACATGTTAGAAGACCTCGTTAGGCATTTGACATTTTAAACAGCCATAAACCACTTGAAACGTTTAACGAGTTAATGACATGTTTTCATAAGATTTCACTAAACTATTAACAGACAATGATTGGTCAATTCAGATGATGTATACATCATTTGCAAGGAGACATGCCGGAAAAAGCTACTTATTGTAGAAAAGTTTGCAAAATAATGCATGGATTAGTTCATTAACTACATTTCGTCATTTTATTCTCTTTTGACACATGAATGGAAATTAATGCAATTATCAGTTAATGACAATAATCAATATACATGTAAATCCACATTCAATCACTTTAAAATTATAACCAATTTTACAAACGACAGCATTTCTTAAGCTGGACACAAACATCAAATGGATGGTGCATTTTCCTAAAGGATACTGGCATTTCCCTTCTGAACGTTAGACAAGAATAAAAATCGTTTCGTAGTTCAGGCTCTAATTCAATTAAGATATATATTTGACATTGCTGCTACCTAAACTAATTAGAGAAGTACTCAGAGGCAAAACTGATTACACAACTACGGTGTACATTGATAACAAGACATCTTTCATGACACAGCTTTGAAGGGCTTGCTGCAAACATGACCGTCGCTTTATTCCGTATCAATGACGACACAAACAGACATGCGCGCTAGCATTTCCTCACTTTCAAATTAAGGATTCTGCGGACCAAACAGAAATTGAATTATGGGTAATTAGTTTGTAAGACTAATTAACTTAATTAAGTCGTAGCCTAATGAGTGTGGTGCGGTAATTATGTGTTCTCGAGAGCTCCATTTAGGTTGTCACGAGCTTCATTTGTCTCTATAAAGGAAAGTTTTTGTCCGATTCTAGGGATTAAAACAGACTAAAATAAGGATGTTTTAACAGAAGAACGGAATACACAAAAGAGATTTCCATAGCAACTGCACTTTCGTCTAATTAAAAAGTTCAGTAAAATATTGAAATGGTGACTTCACTTCAATTTTAATTTGAAGACTTATCCAATGCTAGGATCAAAAACACTTGTGTATATTTTTAACTGTATTTTGGAAAATTCAACTTGACAAAGGGCCCTTAGTATGACAAAAAGTTATATTAACAACGAAAAACCGATTGTATGTGAAATCTTTTGTCAATATCAATGACAGTAATGGGGCAATTTACAAAGAGTTTGTTAAAAATGGTTTAATACTAGATAGAATCACGATTCTGATTGACAACCCAAATCTTAAAACTGTTTATTTTACGTTTCTATGGTATTTAGAATTAATATAAATCCGAAATCTGATATTCAAAATAAAGTTTATAGTGTCATGTCAAAAATAACAACATAAACCGTTATTCAAGGACAGTGAGCAGATTAATACTGCTATTTACTTACAAAACTGATAATTTTATATTTAATTATATTTAAGCTATGTGTCAGTTAATTAATAATAATAAATGAATATACGATGACATTGTTTTGATCCATCTAGCATACATCGACATATCATAGCAATAAATGGAACATGTATTCAGTATTGTTCCTCATTGGATAAGAAGCGACAGTCATCGATAAACTTGGTCATTCGAGGTCTTATCTCGGGAACATAATTGTTAGGCCATTGTATAATTCCACACATAGTTTAATTATATCTAATCTAGAATCGACCCGTCTCACAGTTGTCGCTACATTTGCCATGTCTGTCAATGAGGCACTTACATTGCAATGATATGAGATAGTAGTTATTGAAAATGTTAGACACAAATAGTCGATAACAGCAATTACTTGACGGAACTACTAAGGATGGGTAATCAAATCAAGTGTAGGTACAATTGCTAGCGTACGGGATAATTGATAATTACATACATTTATCGATTATATTTATATAACGTATGTCAGAATCGGCACATCTGGGTAATCAAAATTGATATTTAGAATGGAATGAGAGCAGCAGAATAGTCAAAGGAAATGATATTTAATATTACTGTATACTTGAAGCCTTTAAATGATTGTAATACGCTATAGGATGAGATACGGTGTGAAAACCGAGTTGGTAGATGATGCGGGATAAAATGGATTTCTGACGTTTTTTTCTGGATTAAAAAAACAACCCTTATGCGTAAATCGGAAACAGATTTTGCAGTGTGTCTATGGTTCAATGGGTTAGACACAGTATAAATAAAAAAAATAACAATGTTTCAAATATTTCATTTTAAGGGGAAAGGCAATGAATACGTGTCTACAGGGAGATCATTTCCAACCTATTTCTGCACCTAAACAGCATTTTAATAATATATTGTATCAAGCAGTATGCAAAATGAGTTCACTACATGCAAATAACTTAAATCATTACGATATATGCTTTATTTCTGATCTTTCGATAACCTTTTAACAACCTTTTTGAAATATATCATCTAAGTTACTGTACATTGTGCTACTCTGCGACATGTGCTATGTGTCATACAAAACTATTAATTTTTCCGAAACTATAAAATTTTGCTGTTGAAGATGGAAGTTACTACGACGGTCATAATACAGTCGCAGGGATAAAATAGTATGATCATTGACAAGGCGGTTTAATTTGATGTCTTGAATGACAATACATCTCGTATACTTATGTAATTTTATCCCTGAGTACCCAGAACAATTCGAACAAAGCGATATGCCAGATAAAGCGGTTTCACATGAATAAATTACGTACCAAGCTTATCGTACGAATATCGCCAAGTTAGTATTTAATACTTCATTAGCGATGGTGCTAGAGGGACATTATCAATAATTGACGAATTCCTGCCGAAGTACAATAGATGGGGGATTGGATTATATATAGGAATAATTGGTTATTAACAAATACTAACAGGTGCTGTTTATCAATTAGTGATCCAGCACATGTCAAATTCGGCACGTTTGGGTATTAAAAATGGATATTTAGAAATGAACGATAATCTGTTTAGCGGTCAGAGGTAATGGTATTCAATCATAATGCATATACTCCAAGTCTGAATAAGTCAAAACAAGGGGAGATAAACACACGTAAGGGTGTCGAGTTCTTGTAAACCCCTATTGTTCTGGCGCTATTGATAATGCTTTTAGATTACGTCAAGATTAAGTCTTTCAATTGTCTGTTTTTATTATTATCAACTGTATTGTTTAAGAAAAAGCAAAACGTATTTATTATAGCGGCATTGGTCAATCAGTTGGGAATAGACGCCATTATAAGAAAAGTAACCTGTCTTATATAAATATATTTTTGTATTACAATAAGTTTAATTTTGCATAAGGACAAGAGCTTTGCTATTTAATCATTTTCCTTGATGGTTACTAACAGATGAATTCGCACGCCAACTAAACGTATTAATGTTACATTTCAATGGTAGTTTAACCATGCCAACATAAGGTATAGACAACAAACCACTAATCCCCGAACGCCTTCAGTTTAATGTATATCCCTCGATCGTTAGATCTCCTCAGTATGGCCTGATCGGTACGTTTTATAGATAATACTAGTACTTATGGAGAGTGAATGTTCTTATTACGTAATCACACATCATAAGTACCTTTCATATATCTAAATCCGCATTGTAATTATAATCTTATTGCCAAATGTAGACACAAATATCTTTGCATGTTTTTTCTAAATTGTTTGAGCATTTTCTATATCATACATCAGTATATTTGCTTGTTTTCTACATGCATATAAAATGAATAGAATATCTAACTATCACTACTCTGACGTGCTTCTACACGCCTCATCACCACATCGACCGAGATCAAATAGTCCCTACATTGCACGTGTTTCAAACCATGCACTAGACCTGACTGACAAGAAACACCGTTTCGGGTCAGATACTTCCCTTGTAATGTGGGGGCCAATGATATCAGTAGCATACACATGCTGGGTTCCCAGAGTAGCAGGGAGTCTCTGGTTAAAACACTATTGTGTTACACATAAACGCCGACACGTGTTTCTCCGCGGATCACACAGTGGATTTAATATGTTTGTAGATGTAAAATAGACGCAAAAATTCCAAAACAACGTGTGCATTACCATACTGGTCCGGACAACACAACACCTCTAGCTATAGGTTGTCGCCCTTATCACCACTTGATAAATAAGTTCATTTCGTACGCTTGTCTGATTTTAGTCATTGGTACCATATTTTAACTGAATGTACATTTTGTACATGTTATTAACTTCATTATCAAAGTTACTCTTCCTTTTGAATTCAGCAGGAACATAAACCCACAGTTGCCATGTTTCGTTGGATTCGCAACTTATACTTTTAAATAATCTTATCGAGTATGCAAAACAAATAATAATATTCGTGCAAAAATCAAGACAAGAATTTTAGCACAAAGAGAAAACAAACTTGTGGCGGAAGAAGTTCGTGATAATCTAACTAATGCAGTTTTATGAAATCCGATGCGCGTGTTTTCAGAAAAACAGAAGGCCAACATTTGTATATGTTATATAATGTTTTACTTACTTCTGGTATATGTTATATAATGTTTTACTTACTTCTGGTATATGTTATATAATGTTTTACTTACTTCTGGTATATGTTATATAATGTTTTACTTACTTCTGGTATATGTTATATACTGTTTTACTTACTTCTGGTATATGTTGTATAATGTTTTACTTACTTCTGGTATATGTTATATAATGTTTTACTTACTTCTGGTATATGTTATATAATGTTTTACTTACTTCTGGTATATGTTATATAATGTTTTACTTACTTCTGGTATATGTTATATAATGTTTTACTTACTTCTGGTATATGTTATATAATGTTTTACTTACTTCTGGTATATGTTATATAATGTTTTACTTACTTCTGGTATATGTTATATAATGTTTTACTTACTTCTGGTATATGTTATATAATGTTTTACTTACTTCTGGTATATGTTGAAGCCTTTTGAAGAAGTTCCCCATAATCATGATCCTCCGGGAAGTTCTCGTCGAATTGTTCATACCTTGGCTGAATGTTAAATGTGCTCTTGAGCATATAGAATATGGGTTCCACGGCAAAATAACAATCACTTTTACCAGTACCCTTTGCTCCCATATTTTCATGAAAAAATAGTCCAATATTTGTCCAATTAAAAGCCTTAGCCACTTCTTCCACAAATTCGGCATTTTTAGCGAAAGATCCTCTGATGCGTGTTAATAGTTTATATTCCGTTTTGTTATCAAAAGCTCTTACCGCTGCACCTGCGCTAATAACCGGAATATTCCAATAAGCGGAAAATCTTGCTATGGGTGCAGCAGCGTAATCACACGCTGGTCCAAAAAACACATCGACCTCTTTGTCCACATAGAGGTCTATTGCCTTCAGTGGGCCTATAGTCTCAGAACACTGCGAATCGCGATAATTCACCACCAGTTTGTGATTCGGCAATTTTGTTGAATTTTCTATCGAATCAATAGCATATTCAATGGCGGGGAGAACTTTGTTTTTGATGAAGAGATGGTCTCCTCGAGAAGGCAGTATCACCCCTAATTTTACTTCCTGTTTTCCAAAACAACTTCCGCAGATAAGAAAAAGCGCAAAATAAAATAATATCTCCATATTCATTAATTGATATATTGCATAAAAGTCACGTCCACCTTTGCGTTGCGTTTTTTTATCCAGTCCCATTTTTGTGTTTCCTCATGTAAAGATCACATGATCTTTCTGAGAAAATTGTTTTCCGTTTCATATGCGGCGCGAATCATTCTACTTTAATGACACACCTCCCTGAGTTAAGATACCATTTACAGAATCGAAGACTTCTTTAATTGCATTTTGAGCTGTTACCTGATACATTACATGCTTCATACAATATCTATAATTATTTCCTGTTGTTTCATTTCTGTAGCCTTACTCCGTGATATTAATAAATCGTGTGATTCTCCTATATGTCGTCGATGCTTGCGCACTTTAACATTCCACTTTCAACACATTTGGTTCGCCTACAATTCACTGTGTATTGCTGCTTGAGAAGCAGCCACTATCCTCGCGGACAAGCCATTCCGTTGTGCAATTCGTTTGAATTCTCTTACAGACTTAACGTTGTTATTCTAACTACTGCTAATATGTTCTTCATAAATCCGATCATCCTAGACTGGCCACTTAATGGAATGCGTGTAATCCAAGTCGACTAAACGTTTGTCATTTATTGATATTTCCACAATAATCCTCGATCGTCTGCTATAACAATGGTGAAACGGACAATTAGCGGATCATCCACATAGATAGCAGATTGATATCAACATCTGATACACCTACCTGAGGTATCATACTAAGGCCAATGACATGCTATAAATGATTATTTGTAAATATAAATTGAATATTATCACCAGGTGAAATTAATTTAATTGTTCGTTATCTATAAATTCAAGAACAATTAACTACATATGTTTAAGCCAAAGCTTAAAAAATAATTGTATTTCTTATTTGTCGGGAGAAAGTACCAGTTATTTCATATAAAAACATTGAGACAAAGAGAGTTTTTTTCAAAGCTAGAAATACTAATGTGATACATGTTTAAATTATCAAAAGTGTTTATTTAATTAATTAGTATCCAATGTCCTACAAAATAGAGAATTAAGTTGTTTCTAAATGTTTAATGGTTAAATGTTATGTTCTGCAATGTCAATAATATGTTGAGATAATTTTCTTTCGGCTATTTTGAGTAAAAAACCGATTTAAACATTATGTTAAATCATCACTATATATACGAGTATTATCATATCCCTGTCTTTAGTTTTAAAGCACATCATTTATCACACCAAGTTCATGTTAAATATGTAGTCCAATAGTGACATATAATGCCTACGAATTTCAAATATTTATTTTAGTATTAATTTCGTATTTATATAATAAAGTATTTAAAACATGGACATCGATTATATGTTCTTATAATCAGTTGTCAGTTATACATTTACACACTCTAACAATCGTATCGCTTTGTATAAAAATATAAGTTTTGATTCAATAGTTATTTATAGAAACGGCATGTTTATAAATACTTCTTTGTCATATTTACCTGTAAATACCTTGGATACCTTGCCTAACTCCTTTAAACATTTCATCGACAGCTCTAATGCTATGATTCTGCATTCACACGTGTATACATGTATTACATGTATATCATACCTTTATGTTATATGAACAATCCATTAAGTCATCTAACTGCTTCTGATATAAACTGAAAACCTACCTGTAGGATTTGTACCTGTGCGTTAATCAGATGAAACTGAGATAATCCGTGTTCGCAGTAAGACCATTATTATCACAAATAGTGTTGTAAAATGTGTGATAGCCTTAGTCATTAACCTGGTGGCAACATTGAAATACGTAACACATCCTGTGTATCGCCAAACAACACAACAATTGTAATAAAATCACATTATCACATAAGTAGTCTCGGGTATAGTCAGGTTTTAAATCTATTTTGACGTCGTGACATTTCACCTTCACTCTAGTTAATATTATTTCTTTGTGATGATGAACGTTTACTCCGGTGGTTTTAAAATTAATCCTACATTTGTGTTTATCTGATGTCCATCAGCAATGCTAACGATATGGACGTCGACCTAACTACATAATGTCATCCAAATGTTCCAATCGAAGTTTTTAATTATATCGCATATCAAGACAAACACTTATATGTCGAAACCAAATGAATTGAAACACAAACCATCGTCTTATTCCTTGTTAATAGTTATTGGTAAATATGATAACGTTCAAGTTCGATATGATATCGCTATAGTGATGTCACAAAACAGATTATACTCCAAGTGAAGGTAAGAAACATACTGACACCCCACGACGTAAGAGTTCGGCACTCCACGAAGACCATCCGACAAGAAAGTGTTTAGCGACTAAGAGTAAAGCTTAAAGGTAACCTGCGAAAATCCAGAAAGGTATGTTTAAAGATGATGTCATGTGGACGTCCTTCAGCTACTACAGAACCAAACTTAGAACACTCGGATAAGGTTGAGGCCACCCCAGTATACCTACACCTAACTGTACCTCTCATCAGCTGACGTACGTGACAGTATTGTGGATGTTGAGGCTTCAGTGGACAGATATAAAGGATCAGTCCGTGCTCTGTAGCCGACAACCAGTATAGCTGTTCAGCAACATAGTGTCATGGTAGTAATGTTTGCTTTTCTTCCTCAATGGCGGGGTTTTATTCTTAACTAAACCATAGCATGTTTGTACTCAAATAAATCGGAATTGCAAATGCTAAATGTATATATATTACTTTTTATATTTGTTTTGAAAAATATGTAATAGAAGAATGAAGATAACAAAGCTGTGTGTGGTTGTAGTGTGATCTGACGACTCGCGGCAAATTCTTACAGATGATTTAACTTTGTACGTCTACGTTGTGTATAAACAGCTCACGTTACTCTCGAAGAAAGTGATTTAAATATTTCTGCTATATAAGCCAATATTCAGTTGTATGCTCTGATCGTATTAAACCACTTTGATGCGCTATACTAGACCTAACTCCTACATGTCATCAAACGAATGTTTTATTGGCCTTTCGCACGCTAGGAGAAATTTAAATTTGTATTATTTGCTACTTTATATGAATGATTTGATTCCGTTTCCCGTTATACGATTTCAAATGACGAGCACACATCTTTAACTTCTCAAAATAACACTCTATTGCAATCGTGTGTACAAATTAATCCAGTTATATTTCAATGAGGATTTCTGATGTTTATAATAAACATAATAAATGTATTCGCATAAAGTGAAAATGCCTTGTTAGCTTAACCATTCTGATACTAATAAACCTAAGTGTAAAATATTATACAAGGAAACGCAATAATTAAAAAATTGTAATTTATGATAAATTCTACAGTCTGAGAATTCATTAAAGGAATATGTTTTTATAATTATCTGCTTAAAATCTTCCATTCAGGCCTATTTTCGATAGTTATATCAAGATAACTATGCTCCGTAATATGATAAAAGAATTTATAAATTCTGTTTCTTTGAGCTTAACCATGTTCCAGCAAGAGTTGTATAGCAACACCTAAGACGTGATGTGATAGTATTACCGGCAAGGTGATCTATCATTTATAACGGTAATCCTAAGGAAGGGATATGTTTGTCGTATATCCTGCCAATCGCGACATGCATGTATTGCATAGCGGACAACATTCCTTCTGATCTTTAGGAAGGTGTTGAAGAGAAATCAGATGCACTTTCCCTTTGATAGGAATGCATATGTTTAAGTTGGATCAAGTGCACGCGTTTTCTTATTTGAATAAAAGAAAATGAGGATTATAGCTATACTGATTCTACTGGTAGGCTCCTATATAATCATGTTGAAGAATTTCTAGCATTACTGCTGAGGTCCGAAACACCCAATATTTTCAATATACTGATGCATTAGAAATTTGTTCAATACATCAGAGAGCAAGTTCTTCTTAAAAGAAAATGATTTATTCCAAGGGTCTTATATAGCAATGGCTATTTGTGGCACTTCGAAGGAAACTTCCAGATAAGACTGGCCACTCCTACAGAATTGTATTTATTGATGCATACATCAATTCCCCATCAGTCTTCACTAATTACCTAGAAAACCTTGATGCCGCGTGTAGAGGAGAGCGACAAGGGAAAAATTATCGCCATCACTTTAACCCCACAGCGCCCTCTGGAGTCACTTGGTGTTACAACTCAGCGCCCTCTAGTGTTATTCTGGTAATGGTAATTTATCGACCAGTAACACCTAGTCATTTAACATATGTCCAACTTAAACTTAATTTTCTTACGATTTTGGTCTTATGATGCGTATTCGTTGTTACTAGACAGATTATTAAAAAAATCTTGCAATCTGGTATAGGCTAGTTGTGTATTCATATAACGTTCCATACACTAATTTGTCAAATATTTTAATTCGCGAAAACCAATGAGTTGTCAGTAGTATGATGGTTGTGGGTTCATAAAAACAATAATTTAAAAAAAAAGAAGAAAAAAAAATGTTTGATTAAATATTACATGTAAAGCAATGAATCTCAAAACAAACATAATCACAGAATTATGGATTTTTTTTAGTAACCGGTGTCAGTCATCTTATAAATTTGACATAGCTGCAGAAAAACCCTAATTATAAAAAAAGGCTTGATGAATATACTCTTTACGTTTTATTAAATTTTAAATGTCGTAAAAGTTTTTTTTTTTTTTTTAAAAACACCAACATAAATCTTGGTTTAATAGATATTTCGATATATGGTCGTTCATTGTATATTCGATTAAATTCAAGGAATACATTATCGGCCCAGAGAATGTTTACGTTAAACATGCATATCACGATCTCACCAGGGTCAGATGATAATTATTTGTCATTTTTATATGTCAATGCAACATGTGTATAACAATACAATAGCGACTATTTTAGCCGTAGTCAAAACACAGGCTGATTTCAGCTGTTTTGATAAACAACAATGCACAAACACTCCATTCTATTTGCATTTTTATCAGTAAATATGACCTATAAAAACAAACCACGTCGCAGGTATGTCGCATGCAAAGGGTCGGTGCACGGACTGAATACATCAAAATACCAATTTATAAATCGTTCAGTTCCGGCTAGTGCAAAACTCGGCTTAAATAAAAAAAATCAATTTGAGCTAACTCTGTTAAAGCAGAAAGAAAACAAGGTAAACAGAGAGGAGGAATTATTGAAGCATTATAGGGCTCGAAATATTAGTGTTTAGTGATGCAACGAAGTTTAGAAAATTAACCGCAGCCTCCCAAAATAGTACAGGCATCCATATGTGTAGTACATCGTATAGAGTTCATTCTGTCCTTGAATGACCTAAGACGATACATCGATAAGACGTTAGTCGTCGACATCCAACCAACCAAGCCGACATTTATTGTGCTATTTATCCTTGTCGACCAACCAACCAAGCCGACATTTATTGTGCTATTTATCCTTGTCGACCAACCAACCAAGGCGACACTTGTTGTGCTATTTATTCTTGTCGACCAACCAACCAAGGCGACACTTATTGTGCTATTTATCCTTGTCGACCAACCAACCAAGGCGACACTTATTGTGCTATTTATCCTTGTCGACCAACCAACCAAGGCGACACTTATTGTGTTATTTATCCTTGTCGACCAACCAACCAAGGCGACACTTATTATGCTATTTATCCTTGTTCAACACCACCAGCACATTAAGATGATACGAACGACACACAAGACACTGCAGTGTTGACCACTATATGTATTGCATTTATAATTGAAAACATATGACGTTATTATCCATACATCTATATCTTATAATACGATAAAAAAACGAAACGAGAACCAATCACGAATAAGTTAAGCCATGCCATTGAAACAACAGCTAAAACTATATCCAAAGCTGTAGATATAGTGCTATGGACATTTTTCGTAACAGGGGGAAATCAAGGAATTCGTCATGCTATAAGTCTATTAATCAATGCCGACAGACTTAATCAGAACTTTTTTCACTCATGCCAGCATATGCAGCCATAATGGTTTCATGCTCCATTTGCTGGCTCTCGATATTGGTTATTTTGTAAGTATTAATGTATTTGGAAGTGTCAACACGACCTCCATATAATCAATTAACCGAGATGTTTTATGCATGATTGAACAAATCGTGTAAACATTAGCTATTTATCTATTAGGTCCCTGGTGCAACGATTTGTACGCGATTTAATTGTTTGTGTCGGAGATGGTCCGATATTAAAAAAACGCCAATACATGTCAAAGTCTTTACAATCTAACTAATGAAGTTGTGCAATCGTAGGCCTGCGAGTGATCTAATGCCACGTGAAGGTGACATGCATGCGAAGCGATAATAGAGATTCAACCTTTACTAACCAAATCGCATGTATACAAATGGTTTCGTTTGATTTGTCTGCTTTTTATTCGTCTAAGTATTTGCATTTTGATAGAGTTCTAAAATGTTTGAGATGAAAAGAACAATTAAATGAAAAAAAAGATATCTAAAGCCTAAAGCATGGGTTAATAAATGATCATTCAATGTAATTTAAGGATATTTTTTTTTATTTTGCATACGTGGGAGAGGTACACTACTAGGCAATTGATATTGCTGTAGTATTTTTCTTTCAGAGTAACGACAAAGTATGCAAGCGTTCAATTTATTTATTCCCTTTATAAATTAGTACATTGTGTTGTAAACATGAGTTGTTATTATACATTCGTGCTTACATTACAAGCACAATAACACGGGTGTTACTACGCATTGCATATATTATGCAAAATGATGATTGGGGTGAGAGAAGAGGCTGGAGACTAAGTCAAATTACCTAATAATTTGTATAGTTTGTGCATATATTGATGAAACTGAGTTATCTGTGACTGCCTAATGAACCGTGACGGAGCTCTTATCATAGTCATACCACATCTTATACAGCGTACACAGGTATGTTCATTATCGACCAAGAAATCAAGACAGGTAGTCGGTATTGTTCGTGGTAGAAACGCAATGTATTCAGATTATACCTTAAATTGGACATCATGGATGCCCGATACATAGTGTATTTCAAACAATTGGTGTCAAAGCCAAACAAACAAAAAACATAAAAATGTATTCTTTGAGTATCCAAAGTTGTAGATAATTGATGTTAATAGAAATATCAATGTTGTTGTCATACGATAGCTGGGCCGATATGACTTATTGGTTAAGGTATCCTGTCACGATTGCTGGGCCGATATGACTGATTGGTTAAGGTATCCTGTCACGATAGCTGGGCCGATATGACTGATTGGTTAAGGTATCCTGTCACGATTGCTGGGCCGATATGACTGATTGGTTAAGGTATCCTGTCACGATTGCTGGGCCGATATGACTGATTGGTTAAGGTATCCTGTCACGATTGCTGGGCCGATATGACTGATTGGTTAAGGTATTCTGTCATATTACCGCGAATCCTATAGCCCTAAGTCGCGAGCTCGACTCCCACGACATCAGCCAGGTTAGAACCGTGTGTCTGGTATCCCGGCCTTTTGTTCAACTAAATCTTGGTGGCTTCCTTAGATGATCAAAGGCAATCATTATGACAAAGGACAGATCAGTTTTGTGATGTGGGCGATAAGATTCGTTTCGGTTTTGTTAGATGATTAGATATTATATCCGGAGTATCAGTTATGAGACATTTTTCTCCATGCTTCGCGCGATACAATCACCTTTCTGAGCAATTCTGTAGCCAGCTCACGACATTGAGCTCGTTGATTGAGAGACTGTTTACGTAGGCTTGACGTTAATCAGCGTTGGGTGCTAGGAAGTGTCGCCAAGTCGCCTCTACGACAGGGCTACCTATAAATACTGTATGCATTCATTAAGGCGGTATTGTGTTGCGATTGTGGCGACACAATATTCACAGAAGCGTATTAAGGAACTATTCTAAAAATACAGTTGTGTCATCCTGCTAGGATTCGTCATTTAATAGAGGGTTACATGGATATTTAGCAAAATAAAACACACCCAGGCATCCGATAAAGTGACAACTTTATGGAAATTTAAGAGACACCACTCTTACAAGAGTAAAAACTAGGACTAATATTAAAAATACAGCTGCTTAGTACTGCTAGTGCTCCGACAAGACAATAAGATGTGCTGAAAGGATATTTTAGCAACATAACAATCAGAAATGTAGAGGAATTTAAACAATACCATACCCACAAGAGTAAAAACTAGACATAATTATAAAGAAACAACTGCTTGATACTGCTAGTGCTCAGACAGTAAGGGTGTTGCAGGGGTATCTTAGCAACACAGCAATCGTAAATTTGTAAATTAAAGATGATATGTATCAAGTGATCATTTTCAGGAATGCAACCGCTAGGATTCGACAGTTAAGGATGTTTGAGGGAGATTTGTTTTAGCAACATGACACTCACGGAAAAGTGTAGAAAAGTTTTAACTCTAAATATAGATATAGAATACTTATGTGAAATCTTGCTAGGACTTGTCAGTAATGTAGACCCTGTCTAACAGTGCTAATATTTCACTCGAAATTATATTCCGAAATATAATCAAACGGCATTTCTACAGGACAGTACAGCTGAGATAAGACAGTGGATGCAAGGCTTCAGCCATACATTGCTATCTGTAAAGCCCTCTCTCTGTGTTATCACGGATACTTGCGCCCTTGGTAACGATATTTTACCTATTGTTTTGAATGTAATAGTTGTGGCAGAATAAATGACAACAACTATATACCATGTAAATCCTTCGGAAATTGTTAGCCATGCTTAGAAATGTTGACAAAGAAGGTTCCGAAATAAACCAAACGGTATCCATAGCCCGTATATCTTTATACAGATAAGACTACGGTGGTTACTGCGGCTTTCAGCTACTATCTGTACACCTAGCTTTCTACCAGTAATATACATACCCATTATCATATGTTCTCATTGTATTATATCTGTCCATTGTTCTTGGTATCACAATACCCGAGGCCATATCTCTGCAATTCGACTTTGGCAGTCGTCATTTCGTCGTAGATATGACTTTCTTATGGTGTAATACATCAATAACATGAAACCGATTCTGTCATTATAATCTGGAACCTCTTCTCTTCTTTATCGGAATTATGTCCAATATGTATGGAACAGAGAAGAAACAGTCACGTACAGAACACAAAATATGTCGCTGTAACTGTTAATGGCGGACAAACTGTAGCTGAACAATACTAAATAATGGTTTGCATGGGATGTCTAATGGTGTTTATGTGTAACTAAGAAAACACGCTATGCAGCTGAGTTTCCTGAACAAAGTAGTACATGTATGGTATGGTTTGGTTCGTTTAACTTTGTATAAACTATCAGAGTCAATACGTACCACAAATAGAAAGCTAAAATAAAAGTACAGAAACCACAAGATGACTCGAACCAGACGTTTCAGGAAAGGAAGCACTATGTCTAATTCTGACACATCAGATGCAAATTAGATACACTGGTCAAGGTTTAATCCCAAATGACAACAACTGAACGAAATCTTATCGTTCACAGTCAAAATTCTTTAAAGTCTAATTATGTCATAAGCGTGCAGAGCATAAATAATAAACACACAACTAACCCTGTATTTTCGACATTCATGCAGCATAAGAAATATGTCCACAGTGCCCCCCCCTCCCGCCGACGTACGACCTATATAACACAGAGGAGATGAGGAGTTGGTGACAAAAACACAATGTTGGGGAAACTGCATATAAATATATAGAAACAAAGGATCAAACTTCGGGAACCCTTAACATTCAACTTTTTTTCTCTTTCTTTACCACCATAACTGTTGCAACAGTCGGCATC
Organism: Argopecten irradians; assembly: GCF_041381155.1. NCBI lineage: Eukaryota > Metazoa > Mollusca > Bivalvia > Pectinida > Pectinidae > Argopecten > Argopecten irradians. Next base: position 8,295,557 of record NC_091146.1, on the reverse strand, counting down.
AATTTCCATTTGAAATCGGACACCATTGTAATACTGTAGTGAATAATTACCTTAGATACTGTATCTGATTGAACAAGTACCGTTGTCATTACAAACAGGTTGTACAAGACAATCGGTGAACATTTGTATTACCTCGGTGTACCTAGTACCGTTATGTTTCCATTATATTTACAGAATTAAGTTGTCTTTGACTTGGTCAAGTATTTATCATTCATCAAGTCAGAGCTACATACAGACCTATTGTATGTAAGATGTGACATGAGTCGGTTTATTACAATATTGGATAAAGTGTTAATATAAAATATCAGTGTTAAAGGGCCAAACAAACTGGAATTAAATGTGATTTATGACGCGCGTTTGTTTTTTATGTCATTTAATTGTTTAAGCTTTTTGTAAATTTAAAGTGTCAGACATTAAACTTACCAACGCACGGGATATTTAATTTCAATTTATTTTTAATCAAAATGCAGTTTACAAACTATAAGATTTGTTTAATTTAAAAAAATGTATATATCTACTTTTTTTATTTCTAATTTTAATTAAGTGTAATTAATTTGATTCTTTAATTTATTTTGTATTAATATCGATAACAGTTTAACGAATACTTACTTTGTTATATGATCAAACGAACATTTCAATTAATTTTAATTTGCAAAATAGCGTGTTTATAGAAATGTACCTTTCGCTAATGAGTGTTTATATGCGGGTTATCAAGTACACTTGTAGTTTTATAGAGTACATTGGCATTACAGTATGTAAACGGTAAACAAAATCACAAGTGAATCTTTTAAAATTATTATGATACAGATAAAATAAACGATTATTTGAACTATACCTTCTCCCGACAAATAACAAATTACTTATGTATATATTATCAATATTAAGTTGAAAACCTATTAAATAAGTTAGAGAAAAACAAAAATACTACCGTCATCGTTCAGTGTGTCCAATCCGGAAGTTCAGGAATGCACTTATAATTAATCCAGGCACTATTTGAATTGTGTATATATCACACCTTTTGGCTGATAGAGCGACATAACCATTCAGTTGTCGAGTACGAAACAGATACGTAGCAAGGTTTCTTAAGAATATGAAATATTTACTTCAAGTCGTGCCTGGTACATCTTCACATTTCATGCTTCACGGCACAATATGTTTCCCGTAACGATCTGCAAATCGTAATCCGCTCCAGTTATGGAAATCCTAATGTTTATGGGAAATCAATAGTTTATTTCAGAAATCGATGGTTTCGATCGACATTTTTTCATACTAAAGTTATGTTCAGTATCTGGAAATACAGCTGTGTGTGTCACTCTACACGCCATCCACACACAGGCAAATCATATAGGTCCTCGCTCACGAACTGTCACTGCCAGCGCGGGGTCTGCACGCGCATTAATTTACCAGCGGCACTACACGCGTACATACATAGTAATTGATGATTTGTTAATACGTAAGTTCTAATTCCCTTGTGGTGTACGAGTAGCATCCCTTTGCATCAAAGGTCAGCTGCCATATCAGACAGAGTGTTCTGTATTTTACATACTGTTACCGGCTGTATGTAAGTGATTTACTCTATAATCCACTTCGGTAAGTTTGAAGTAAAACATCCATCCAGATAAAATACTGACTTATAAGTAATATATGCCAATCACACCCCAGTACAGTGTAAGTGGTATCGTAAACCTTAGTACCTCTCTGTGAAGGCTCTGCAGCTGTGGTACGTACCTAGTAATTAATATACTATGTAAGTAACGCGTCCGTATAAAGGTACGTGTAGCATCCGTTCAAAGGTAAAACAAATTACCAAAACGCAAATCACAAATATGTCTGCATAAACGGTTCGAAAACCTATGACAAAGACCCACAGAACAGCATCAGGGTCAGTCAAGCAGCTCCAGAATCCGTAATCATTTTGATGTTTGCTATGTATAACAGTCAACGTTATATCATAACGAGAAGTCACTAGTCTATATAATCATTTCTGTAATCTCACTTATTGTAGAGGATATTGGTTTGATGAACTAGAGCCTCAATTAACACTGTGTGATGTCGAAATAAATTAGCATCGGCATCAACTTAAAGCATAAACATAAATTGTAATATGATAATAAAATTATTTGCTTATTTCAGTGATACGTTCATGACAGATGACTGTCATCACGTGAACATTAATATCAACGTATGAATATATCGCCATTGGCGTGAAACTTGTGAATTCAGTGTAGAATTAGGACAGTGATATAAATTCACCAACCACAGATACACTTCGTTAGCCAAACAATGGGACTACAGCCTTCACCATTCAACTTTACAAGTCAATGGAAAGCGCCATCCATATGCAACTACCATTTCATCCCCACAATATGTAAAGAGTCCTGCTTGATATGCCCAAGTCTAATTATATATTAGGAGTCTTTTTATTAACGAATATTATCTGTATATATCCATCTACTTTGTGAAAACACTTTGATAGTAAACAGCTTATACTGATGTGTACGTGCGCCTTTTCTTTTGATGTGATGTTATTATGACTTCATTTTCATATTTTATCCTGACTATTAAATACATGTAGAAGTATGATGAGTCGATAAAAGAATAAACGTCTATTACCTCAAGGATTGACCTATTATTTTCAATACCATTAATTGCACTGATATTAACGGTCAGGGAAACTTTAATGTGTATATGAATGGTTAATAATTAAATGCTTGAAATTATATTGATAAAAAAACCTTTACTGTAGAAATATTATATAGACATTATCATATCTGAATCTTTGTATATGGATATATATATATATATATATAATTCACGACTGAAATATGTAGATTAATGTGTATGAAATCTAACTCATCCCCGGATTTCTTTTCACATTATGATCTGCTATGTCCTGTAGTGCATACACCAAATATTGCAGTACAAATCAAAGAGTCTCCAAGGTCTGCTTTTGTGTAGTCAGCGCATGGTTTTGTGTAGTCAGCGCGGTACAATGAGCGTTTCAAACAACTAATAATGGTGGTATGAAATTATAGTCTTTCCCTATATACCAGACGATTATATTGCATATGTATTAGATATACCCGTCAGCTATTTATAGAGATTCTAAATGACACTGGCGTTACTGTGGAGCTTGAAGTGGTCAGTCCTGGTCAGTGATAATCAGTAGCAGTATCCAACTGACAAATGTAATTACATTTTTCTAGGTAACATAATCTCGTGATATATAATATTCTTATTTCGAGAGTTCTATTTATAGAACATTGTCAGGCATATAACGATATTCGTTGATAGGATTATGAAAAAATCATTTCGCCTGCACATACTTCTAAAATAACAGTAAAGTCAGTAAGGTGCAGTGCTGAATTGCATTTTTCATATATATCACCAGCAGTTAATTTGTCAATAATATATTTACATATGTTTCAGTTGATAATTAATGGAACTAACAGTAGAGTTTCCACCTATATAATATATATCACAACATCAGCTGATTAATGGCGATTCTAAACTTTCCCTTTTATCTAAAATCCAAAACCATATTGAAGACAAACAGATGGCAGCAACGCTGAAATCGACAGATACTACGGGAGTCATACAAATATAAAATGGGATATTTAGTTATTGGTTTTAACTATTGCGAAATCATGTTTGCATTTGCTTTAATAAACTTGATTGTGAAAGGGACGTAAAATATGCAGAATATCAAAAGCATCAACTTAAAGACCCCTTTGGTTTGTAATCCTTGTGTCTCCAAACAATGACCTGGTATTATCTACTGGCTAGACGTGCCGGATTCTCTATTGTGTTCACATAATGGAAAAATTCAGTAATATCTTAACGATTAGATAAATACAACTTTGCACTATCCTCTCTAATGCACTAAGGATGCCTCAATAATCTTCCAGACACGAAAATCAAAATGAAATTAAATGGTTGAATACACACGCCATCTCATTGATAGGGAATATATCGGAACGAAATTTTGGAAAATAAAATTCATATCATACCCTCATCAATTTTGAATATTTCAGAACAAAGGCATTGTTTCGGGGAAGGCACTAGAAGCAGGTCCGATATATGATCGGGAAAAATAAACCCAAAGGAGAAAAGTAAATTTTGACAAATTCCTGAAGGCAAGTATATTTGAAATCATCAAACAAATCAAAGCTGAGCAATACACGATTTTCGAGATTATGAATATGAATTTGTAAACCCGATGAAATAGGCATTCATGCAGAGAAAACGCACATATTATCACTTTAATATAATTTATTGCAATACTGGTTAAAATTATCTCGGTAGATTTGTATGCTTTGTTGAATTGTCATTTGCATCAGTTATATAGATTGAAGTTGTCCTTTGAGACCGTATACGCATACAAAACTTTCAAATTTACATTTTTTTAAACCTATCACAAACCCTCAATATAATAAATGGTTCTGCAGTATTTGCTTCTGAACATGTATTGCATTTGCTAAATCACCTTATTAGTCTAATCCAGTATTTATTCCTCATTTGTTGATTAAAAAAATTGCCTTGATTGATATGGTAACAGTGGATTCAACAAAGAAATGAATTAACCTTCACCTACAAGGTATTGGCGTGCGACAAGCACCGATAGGTTAATGGTTTATTGTGGATTGACCTATTTTCTTGATTTTATGTCAAAATAAATAGAGCGTCCTTAATAAATACAATTTCCGAAATTAAGGTACCATTACAGAATCATCCCATTAACGATAAAATCCGACATTTGCAGAAAATATGATCAATGTATAAAACGATTTAAAAAAAAAAATAAAATGAATATCTCGCTTTTTATTTAGTTAAGATGATATCATTCTGAATGGTTATTGACAAATAATAGAATGGCATTATTCACCATAATATTTTTTTTTTTCAAATAATTATTGAGTATTCCTCTATGACAATTTAATAATGCTGTTACTATGCATAGCATGTTATGACTTTATTGTTGTCATTGCGTTAATGAAACGCCATATTGTTTATCAGAAAACGCCATTATGCAATTGACATCTATATACGGTTCTTTATTTAGAAATTTTGTTATTTGTCCGTCCTAAATTCCCACTCTCGACGAAATACAAAACAACCTGTACAGAGACATTATGTACTATGTATACAACAATTAAGTGTTATTGAACTCGATCTGATTTACCAGAATTCAGGTAGTGTCAAGTCTGTTACAGTCAATAACCTGATTTGTTTGATGAACATTGAACCGATTTGTATCTTCACATCAATTGCTATCCCCTGATATCAATCAGCTGGTTTCACGGCTATACGGATTTAACTGCCATTCCAATTATCACATAAAAGAAAACGTCAATTACGACTAGGGTATCATTAAAGGAAGGACATGTACATCTAAGGTAACGAGGGAGTATCATATTTACAATCGTCATTGTCGCCTAGTCATTAGTATGAAACTCTCAGTAACCAGTCGGTAACGTTATGGTGGGTCTGACACCTGACGCAAAGCCAAACACCAGATAGGAATCAGTCAACCTTCCCTGGATTGGTTAACTTCCGGTACAGTACAATCATAGAAAACATACTTGTTGAGCCAAGATAAATCTCAACTATAGTGGGGATATAAACACAAATTGTTATTTGAATGTTCGTAGTCAACATTATGGAATGGGATTTAAAGGTACTAGACGAACAGATATGCAAAGGAATGGAATATGTCATATTAGATAGATTAGAGCATTTTTCCAACACTTTGGCCAATACCTTTCAGCTACAATAGTTTCGACTAGAAACAAATGTAAATTCTGCACCATAATAGATAAGCATACGACCGTCGGTTATGCTTCTACTTGTAGATTTGAAAGCTGTATATAATTTATTTGTCGGTGATACAATTTTATGATTACATTTAGAACTATGTCTACAAAATATATTGTTTGTAAATCCCATGCAATGTTAATAGTTAGTGTCTATCTAATAGGACTTAAACCTAAGCTGACTTTAACTATTAAAAATAAATGCATCAACATGTTACGATGTGTTTTTTTGTGTAAATGCAATTATATACATAACGGTTAAAATCCCTTTCCAAATCTCTGTTATAACGGTGTAACTGATTGGTTGATAACGGTATTAGCTCCATAAAACACAGATTATGATTGGCTGATATCCCACTGCAACTGTTGTGATTGGTCCGTTGTGTTATAAATATGTACGACTGCTGACCTAGGTAAGAGTTGATACGAATCTAATCACTCGATGGTTTTTCTATATTTAAAATTTCCAATTTCCTGAAGTGATGGCGTGATGGAAAGACATTCACAATCTGCCGTAGACATTCACTTTAGTGTAGCAATCCTTTCATCCCAAGTAATCCTGACAGATTCTCACGATGTTTATACTGTTACCTGTTATAGTTCCGGCGTGATCACTTAGACAACTAGAATCAACACTGACAGTTTCCACAAACCAATGACCATTTCTTACTGGAACATGAAGTTACGTAATTAACGAATCACAAACGTTCAAATATAAGAACAGCAGCACGTGAGAGTGTCTCATCTTCAAGGTTATTGTCTGGCTATTTCAAATTAGACAAACAAGAAGTCAGAACAGAAACAACACCGCTAATGACGGTAATCACATTTACGTCGTTTGGCCTGTTATCACTGCACAGAATTCAATAGAGAAAAGAATAACAGTAATTACATATATGTGCTGTAGTTACAAACCCTGGTAGAGTTATAAAACTCAAGGGAAAGCTGACTTCGCCCTTCGGCATTACAAGGTTCATAAGCCTTACACAAAATTAGAAAGTAACACGATAAGACCGACGCGCCGTACAGTTAATTCAACGTGAACTGTAGCGATATTTAAATGTAAGGAAACCTAAAACAGCCACAGTTGAAGTAGCAAGAAATAAAGCATAATCATTCTTCTCTCTGATAACAGCTTAGATTGGCATTAATCTTAAGATGTTTACTTCATACTTATCTTACTTGAATACGGTATGCAAATGGGTTCTGAAATGTTTCAAGACAATACATTGTTGTTCGTCATACCCTTACCAGTCATGTCTTGTTGTATAGTGATAATTCTTTTAAGTGGATATGATTTCCACGTTCAGTTAAAGATGCTCCGCCGTCGACAGAGCATAAATGGCATTCCTCATTTGAACAATAATTGGTGTTTAATCATGTATATATGTCTAATTAACACAAAAAAATATATAGATATATAAAATAATTCATTTTGCCTTTGGTGCATGTGCAAACTTTTCAATGGTGGTAATAGTGTAAAGTAAGTAACTTTTGTAACTAAAGAAAATTACCATATCATATGCTCCTGTTTTTGATAGAGAAAAAATATCAATTGTCAGCGGTGGGGCATCTTTAAATCTATATCGGGGACAGTTTAGACAACACTCTCTATACTTTGGCATCATTCTAACATAATTAGTAAAACAAATAGTGTGCATCTGTTTATTCAGTCTTGCTCAAAACCATACACACTTAACGGTATAGACTATAATCTATTGTGAAAATATACACAGTCAGTGCCATGCTTACGTTAAACTAAAAGCAACGGTAATCTGATCTAGAGTCATGCATCCATCGGTCATGTGTCAGCAGGTCTGGCATTATAGTTAGCAATTCGCTGTAATGCCTGTATCTCTCTAGATCACCACTTAACAATTAACTGAATGAGCAGTTATAGTTACTGAGTGACACACATTACATTTATCTACAACCGTTTGGTATGATGCCCAATCAATACGTATCCAGCCTTATTTACGAAGATTAACCTTTTCTTGTCGATAAAATAATCATCTAGTGTAATACACCGCATCGCCAGTGTTTAAGTGACATCAACCTAAAACTGATCATTTTACTATGCACCGATTTTGTAATAATTAGCATAGCATGGTTAAATAGCCTAATTAACAATCATGACGCGCCAGGTTTAGAATGTGTATAAAGCCGGATTGTCCGGTGAAAAGCACCAACCAAATCGGTCAGTTCCTAGGATTCTATATATTAGATGTCTACACAAAGTTTCAATGACTATTTGAGTGTTTATTTCCTCTATTTCGTATGGATGGTTGTTAAATTCCCATAGGTCGTACATTATACTATACATTTTATGATGAATATCTTTGTTATCCGTTAACCTTGACCTTGAAGTGTCACTGACATCGCCGGAAATAGTGAAGTTGTTTCCATAACAAATATCTAATTAGTAAGGAAGTATGTAATGTTAAAGAAAACATCTCATCCACACCTTCCTAACGAGAACATGATCGCGTGCAAACACCTGGGTGATCGCGAATAGAGTCTACCAGTACAGGTCAATAAGTGCTTTTATTTTCAATGATTTCACTTCAATCATGACGGCACTTGTATAGCGCAGCGTGCACCCTGTGAGAGGAATACCTTGGGATATAGACATGTGGTGGTGATGAATTGTAACACGGGACGTTTTGAACTGTCAATCAGATATTCTGTTCTATAAATTAAAATAATTAATATTGCAATTTAACTTTCATAACAAGATATCTTTGTATTCCGTTAAAATTAAAAGCTATGAAAATTATATTATTATTTCATACAAGGCTATATCAAATTTGAGATTAATTCAATACCATACGTTATGCATTTTTTTGTTATCAGAGTTATTGATGGTGATGATATGTCAGTGTTATATTTACTTTACGATGAACCATTTCAATCTTGTACTGGGCAGGGGGTAAAAAATTGAATATTACATACATATAGACTTTGATATAAATACATTTTAAGACTTGCATTATGATTCCTATAAACCGACAGTTACACTATGTAGAATTGCTGTACAATTTTAAACAAATTGCTATTTTAAGAGTATATACAATAAAACAATGTTTATAACTGGATGTTTATTTGTAAAGGACCTTAATGTGATGTTTATCGTTATTTAAAAGCCATGATTTGACCCCTGACCCCTGACCTCGGTACAGTTCATACTCAATACGATATGCTGTGGCTAGACATTTGTTTAACCTGACAGGCACGTGTAGTACCCCTCCTGCCTCCTCCCTCCCGTCAAAGGTATTTAAGGAAGTGAGATTTCTCAATTTAGAATTGTTGAGATTTCAGCACATAAAGCAAAACAAACGTAAACATTAAGGAGTTATGACAACATGATCCACAAAATAGCTCTGTAATTTAAGTTCTTACCTTGACTAAAGTTATATCTTTAGAAAAACTGATTTCTAAGGAAATATTCCTTTCCCTCATACCCTGCTTTGATGATAGACATCAACCATAATATATAGATAATAAAAGCTATCATCATATATACCATAATTATTAAAGTCAACCAGGCGAAGATTATCTGATGCTTCGTCGGTATCCAATGTGAATTGTTAGTCATAGCTTTAATTATTGATGTAAAATCTTAAACGATGACATAACATATTTTATATCTAGGTATGTAGTCATAATAAATAATATGTTTACTTTCGGTAAAGACTTGATCAGACAAAATAGAAATCACTATCGCTACTTTTCTGGTATTTTATGTGTGTATAATGTTACCTGTATATCCTATTTTTAGATAGTCTGTCTATAACTATATTGGCTTATATAAATTACCAGACAATCTAAACGTGCGGTCCTTATTTTCGGTGTAGTTTAGAACAGACATACCTCCACACACTTCCATGTATACCGCGTCGTGTCACGGTCGGATTCTCACAAACACTTGCACTTAGACGAAAACGTAATGAAACCTAACTCTATCTTAGGCTGCTGATTGTAATGCTACGGCAGCCCGAAGGAGCAAGCAAGCAAGAGTGTAGTTGTTTCTGTGATTTATTTAATGGCGTTGCTAGATCGATTTTAATATTCGTTTATTTATATAATAATGCAATCATGGATCACGTTACATTAAGCAAATGGAATTACAAACATATACTGTACTTTCGTTTAGTTATGCTGCGAGTTAATGTCATTGACCTTTTATTATGAGTATGTTTTTGTAATCATATGTCACGTTATTTTTACTAGTATTCACAAGCATATCTTTCAATTTGTTTTAATATTTTAGCATTCCAGAAATTACAATAATGCAGATTACGTCGGGAAATGACATCGTGATTCTACCGAACCAATTATAAAGTGAACATTTAATCAATAAATACACGTGTTGACGTGAAGTGTCATATTTGTCAAGCACAAAAAAACACATGTTTTATGATGAAGACCACTTAATTGAAAGTTATGATATATATATTTTGCTCTATTAAACGATGTTTGACCAAACAAAATGTTTCCACTGTAACATATTTGTCTGTTATTGGAAGTTTGATATCATATACAATATGGTATTGGGTTAGGGTTGTCTTCATATTTTCGTACTTCCATTTTAGATTAGCCCCATATACCCACGCATTTTCTCGTATCTGAATATTGATATTGTTAATTCTATCTTAAGGCAACTATATTTCATTATTTTGTTTCTATCGAACAGTTAACGTTTGGCTTTGTTAGAAAATCGTAACCGATATTAAATCACATTAAATAAAAAAATGTTTGCGTTAAATTTCACATGAGACCTCCGACTTTCTACTTCAATAAACAATACTAGCTTTTCTAGAAAGTCGTTTAAATCTTAAAACCTCACCCACGCGAACAACATGCGTGAATGGCACCGAGTACTGCATCGTTTGGAATATGAATGACTGCGTTTTTCCAGTCTTTGTAGACTGGAAAAAATATAGTAGGAAAGGAACAATTGAAAATGACGAAGAATTAAGAATGATAGCGAAAACATCATATAGGTAAGTCGCTGATCTACGTAAGATATTCTACACTCTTTAGCTCTTAAATTTGTCAAACACCATACGCCTCGTGCTGGAATGCGACCGCCAGAATGATATTGAAATTCTCCCGTTTTGATTTCATAAGCAACACATTGTAACGTGATGTAATATAGATATATCAATATCAGTGAAAGGCTAGACATCAGATTATCTCTATCACTGTCGAGAAAGGGTCGCAGACACATGTTGACTGTCCGAATATCGTTAATATTCCTGAAGTGTCTGGGCGATGTCATCATATAGCTTGGTTACCGTACTACGGTCTCTACGCAGAACTGACAAACACCACCCAGACCTATTTAGTTGATCAAGACCTTGGCGGACTTACGTCATATCACATTATGCGGCTTCTTCAAATAGAATTGCTGAAAAAAAGTCTGTGACATTGTTTTAGCTCTACCACAACTCCATAGATATGTGATTTAGAGTAAATATAAGACGTCGTTACAGTATATCGAGTGAATATAAGCCGTGATTACTGTATACCAAGTAACTGTTGCGTCGACTTAATTTCACGTCTTTAGACATACAGACACATGTATAACGGCTATTCACGGAGATTCAATTATGGTATTTCAGTTAAAGCTGTATTGTTGTTGTAGCTGAAACGGTTTCGCAGCGATTAGATTTTTCGAATTATAATTGCCCGCGAAATCTAATAACACGCAAAAATGTGCTTGTTTACAATAATATAACACGCAAGTTCAACATGAAAAGAAATATAAAATACAATGCTTTATATGGCTAAATCAATCATTGACATCGAACTTTGTACTTTTTATTGAACGATGAAAACAAATTAATCAAAAAAATATTTGCTCCATATTTTTCAAATAGTTGTTTTTAAGTGATTTTATTTCAAATTTCGACAAATTTTATTTGAAAGAAATATTAAAGAAAATGATCGAACATCAGGTCTAGCCAATATAAGTTATATCCCTGCAAGTTATTTACTAGTACTTATCTCAGTAATGATGTTTGATCAGCCATGTAAGTCAGGTGTATAGTATGTGGGATAGAATATAAGTCACATACATGGATACACAGGACGTTACAATATCGATTATACACTGTGTAACACAAACAATAAAACGAAAATAAAAAAATATCACTTACCTATATTCCGATGAAAGGGTACATGAAAAATAAAACAAAAACATTTATTAGAAAATACTATAAAATGATGATTGAGAACAACTATTTGTTCTACGTGGTGAAATCATTTTGAAAATCAAGAATAGAAATAGAAATGTCATCGTGTAGTATTATATCTAGGAAATATTAAGACGTATAAAGCAGATTTTTTTCAACACTGACGAACAAATATTGTTTGTTTGTTTGATTAATTAACGTCCTATGAACAGCTATGGTCATGCAAGGACGGCCTCCCATGTATGCGGTGTGTTGCGTGTATGTTGTGCGAGGAGCGTGTTTTGGGAGACTGCGATATATCCATGTAGTGTCTTCTTGTATAGTGGAACTGTTGTCCTTTTTATAACGCTATATCACTGAAACATGCCGTCGAAGACAACAAACAACACACCCCATTCGGTCATTTGTTTCAATATATATTACTACAATGTGTTTTACTATTGTAAGTTAGTAGACATCCCTAAAGAACCAAAGATGGGATGAAGACAAGAGTGAATCGCAGAAAAATATAAGTTTAAGTTTAAAGATAGTTAAATTCTAAATGTAGTTTCCATCTTGTTTTATTATAAATGTGCTATCAATATTTCAAGATAATTTGAGGACGGAACAAGTTTTAGTTTTAGAAGAGATATAAAGCCCAAGCATTGTCTTGGCCTGTGCTGTATTTTAGTGTCAACCATATCACTCGTCTCTAAGCAACGTGTGCGAACTACTGGAAGCAGTTTTGAACCCCGTTGGTGTTCTCATCTACAGATCCCAGATATGTATATGCTGTGTTTAATATTGTTGCATTAATGCCATTTGCAAACTATAATTGGAATATTGAATTTAACGTTTGAGCATTTTCATTAACATAAGTTTTCAAGTATCGCTTGCGACAATATTTTATCTAGGCTTTTCGCGCCCTAGTTTCAAAGGTTTTCGCTATTAATGCCACCGTAGCGATATAATCTCCTAGAAATGTTTTTTTCTTTTAACAGTGACGAATGAATGATGAATACGACCTTGAAACTGATGCAATTTCATGATACCGTATCGTTCTTGCATTACTCCAGCTAGAATGTCCCCATTTACGACTCTATAATTATCCCTGTATTGAAAAGATTACCTTTAAATTGATAGCCAGAAACAATCATGGAATAAACTGTTCTTGAGGTATGGTTTTATTGACAAATAATTTAGCGAAACCATACATGTATAGCAATGATCTATGAGGGAGACAATAATATTCGCCATAGGATTGCCAAACGAACGCTGATGACATTAATTGTAATATAAAATATTGTGAAATAAAGTTTAAAATAAACCATGACAAGGACAGACACATTATTTACAAGACATAAAGCGAAACAGTAGTAAACCATTATCGAGTAGTGTCCATACACTCATCATTGGTCGAGGATGTTTTTTAGATACCTCGTCTCTCTTGCACCTTCTTAACTAGCCATATCTATCATGGTATGATTCTGGCTGTTAACCAACATAAATCCACATCAAAACCCTTTACTAATTATTAAAATATTAATTAATTAATCTTAACACATCCTATAACATGTATAAACGCATTCTGATGTGAACACGGAATATAAATACAGAACTGTACAAGGGTGACAATGTGATATGGAATTTATTAAACGAGTTCAATAATTTGATATGCCACGAGTCTTCATATCACATAATCACGAGTGTAAGATTCTATTTATCACATAACTTTAAGTAATAGAAATATAAGCAAAACTTAAATTCCGTCTCTATATCAAACAGTAGAATTCCGGCTCGGATGTGACATTTCCGTCTACCGAAGCAATCATGCGACGTCATATTTATATCATGACGTGAACTTTATATGTGACGTCATAATAATGTAAATACACATGTGTCTTACGATATTTATGACATGGTCGTATGACCGTCCAGCCATGTGATAAATTGTATATATGAACTTCACAACAATACGAACTCAAGTGTTCATACTTAGGAAAAAAACATGAGCGCATGAGCAGAACCATTCATTTTTTGAACTAAGCATTCATTTTTTGAACTAATAATATCTTCAGCTTTACAATCAAGTTATAATACGACTATCCCCCATATTTCTCTTAGTTGATTAGAGAAACATTAAAACTGTTTCCAATACTCACAACACTAATGTGAGATATTGGTGTGAACATAAAAATACAATGAAATGTATCACTCCGTACGTAAACATTAAAACGTGTATTGATTTTTCAATCATGACACTATATATGTAGAGTAACGCGTGACCTTGAACGACATTAATGTTCTAAAGGTGAGAAATAAGCAGACTAATCAAATCACAAACCAACATTCCAACTTTACAATGTAATAGTGTTTAGCGGTTAAAACGATTATCAATATGGATTGCAGAAGTATGTCTCTTCTAATTAGGTTTAAGGTGAAACAATTTGACAAATTTAAACTTTTATGGGGATATGAGAACTGCGGTAGGTGCGTCTGCTAGCTTGTGTCGTAAATACCTTAGTATGTAATGTTACTAGGTCTTTTCACTCGCAGTATGTTGTTTTGACAATAAGATAGTTAGTGGATAGAGATATTTGCGATTACGTATGAATCAGCAGGAGTTTAACTAATGATCATATTGAGTTTTATGCCCTTGGTTATCCATAATGTACATTTGCTAGCATTATGACTTGTTCATATTCCCAGCCGTTCATTGTCACAGCTTTTACGAAGAGGCTTCGTTTAACTATAATCGTCCATATTGTTCAAACTGTCAACCGTTTTAAAATGAGAATATTTTCGATATGTCATGTATATTCGCTCGTGAAATATTTGTTTCTCATATGAGAACTATTTAAATAGTAAGAGAACACATTTTCATAAAGGTGACCATAAATACAGCATCCAACTTGTTCTTCTTCTAATGGAAAGTTGTATTAACGTCTGGGATAAGGATGCATTGCTATAGAAGCTTCTGTATTATAAAATATTCGTAAGCTCTGCCCTACCGTTGAGTTATTAAATTGTCAAAAAAAAATTAGAATTACAAAACGCCTAAATGGTTCAATTTTGTGTCGATATATGATCATTACCACGAGTAAAAGTGAAATGAAGGATAAAATTGATATCAGTAAAGTAAATTGGTATTTAGTATTCTTTATACGAGATAATGCAGCTGGAAATTACTTCTGGAATACTCTATGATTATCGTTAACTACTTTGTAATTTTCGGAAAATTGAAGATATCAATATTAAGTTAATTCTACGCTTCACAAAGACGATGAAATTACGTATTGCGCATATACTGTAACGAATCAATTATGATGTTATACGTTAGTTAATGATGATATTGAATTATAATCCGAGGGATCAGAAATTAGAAGAACCTTAGAGACATAATGTAGTTGTTGACATATATTTATCCCATAACTATGCATGTTTCACAATGGAAAAACCAGGTGATAAATTCCATAGCAGTTGGTTATCATTTATGTCTACACACTCCAGTGTGTAAACACCTACGGCGCCTCTGATTGGTCAATCCCATGATCTCTTGATTCCGATTGGCTCTCAAATTCGGTCTACTTTTCATAGCACATTTTCTTTTAAATAGCATTGTATTCACTGTTTAGCAGGTAGATGCTTATTCAAAGTATCAAACAAAATAACATTGGCTCTCTATTTAGGCACTTTATTTTATGGCGCAAAGATATCACTACACAATTTATGGTTGTAAGTTTCCCTAAATGAAGACGAGAAAATGGTCACGACGGTATAAATATAGAACTAAAGTTATGGGATAAATAAGTTCACCAACGAGTGACTGTTGTTTAACATGTATATCTAAACTCTCGTTAGTTAATCTTCATTTTTTTTTAAAAGACACTCATTAAAGCTCGTGTCTTTTCAAAATTTGAAAATTAACTAACTCGAGTCACTTGTTGGGGAACCTCTATAACATATTTATCGCATAACTAGCCAATCCAGCCATATCATTTGTCCATGTCATAAATATCGTAAGACACGTGTGTAATAGCACTATTGTGACGTCACAGGATTTCTACTATTTTACTTAGAGACGAAATCTAAAGTTTTATTTATATTTCTTTTATCAAAAGTTATGTGATAAATATAATATTACACTCGTGACTATGTGATATAAAAGTATAGACGTGATACGACCCGTATATTTCTTTTAAAGCTGACGGGGCAGGTTTAATATCATTTAGTTTAAATTAAAAATAAGTATTTCAAAGAAAGTTACGTCCTTCTATATTAAAGACCATCTTGTTATAAATTTTGGAATCAGTAGCTATAAAGGGACGCGGTACTTGTCAAACAGGTTTTCTACACTTAAGGCGCCTGCTTATAGTACAACACAAACAATTATAACAAAAACCAATATTAACTGTGAACAACGGAAAATCAAAATAATATACCGGAACAAAATGTTGCATATCAGCTTTAAATTTTATAATTGTCTATTATCTTTAAGATTAATTATAACAAATAGTCTTCTATAAAAGTGCATTTGATACAGAATGAAAAACTAATATAACCATTTACTTTTGCATCCTGTTTGTTTGGTTAACTGTGTAGAGACAAATTATGATTGGATATTAACTATATCTTGTATCCTCTATGAAGAGGAACAGACCGCGTCAATCATGGTAACAGTATAACGTAATGACGTGTCAACATTGATAAGGGTCTGTAGTATAAACATGATATAGAGAAGATAATGGATGTTAATCACCGAAGGTGATACTATATAATAAAACAATACCAATAAGTTGATATCCTTATCTGAGTGTTATCAGGAATCGAAATGTAAAAGTATAAACTACATATTTGTCATTCTTATATGTTGGAAAAATGGAAACAAATACCAGAACTAATGTATACGAAATGGAAAGTTATTAGACAAGAGTAATTGGAAGCTTATAAAGCAACTTAAAGTGAACTGAAAGAACATTGATCATTTATATTACATTTCTTCTTTATTGTTCACAGAAGCATTTAGAATGTTGTATGGTTTCAACATACGTATTGTCAATAATAACAAAATATACCTTCATGCTTTATTACTATGGAAATAAGAGTACATTATTATTTGGTGTTTTTGTAAAAATTAAAGTATTTTGTTTTGAATGTGCATTGTAGTGTAGTACATCCTTTTGTATGTTGTGGTTTAACACAAGATGTGTTTTATAACCTGAATTTAGGAGTACGTCTCTCGTGATCAATATTTCTATACAAGTCTGTGGTAATTGATTGTAAATGTCTGTTAGTTAACCAACAAGAGTGTGTAGTAATTGCTTGTAAATGTCGGTTTGAGCATTTCAACGAAAACATGGTGTAATTGATTGTTGAAGACAGAATGCTCAGATGAACAACACAACTTGTCAAAAACAAAGGAAAACTCTATGTTACTTTGACAGGACGGGCGTGATGTACGTGCCTATCTATTCTGTAGTTATTTCCTTGGAAACCGTTATCTAATTGATTAAAGTATACCTGGTATACGTCTATGTAGAAATGTTATTACTCCAGTAAATTGGTATTATATCGGCCAATATCCTTAAAGACCCAATTTTCATTCATGCATACTTGATATCTAATGCCAACGTTTTCTTCTGTGATATAATGAAAAACAAGTTCGAATAACTATAATATAGACCTACAATTTCAAGATTAAGCAAACCATATGTATTAATTTATTAGTTATTGCACCTATGTCACTATGTTTTTTTATTATTATTCGCGAACATTGAGTTTCTCCACTTTAACACACACATATACCTAAGAAAATGAGAACTATGGCGTCCTGATCAATATGCAAGAATGTGATCTTAGTGAATCTAATTGGTGCAGTTTTCAGTGTGCTTGTCACGTGGAAACAACTACCCCAAGGGTGATAACACAAAGTGGTTATCCCGGGGGAGGGAAGTTTGTCCTACTCCAAAGCGAGGCTAAGATTGTGTAATGCACCAGCTAAGACTGTGAAGACCTTTATCACTATACCACTGCGGACGGAATGGTCACTACTGGTATTAATGATATCATTGTCAATACCCACTCTTTTATAGTTTGACAATGATTATATTCGTCAAATAGCTATAATCGACAATGCACTGTGAGAAGGGAGGTCTCCATTGATACACTATATTTATTGGTGTATTGGAGTATGAAGAGGAAATCTCGTAAAACACTGAACAACGACGGAGAGTTCTATACGACGTCTATGAATCAGCCAATCTAACAAGGAGTATGGAAATCATGATGACGATCTGTTCATCCAGACAAGATGCTCATAAATGCACTATGTCTCTATATCAGAGACGCTTGATTTAATTCCCGCCAGTGAAGTCTCTCTCATTCACAATCTTAAGTAGTGTCTACTTTATTTGATTTAATAAAAGGCGCCATTTTGGCCACTACCGTAAAACATCACGTAAAATCAGCTACTTTTATTCGCTGCCACTCTCGCGATAGAAAAATCTATATTTATTGATATCTACAAAATTCGTTTGATTGAAAAAAACCGCCAACGTAATGACATTGTAAGTCTTGCCAGTAAAACCAAAATAGCTTGTTGGGATATCAAACGTTCATTCATGACAATGTAATTTTAATTATAATACTTATAGTAAAGTGGCCATAAGTTGGTTGATAATACAAATTCCTTCTTTGTCCTCTCCCAATTCGAATTCAAATTAAGGAAGCAACTGTAGAGAAATTATCACTCAAGATAGGGGATTCATAAAGCATAAATCAGTAAATGGTAAGTGTTAAGAAACCACCTAAACGACTTTTTCTATAATGAACTTAACTTTTGAAAGTAATTATTATAATACTGTACGGTTGTTTGTTTGATTGTAATAACATTAAAATCCAGTAAAAAAATAAATGATATGATTACCTTTTATGTACACCTAAACAATGATGAAAGTATACTTTTAAGATGTGTTATGTTGTTTTTTCTTTTAACATTTCGCATAGTCGGTTATTTTCGTAGATAATTTTTGTTACGATTTAGATCTGAAACTAAAAAGTTAAATAAAAAATATATCAATATCCCATGAAACAAACTTTCGCGACAATGCCGACTAGCGAAAACAAGAAAGTATAATCCTCTGAGAGAAAAAACCCAAAACAAAAAACGGTTATACGTTAGTTTTATGATACGCGTCATGCTGTCTATAATGATGATGTGGCGCCAAAGTGAGGTTACGTACTTTGAACGCTA
This sequence comes from Argopecten irradians, assembly GCF_041381155.1. Lineage (NCBI taxonomy): Eukaryota > Metazoa > Mollusca > Bivalvia > Pectinida > Pectinidae > Argopecten > Argopecten irradians. Next base: position 8,276,316 of record NC_091146.1, on the reverse strand, counting down.
AAGACAGACTGTACAATATTATCAAATAATAAGGTAGTTACGGGGTGATTGCAGCAATTGTTACATTCAACAAGCATGCACGACGAGGATAACCATTTGTTTCTTCCATGGATTATAAACTAAGATACTCCACCGCTGTCGAATGATATTTTTTTCTCTATCAAAGACAGAAGCAGACGAATTAGTATTTTTCTTCAGTTACAAAAGTTGCCTACTTTACACCATTACCACCATTGGCAAGTTTGAGTTTCTTATTTTAAGTTAAGATACAAATTTAAAAAATAATTAATTGCGTCCCGAAAAAAATTCCGTGGCACCAATTCCTACTTGAAATGAAGTACTGATTGCGCAAAAAGTAGAAAAAATCCTTTTAAATGTATTTTCATGTTACTTAGACACATATATACACGAGTAAACATCAGTTTTTGTTCAAATAATGGGTATCGTGTTTTCTCTGTCGGTGGTGAAGCATTTTGAAATGGAGATGTTAGTAATTTGGTGGACGCAAAAGGGACAAAATAATTTTCTTCCTTTTTACTACCCGAGTCCAATGTGTGGTAGCATCGTTTTTTCATACGGATACTGCGGCTTTCCTCCACCTCATTCAACATGGTAGTCATTCAATGGACCTAAATTTAAAAAGATGTTACACCCAACAAATCAAATCCAAGTTAAAAGGATAAATTGTATTCAAAAATTCCAATAGAAACAGACAATTTGTCATCAGCCCCATTACAGACCCGTGTACTCGACATCTTCTTTAAAATATCAATTAACGGAAACTGTCGCTGTGATTTATGTCATTAGTTGTGGATAGCCAACGCTTTATCTTAATACCGTTGGCGCTTTCATGAAAGTACTTTAGCAGAATTAACACGAACTCTCATACACGAACAGTGCATTTTTATTGTTATCCTTGATGGGATCCGCGTTATTGAGATCAGCGGTCATCATGGTTGCCATTGCTTTGTTTCAGAGACACGGATGATACTGATTAGACAAGCCTAGGCACATACAAAGTAGATGTTGGTGTTAGAAACGTGAAACAAAAACGTGTAATGTAACACAAAAAAGAGAGAACAATCTTAAAAAAAAGATTTCTAAATCTCTCCTTGGAATAAAATGATTAATTGATTACATGAAATATCGTTTTTTGTGAATTACTGCGTGAAATACCGTTTGATTCCCGTCAAGAAATAGTGAAATTCAGGTTTTGTTTTTTATTTTTGTGTTTTTACTTTTTTGTTCATTCCGATTTAGAGAAGTACATTGCAGGATTGTAATACGGACGACTCTTTTTTTATATTTGTGAAATGCTAATATACGTCGTGGAACTTTTATAAATCTATATACGTTGTGGAACTTTTATAAATCTTTACTTACGTCAAGGTTTTAACATGATTCGCGAACCGCTTATCAATGACACACCCACACATGCAGCATACACAACCATGCAATCGGAGACAATCGATAAACCATCAGATAAGTTGGCAGTTTGTTTTTTCTTCCTTTAAACAATTTGATTTATATACAACGGTTGGCGAAAACAAATTGGCATTGCATGCTGTTTCCAATTCCCCAGCATGGTGATGATGTGATTGGGGTATTTGAGACCCTGGTTTTTAAGGACCGCGTACCAAATCTGATACGGTTAGTAATTACACGGAGTATAATATCCTGTCGACGATGAATGTGCGATGGTAGTCGGATACTTACAAATGTACACAATAAATAGAGCCGCGAAATAAGTGGAAGGTGATACATTCAATTTGATTTAGGCCTATAGATATGAACGTTTTTATATTGGGCCACGTGTAGAATTTCCGAAGTTTGAATCAACGGAAATCACGAATATGTCACGTGCATATATTTCGCTATTTTTGGAAATAGAAAAATTAAGAGGCAATTTTTGGAAATGAACGAAGGTACAGTTCTAAATGAAATATATTACAGGTATAAAATTAAGAACGGAATACGATGTATAATGGATTGAAATGTCAATTATTATTTTGAATGGCAATAAAAATGTAAAAATTCATTTAATGGGGGAGAAGTGCAGACTGACTTTCAACTAACTCCAAAAAGTATTCTTTAGCTCAGATAGACTTTCCAATATACCATTTTATTATATTTTTAATAAACAAAATTCACATACATCTTACTTTAGACATTTCGAATGCATTATTGTTGAGGATTATTATTCAGTATGATCATAAGAGGTTGAAATAATTTTAATTGTAAAAGAGTTGAAATTTATCTTCAAAAATACTGATGTTGCTAACGCGCCCCATAGAATATATTCTTAGAGGAATTGCTCCATGTATACAAGCATGGTTAACATAAAAGTGAAATCCAATCCCTATATTAAGCTACATGATGATAAATCATATTGGATATTATATATAACGAACGAAATTCTTGTTTTATATAACCCCATCTATTAATTTTCTTGTAAAATGTAGTTTATTTCTACAGGGCCTAGTTTTACGAACATTCATTAACCTTTAAGGAATTAAAATTCTCCATCGGAAAGAAGAACATAGGTTAAGGAAACATTTTAAGTTAAGGAGCCTTCCTTAAAATTCGTAAGGCTTTCCTGTGGAGACTTTTAAGTCAAGAGATTTCTTAAATTCAAAAAATGTATGTGAAACTGGGCACAGATAATGTACATTTAGTTCGTTATTTAAACCTTCACGCTAAATAATGAAACAAGTTTGGCAACGTTAATCATGGCATATCTATGAGATATAGGAATGAATAATTCTCGATTTTAAATGATACACATTTTTAGGTATTATATCTATAACTATGTTGTTTTTTCTCTAACACTGAATATGTAACGTGTATTATGTCGAATATGGAGTAAACACTAAAACAATCACCAGTTCTGTACTTTTTATGGCGGTTTAAATTACTGTTTTAGTATGGTTTTTACCCTTGTTAAACATATTCTCACCTCTATTTCTCACGACAACCTTTTTTCGTCAAATGTTTATATGTATTTATGCGAATACCGTTATAGCACAAACGCTAGTAATCTGGACGTTCCTGGTTCTGTTTTCCAATGAATTTTACCGATAACTTCGTATGCAGATTTTGTTTTATTGATACTTTGGGTTCTCTACTTGCTTTCGCAATTCATTTGTCTTTAATTTATTTCAAAGTTAAATGAAAAAAAATATGCAATGATAAAAAGAAAACAAATCTATGGAGAATTTTGACATAAGTCTGAAATCGGTCTCACATCGTATGATATGAAAAAATGCACAAGCGTATCGCAAAACCATCACACGGTTTTCATTTTCATGCTAGCCATTTATTACTTAGGTTTATTTTCTCTCAACCAGAAATGCTATATTCACCAGAACTAAGTACACAGATAAGCCTTGTAAGTATAAGACGTAAATCAATTAACCGGTATCCCTGAACGCCATATTTTACAAGCGCTTGAATAACAACGCTCCTGTGTGATATAAATAGTCTTTTAAATGTTTGACAGCTGTGCGAACAGAAACAGAGATTTAATATTCCAATTCATAAACTGTTCGCAGTGAACGTGTACTTTACGTGCATGATCTGGCGTTGGACGACGTTCTCCTTAACTTTCAAATAACTGATGTCGGTCGAGGAGAAGATAAACCAGCATTTACAGAGGTCACCTTGAAACATGCATATCAGAGGAAACCAGAATAAATTGATATAAATGCATCTATAACATAAGTAGGCAGAAATGGTTAGTTGTAAAAACGTCAATGAAATAATAGTCGACTGTAAACTTACATTTGTTTCACAGGTTAATAATTCATTTAAATGATTTAATCGTAGCACACCGTTGGTTGAAATTATTATGGTTGTAATTTTTCAATACTAAAATTGTTAAAGAAGGGATTTATTAGTTTAACGTCCTATTAGCAGACAGAGTCATGCAAGGACGTACCAGGTTTGTTTGTGGAGGCAAGTCAGAGTTCCTGGAGGAGAAAAATCACCGACCAGCGGTCGGTATCTGACAACTGTCCCACATGGAATTTGAACTTGCGATCCAAAGGTGGAGGGCTTGAGGTAATATGTCGAAACATCTTAACCACTCAGCCACCACAGCCCCAAAAAGGTGGATTGAGGTCCTTGATTATGATTAATCTATAACAACAAACATTTCTAAGTGATGGTACATCCTTTATCCAGAGTTACATGTATGTGGAGATCGTATGTTGTTCTATTGGATGTATATGGTATTCGGGAAATACATTTATAGAACTAACTACACATACACTAATATTTGAAATATAGTCTTAGTGGAACGGACGTGATCACATGTTAAAACCATCGATAGTTTATTTATGTTCGCGATAAATCGGAAAATACATACTGGGTTTTTTTCGGAATGAAGCTTGAAAACAAATAAACAAATCAAGCATTATGGCTACTTGTTTGCGAAAAGCCCTTCAGTACGTTAACATAAGTACATTTGAGTCGTAAATTCAAGATATGATTGCCTATTAGGCTCCTGATGAAAACATAATGCGGATGTTAATCAGGAGAAACAGCTATTGTCAAAAAGCAGTGATGTTTTGACGTGTGCGTTCCGCTTGATTACCGATGGCTGTAAGATGTAACCTTCCGATATTTTAAAATCTAAAGCGGAAACAGATGTGGCATTCTGTTGATGAGAGCAGGCGTATAGAGATATCTGGGGGTTTCAGTGTAAGTATGTTAATATTATCACGAAACCATTAAACACCTGCGGGATTGCAACTGACATGATACTTTATACATAACATGTAACAATTAATATAAACAAACCGTGAATTATATTTATAAAGTTAAGGGGTTGCATACGATCGAAATATTAATATCTGCAGATATATATAGTTTCAATTAAGTTTCATTTTAACGCATGCGGGAGAGTTCTGATTGGTATTTCAGTAGCTTTGGAAATCTAAGATTTGTTTGCACTAGGTAAGCTACAAGTGCTGCTGAATCGGTATGTGTTTAATTCTACAAACACAAGTATTCCTACACGGCAATGGTTACTACAAGACAGGGCTTTAATGTTCCTTTTTTGTTCACTTGCTAAAAATATCAAGTGCCCTTTTGTACGTGCTAAAATATATATCTTACTTATGATTAAATATCAGTATTCAAATTGCAGTTTTGTTATATATAACATCATTTATTTGTGTATGCTGTTGTGAGGTTTCATAGGTATATCAACAACATTATTGGATTAAAATTCTGTGTCATCATATTTTCCATTAAAACACTTTTTCACAATCATAATGCCATTTTTACAGTTGTCTCTGACAACAACCACTCGTTAAAATAAACAAATGCATATTTTTAACTTTCTATTCTGGTATACCTACTTGCAATAAACAAGTAAAACAGCCATAGATTCAAGCCCTCTAAGATGTTCTTGTTAAGACTTAAATCACATTTTACCTCATGATAGAGAACAGCATGGCCATAATAAGCCTTATAATACCGTCTATTGTGATTTGGTTCTTGAACAATAACATTGAATGTGTGAAAGAAATATTGAAACGTCCATGGCGGTTTAAGATATCACGAGTTGTTTAACGGAAAATTCTTAAAATGAAGTCAGGTTAGCGCCTGATCCGGATATTACTGATCATGGAAAAATAGATGTACTCTGTTGAATGTTAATAATTCGGCGCGTTACTTCTGAACACTGCAAGGTAGTAAAATGATACAAAGATGTGCATTGGCGTTTTGGTATTGTGTGCAAGGGAGTAAGTGCTCACTAATACAAATATGGTTACTTGATGTAAAATTTACAATAGAAAAGCATAAAAACAACTGAAACAATAATGTAATAGTTTTTAACGCAATAAGCCCTTCGGTTAGCGGAGGACGAAAGTGGAATCCAGTGGAGTTTCTAGATATGTCATTTAACTATACAGCTGTTCTCACAAAAATAGTGTTTTTTTTATAATTGTGATATAACCATAGATGCCAGATAATATGTAAGAAAGGAAAACCAGAGTACAGACGTCTACAATCCTTGCCAAACTTTCTTAATATATCGGTTCAGTAGATAAGCTCTAACCGTTCAGCATGTTTCCGTACATCAATTTCCATTGTAATCATTTAATTATAGTACGCTGATAAACCATAACATACATAACCAAAGTTTGGTTAGCTTAGTAAAATATAAGTATTCTTATTATCAAAATCAATCTTTTTTCTAAATATTTAAAGTAAATTGACTTTCTTGTTTGTATATTTAACCAAAGTCTGGTTAGCCTGATCAAATATGCGTATTCGTTTAATTAAAATAATTTTAATTTCTAAATATTTAACATAAATTGACGTTTTGTTGGTATAGGCCTATATGACCAAAGTATCGTTAGCTTGATCAAATGTAAGTATTCATTTTATTTAAATAATTTTGAGTTCTTAATATTAAACATAAATTGACTTTTTTTTGAATACGTAACCAAAGTCTGGTTAACTTGATGAGATATACATGCTTTTCTCCTAAGCAGGATAGGATGAGACAGTGAAGAATTGGACAAAATCTACATGCCCGTCCCCATTTAAAGTAAACCCACGTTTCGTTTCGTAGATAATATGTTCAGATGTAAGTTTGTACATGTATATAATTATCAACGACATGCATTATTTCCCGATATATTGGTCAAGTGGTGTTAATACATAAATTGTTAAGCCATAATGGTTGTCTCGTATGTATTGCCGAAAGCGAATGTTTTCTCTTAATCATTTAGCAAATTGAATTTGGCTTCAACAACCTGCATGTGTGGTCTTTTGTTTTATTTAAAAATTCGTTCAATTAGTTCCATGGTTTCTAACGCTCATGATCGATGGAGCATCTCGTTTGGCACAATCGAAGTAAACAACTAAATTTCCAGACATATAAAAACAGTTCTGAGACAAATGTTCAGTCTTTAAGAAGAAACAGACAACTCTGTACCTGGTGAGTTCTGTACTACCAACTGATTAACATCGAGCTGTGTTTAAAACACGCACTATCTAGGGAGATGCAGTCGTCAATGTGATAAATTCATAAAAGATGGATTTAAATACGATTTAACTTGAAAGAGTACATATTATCCAAACTTCAAATCTCCATTCATCGATATGTTGCCGCTAATTTGTTTTGTAATGGTAGCGTTGCTTAATGTTCCGCTTCCGGTAAAGGGAGATAACTCTACTGTCATGTGCAACTGCGATGAAAGAATGGAGCGACAGCTCTTGGCAATCAATCTAACTATTGCCGATCAAAAAACCGAAATATGCGAACTGAAAGCTCGTCTCGATCGTTTGGAAGGTCAGTTAAACACGAGTGCCGTTACCGACAATTTGGGACTGAATATCTTACAGAAGATTATAGACCAACATCTTCCCCTCGCTAGAAAAATCTTAAACAGCGGTGTGGACGAGAGAAGGTTTTGTCCAGACGGGTGGGTGTATTTCGAGACACAGTGTTATTACTTCAGTAAACACAAACGTTCATGGCACTTAGCAAACGCTTTCTGCGCGGGTAAGGATGGGCATTTAGCCACAGCTGACAACGAGGCGGTAAACATCTTCATATACGCCCATTTCAGTCGCTCTGTACGGTTTTGGATCGGGGGAAGAAAAAGAGGTACTGATAACCCGTGGCAGTGGACCGGAAACGGAAATGAATTTCAATATACAGCATGGTGTCCGGAACAGCCGGATGGATTAGGTGACTTGTGTCTGTCGTTCCTGAAACTTGTACCGGCTGAGTGTTACTGGACTGACCGGAAGTGTAAATTCCAAGAGGCGTTCATATGTCAGCGTCCAGCGAACGGCATGTAATGGAGACAAAGGTGCCAGATCTTCTGAATTCATGTGCACTAACAATTATTAAATGGACAATAGGATATAAGACATCAAAACTATCACTGGTTATTACAGTACAGAATATAATTTAAAGCAATGGCATTACAAAACGAATTGAAACCGCACCTTTGGATTAAATCAAAGTACAGTGTATTCCTGTTTCGTATACGTGTATATCGCCGTCTTTTGGGATTTAACGCACTTGTATTGTAATACAAAGAAGCATGGTCCATTTTGTGATATTGAGATATACATTTATGTGGAGAGTAAACTGGATAATAAGTTCTGTGGAAGGAGGTATCTATTATCATAACAGACTGGACAAATTAGTATTGTTGGTTTGTAAAATGTGATTGACTGTATGTTGTTTATTTGTGTTGTTTCCATTAAAGCAGAACTATTAGAAATGTACGTCATTCACAGGAAAACATTTACTAGAAATACTACTACACAGTTTAACCATGTGCAAACTAAGGTTTCTGTAATAATAAGTAAGAGTTTCCATTCGAAGTTTGAGAGAGTTCAGTGACCACTTGTTCATGCTCCTAATGTGTTGGCAACAACAATAAAATAACGCATTGTTTAACGGAATAACAGGACCATGTATTATGAATATTGTGTCCTACACCTTCCGTATTTAATCATCCCTAAGTAGGGAGTAAAATACGTAGACTGTAAGTACAATTAATACCCTTTATCAGCAAGTTAGCTATGCGTTTTGCCTCACATTATGCAAATAGTAGACGGCATTACGAGCGGATATGTAGCGATTACATATAATTGAATGTGAAACATGCTTAGATAATTTAATCTCATCTCATTTCTATTGTTAAGAAGTTTGGGAGTTATTGTTGCATAGACAGAATGATTCGCACTTCGACTATGACGTCATACACAACATTTTCGCGGTAAGGCGGCACAGCCAATCGGCCACATCCAATATGTATTGAGATATAATGCGCCACATCTGAATGGGTTTTATTGTGAAAATAAGTAAATACAAGGAAATGAATCCCTAATTAGTATCTCACTGAGATTTTTTTCAGATTAAATTATAAACATTATTTTATTTATAATTTGGTTTAATGAAGAAATAGACTAAAATAATAATATTAAAGAATTATACTTATTCAAAATAATCTTAATGTTGAGGCATATGCTTACCATTCAAATACTTTATATTAACGATGCTAATATTGAAATAAACAAAACAATGATGCAAATTCGATTATCTTTTGTTGACAACAATCACAGCACATGGAATAGTGGACAACAAAACCATCAATACTAAGTGACTCACACACATGAGGTGTAACTAAACCCGCGTCTAAATGACGTCTTTGATCTCTCTGTGACTATCTTTATTTGAAATTTTTTTATGTAATTTACGAATCACATGACATTATAAATGAACTTAAACAAACGGTATTTATCACCATCTACATTTATCGTATATTCTTGAAAGCTACCGGAGAAAATGTTATATAATTGTATATTAAAATGTTCATTAATTCTATGCATTCATTTAAACGTTACGGAACCGCAAATTACGTACAAACTTACATGTATAAGTAAGGTAACAATTAAAAACTTATATAGGAATAGCTAAGTATTTGGTTAGCCATTTCAAAAGTACGCTTGTCTGCATGTTTGATTTGTTTGTCTTGCTTGTAACGACCATTTTAATGAGGTTTAGGAGACAGTATAGGTAATAGAAAAAAGCAAAGCTTATACAGAGATCTTAGTATTTTTTTTTCCACAATACAATGACCATCATTATGTGCTGAATTTTAGGTGAGCCCGTGTGTGACAGGTAACACATTTACAGTCAAAACACATTTCTGTGAGGTTATGTATCGATCGCAGAGCACGTGCTACAAAATCCCTTAAGAGCACACGCAGACAATCAATTAGCCCTAACAACTGGTCAATACACATTTCTACTTATTAGTAAGATAAATAGAATATTATTTTGTAATACGATTAGCCGGCTTAGAATCCGCATCGGATTTGTCCAGATCGCCATATTCAGGGAAGGCTTTTAGTCAGATTTTATGGCGACTCCGTGGCAATAGCGTACATAGACACGTGGTCATATAGCTGGGAAAAGTAGCAGCTTTTTAGCTCAGAAAATACAGTATCGAACTATTCCTTTTTATCAGCACAACTATAGATTGGCACACGCTTTATTTGATCATTATGCGAGAAACAAAATAAATACAGAAAAAGTCAATCGCATACATATAAGCAACATAGATGTTTGTCCCAGCAGTCCATACATATACTCAGAAAACAATACTAGGACGTGTCCGAGAGATGCTATTCAAATTAAAGGACTGAAAGCCACAGAGGTATCATTAAACATGCCAATTTAGCTTTATATGAAAACAATTTTAATTTAAATGAAAATAATCAATATGTATATGTTACATTATTATTATTGTTTTGTGAGTCATTTGTCTCTCAAAGTGCATTGTACTACTTTTAATCGTTTTGTCTGTTTGCTGTTACTTTTTATTGCATACTATTTTGATCGTTCACCGCCGATTTCCTTTGCATATTATAGAGTTACCGGTAGTTTACCTTTATGGCGTCATTAAAGAATTAGTTCCCATATATTTGGCATGCATGTGTAAGAAAAATAAAACTGTCAGTGATAGAATTGAAAATTATCATACATTGGGTTTAGTAGTAACATGTTTAGTAGTAACATATATGATTATTGTACTCTGAGCGAACTATGACGTTACGCTCGTATTTATAATATGACAGGATGTCGTTACATTTACCTTCCCGCAATCATAAAATACCACAAAGACAAGCACTGAGAGAGTTGTCGTTATCACTCAGCATATGTATACCAAAACAATGGTAAGGATGTATTCCTGTTAAATAATCCACAGATCTGGATACAGTTGAAACACAAAGCTATGAGGACACTTGTTGGGATGTATTATGAACAAACGCTCTAAAGTGGAATGATCGTCATTCACCGATCTAATGTAGACAGAATCTGATATAGCGATACAGTGTTACATAAAATGGGAGAGATCAGAACAAAGCACCTCAATAATTAGTGAATACAATAAAAAATGGTTATCATTAAAATCACATATCGCCAAAATTGACGGCGTGGTCTTCAATGAAGAAGTGAAGAAGAGAAGGGAAACATTATCAAACTCCATAGTACGGATACTCCATATACCAGATTTGTTTTATATGGATACTGTTCACACAGAAATAAAAATTCAATATTGTAAATATATCACATTACTCGTGTAGAATAATTATTCGTTAAAAGCATTTTGGTTGTTATTTATCTATATTTGTTATCATAAAAAGGTGTCCGTAGTACAACTAATATTGCTTATTAGACGACATGCTGTGTTTTGAGAAAGTGGAATCTGACTCAAAAAGACGTCTGCCGCTCTGTCACTGACCATATCACAGACAATGTCCTAAGTTACCCCAATCAGGCTTGTATGGTCACGTGGGGAGGAAAGCTTCTGGAAGATCCAGATAAGAACATATCAGAATAGCAGCGTATGACGGAGTGTTTTCATTGCTCAAAGAAATACTGATAATGCAATTACTGGTATCACCATACAACATTTCTACTGATAGTCAGCACCGATGTTCTGAAATTACCATACCGCAATAATGTTGACACTCTCCTTTCTCATTAAAAACATTAGTTACAGCATATCATCTATGTGATGCACAAATCCTGGTATTTATGCCTCATGCCTCATGTATGGTCAGATGGTAATATACCGGCAGAATTTACTTTACAATTACCAATTATCATTACACTATATGTTAAATGGAATCGTAGACCACACTTCAGCTTCATAGTATGACCGTGCTCATTTCACACCATTATCGATGTTATAAACAAATTTTAGAAGTACTACCATATAACATTTTCAGCTATTAAAACCTTTGTATTGTCATTGCAATTCTCGAAATGTTGGTAACTTTTGCATGCAAAGAAAATATTAAAGCTCTTTTTGATTCGTGAGAATGAAAATTACGGCAGACAAATTTAAAGCCATCAATCAATGTTATATACTGTAAGAAGAAACGCATATCACTATAGCTTCTTCATTCATAACCTTGACTACCACTTCTACAGGTTTATCGTTTAAGCATTTTCTCTAGAACAACAAAACAAAAACATCTTCTTTTCACTAAAAGCCATCGTGTGCGGTTACGTCATCGCCATATATCAGTTTCAAAATTGTCAGAAAACACGCTGACTCCTTTCTTCCCTACGTTGGTGGTTTCTTGTGAACACTGACACCGTCACAGAGGATAACAGCGGTATGAACCGCGGCTCATTTAGCGGCACGATGTCAGAGGTCAGAGGTCACAGATCGATGTTCAATGTGTGTGGTGCGAAAGTTCTACAATGCCTAACCTGATGACGTCATCATCATTTGATCCGAGGCTCCGGTCATCATTTGATCCGAGGCTCCGTTAACCAAAAGCGTTCATGTAACGTCATAAATCACAAGGTTGTCGACGTCAATAGCACACCTGAACAACTCAGGCGTCATCACTCGTATCGTTTTACCACCGAAGTCTAAAAGGCGTCAATGGTAAGAAATTATTTGTACTTGTGCCGTGTTGGTAGGATCATGTTGCTTATATATATCAGCGAATTATATACTTAAGCAATAAACAGTATAATCAAATCAATATCGTAACCTATCCCTTTAGGCACGAATCTAGTCTGCTTTAGGTCGACATATGTTTTTTGAAGGACGATTATTTACTTGTCATGTAAAAAGTTGTTGTCAATTGCTTACATTAATGTTAAATGCACATAGAATGATATTTACATAAAAATCAAATGTAAACATAAATTATGAATCTTTACGATGACAAGAGAAAAACGAAAACAGAAATAAACAATAAAAATCGAGTGTTAAGAAAGTGTTATCAATCAAGACGCCAATGACAACAAACCACACAAATTATGAAAAGTTTGGTTGAACCAGACAATATATTACTGTCTTTAAAACACAATGGAACATGACCTCATATCTGAACATGGTGAAGGTCACTTGCAGTTCACGTGAAAAAAACACTCAAGTGAAATTCACGTGAAGATATATTGTCTGTGTCTGGAAATGAGACTGAAACTGACACGGCACAAGAACAGACCGATTGAAACCATTCAACTCCATAAGCCAGCCTGATAGAGAGTGAGATAGAGACTCTACCTTCACACTGCCAGTAAATACTGAAGTAAGAAAAACGTATTCACTTTACCTTATACATGTATAACTAACCCTTGGGCTACACAACTCAAAAACAAATCCTGAGACACTAATATGTTCTCAAATCTCAAACAAGACAACTCTTATAGTATCTAGAAAGTAGACAAAACTATTTATCACATGTCTCAATCACGTGATCCCCATGGAATTGAGTTTATTCGACCTCTGTAATATACGTTAAATATGGAACTCGTAATGTGACCTTAAAAATAGATTGATGATGGCGTTATGCTGTATAGTTTGCGTGCTCCTTAATCAACGACGATTATCGCTGTCCTGTTTCCGGATCAGCCATTGCGTGCATGTCTAAAGTTGGTGGTACCTATATAAACTTTGTCACAGACCTGGATTGTATGGATGATACGTGGAGGAAACCATATCCAGCATTATCTAACCGTGGTCAGATAAGAAATTTTGGTATATGAATGTGTTTCATTATTTAGGGACTTTATCCACTTTTATTCCAATATCTTTGACTCTCCCAATATATTCCGTGTACCTATCTCCTTTATCATAAAACATCAGATCCACGACATGAAGAACTTCATATTCAGTGACTCCGACATATTAGGTTCCGTCTATTTGTAGGTACGGCCCGTTATCGTCTCGTAATTTAGTATACGTTGACACGATAATCCGCGTCGCAGAGAGGTTTGCATGTAGTGGTCTCATAACACGGTATCTCGGTATTTACTTTACAGTTTGTAAATCTGATTACAAAACTACTTATCCATATCTCTCACGCAATTTTGCCATAAAATCGGGGCAGGAACTGTGATATACGTATGCGCCAAGTTATAAGACTCGAAAATATAAAAGTGCTTACACACAAAAATGAAACCAATTGCAAGAACAAAGATACATACGAAACCGACACGGAAATGGCTGTTAGAAGAATTTTTCCTAGCGATATTTCTGCCTTGTCGAACTATCGTAATAAAAAAGTTCTTTAGAATAAAACAAAACTACTATTTTCTATAAAAGAATTGTTAGTAAGTAACTCCCTGTTTGTAAGTTATTTTGAAATGTGTTCTCTTACTTTGTGGATAGCTTAATTAAGTCCCTAATCCTTTGACGACATGTTAGCTCATAAAAAGTTCATTCCTGCTGTAAATCGTTTGGAGGGTCAATTCTTAGACTATTCATTTCTATAGAAACAGTTTTTATTTTTTTTAATTTTTGTATTTTTATTATTTCGTTGTTAGAAAAAAGTTAATATCGTACTGTCTTTCAGCAACAATATGAAGTACTTTCTTATACATTAACCTAATTCCTTTGATATGATACCGGGTAGTCTGATATACTTGTCAGCTTAATGATGTGAACTGTTAATTAGACACAGACGATAAACACAAGTAAATATCAAAGACTTTTGTTTACCCTACCATCGTTAATAAACCTGAGACACGTCACAGTCATCTCCGTAATTATAACATGTTCAATGAGACGCTTAATGAATGCCATCGGATCAATGAAACGCTTAATAATTGTGACGTTGTCAGTATCATGTTTACATTTAGCTTTTACCGGTGATTAACCTCATAGCTACGGCTATTGCATGTCAATATAGTTACATGTACAATACCACGTGGTATCAAATGATCAACCGATTTCCCTTACGTTGTAAGGTCGAGCCTGTACACAAATATGTGCTCAAAGTGGAACAAATATAAGACACGTGATCAATGGATAAAGTGTGCTACTTCCTATCAACCGTCATAGCTATATCCTTACTTAAAGAAACATAAGATAATATGTGTATCGTTATTGGTTGAACTTTCATTGAAACAAAATATGATTGAAGTTATATGGAGTATACACAATGCAGTTTCTAAAATACCTTACCCAGAGTGAAATATCCATTCAAATCTTTTTTTTATGTCTCTTTTGGCCATACCCATGTCCTTGAATAGGTATGAATGAATTTCAACTAGGAATATATCAAACTAAAGATTGCTACACGCTAGAACATGTATCTACATTTTTTTATTTTGAAAAATCAAACTATTTTTTACGTTAACGTGCTCGGGTTGACGTACTATTCTTGATTTTATATCATCAGTTCTTTTCAGAAGTGTCTCTATCGTATAATGTTTTTATTGTTGCTAACAATAAAAACATAATAAGGTGAAGGGGAGGGGGGGCCGGGGTGAAGCGACCTCCTATACTGTCTATGAAGTTTAATGTAATGTGATAGGTAGATGAAGAACACAATCAAACAAACAATTCGAAAAATGATATAATTTCTACATTATGATTTCAAATTCATCTTTATTCAATGGTAACAAAAGGTTTTAGCTAGATTAGAACTGCTATCTGTTTTATGATAACAGAAAGCAGCCACATGCAGAAGGTTTCTAAATCAAATTAAGATGAGACTCCACAACATCAAACGCACTCTTAATTTTCAATAAGACTACCCCAGATGCAATCGAACGCTCCGGGGTATAACACTTTAAACAAATCGGCATTGTTTAAGTGCGTGTGTACTAATCACAGACATTTATCAGAATAGAAATATCAAAAAAACCAGGAATCATCTAAGCGTTTCATCACTAATATCACAGCTGTACGGAGATTGAAGATTTCTGTTAAAACCAACATTGCTAAAATTCAAAAATCGATTAGGAATTGTTGTTGAAATATGGAGAGAATTGAACACACTGATGACAAGAAGAGTAGGCCTAACAGAGGATGGGATACAGACTGTTAAATAACACATTTAATTCCATAGTTCATGATTCACCAGGAGACAAAAACAAACATCGTGTCCGTAAAGCAGTTCATAAATGTATTTTATGTTCAGGCTCCCTTGTTATATATTTTAGCACTTGTTAAGATAAAATATTTGCAGTTAAATCTGTTGATAAACAAATAAAGGTTCGTTTGAAGGACTTTAATACATTTTTTACGTTTTAGTATTATATTTGAGAGAAGTAATTTATTAGGCTTATTTATGTAGTATTGTGCGTGAGATGAGTAATAGCGAGAGTTTCCGTATACAATAATGTGCTGAAGTCTACGACAGTGTATTGGTTTTTCGTCATAAATCTTTAAAAAAGAATCTCACCAGGTTATTCTAATACACAGGTCTAACCATGTTTTACTTGCATGTTTGGATATCAGAGTTATCCCTTCGACCTGATTACCATTTTAGCTCACAAATTATCGTAACTACAAGTCGTTTCAAAAACGAACGATAAACGCATTGCGTATCTTTACTGCCAACTCCACCTTGATGTGACATAAAATGTTCCATAATAATGCACTATTTTGTATTAAAAATGGTTCCCTAAGCCTGTCAACGTCTTACTTAAAAAGAACGTACGCAGCTATCGCGATTGTATCACATTTGGATAGATGTCTCGCTGGCGAAAATGTGATGTTTGAACTAGTTTCTTGACGTGTCTTTGCTAGATATACAATTTGAGGTAAATATACAATAGTAAATATCACGCTACCTAGTAGGTATAAGCGTCGGATCGAGAATTGGTCATTTTATTTTTCTTTCAAAAATATAGATCGGTACCAGTCGTATAAATTTCCCAACCCATGTGACCTTTGTGCCCATAAATTGCTATACCAACAGACAAAACCGGATCATGATATACGATCTATAATTTCCGGTTTAATCAAATCCTTGTCGGTCGCTTGATTGACATAGATGGCGACATATAACAAGTGTCTATATGAAGTTGTCTAGTATTCCAATGCGGTCGCACACCTCATTTATATATGTCACCTTCCATCTTAATACAGTCATCCTTGTAAAAAATTTCCCATAAACATACGGGGAGCGATTATCTAGAAAATGTGACGTTCTTTTAATTGTCACAATGTTCTTTGTTTTATTATTAACTTAAAGTTTAAAAAATACAAAATGCCTAATCAAGATTGCTTAATGCGATTTATTTAATAATATTTTTATTTTGAAGTGGGCGCGGTGGCCGAGTGGTTTGTATGTCTCGACATATTACCACAAGCCCTGCACCTATGGGTCGCGAATTCGAATCCCAAGTGGTGCAGTTGCCAGGTATTGACTGCTGGTCGGTGGTTTTTTTATCCGGGTACTACTCCGACTTTCCTCCACCAACAAACCTGGAAGGTTCTTACATGACACTTACTGTTATTAGGGCGTTCAACTGAGTAAAATACTTTCATACTTGCAATATTTTCAGTTATGTTTTGACATCTTTATATTTCCAACACAATATAAAAATGTATAATATAATATTTTATTGCGTTCACCATGAAATAAGGACGGCACAGCGAAATGTCAGCACTACGTGAATAAGATACCCTTTTGTCGCAGTTTACATTCAGAGTTCGCTTGGGAAATTGGTGAGATTTTCAACTCCGGCATCTGTAAACTATCAAATAAACATATGATTGACACATCAGACAAGGGGTATACCTAACGTTATATGGATGATTATATAAGAACTGATGGTAACGGTTTCAATAGCATGGTTGACTGATTACAGCTCACAGTCACCAAACCTTACCTGTACAGTGGGGTACTCCACGGGGTAACTCGTACTGATCAGTTGTAACTATAAATAATCTGACTACAACTAACAAACCAGTCTTTGTTTTATGTAGTTTAAAACACATTGATCAGTACACTTATACATAAGCTTATATTTTAGCGCTCATGTGTTACTTCTGAAATAAATCGTGCACTAGAGTGGTTAAATATATTTTTTTTTTGCGAAGAAACTCATTCGTATTTGCCGGCCATAGGAGAGTGCTAAATGTTTTGGTGTTCTGTTTGAAAGTTAACCGCCTTGTCACCAAAGTAACGTGAAATATAATCAATAAATTTAGATAGTAGTATTATCTGTTTTTATAAAGATTTAAATTGAAAAACAATATAAATGTCCATTGCCTGAAATTTCAGTTCATCTCTCTAAGACAAGAACAAAATCAATTTAATACCCTAAATGCAGACTATTTATTTTTGTAGCATACATGCACGTGTTACAAATGATGGAGGTATATCACTCTTTAAATGCTCTTAGTTGTGTGATTTAGGGAGTAGTTTTCCAAGATGTGGTATCGGTATTGACTATACTATACAGAAGTTAAATTCGATATTCAGCTCATTGCGTACCCCATGTATTACAGATCAGGCAGACATATTACTCTTTTTGTGATTTCTCCTTATGCCAAACCTGATGAGTAGTCCTTTGAATTGGGATTAGTTGAAGTGTGTGTTACTTGACATCCCACCCTCCCAACCTGCCGAATAATTCCTCTTATTCAAAATATGTGTTGCATGGAAGTGGTACAACTCATTTGCATATAATACAATCCATTGATCATCCATTAAACCGTTCACCTTACGTTTTTGGAAGGGAGGTAACTCGGACATAAAGTGTCACACTCAGGTAAAAAAAGGGTTGTGTGACAAAAATCATTTAAATGCTGTATTTCTGATATTGTATTATACTAAATAAGTATTTTCTCTTTTTGTGTTGTTATTGTACCGACCACTACTGGTCAAAAAGATAAAAAAAAATAGAAAAAATAATTTTGTTTTTTTTCAAAAGAAAAAAAATATCAAAAACGAAATCGTTTTCTTTTCCAATTATTATTAAGTTAGGCCAATATTTACGTTTATTTGTCTTGTCACATTATACGACTTTTGTCACACTGTACGGACAAATGACAATGCAGCAGTTTTTCTGTAATTGTTTATTCGGAAGGTCGAAACGTTCTTTTTTAAATATTGCATTTCATCCGTTTGTACGCCTCTGTTTAAAAAAAAAACAACCAAAATTTCTTTTTTGAGTAAAAAAAGATATTCAAAACACTTCAGGTTTCTTTCATTTTCCAGTTTTTATTGGAAATAATGCATTTTCCAATTTATGATGAATGCAGTTATTGCTCTTAACATTATAGTCTATGGTTTATTTCAGGTGCTACAAAAGAACCATCAACTTCATCTGATAGCACCATATATGGCCACATCATAGGACACAAATAATCCATTTTAACAACGATGATGTTTTCCGATATACCAATTCCCGTCTTCGCTGAAGGTACCGTACTATAATTTGCCGAGTGGACAACATTTTCATGTGACCCAATTGTAGTAATTTAGCAGAATACTGACAAATTGATTTCTTACATTTCAGCTAACGATTGATTGGTAAATAATGACTAGAAACGAACAACCGAAATCTACATCCCGTAATTGGTGTGTCAGACCCGGGAGTATAGATCCGCCACAATTTAGCTATTGTGCTGTTGTTATGGGATTGAGATAGGGACTTTTCGTTCAAATTGACCTTTCTGATTTACCAAGCCGGTTTGGTATTACTATAAAATAAATATTTGATTGATATCAGGTGTAGATATTTTGTAATCCAAAGACAGAGTTAGTGAGGACATTGACATCTCTAAAATTGAATTGGAAGTTTCGTTTTAATGATTAACTGAAAAGCTGCTCATATTTGCGAGGTTTTAATTTCGCTGAATTTACTGATTCTCCTAAATACGCGAAATGAAAGAAGAAAATAGAAGAAAGCATGGTAATTGAGTCCATGTCATTCCAAATCGTAAATATTATCAAATGGACAATCAAGACATGTTATACAGCCTTATTTACCACTCTTATGACGTCACATGTAGTTTTGGCGTCATAATCTATATCTGACGTCACATGTAGTTTTGGCGTCATAATCTATATATGACGTCACATGATTGTCTTAGTAGACGTAACGTGTCATCCGAACCGGATTTCTACCCTTTTTACATGGAGACGAAATTTAAAGTTTACGCACGTGTATATTGTTATTTAAAGGTTATGTGATGAATAGAAACATGATGATATACATTGTTTGTTGATTAGTAATGTCATGAACCTTTAAGCAAGTGGCATAATCAATTATCACATAATCTTTGATATAAAATGTTAATAACTTTCAAACCTCGGTCTAACAAATCCTTTCAGTATATGTTTCCTGACATATGAGAATTAGTCTTCCTTTTGCTATTGTTCTAGAAATGGGAACTAAGTTTGTTCGTTCATTCCATTGAAACATTACACTGCATGGAGCTTTGATCAAATGCATATTGCGGTAGGATTAACAGTTTGCGTTTGGACCTCTTTCCTGCACGGTTTGAATGTTCTTACGAAACAAATATAAAACGCTATCAATATCCACAGTAAAAACACGGTTTAAAATAGTAATTTATTGATAATGTTTTTGGTAACAATCGGTTATGGAAAGAGTCATTATTCAATTCACATGGAAGACCATTACAGTAAAAAAACCAGGAGAAAAATAATGATAAATGGTGCAAGTCTGATTCAGAGATAACATCAATTCCGTCAGGAAAACGAGGTCACAACAATGCAGTGTTGAATTTAAAAAACACTTTATCTCTATCATTTTGCTATGACAAATAATGTTCAGTTTTTCAGCATTAGTTTCAAAGGAATAGAAGATTTGCAAGTGAGTGAATATCAGTGTGTAGCTGTGGAATCCACGGAGACTTTGCGCTGTGTCTACTAATATGGAAAGGGAGACTTCTCTCCGGGACTTCCTTCCGCCCGGAAATAGGCTGATGGGGTTTAGTAGATATGTGCTTATGTAGGTATTGCCATATGGAAAGTCACATGGTAGTGTATGTTTAATAAACTACAAAACACCAACATTATAGTAATATCCTCTGTAATACATCCCCTTGTTGTCTGAAAATGAGGTCACCGATATTACGATATTGACAGTTCACGACTATCGTAAATGAGTCATTTTTATTTGCCATTTTGGAAATTTATTTGATGTAATGATGTGATAGTTACATGTAATTAATGACTATTCCCTTGGTGTTGAATTAATTTATAGGAGTCACTGAAGTGTAATGATTTTTTTTCCTTTGAAATGTTGAAATAAAGATTTCATCAAACAACTGACTTTGTTTAACATATTTATCAAACTCGAGATAGTAAATTTTCAAAATTAAAAAGAATCACGACCTGTAGCGAGTATCTTTTTAAAATTTGAAAATAAAATATAAAAAGCAAATATTCTATTGTTTCAACTTTAAATAAGCCACTACCTGTTATACAGTAAATGCAATGCTACTTTAAATCAACTGCGCTATGGGAATAAGTCCGAATTTTTAAGCCAATAGCAATCAAGGGATGTAGGATTTAACCAATCAGGTGTACCCACCAATGATAACCAACTGATAAGTTATCAGGTGATTAATCCATGTTAAAACACGTAAAGTTATAGAATAACATCATTTTACTTCTAGGTATGGAATAACATCATTTTACTTCTAGGTATGGAATAACATCATTTTACTTATAGGTATGGAATAACATACTTTTACTTATAGGTATTGATAACATCATTTTACTTATGCCTCTCACCCTATAATAGACTATACACAGAACGTAAACTGTAGGGATTCACTCATACCAGAGTATATAAAATACCAGTAAGATCGACATGCCATTTTAATTCATAGCATATCAAAAGGGTTATAGTACGCAATCGCGGTATATGGATTCATGCGAGTCTTTCTATTATCTGAAAGACAAAAATATAATTAAACAGATACGAACATGTGTGTAGGCATATAACGATTTTCTTGGTAAATATTCGATTTAATGTTATCATGTATATGTAATTGTACCAATGTACCAGTGAGACCGTACAATGCTTGCTCTCGACTCGTGTGTCAGATTCAATCTGGCCGCCATCTTACATTTAGACAGGAAATGAGACACAGGGGAGCGAGGACGCAGAAATTACCTATTTCTGACCCGAGGAGCATGATATTAGATTAATTCCTATCGCATTTCGGAAGATACTGGTATTAGAAAACAATTTGGAACAAGAAATGGTTGGTGGCCGGCAATTTTATGACGGAGGAATACAAAAGGGTTATAGTACGCAATCGCGGTATATGGATTCATGCGAGTCTTTCTATTATCTGAAAGACAAAAATATAATTAAACAGATACGAACATGTGTGTAGGCATATAACGATTTTCTTGGTAAATATTCGATTTAATGTTATCATGTATATGTTAATTGTACCAATGTACCAGTGAGACCGTACAATGCTTGCTCTCGACTCGTGTGTCAGATTCAATCTGGCCGCCATCTTACATTTAGACAGGAAATGAGACACAGGGGAGCGAGGACGCAGAAATTACCTATTTCTGACCCGAGGAGCATGATATTAGATTAATTCCTATCGCATTTCGGAAGATACTGGTATTAGAAAACAATTTGGAACAAGAAATGGTTGGTGGCCGGCAATTTTATGACGGAGAATACAAATAAAGACAACCTCGAGGTCTGAGAGGTGTCGGATGAGCATAGCGAACTACAGACCAGGGACACACGAAGCGATGATGTCGCGTTTTAACGGGCGGTATCTTGTAATGGCGAACGTGATACATAGGTATACGTTACGTATCCATATCAGACTCATCAGCGGAACAGTTCTGTCCATTTCAATGTAATAGACGGAATGTTATTTATTAAGATTGTAACTCAGACATGGGTAGTGTCAGCGTACATATATTTAGGAATGTCTGGCTATCGAAATGGATTTTAGTCCAGAGATTATCAAACGTATGAGCTGTATCTTTACTGAACATATCACAATATGTGGTAGATTGCAAGAACAGAAACACTGGCTAAATGACATCTTGAAACAAGACGAAAAATCTGTTTGAGTGAAATTAGCTTCGTATTGATCTGGCTTGTCGATTGTTTCAATTATCTTATATTTTCTGTTCTTTTAATAATTTCACACGCTGTTAATCGTTGACAATTAATGCGATTCTCTGAATTATTTATATAGTTTACGACATGACAATGAAAATGAAATGTCTGTTTCAATTTTTGGAGACATTTCGAATTTATACAATATAGTTTAACTTCTGGTTAAATTACGGTAATTTCAAATAATTTGGATTTCATACATTCCATCTAAAACATCTCATCTTTTTTCCATTTGTTTACGTTAAGATAAATGTATGTGGCTATGTTTATACTGCGGGACTTTGGTAAGTATGATACCATTGCACGCAAATGTATTCCAATATAATTATATTCCATTAACTATTCCTTTAATACTAAACCTTTGACGGTTAGAATTATATTTCTTTTAGATGTATAACGAAGTTTTCTTCTAAATGGATTTGTTTCCTTATATGAATATAACATAAAGATAAAAAATACCATGTTTCAACTTATTGCACCCGATAAGAGTATACGGATTTCAAAAGCAACACAAGAGACCCTTTTTACCTTATTCCGACATTATTTGTTCTAGTTTAAGCCTTCGGCTATGCCATTTCCATCGCAATGTTGGCGGTCATCCAATCCCTAGACCTTCGGGATGTGACCAGAGTCGTCCACAAACGAGAACGTGTCATTATCTGTTTTCCTCAGTTTCAATCATTCTGAAGAGCGCCACCTGTTGTCAAACACAGACACTCCTGGATACAAAGAGTGCCCCCTCCTGACAGACAGACATTGTTGTATCAGTGTGAGCCGCAGCCATAGTAGACACGGTTAACAAGGTCCTTTTTGTGTATGACTCTAAAACCAAGATACTAGAAAAAGTTCGAACACCAGCTGCCGGTATTTTAGAACAGATACATGATTAATTCCACATGAATGTTTCATTTTTTACAGCAAAACAAAACCGGTGAGCAATAACGTAAGCAGTTCAGCGTCGTCATACCTAGATGTCTTATGAAACAGTTGTGCGTGTTCAGTTTTACTGCATTGCTGATCTCTTTCAGCAAAAATATATATAAAAAATCATAATGTAAAAAATACAGCATAATTACTAAATGTTAACAAGTCACTTTCCCGCCAATATTGTCGCGTTGGATGATTTGTTTTTGTATTAAAATGATGTGAGTATTCATAATCATATACGAGATAATGGTTATAAAACAAATTGGCGATGATTATAAAGTAACGATTATAATTATGACTGAAAAGTTCCAATACGTAAATATAAACAATAACAATTCGTAGGTCGGATTATACACTACAATTTAGCGTTTGTTGCAATGAGGTTTTGCTTTATGACTTTATTCTAAAATTGAAAACAATTCTCGACCCACGATAAATACCTGTCAGGTTTTAAGTTGCACAAGCAAACAACAAGCCTGACTTAAATGGACTTCTGGGATTAGCTAAGGATATCCCACGATCCCTAGTGAGCCAGCAGTAACAAATATAATTATATACCTTTGTATCTCCACTACCTTTTACCGTCCGTGCTGGATCGTAACTCAGTCTGGCGCTGCCTATTAGTGACATTGGTGGTCAACTCAGTGTGATGTTAGTTCTACCATCAGAAGTGAAGGAAAATCGAACGACCCGATGTAAGTGTCAATGTTTAAGGATGTAAGCACATACAGGGCTAGTCCGCTAAACCTGCATATAGAATTACGCTTTTGCTTTTTCTAATATGTATTATGGAAAAAAACTCATAATGTGGACAGGTTTAGTGGACCATTTGCGTTAATCATATAAAGGATATATCAACAAGTAACGAATTGTGGAAGTCTTTCAAAAGGAAGAGGATGTCTGAGTCGAACATGAAGATCAGAGGATAGTTAAGAAACATTCAGTATGCCAAAAAAAAAAAAAAAACTAATACAGGACCATTGTAACCCTATAGAGGTAGGCAGGCTGGTAGTCTTGCTTAAGTCCCCATTAATATCATTAGTGATATATATGATATTTGAATATTCCTGCTAGGTAAACAGGAAGTGGGGAACCTGTCGAACCTTGACAGAAGTTGTCATGTTAGCCGTGTATAATTGTGGATCGCGGGCTGAATTAAACTATAATGTATTTTATTAGAGTACAAGTATTAGTTGTTTAATGTCAACCATGTATATATTTATTAGGCTGTGTTTAATTTTATAGTGCACCTAGTACCGATGTCTAGTATATTTAAAGGTCAGTAACGCGGAATTGTTTACTCATGCTTGCAGCCAGAGTTAGGTTGTTGTTTTAAGGCATGGCCAAACTATGTGACCGAAATAACAGTAAATTGTTACGGCACCTACTTAGTAGCGACTACGTGAGATGTTCTGGAAAGCATGACAGGACTTCGCACAGTCTATGCACGTGTTAAACTAGGTGACCAACTTATTAGTAAATTGTTACCGAATAGGTATGGGTATGGTAGGGACTACGTGGAATGTTCTGGAAGGAATGACAGGACATCACGTAGTCCACACACCTGTTAAACTGCGCAGTATAGTTTGTACAAAATGTGCATATTACAGGCGATTCTGTCCAGCCTCAACCAAGTTTTAGTAAATTTTGACAGTTTATGATGAGCTGGGTAACCTTTGGGGCAAGCATTGTCCCAACGGCACGTGCACCAGTCACGTACACAATCATTATACATAGAGGGCCGCAATAGGCCCCAATGAGACTGAAATTAGACCGAGACTGAAGACTGAGACTGAGGTTTGAGACTTGACTGGGTACTTCCGCCTCACACACACTTAACATCTACCTACGTCACCGCCTTTTTCAAGGGCCACTTGATAGAGAGGGAGCTTGAATAAATTAGCCGTCAACAAACTTCAACCCTACTCCTTGTCATCATTTTCGACCGACACAGCCATCACTTGGACGACACCATTTGCTTTAATACTATAGATAATATATAAACAAATAAAGAATTGTCGGAGCCTTTTTAAAAAGCAGATTTGAAACATGGAGACCACGGGATAGTTTCGGAACATTCCTATTCGTTGTTTATAGGAAATACTGTAACATACATATAGAACTTTGAGTGTGAATCATAAAAAACCCTCTTAAGAACCAACTATTCTTAGCATACTGATTTTAAAGAAATATCGTCGTTAATGAAAACACATCATACTATATGGAGGTATACGATTACAGCTGGTACTATGTAGGGTTACATTTGCCGCTGATAACCGCTTCGTCTAGACATCATTATAGACTGAAATGGCATTTAGAAAACCCCTGACATTATATACAGCGAGTGTTCATTTTCCGATCCGAACATCCACCGGATATGAGAGTCTGATGAGCCCTGGCCATTTGTTTATTTCAAATTTACAAAATGGCATCACATACCCACCTAAGAGTCTATATTTAGAGAAAAATTAAGTCGATTCGTTAAACATATTGATTCGCCAATGATACGTCAATTACACCTGACAAAGTGTTAATCAGTTAACTTTTCTTCAAGCGGAGTGAAGTCATTAACGATAAAGTATATGTAATTATTTCGGTCAATATAAACTGTTGTTACATATTACATTTGGATTCACTATCATAAATATTGTATCAATATTATAAATTACTTAGAACTGTTTACCAGTCACTGTTTTGTTGGACATACACATAGAACAACACCAGGCGTTACCAGTCACCCTTTTGTTGGAGATACACATAAAACATAACCACTCACCCTTTTGTTGGAGATACACATAAAACATCACCAGTCACCCTTTTGTTGGAGATACACATAAAACATCACCAGTCACCCTTTTGTTGGAGATACACATAAAACAACACCAGGCGTTACCAGTCACCCTTTTGTTGGAGATACACATAAAACATCACCAGTCACCCTTTTGTTGGAGATACACATAAAACATCACCAGTCACCCTTTTGTTGGAGATACACACAAAACATCACCAGTCACCCTTTTGTTGGAGATACACATAAAACATCACCAGTCACCCCTTTGTTGGAGATACACATAAAACATCACCAGTCACCCCTTTGTTGGAGATACACATAAAACAACACCAGCCACCCTTTTGTTGGAGATACACATAAAACATCACCAGTCACCCTTTTGTTGGAGATATACACATAAAACATCACCAGTCACCCTTTTGTTGGAGATACACATAAAACATCACCAGTCACCCTTTTGTTGGAGATACACATAAAACACACCAGGCGTTACCAGTCACCCTTTTGTTGGAGATACACATAAAACATCACCAGTCACCCCTTTTGTTGGAGATACACATAAAACATCACCAGTCACCCTTTTGTTGGAGATACACATAAAACATCACCAGTCACCCTTTTGTTGGAGATACACATAAAACAACACCAGGCGTTACCAGTCACCCTTTTGTTGGAGATACACATAAAACATCACCAGTCACCCCTTTTGTTGGAGATACACATAAAACATCACCAGTCACCCTTTTGTTGGAGATACACATAAAACATCACCAGTCACCCTTTTGTTGGAGATACACATAAAACATCACCAGTCACCCTTTTGTTGGAGATACACATAAAACAACACCAGTCACCCTTTTGTTGGAGATACACATAAAACATCACCAGTCACCCTTTTGTTGGAGATACACATAAAACAACACCAGTCACCCTTTTGTTGGAGATACACATAAAACATCACCAGTCACCCTTTTGTTGGAGATACACATAAAACAACACCAGTCACCCTTTTGTTGGAGATACACATAAAACATCACCAGTCACCCTTTTGTTGGAGATACACATAAAACATCACCAGTCACCCCTTTGTTGGAGATACACATAAAACATCACCAGACACCCTTTTGCTGGAGATACACATAAAACAACACCAGTCACCCTTTTGCTGGAGATACACATAAAACAACACCAGTCACCCTTTTGTTGGAGATACACATAAAACAACACCAGGCGCAGAGCGAAAATGATACTCACCATTTCAACAAAAACTGATTTTAAATCGCGTATATAGGCCTACATGTATGTGTCTAATTTACAACAAAGTTCATATAAATGTTTAGTTTCACTATAGGGCATTGTGCCACGGAGTTAATTATTTTGAATATTTCTTAGAGTTAATCGTGTTAAGTAACAATTTTTGTATCTGAAGAATTACCACTAATTTGTCTGATTTTGTTTTAATAGGATGAAAAAAACCACCATTAGTCTACAGTGTTCCATCTTAAAATGGCGAGTTTTGTAGATTTAATCCATACGGTATTTGTTTAATACATGCATAAGGATATATAGATATCATGTTATAATTAATTTTCCCTTTGTTTCTGGCTCTCTGATTGGCCTATTCATTTTTTTCATTCCACGATGAAAAAAAAAATTCCGAGAATGGCGCGGAAACCCGACGTTATCGTGACGTCACAATAGAAACATTGACGTTGAGTATTGATTTGGAAAAATAATCCCTTGGAAAAAATCAATGGAATCGTACGTGTCAACGTATTTCATTTTATAAAGTAGCCTGGAAAATTAATTTTAATCATTGAAATCACTATTTTTATAATTTCATCGGGTTATGAAATAAATTTTGTTCGCAAACTATTATGAGAATCCGCTACGCGGATTCACACAATTTGCAAACAAAATTTCTTTCATACGCTGATGAAATAAAAAATAGTGACTTCAATACTTAAATGATATTGACGAAGTCTATTTTTTGATCCCCCTTTCTGTAGTGAACATCAGACGGCGCTAGGCCAACTAAGCACTGTACGTGCTATCATGGGGCTCGGAATCATGAGACACATAAGTAAAACATATCATGAACGTGACAGATTGCAAATCAATCGAACTCTTTACCGGGTTTGTATGTATGATAAGCTTTGCACAATTGCACTTTATCATATATTCCTAATGCACAACTAGGCGTACACCTTATATAATAGTGTCTTTGTAGAAAACAAATTTGTAATCTCAATACTTTGATGTTACGAATGAGTTCCTCCTCTATATAAGGATCCATATCTATCATTTACCTATCGCTACATTATGAAAGCCCAGCAAACACAAGATCAATCCAAATGCGTACGGATTAAAGAATTCAATGGACTTTCATGCATTTGATAGAAATCTTTATGATATCAGACAGGTCTATGTATAGCCATAAATATTTAAGTGACAGAAATGTATTTTATACAACCGTGTTTTTATTCTTAATCAAAGAGAAAACGTTTAAATTAATATTAACGGTGACAGATGTATGATACTGTTTTTATAGACGATTTTATCCACGGACGGAATGAATTATAATTATAAGGTAAGAGATCACCTGCCATGAGTTTTCTCCGAGAACGCCGATTTCCTCCCATTCTAAGATCTCTCAAGCACTATCATCTGGATATCATAGAATTATTTTACATTATTTACATAACTCGTTTTGAAACATATGTAAACATAAAATAACTGATTTAGTGCTGGTGTTTACGTTTCCAATAGTAGAATTCGAATAAATGTGCATTATCAATAATTCACGCTCGTCTGATGAGCTGTTATCTGACCAAATTGCTTGACAATTTGACGACACTGCTGGTATGGTAATCTTATCTTTGTAACGTCTCTATCCAACATAGAACGATATCTGCTGACTTCGAATCAGCGGTACAAAACAAACGTCAGATAAACCAATATGGCAGTAGTTTCGCTAGTTAATAATATGAAAAAAATGCTGCTGTCATTATTGACATTTCAATGCATAACTGCTATACTTCTGGAAAGGTCTTACACATTTTTCGCAGTAAAATATAAGGTTTTAAGGTTAAACTATAGATAATATGTTCACTGAGTGAACAAAAGTTCCCACCTTACAAGATGAAATAAAACTTTTTTCATCAATAAACTAGGAATATCATCGATATCTTAACGATACCGGACAAAGAACATTTTTCCTACAAATGACAGGTTCCAATGAAGTACTGCTATTACCATCAAATACTTACCTTAATAAAAAGTATGATTTTATCAAAGTTGGAAATTAATTAAAACCAATGCATTGATGATATGAAATGCAATAAATCAATATACAAAAAACTGACGTATCATAGAGCTCCGTAAATGAATGGGTAACATTTCCGGTTCAAGAATACTTTTCACTGTGAATATTCATTATTCATCAATGTGACATATCTTGTTGATCAATGTCGGTTGATACTGTATTACAAATACGGTTGTTGTATTTCTGGTGGCTAATACGGTGATATATCGGTCAGTGACGTCCCGAGTCCTAGACCACATGCTATTTAAGATAAGTTTTACCATAATAGCAATCAAGCGACATTAGTACTGTAAAATGCATGTGTGAAACACGTCTCGGTCGAAATCGTATCCACGTGTGTGGTTCATAAAAAAACTTGTTCTGGTAACAGATGTGTTTGTCTAATGCAGACTCTGGTTTACAATTATTATCAGTAGTGAAGTGCGGTAACGAATTACAAATATTCATTTTCATTTGGAATCTTCCTA
The DNA here is from genome assembly GCF_041381155.1 of Argopecten irradians. Taxonomy (NCBI): domain Eukaryota; kingdom Metazoa; phylum Mollusca; class Bivalvia; order Pectinida; family Pectinidae; genus Argopecten; species Argopecten irradians. The sequence continues at coordinate 8,245,915 of NC_091146.1, read as the reverse complement.
AACGAATCTTAGAAAACTTAATTTTGCATACTTACGAGACATTACCAAACGTTATATTCCATTTTAATAACAAGTTATAGACATTGTAGAGTGCATTGGAATTCGCATATTTCACAAAAGATGAGATACCGCGTTAATCAATAATCTCATATTTTTTTCCTTCGGCAAAGTACAGCCAAATAAATTAAATCGTAATAAAAACCTGCCGTTAAGTTTGAAAATAGCTAAATTAGTTCGCAGTGACAAAAACGTTGGTTTTACAGTCTAGCTTGAAAATTTTATTTGTAAAGACATTTCATATAGCAAAATGTCTAATTGTATCGTTGGGCTCTCAGTCCACACTCCCTGTCCCCTATATCAAGACGTATTATATATTTGATAGTTTGTACGGCAGTCGAAGGATGGGTAACACTCAAAATCGAAATGTTCGAAGACAGAGAAGAAACGTAACCGTTCATTCGAGCAGTTTTATAACATACATAAAAAATACTGAGTTCCAACTCGTTTAAACCTTCAAGGGAGAAGCAAAAAGTGCCAACTTGTCCGTTTTGATGTCTAGAATCTGGGGTTAACAAGCGCATTGTGGAACCTGTCAGTGGATCATGTACGGAGATTAACAGCGAGTGCCATGTCAGACAGTATTTGGACAGAATATTCTGTCTGACTGTCTGGAAAATCTGGCCAGATTCATGTCAGTGTACCGACTAGTGTCTGCTGAAAAGGTATAATTCACAGGACTGCATAAAAAATAACACACGGGTGTGTTTAAGATCTGAATGTGACACATAAAATGACAACATAAATCCAGTACATCATTGAAATCTCTAATGTCATTCTATAGTTCTAGGAAGGGCCGGGATACAATTAATGATATTAAAAATGTGATAGAAAACAAGACGATTATCAATATGTTTTTAGTTTGCCAAATTAAATATTAACCTTTAACTTTTTCCTGTTGATATTGACCAATTTAAATTATTTCAATGAAAAAAAATATGCTTCTGGTTTTGAAAACTAATTAATAAAATATTGATTTATCATTAAAATCAACGTATTCATTGAGCAAATGATATATAAAATCTTCCCGATGTTTCGTGGCTCGTGAGACCAGGTGAACCAGAATACAATCAATTAGTATAAAAAATGAAGACATGAATGGCACGGGTTGTATCGGGGAGTTTTTGAAAGTACTGTGCGTGTTTATAAAAACAGACTGTAACACGAATACCGCCAGATATCTGACAGAGATGTCAGGAAATAGTGTAAGCGTGTACTCGTGTTGTCCGTACAACCATCATAATCCTTTAAAATTACCACATGAAACAATTACCTTTAGTGTCAATTTCCCGGTGATAAAATAATTCCCGGTGATAAAATAAACCGGGACTTCAAAGTATCGAATCTAGTATCATGACGTGGTGCTAAAGTGAAGAAGTACATGCTTTCTTTCGATAGGTTGAATTATATGGTTCAATAAACACGCAATGGTTCAAATATGGTTTGACATGGAGGCTAAAACAACATTACCTTGTACGCAATTAATAGAATCAATTAAATAATATAGTGACACGCATGTGTTACACAACTTGGAACTTCCATGCAATTACAAAATCCCTATCCGAACCGACTCATGAGACACTGAAACACATATACTGGGTGTGACTACTCTTATTACAACCAATGTCCATAAATCAACCATATACCTTATCATTGTGTCTTTCGTTGACCAGACTGAGGCAGAACTGTCGTAAATAGTGAACAGAAAACATCATAAATAGCCACTATGTTGACGATCATGTCATCACGACTGTACACCACTGGGTACTGCTATCATAGAGACACGGCTAAGGCAGGCATGCATCCGCAATTCTGATGAAAAACGATGCTTATATTTTTTCTACATTTTAGCTTTACACTTCTAAACTCAAACTCATAAATTAAATGTTTTAGGAAATATTAAATGAATATAATTTTACAATCAAGGAGCAATATTGGTATTACAATTTGTATTCACTTTAAATGTAGGCACTGACGTATTGTCATCGATATGCAACTTAGTAACGTGGTCTAACAAGCGAGCATCAATATTTCATTCATATCATTTGACATTATTAGAATTGGATGCCCTGGTCACTCATTTCAAATACAATCAAGGGATTTGTTCACATTATTTAATAGTTTTCATATAGTTTTTTTTATCTATTGTCATTTTATCAAATGCACTAATTGCTTTTTAGTTTAGCAACGCTATCTACCAAGCTTTTTCCCATATTATCCACGTGATGTCATCTTTACAAGTACGCTGCCGTGAGTTATTTCTCTGAGCAGCAGAGACATCAGTGTCTAATATCATGTGTATTTTTTTGTCTGTTTCTAAGTCCTCTAATTGTCTCAGAATTACCGTCTGGAGGTGAAGGAAAGCGTTTTGTTTACCACGAAATGCGGCGTGATTTTCGAGCATTTAAATATTCTCCAGGGGATACTGCGAATTGTCTTGTTCAGAAACAGAGAATTCTGATTTCGTCGCAGATTCTAAGAAACGCGTCTATAACTATACATTCGGGAACAGTTAAGAGTGGAAGCTAGCGTTGTTACGGAAAGACATGCCGGTATACTGTCTGTTCTAACAAACCGATTTTCGCTCAAGGACGAAGGCACATACAATTAACCTCGGCGAACCCAGGCTTGCTGCAATGATAGTGAAGTTACTTTAAATCCCCTAGCTGGGTATGTCACTGTTTAACAAAAACAACATTTCATTGGTAAATTAAATCAAATAAAATAGACATAACTGTATATCATATTTTTTTTTAATTTATGCTACTTTTTAAATTGAAAAGAAGCTCTGATTTTATGCTTTGACATATTTCAATGGACGATAGTAGTACATACTGTTAATGCCAATTTTGAATTGAATTCTGTTTCACCAGAAGTAGGTCACACACTAATACAATATTCAGTCTTTTAAAGCTTTTATCTGCAATTACTCATTCTATTAGTGTCTTGAATGAAAAGGGTTTCCCCTATACATCAATAAAAACAACACTTATAACTTGATCATAGCACACATAATCCTACGTTTGTATAAGAGATAATGTGCTATTTTAGGAGAAAAGGTGATACATATATTATTGTTTGTTTTGTAATCGGCAGTCAACTGTCAAGGTTTATTTTATATTGCACTGTAACTGTTTTTATTTCACAGCCTTATTTATAATGTTGAGCCTTTATTTCATCTTCTATTCCACATTCATTGTATATATTACCTTTGTAACGAAACATGTTTCTGCATTTCATTTGAAATTGGATATACTAGTAGCTACAGTGCGTAATGAAAATCGGAATTTATCGACTTCAGTGTTAAAGGGAACACAATTTATTATAGTACATAGCTTAGACATAAACCACCTCTGTGTGTCATTTGATGCTAATCAAGTAGCTATGAATGTTTCCCCCATCTAGGCACATCCGCTTATAAACATCAATGATACGTTAAATAATGGCAGTTATTCGGGCATGTTTTATATGATAAGTCAATTAAATAGCCCTTTACCAAGAGGGAAACGTGAAAGCAAATTGCACTTTATTTATAATTATTCGATACAATTTGATAAATGGTTTGCTGACAAACGAAATACCTGGACATGACAAAGGCATACAGATATATGTTGTTTTTTTTGCAATTACATCAAAACCAAAAATATATTTCTTTCTCAAATGTGCAAAATAAAGTCAGTGTTAAAAGGGAGGCAACTACGGCTTTCGATATTTCAATTTAGTCAAATACAAAATGCAGGAGATGATTGCAACATCTATCAATGTGATTTCATGCCGAAATATATTTTGAAATTTGACAGGATGGTATCCTTAGTCATTCACCACACATATTGTTTCTAATCACGTAAATACACTTTGGATGTCTGTTATATAATATGCTGATCGTACTAGTAGTAAACAAACGGTTTATTTCTATATTTTAGAGGAGCGTGCAGACGTTTAAAGGGAGATCATTCTCACTGCATTAGTATTAAGAAGTCAATATCGATCCAAATTTACCACCACTACGAATGCATCAATACAGATACCAAGTAAGATATTGAAAAAGAAACTCTAACATATAGGTATATATTAGACGGTTTGTTTTCTGTTCATAATTGTAAGCAATTTGGTTATTACTTACTTCAGTTACATAAAAAAGCATAAGCAAGATGTAAGTATTTGTACGATCATCTGAATAACATTAACATTTAAGCTCATCGTAAAAAATAACGCCGTACTTTTAAATATCAATCGTTGGTAAATTCATAATCCATCAATCAGTCAACGGTTGAATTTGCAAGCAGAAGCATGATGATATTTGACAATATTAAGGACAATTTGTAACCTATAACTTACAAAGAAACATTGAAAAATACCTCTTTTGATGCATTTGTAGTGGTGGTAAATTTAGATCGATATTGACTTCTTATTACAGTGAGAATGATCTCCCTTTAAACGTCTGCACGTTCCTCTCAAATATAGAAATAAACTGTTTGTTTACTACTAGTATGATCAGCATATTATATAACAGACATCCAAAGTGTACTTACGGATTAATTTGAAGACTATCCAAACGTATATGTTCAAAATAAAAATAACAAAAAAGTTGTTTGCACTTTTTTGTTTCAATAATCTAAAAACATTTATTCAATACTTTTTTATCTAACTGATTATGATATAGATATTTGAAAATATATCTGAACCCCTAATAAACCATTTTATCAGGTCTACTAAATACAACACATGCGATTAAACGAACCATTAAATGTAGATTGTAGGTATGAAAGAAAATACGATATGGGACAGCTACCATGATCTAACCATCCATTCGTTAACTTCATCTCTTTATGTAGATGTTACAATGTAACATGATTTCAAATTACCGTTAACTGATTTCGCAAATGTAGACTGAATGTTATAACATGCTAAATTAGAATCAATATAGGGTTAATTTAATACACTATCGCCTGCTTCAATATTTAATACATCTCATAAAAGTAGCACATCGACAGCTCTCGAGAGAAATACAATTCGCATCTCGACACTAATATAAAAAATAGGATATCCAGTAACATTAGAAAATATATCAAATCAGTTTTAATTTACCTATACCATGTTAAAACATTTACCATATTAATGCAATTTTTGATATATTGTATAAATGCATTATATCGACAGCCCTAGAAAAAATATATAGTTTTTATGATTGAAATTAAAAAGAGAATAACTGAACTGCACGGTCCAGCAAATCTGTGTTAACACTTTACATGTATACATGTATTATTTGAATATGTAGATAAACAAAATCAAATTAAGTGATGCGTAGTGTGAATATTATTTGATTGGAATATCAATGACTGATTTTTATCAAACAACTGTTGTATCATTTATTGATACTTAATTAAATGTGCTAAGGTGTGTTAGGTCACGGAAATAAAAGTTCCAATCATTATTTTATTAATATCCGACATTCCATGTGTACGATTCAAAGATTTTCTGTCCTGCACAATTACATAATACTTATAAATGGTTCATATTTGACTGATTGTTTTTAATCTGTCGTAAACGAAGCTTTGATTTCATAGTAAGGATTGAAATATTGATAAAGGGAAGCAACTATAGTTGAATTACATGAATATTCATTCATATAGTGTATTAAACAAATGTTATATCGGAGTTGTGCCCCTTCTTCCACATCACAACAGTCACTATTTATGAGAGGTATTAATTGCGATGGTTCTTTTGTATATTAACAATTGCCTGTTACATGAAAAAAACTCCGCTCAATGGGATCTTTATAACTCAATCCATATGGAGTAGAACAACAGGTATAGCAATACTTTGGTGTACTTTCAAAAGTTAAGAAAGCGTGAAAAGCACGTAATTAGGTACCATTTATTGGGGGAGCGTCATTGATAAATACACATTCATCGAATTTGGTATTCTTCGTTTTCAACTTTTTAAATTACAAAAGTAAATATTTCTTTTAAATGTAATATAAACGGTAAAATTTTATGTTCTTATTGCATGCATACTGGTATTGAACTAATTTTAATCGGGACTCTTTAATCTGACTATGAATCTTGTAAGATCGAGAACATTTCCCCGTTATCAACAACGCGAAATCATCATGAATTGATATGAAACATAAATGAAATCTTTATTGCAAGTCAAACAATTCATTTGAGTATTTATTCTACAATATTTTAAACTGATATCAAACTAAATGTCATCTTTATTTCATACTGCTGGGAATACTTTAGCTTCAACATAAATGCATCACCATTATTTGCCTAACTATCTAAGCTGTCAATCAGTTGGGGCCTGATCTAGTGTTACCTGAACACATCAATACACGATTGTCCCTAAAGTCGTTTAAATACTCTATTCACCATTTGTTCTCTCCTTGTCGCTTCCATGTGATATTTACTCTGATCTAGTCTGTCGTCATTCCACTTGGCGCTAACACCGCTTACAAATAAGTGTCTTTTTAGATAAATATTTACACTCTGCCATCACTGTTAAAGAACCATGTACACGCCCATCTGAGCAGTCCTGCTGTTTTCTAGTGAGCGTTGAGTATCTTACCTTTTGTGGGCGATTACATATATATAGTTCTCATTTTTGGGAGAAAAATGTAATGGTCGTTTGCTTAGAGTCGATCACAAAACCTCTTCATTGTGTATGGAACGAGAACTAAGGGGATACTATAGACCACGAATCATAATACAGAGACATTCATAAGTCGGAGCCCTTTGATATATTAACAGAGCTTTTTTGTCATACAGGTTGATCTAAAGTACTACACTACACGAGTAGCTCGATATAATTACCGGTTACGTCTTGGTTTTTATAGAAATATTCTCAACATCACAATGTGCTGCTTCGCTAGCACAAAGATGTCAAGTTCTAAATAAAATGACTGATTGTTGAAGATTGCAGCACATCGTACGATTATACGCTATCTTGCACCAATTTCCTCACTAATCCAGCTCGTGTGTGTTTGCATGTTGTTGTTTGTTTGTTTGTTTGTTTGTGTTTAAAAAGTTGTGATAACATATCAGTATAAAACTCTAGAAAAATAAATAATGTATAAAAACACACTTACCTTTTTTTCAGAGGTGAAGAAATATGAAAAAGAAAGAACAAAAAAAAACATGTTAATCATAACAAAAATGATGTCAGTTCATTTTCTATATCAATAACAAGTACTTTTCGGGCACATATAAAAACAGACGTTTCCTTGGAATTATAGATTTGTTATCAACCCATGACGCACCACGTCGTTGTTGTTAATCAAATATCCATTGTACATGTATATTAGTTTAAATTGTAGCAAATATCATATGAGGTTGATTCAATAGTACGCGCATGTATAGTACTACACCAGTTGAAGAAAGCATCAACGTACATTAAACAAGCCCAGAAGCTTACCGAAGATGTCATTTCAGCGATTCAGCGATTCATAAATTTAAGTCATTAAAGTCCAGAAGAAATGCTATACTCTACCTAATTATCTACATTTGTAATTATCACATACATGTAACTGATCCATTCAGCCATGTCATAATATGTAAAAACACTATTATGACGTCACATGTAGTGTTGACGACATAATATATATGAATTACGTCATAATATATATATGACGTCGCATGATTGTTTCAGTAGACGGAAATGTCACATCCGAGTCGGATTTCTACTGTTTTAGATAGACGACGAAATTTAAAGTTTTGCTTATATTTCTATTAATAAAAGTTATGTGATAAATATAATCGTGACTATGTGATATGAAAGTTATCTTAAGGCTCGTGGCATATCAAATTATCGAACTCGTTTAATTAATTTCATTTCACATAGCCGCTCGTGTAAGATCCTTTACATATATGTAGATCTGATGTAAAAAAAATGTTATAGTTTGTGTTTCTTTTTAATCGTCGTCAATCCCGTGCCACTGAACCTTACAGAAGCGGTATGAATGAAAATTGATTTGACGTAATTAAAAGAATACCAATTTAAAATATACCTATATATTGATAATATTAACATAAATTCAACTTAGATGACACGCGGAGTAAGCTGCGTTTTGTGTTACTGATTCTAGATCTATCATCGATATTTTCGTAGAAAACTGAACGCAAATTTATTATCATTAACAAACACATTTTAGAAACAACATAATACGCAATAGATTATCTCAAATCTGTAGATTTGATGTTTGTACAAGTTTGACGTCTCACAGCATGCGCAGTAAATTGAATACGCATCTTTGTCAACATTTTCAAACATTTGTCTGATCTTATCCTGATTTTTAGTGTAGAGCTCTTAAATGAATATAAAAAACAGTTACCAATCACAATTCATATAGACAAGAATCAATCCATTATTGTTGACGATTGCCATTAATAAATGTAGCCGTAGAACTGTGCAATCAGTTAAAATACGTATTTGTCCGGAACAAAAGTCGTTATCTAGATTGTCTATCATATAATATAACTACCAGGAATACGTGACATCATTTAGTCATTATTTCATTCAATTATCTAAAAGTATAATCATTACCCGTGAAACAAAATTCGTATATAAAAGGGATTACGTGATCAGATAATTTTAGCAATAAATACGATATTATCATAAAACATCTTGCACACATATAATATCTTTAAAACAATCACTTTCCATTATACATATACATTATTATTGTGCATGCATAAACCAAAGCCAAGTTTCACGAACATTCCTCAACTTTCAGGAATCCCTTAACTTAAAAATCCTCACGGGATACAATTACAGAAGTTAAGGAATATATGTTAAGTTAATGATTTTCCCCTTAAAGTCTTTAATCGTTTCCAATGAAGAGCTATAAGTTAAGACATTATTTTAAGTTAAGGGATGTTCGTGACATTGGGCCCAGATCTAACTAGTGTGTATTGATGATCTAGCCCGAAGATATTGCATACCTCACACTTATATTTTCTGCTAGAACTAATGATAAGATGATACCTCATTATTGGGTTGTGAATAATTTGATTGCCTTTTTTAATTTGCATATACTTTAGTTGTTTATCCATTTATCTGCCACATGTCTAAACATGCAGAGCCCCTACCACCTTAAGTGTATGTAAACATTTTATAAACATAGACTTCAGCTCAAGAGCTCACCTGGAGGTCTGATAGAGTACAGAATATGAGCAGGTCTACATCCGCCTCAAAGTTAATATCCGGACCAGAACGTCCCGGTGGCCAGTTTATATACTACATAGTACTGATCCGGAGTCTAACGTCCCGGTGGCCTATTTATATATTACATAGTACTGATAATTTATTGATTTATGATCAATAACTGTAAACTCATGAGGTACGGTGACTTCCTGTAAAATGTCAGCGCCCCGTCGACTTTAATAAACCCTTCACTTTGAAATGAAACATTTGCCACACAACATGGCTATCCACAAAGAGTGTAATTTCCTATGTATATTTATCGTACGATGTCAATCATTACACGTTGCTGGATCATATAATCCTACTCAACCTTAACGTTCCATGAATGCGAATAAAGTGTCTCTTTCTGAAAGTGCATGTAGCAGTATGGTTTAGTTAACTGTAAAATTCGAAATTATGCAAAAACAATGAACCATGAGGACTCGATACATCTTGATTTCATCAAATCGAATGTTTGATATACAACGATAGATGACACATGTAAAAGCTTTATTGTAGTGCACCAACACGTAATATCTTATACCAGGATTTCGTCGATGTAGGCTTTAATATAAGCGCTGACATAGCAAGATTTGATATTGGCAATCTCGTCGGATGTTTTTGTAACCGTTGGTACATTTTGATATTTGAGGTTAGTGCGACATTTGGTGATCCGTGGTCTTATTGAAACTACGCTGTCATATAACACGTTAATGGCGATACATTTATACTGTATATTTGCTAATATTCAAGGGGTTTTAATTTGGCAAATTTCGCGGATTCATCCAAATTTGGGGAAGTTAATACCTCGTGAAATTTATCAATTTTATTGTTTGAAAAAAATAGCCTGTCGTATGAATGACGCTTTCAAATGTTACAAAGAAAAATTGCGAACTCCAGTTAATGATTAATCGTGAAATGTACCCATTATACATTAGACAAAACAGGTATTGAAATAGTATACTAGTGTTATTTACATTAGTATCATATTGATCATACGATCTGGTTAGATTGTCAACGAATATTATCGAGGGTGACTATTTAGATCTAGGTCACACTAACACACTACCACTGCCACTACCAAACATATGGGAGAATCATATCTCCCAGGTATAACACACTACTGCACAGATGATTAAAATGGATAACGAGTTATCAGATAAAAAACAAATCGCGATTCTATCTTTTATTTAACATGCGATTTGTGTGGCGAAAAGTCGGTGTATTGGCCATTTCGCTAATTTTAATCCAAAATCCAGGTTGTCTTACCTGTCATATTTGTAATCGTATTCACAGATATCTAAGTTCTCAATATCAGAACATCATCGCGTATACAACGAAATTTGATTCACTTAGAATAAAATCAACTAGAAGTAATATGTCTCCGTAAAAAACAAACAGGTCAGAATTCCAAACCATAATACAACAAACACAGCCATTTATTCCAAATGCATATATTACGAAACAATACACATGAATATATGGCCATGCTTGCTCTTTCCGACATGGTTTAATATATATTATACAATGATGGAAATGCAAATCTACAGGAATACATAAGTCAGTTATGTATGTATGGATATGTATTTTGAGGTCATATGATCCCCAATGGACTGCACATACATAGTAGAAACACATTTCCTAGAAAGGGGGTTAGTAGTTAGAGATGCAGCCAGACGAAATGTCAGTTTGTAGGCTGACATTAATTATAAAGGAATATCGACAGGTCCCCAATCTAACGGCGGCTGTAAGTCAAAGATCATTGAAGGTCAAATGTTCCCTCGACAGGTGTTTTACATCAATTGTTACATGTAGTACTTGACTGTGTTATAACCTTATCAATCGGCATGGAAAGGGCAACTGTGAAGAGACACGGTTCTGCCAATATTCCAGGAAAGTCTCAGAAGGTTTTGTTTTCAGAGAGACACAACAGTTATTCAACTTCATCATTCTTGAGAGATGTAAGCACTTATTTCAACGAACACTTAGTTAAAGTCAATAATCACAGTCGTTATGTTAATAACTTATACAGATTCATGTTAGAAAGAAATGAAATAGGAATTACGACACAAATAAAATATTTATTTTAAGGTCGACTTAGACTTAATTGAACATATAATTAGAGGCAATAATTGCAGCATATATATATATATATACAACTTCAAATACTAAAGAAAAGAAAATTGATAATAACATTAATTTTCTCAAAAATCTCAGAAATATTTATATTGCGTCAGCGGATGAAAACTTTCCTGCTACTAAGCCACACGCTGAGACTTTCTAGTACATTTGTGAAGAAAATATTCTTTAAACGCGTATCCTTAATGCCATATAGATTGATCGCTATACCATTGATAGACAAGGGACATACCAGAGTGTATGAACTTTTCAGTAACACAAATATAATATAAAGAAAAAGATATAAATTTCTACAAGCAAAAATATCTATCTCTATTTTAATAAAACATTTCTTTTTCTATGCAGCTGTCAAGTGTATTTGATTTATTGAGAGAAAAGTGACAATTTTGAAAAGCAGTATATCAGTTATTTTACGACACTAAGTCATTTGCATATTTTTCTGGCACAGTGACGTCCTAGATAGATAAGCAGATATATCGATTTTGAAAGCAATCTATATTGTATGGCTTTTTCTCAACTCCTAGAATGTATGTTTATATACCAATACATACAGTGAAAGAATATGTTGTAACAGGAGAGGAGAACATGTAGCGGCCAGACCGGGATTCGAACCCGGGACCCTCAGAATACTAGCCGAGTGCTCTACCGACTGATCATGAGCTACCTGGTCACCGATGATCGACCCAGTCCAATCCCGCTACACTCCTGTCTCCTTTCTCAAAGTCTTCGCCCTCGAAGACACACGAGACCCTTCCAAACACCACCACCGTGGGTTATTTAGTTGGGCGCCAATTTTGTAACAGGAGAGGAGAACATGTAGCGGCCAGACCGGGATTTGAACCCGGGACCCTCAGAATACTAGCCGAGTGCTCTACCGATTGAGCTACCTGGTCACCGATGATCGACCCAGTCCAATCCCGCTACAATGTTATAAACATGATCTTTTCTTTTAATTTTTAAGAAAGACGTATATGAGTGCTGTAAATGCGGCAACTTAACTAACAATTAATTAGCAAATCAATTAATAATTTTGACCGTTTCTCAGTAAGGCATATGTTATGTTGCATAGTGTTTACGTTATGTGTAGCATCGTTATATTGTCGTGTCAGCTCCCAAAGTACACCTATTTGGTTCTGTTTTTATTGAGAGAGGATGACGATATGCCTAACTATGGGTAATGCATGGTTATTTCGGTAGTGATATCAAAGTTTCGTCATATATGTTAAACGAAGCGCAAAAATTATATATAAGGATATTGTAAAATGTTATTGGTATAATAAAATTTAAGTACTTACGAATAACAGAACGGTCGTATGAGTAGGGAGCAATAATATGCATAGAAGAAGCGCGGTGTTGTATAGAAATACTAATCACGTATTTATATTGGCTAAAACCTGCAGGCTGTAAAATCATTCCCCGAGTAGGAATAAGGGTAAATCACAACTCTGTTAACGGGACAAACAATAATTGCATAACATTCACCAGAGTTTGAAATCTCGCGTGCCTACTGTAATCTTCTAGCACCTAATGGTATGTAAAGACAGTGTTAATATATCTCTGGAGCCAGGGAGTGTAATCACTTGTTAAAGAAAACCCCAAAAGCAAGACAAACTAGCGAGTCAGAGACGTAAAGAAGGCCGAAGGCAAAACACATTACTCAGCTCAAGATTTAAATCCTTGTAGGAAAATGCGTGTACTAAAAAAACGGGCAAAATGTGTTAGAAATTAATTAAGAATTGTAAAACGTGATTATAAGTAACACAGTTATTACCACTTCAAACAGAGTGATGCCTATTAGAAGTTTATTTGTAGAACTCGAACAAAACAAAAATTGAAATTGAAGTCGATGTGCTTAATTGCATTGTACTGCAACATTGAGTTTGGTTATAGGCATTGTCAGGTCCATTTGCGAGAGAATGCCTAATAGATCGTGAAAGAAGGAGGAGAAATCACTGAATCACAAAGCTGAGGAACAAAACAACAAAAGCAAGCAACATTGTAATGGAGGTTACAATATCAGACTTGAATTGTGCACCAGTCGAAACTGCGGAATGGTAAAATATCATGTTATTGTCAGAAACATTCTGATAATGACCAATAGATGTTGGTTGTAGACTGTCAAATCATTGAAGAGGTATAATTTCTATGCTTCGAGATACAACTGTTGCATAAAACAAATGACAACACTATGTGTTACATCACTATTACATAGAAAATGAATCCAAGTGAAACGCACGCAACTAATAACAGTAACAAAACAATGGTATGTGATATATCTTTTTAGACGATATCAACAATGTTCTGTGCATCTCGTATTGGTTATCAACTGCTATGTGGTCGTGCAATATCGAATCTGGTATAAAATTAAATGGGGTACTGCTTATGTAACTCAATGCTGTTCGCATACGTATTAAGTTTCCGAGTCCTGATATCCACCTGTTAGATAGGTCTGTTGTGTATCTACACAACTCTGACCAAAACGTCGAGAATTCATATATAGCGGTCTTGTTCCATTGACTGCAGGCTACGGAGAAAGTTCAATACCCTAATGGTTATCACAGGGTGGAAATCAAAACAAGATTATCTGATGATGAGTTACTAATTCTTTGTGAATGAGTTTGACGATTTCCTGGGAATCCATGACATTTTTGAGCGTTCCGTTCTCCAACACAACCATCCGAGAGTGCTTGAGTTTGTCGATTCATCAGCGTCCGATTAGGTTTGTCTGTGAATCAATTTCCACAAATAATCTAGTCGCAATTGTCATAACATCATACAATGTTTGGCCAGAACTCTTGACCTTCCTCAACAGCGCCCGTTCTACTCCATAATCAGCAATGCTCTCTCAATCCCAGAACAACCGAACATTCCCTTTGTTAAAAAGTTAAAGTTTTTATCATGTTTACGACAAATCCTTGGTTACAAGGAGAGTCGTACTTTTGATTTAGTAACTGCACGAAATTGTAATTTACCGGTCTGTAATTGTACAGCATTGGATCAGCATAAACAACAATTTAATTACGGTAACATCATATATGATTGTTGCTGGAGTGTATCGATATATTAATCTTGGTATTAGGAACATTATATATTGATCAATGGAGATATTTTGACGATTATGACAATGTCTCGATAGAATCCGCCTTCGGTCTCCGCTTGCCGGGGGATTTATTGCTTTCAACATTACTGTTATTTTGGTTGTGTTATTGTATGTTATAGTCAACAGTGATATTGATGATGGTATGGTTATGCGACCGAGGATGTCTTTGTTATATTTGTCTTGATAAATCCGACATTTTTGTCTATGATCAGATTTGAAATAATTTGCAACCTACATTTATATGTTTGTAAAGCCCATTGTAACTAGAGCATGGTGTTGATGATATCATTTCCTTTAAAAGAGCAGGAACAGAAACATATTTAAAACTGAAAACCAAACGAGAAAGCAAATATAACAACAAGGGAATGGATATAATGAATTGCATATTGCAAACACCAGCCGAACTAATTAACTTGCTGAAGATTATGTTGGTACAGAAAAGATTGAAAATGGATCCTTCGCCACTGTTAATGTTCAGTAAATTATGGACTTTAGTAACAATGTACCGGTCTTGTTCTCAGTATGAGATGCATTTTACATTATGCTTATTATGTTCTTTGAACTGGATTAAGCACCAACGCGTTGATGCTTTAAAGCGGCCAACGTTTCGGTTAGAGCTAGCTATAGGTAAAATATAAAAGGAAAAGTTATAGAACGAAATAAGGCATACATACTTGTACAAGTATATTTAGAAAGTAGATCAAATTTGAAAAAAAAAATTACTAAAATACCCTGGAAATGAAAAAAAAAATATCTGATTAAATTGTTTATGGGCTTGTGTAACCAATATATCAATAAAGAGTAGGATATATCTCTCTGAAGAGACGAGGCAGATGATTTGATATCAATTTGATATCTTGGATGTAGTAAATGTTTGGTCTACTCCCATCACCCTTGCCTATAATAAAGTTCAGATTTATAAATCACGAAATCCTCCTCTATAAATGTTCGTTCGAATGATTCCTGACCGCTGCCTTGACCTTTCACTCGTGTAGACAGTATAGGAGCACAAGGCCGGTCCATCTGTCTCTTCCTCTCATTGTGGAATCATTGCAGTGACCATCCCATGACGATCGATACCATAAGATGAAGCTTTGGATAGGCAATAATATCAGCCATAAATGTTAGCCACTTTTATATCACATGCTATATCTTTACGATTTAGATAATGATTAAGTTCCGCTTACGATATCGCAAAAACAGATTATGTATGCAAAATCAGATATTGTAAAATTATAGTATTCCTCATAAGTAACAGTTAATCATGTCCGGCTTATCGAATAGTAAATAGTTAATAAATTCTGAATCAAATGTTATGTATTAATCAATTAAGCAATGATTAAGTTTCGCATGAAAACCATTTCATTAGGTTAGCTCAACATATATTTTATGCGAAATCAAATACTGTAAAGTTATATTAATGCTCTTAAACAATTTTGATTCATATTTCCTCCATGGATGCTTGGTATTAATCATGGATTCGTACAGTAGTTAATAGAAGGAGAAGAGGAACTGTTGATGACGACTAAATCTATTCTGAATATGATATGGTCCAATACCATTACTGATTTAAAATCATATTATGGACAATGGAATTACGTGGTGTCTGAATAATCCATTTAACTGTGTCATTTTAACTTCAACGTACATCTATCACTGGCATCACTCTACATTGTGACACTATAACTAAGTTACGTGTTGACGACAATTGTGGATCGCTGCACATGGATGCTGAGATCAAAGTTTATATTATTTGAAAAACGTTATTTCTGTATTATTATATTATTATATTTATCGTGGCACACTATAGATATATAGATATATATATATAACATACTTATTTTTTAATGATTTTGGAAACAACGAGGATTTTTTTTTCCAAATGAAGTTAATTTACTATCAAAATTGCACTTCAAGCCAATCGATTTCTTGCTAAACCCTTAGACATTTAAAGCCATAATCGTATTAACTTATCAGTGTATTTGGTCGAATTAATTCTCCCTTTAACTGCAAGTGATTTCACACTTTTAAAAGTACAACTGTTGTGTTGGTTTCAATATGTTATCTCGCATTCGTGTTATTTAGAAATAACTGGAAACCAAACCCTACAGCCAGTTTTAAAATAGAATATTAACAACAGCTGAGCAATTAAAATCTTATCAGCGTAAAATGATTCTGCCGGGGGATGATTGGCAATATAAAACCGCTTCTTAATCGTTATAGCGAAAAACTAGGCAAAAGCGTGAATGTACAAACAGGTCTAATACGGGAGTATCTGGTTCCGTAAAGAGATATTTGGCCAATATACGTATGAACAATATACGTTACAATTGACTTAGGATACGGAATATGTTCATCTCACAGGGATCACAACGATTATAAAACTGCACGTAAACACGCAACACATCGCATACACGGGAGTAAGTCCATCAATGACCACAGCCGAAAGTAAGGGGTATAAAGCCACATATATTGTTAACATTTGTCTAGAGTTCATATCGACTAAGGATGTACGCTCAGTTCCAATCACATGTACGCGTATATGTTTACAACAAAACACATTATTTATCCATAACACGGTATAAAACAATATACATCAAAATGAATTAGACGTTTGGGACAATGAAGCTCTTTTCCAGACAACACGGATCGTTTAGTTCACCGAGCAGTTGCCAGTGGTAACGAAGCTTTATGACATTACGATCTTCACACGACTGTTAAATAGATCAATGTAATGGCCGACTCCCCAATCTGTAACTGTTTGGTCAATAGAAGACGTAATTAACATGGCTGTCTGTTTAACGTAATGCCTTTAACGGGTAATTCATATTGGTTTTAAAAAGTTCACTCTTCTTTCTCACGGAAAGTGTATATAACCTTCGATTACTTGTTAGTAACTTCCGTCAGCAGTCATTACGCCTGCTTCGTAGCATGGCTATTCACAACAGACGAAAACGATTGGTAAGTTTGGGTTTGTAATTCATGGTTTAAAGTCACGACTTATCCTTGGATGTTTTCAGTGTTTTAGTAATATCGATAGTTGCTTTAAGATCAAATGTGATGCTTAGTTCGTGTACTCCCCTTGGACGTAGCCGGTCTTATGCCCGTGAAGAGAAATGAGTAGTTATAAGGTTGTTACTTAAATCTGGAATTTAAACAACCAAATTTAACTAACAAAGTTCGTGTGTGTTACCCACGCTTGCCACAAGTGTACAAATGACTTAACGGAGTTTGTGACGCAATGATAGAGACCTTGAATTATCAAACAAGCTAGCTGGACTTGGCAAAATAGTAATGTTTTTTTATAAAGTTTTTAATCGGCACGAAAGAATATTACGCCACACGATGCGGAGCAGTAGATGATGCGAATGATTATGTTTTAATTTGTTTTTAGTTTTGAATTAAATCAAATTAATATGACTTGATTCCATTTCCATTGGCCATGTACACGTATATGCTTCCCAGACGTGTCTTATGTATAATCTATAAAGATATCGATTGCCTACGTCACCAAAATTCGCCGTGTTAGCAGACCGGGTCTATATAATAAGGACTGCTGTCATGCCAATAATACATGAACTCTATGAACACATTTTTTCACTTAGGGCGAAGTGTCCCAGTGGGCCGATTTAGGACTGAGACCACGTGACATTGATTAATTAATGTGGAAACCGCCGCGAGGTCAGCGGTGTTCTTAAAAAATACCAGTCTGGACGTAAATCTTTGTTACCATTGTATTCGACACTATCTGTTGCATAATCAAATGATTCGGCAAGCGCTACCGCGTAATGACTATGATATGTCTATTTCATGCTGCTTACAAACGTCCAAGCTGTTGATATTACGCACGCTTTTGATTCCCATTCCCAATGTTTATGTAAGCAAATTGTGAGAAAATGAATAAACCTTCATGTAAATAGCCGAAAAACCGCTTCATGCAATATGTTACATCAGACTGGTTTTCTTCTATTTACCTTTAAATCATTTTGGTTATAAGCTGGACCTATAAAATTGCTTTTACCATTTTCGTTTGAATGATAATACTTCCAAAGAGGGTTATAACATGGTTATAACGATACCATGTTATGGCTGTCCTTGAGTAGTAAGCGCCCGTCTACTAGTTACACTGTAGCAGTGTGACGGACGATGTGATCATTTACAACATGACTATGCCGATTATGTTGCTTTCGGAGATATGCTTTCATTCAGTGTTAGTTAAAGTATTTGACGGATGGACTTCCTATAGTAAAAGAACAAGTAAAGGAACATTTTGTCGAAATATCGAAAACACGTTTTAGGAATTAATCTATGCAAAAGAACACAGGCTGGCTATTCAATTCTGCATACACACTTCGTGTTGATAACATTCAAATGAGAAACATAGCCAGGAATTATTGCCAATGCGTGTTCTATTACAGTCGAGAAGTAATGGCCATATTCCATTGAACTTGTACCAATAACATTATCCTATAATTATTCGACGACGGAGTTGATTGGCAGTAAATTGATTTTAAGCGATACAGGGGAAAACTAAACAGAGAAACCAATCTTTAAAGTCACGGAAACAACTGAGAAATATTAAGCAATATTCAGCTTCAAGGAATTTCTGTTTCCTTTTTAATCATCAAATAGGACCAGCGAAACCTGAACAGTTTTATTCTGATCTTTACTGGTAAAATGTAGTACTGTTGATATAGGACTAGGTTATTGATGTGTTTTCTAGTTTTGCAACTTCTAAACGATTATTATGTTTAAAGAGTGTACGAGCTCGTTTAGTGTATATACCGGGAAGCAAACAGTTTAGATAAAAAGAAGGAACAGCTATTATCGCAGTGACATACCCTCAAATGTTCATCCAGGTTTATTTGTAAAGTAACTTGTTTTATACGCTGTTCATTCAAGTGTAAAGCAATTTAAAAGTAACTTTTGAAAAGGTTAGTATCAACTATCTAGGGTTTGACACCGGGTACTACTTTACCTGAGACGTATGCATTGACATAATATGTTGTTACAGTTGTCAATGTAGTGAAATAATATACAGTTGCTTCATGCAAATGATGATAGGGTATATATTTACAAGCTACGTTTTATTAGATCGTGTAATACAGCAAACTGTTTCCAAACAATCACTGAGTGTCATATAAGACGTTGATTAGCAATTGTAATCTACTCGTCGTTTTATTGAACTTTACAACGAAGACATCAATTCGGAGGTGAACTGTTGTCTCTCCCAATGAAGCAATATAAAGTTATTATGAACAAATTTATAACCTTAAAATCACAGATTTATAGCGTTGTACTTTAGAAATGGGATATCTATTTTATTTATTACCACATATCGCTCTGAATGGTACATGTACCAACCCAGTATCGGATATTTCTTTCAGATTGCCGTACTTATCGTTCTTGAAGTGTTAACAGACATTACTTAAGTTAAATGTGAATCACAACGAGTGTCCAATAATAAAATCAAAATTTTCTCCAGTGTTGCCTCATTAACCATCCCTTCGTCTGGTGTAATATGTTTTACTGAAAGATGTCATTGGCGTGTTCCAATTTATAATTTAAGAAAGAAAAACAAACAAAACTTTTGTCTCGTTTGTTCTTTTTGTTTCCTTTTTGCTAGCTATAAGTCGGCATGTATACATTTTGATTTTTAACAAAATAAAGTAAAAAAGCCTCACTTTTGATTTACCTATAATGACATGGATTCATTTACGAGGCAAAGTCTTCGCCGGCGATTAGACTACTAGTGCCATTTAAGGGATAGTGGCAAATAAGTTTATAAGTTTATGGAAATGTCTATGTGTATTTTTAGTGTTCTTAGACTTACTGTATCCTTTTAAGGACGAGGGAAGAGTTTCACGGTAAAATACACGACTTATGCCATTTATTCGAGCATTTCTGTCGCAGACGACGTTTTGGTAAAACAAAATACCATTTTGATATCCTACATATTCCTATTGGATAGCCTATACCTAAGTAGAAATCATGCTGGATTTTGATCTCTTTCATAATTGTCAGTTTCTAAATCACCACATACTCACGGAAATGTGTTTGGCATGAAAATCGATGCCACCATTGTAGTATGTGATTAACTTTATAATGAAACCCACACCAAAATCACGATGTTTTCTACAATGTATTTGTTCACCATCGTACATACTGTGGTAATGTTTTAATTATGATATTCCTATAACAATGATGTAACTGTTTCGTTGCTATCTGTAAGCTGTTTCATACCTTTGGGAAACGCTATTTCTTACAGCGAAATACCAAATACTCGGTAAAAGTTCTGCCTGAGATAAATACTAAACCACACATCAATGTTAAAACCAGTGATGGTTTTTTTTAGTCGGAGCTTGATGGTGCGTCAGATATCACTTCGGATGTTGTCATCAGAATATTATGGTTTAGTTTAAATTTAATATGTCAGACGTCATGTTAACAGGCAAGATTCATATAGGAGGCAGATGAAACCTGGAGTTCCCCAGGAAAAACCGAAAAACGTTTAGTACCTAGCAACTGAACATAGCTTTCCAACTCGTAAACACGATGTTGATGGCTTAGGGTAATATATCGGGACATTTTGATTACTGGGCCATCTGGTTATTCCCGTATAATACATAAACCATGTGTCATTCAAAATACAACCTTAAAACCAAAACTGCCGATAAAATGTTTATCTAAACATCCGATAGCATTCCAATGGGAAACCAACATAAATCTCCACAAAGCTCGTCTGGTCTCCATCGCTCAATTTGACCTGCCTTACAGTATCATAATACTAATATGGTTTTGATCATGTTATAGTGATATTACAGGAGGAATGTCAATATTTCTTATTGGTAGTGACAAATGTACCCAATATACCATTAGTAAGACTGGACGTCCGTATAATCTACACTACAAGACAAAGACATCCACTATCTAAACCTCTGGTAAGAAGCGATATGGGGAATCTACATACTGTCTCGTTACAAGAGCAATACAGACTGAGCTACATTGTCGGGCACAGTTGTAATATAGAAGAAATTGTATTATAAATATCGCTTTATAGACAAGACGACGTTATACATGGTCTTACGATCAGACAAACGAGTGCGTTATACATATAAATGGCATATTACTAAGTATTACGATATTAGTATGAGATGTTTCAGATAACGATTAGATTCTAGAATACAATGTAGCACGGTATTGATTCTTAAGTGGAATATATATTTTCGGCTACATCATTTTGGTTATTGGCCAATTTATAAGTAAATGAAACTTAATGTGATTGTGTATATCACCATCAAAACGTAACCCAGTCTCAAACACTTTCGATTAATGCAGTTATATAGATATTCTAAATACGCCGATAGATCATAAACGATACCCATCATTTGAACGAAAACAGATGTTTAATCGTGTGACTATAAGCGTCTTATTAACACACAAATATGTACAAAATAATTTACTTGACTTCAGTAGCACGCGCATTCCATTTCACACTTACATCATATCATATAGTGCATAGTGCCATGAAGTTATTTCGGGACGCAATTGATTATTTTAGTATTTTCGTATTTAAATAAAATACGAAGGTCAAAATTGGTGGTTATGGTTTAAAGTAACTATTTCTTTTAACGGAAGAAACATGATAATTTGTCTGCTCCTGATTTTGATAGAGAACAAAATATCATTCGTCAACGATGGAGCATCTTTAATGACTTTTGTCATATTTCTATTACACCATCACTGTTTAATGCAAATACAAAAAAAAGACAATAAATCAACAAGAATAGAAATCAACATTTGTTTTTGTCCTTCAACGTGGTTATTGATACAAAGCACATGCCTCTCCCTAACCTGATAAAGGAAGCAATCTCCCTTTGGGAGAATTAGAATGTTTTGTTACATTTTGCGAATGCCCATTATTTTCATTGTGTCCCAAAGAGGCCCCATGTATGTCCATATAACCAAGTTTTATTATTAGTAACGCCTTGTGAACCACAGTGGGGAGATCAAATGTCAATTCGGTCGTTAACTACTTTTATTACCGTGCTCAATAATTATATATTAACACAATTTATCCAATGATAATAGCATCGGTCGTTACATGTAAATAACCTATTTAGGACTAGCTGCCAACTGTGGGCCTCAGCGAGTACACCAATTGCTGTTCACCCGATTCGCATCAGAATCACTACACTACCTCCGGAAGATGATAGTTTAGGAAACGATTCAAATGAAAAACAAGATGACGAATTGATGGTAAATCGTTCAGTTAAAGTAGTAATGTGGAATTAATGGAAAATCATTTAGTTACAGGAAAAAATAACATATTGTGTAATAAAGTGTAGAAATTGTAAATAGCTAAATATATATGTAATGTTTTAGTGCATTTAAAGTAGCGGTCTTCCTTATCCCAAAATCTTAAATCAAATTATTAAAGCCGTGATTTCATATTACTACCCATAGGAAAAATAGCCACTGATATATGTTCAAAGGTTTATAAGGAGATGGATGTGTGAATGTGATAGATCTATAATATGATTGTAAGATTTAAATTTTGTACTTAATCATTTGATGATTATTCAGATAAAGAGAGACGTGTACTATTTTCAATTTCAACAAATTTTAGTTCACAAAAAATATTTGAAAAAAAGATTGAACAACAGGCAAATCCTATATGAGTTATCTCACTTATTAACAACTAGTACATAACAAAATACATAAGGTATACAGTGTTGCTTATAATATATAACAGTATAAACATATTATAATTATCAGATATAAAATTTGTGTGAAAGTTTACATTGAGAGATATTTTTCAATGATGTTCGATTGCCAAAACCTGTCTTTATATAGAAGACAATGGTCTGTTTTTAAAAAGGTTATTGGTATTGAATCCAGTATTCAATGAAAGTTTTCCCTCCACCACTAGGATACAGACCAAACAGACGTCTACTAGTATATATGTCGGAAACTGACGTAAGCGTTGACCTATCAGTGTGTGCAATTACATTATTTTCTTCTTATAAATGATATTACCTATATAGCGTCTTGCCATGCGTTGAGATGGTACGATTACCAGTAAGCATACATAGATATATATGCCGTTGCAGGAATTTCTACAAAACATCGTCTTTTGAAGTGGTTGTGTAAAAATACATTAAGTGTGCAAAACTTTCAACAGAGTTTAGATTTTTACCATAGCTTACAAGGTTTTTTTTTCTCATAAATAAACAAATGTTTTTTATCGCAGATTTTATTACCTTCTCTGTAATTGATTTTAACACTACCCAAGTGAAAGACATGGTACCAAATAGCATCATAAATATTCATCAAGTCACAACTACGAATCTTTACTATGTAAATTTTCTCATATCCTTTGGGTAGCTACAGTTTGTAATACCCTACGGGAACATATTTTTCAACACAAATATAACATATAACTCAAGGTCAAGATGATCTCAAACTATTAATTTGGTCTGTCCAAGTCAAATGATATATGCACAAATCACTATCTTAGAATCACAGGTATGATCGATATCCAATATACGCTGTCGTAAGATGGTCTTCGTTCTTATTCAGACCACGGGCAATGCAGACTAAAAAAAATCTGAGAGCATGTCTTGGTAATAATATAATACTTAGACATCTATAATAAAATATTTCCATTAAAACTAAAATGCATGTGCCTGTGTTCAGACATTTTAAATCGATCGTTATGATTATAACTGGAAGTCAACAAATTAAAATGGTAACAATTATCCGAACGTACATTTTGTATTAAGAACAGCATATGTATATTCAGTGGACAGAATAAGACAGCACCGCGCTATTTAATTTACGTTATCAGTATAATGTGACCGGGTAGGATGTGCTGTTGGGTGTTTCTAGCAATGTGCTTCAGTGAGATCGCACTATCAAATGTGTAGGCAGTTTGCACATCGTTAAGCCAA
Organism: Argopecten irradians; assembly: GCF_041381155.1. Taxonomy (NCBI): domain Eukaryota; kingdom Metazoa; phylum Mollusca; class Bivalvia; order Pectinida; family Pectinidae; genus Argopecten; species Argopecten irradians. The sequence goes on along the minus strand of NC_091146.1, from coordinate 8,221,483 downwards.
CAGACTTTACCAATCTAACCAGGGGTACGATTTCGGCTCGGGCGGGGGTAATTTACACATTCATGTTTTTAAAGACACTTTAAGACTATTATCCTGCTTACAATAGAATAAATTATATAAGCTGTTACAAAATCGTTGAAAAAATAATAAATTATATGCGTTAAAATATTCATACTGTAATGTCAAAAATGTGTATTACAGCGAAAGAAGATAATAAATATGGAAAAAGTAAAGCATGTTTTTATTACCGATATTGTCAGTTTATTGGTATTTATTGTATTGACGGTATTATACGAGGACAACTTTATCCCTATTGTTTAGACTGTTGGAGTGCTATATAAATAAAGGACATGGATGGGGGGGCTGTAATCAATCAACAAGTCACTTCAGCTATTGACAAAGAATGCAATACTTATATCATGTATTAATATAGAAGACAAATGTTAGCTTTGCTTTCTAAGTGAAATGCACCGAGTGCATGCTATGCAAACAGCTGACACTCAAATATTCAATATACCACATGCTGCCTAATTCCACAAAAAAGGAGTATTTCTTAAGACATTTAGCATTCGTTTACATCATAGACGCGAATGCTACTATAGAAAAACAATAACTTTGATTAATACAGCAAGCACTATAATGCGGTTCAATAACAGAACAGCAATAGGATGTTATAACCATGCGTTCTAAAGTCCACATTTTTTAGTTCTAAGAGGCCTATTATCCTAAACATTACCATTGTGTTCTACAATCGCAGCTAAAGTGTCCGAAAAGTTGTAAAATTGTAATAAATGAAAAGCATGGTAATCGATCTTATTAAATCAAAATTTAAAGAAAACTGCAATGTTATATCATTTAACGGTACTTGACATATAAGAACGAGATTTTACACCCTTCTGGGTGATTATTGATGAATTTAATGTCCTTGTTTATATTATAACCGGACCTAGGACACTACATAGACCCAAAGCTGGTGAGATTCTTGGCCATGTCTTGCGCTGTTTGTGATATACAACTTTCAACATAGGCAGCGTGATAGACTATAACTACATACACAGAGACAAACACCCTTATATTGTAGCAGTTTCGTAAATCAACAAAGCCATCCTCGGTTGTTTTGCAACTTTAATGTGCGTTCAGATGATGCTAAACGTGCTTTCCTTTACAGAACAGTAATCTAGCATAATAGCTTAGTATACAAATAGTTGGTAACTACAGTTGAGTTTATAAGAAAACTCGAGTCCAAACACCATTAAGTTCAAATATGTTATCATTCACCGCCATGTAGTATTGCCTATATACAACACGTTGGTATTATATAGTTAGATATAAGGGAGATACTTATTAAGTATGTTTAAACTGAAAGTCAAACCCAGTGAATTGGTACGATTAGGTTATTATACTTAAACTGTATTAATTTATTTAGGGCATCTTAACCGGTATGCTACGTACGTCTCAATTATCAAACTATTGCGTCACTCCATACTTCACTTTGTTTGTAGTTAGATCAATGGATACCAGGTGATGGTGTAACAATATCTTATAGGCTGTTTTATTTAATTATGTTTACTTTACAATCATGTACATTGGCTGTAATGATAAGGATGTATATTTCCGGGATCGCCGGGGAAATATTTTAAGTAGCAGAATCAACATGATTATTTAAGTAGGTACATTAAAAGACTCTACTGTTATATTTTAAACTGTCCCTAACAACTGATAGAAGTAGCCATGATGTTATTTCAATGGTACCGTATACAATTAGAAAGGCAGCTATATATACATAGTCTCATAACAGCTACACCTCGCCAAGTCCATAGCATCCTACTTGACCTGGTACTTTGAGCGTCCAATGGTCTTATATTTAATCAAGTGATAATACTTAACGCTATCATATCTGTTATATCGTCTGTATCAGACTAGGTTATATTCCTTTAACTAGTTATAGTAAATTAGCAGGCAGACCGTAATAGTAACAGATCCGCCGGTATCACTTCTAAGTGACGCCATCATTTACGATTTAGACTCCACGACTCAATCATAGCGGTACAGACTGGTCCACTTCACTCAGTTATGGTAATTTTAAAAAAAATACTTTTTTTTTTAAATCATATCAATCTCAAATCTTCAAAAATCCTCCAATGTGTTGGTATCGTGATACCAAAGCGATGTAGGTAAAGTAAGATTTACCGTTGATTAGTCCCACTGTCCGGTGATTTTGACATCATGATTTGAGATGATTTCAGTGACGTCACATTCATCGGAAGGTAGCTATAGGATACTCAACGGAAAATCATTCTTCACTCACGTCGTTTTTGTGTCACGAAACTCGCGTATTGGTTGTACGAAACCAGACGCTTGATTATCACTTGTTCAGATAAAAATTAGACTGCAGTCATTTTTTGTTGTTTTGTTATGAACTTGTAATAACTTGGTCGAAAGCCATACGTTTTGTTATTACATAATATTGATTTAATAAACGATTAAGAAACAAAGTGTTGATATTTTAGCAAAACGAAAAGGCAATGTTTTATTTGCTAGTTTTTTAATGAAATCACCTGGTGTATATACTTTTTAATCGATCAAAGGAAGCGTAGAAATGGTAATCATACAGCTTATTCGAGGATGTTTAAAGGTCTTTTAAACGGTTCCGAAACATTAAAAAAGTTAAAGTAATATATATCAATAACACACATTTATTAGACCACACGACCTACAATGAAATTACAAAGGTATAGACCACAAATTTCCCCGTGCGGGTCTATGTTAACAATGTTGATTTATTTCGATGTTTTTTTTTTAATTTATTTTCTCAACTACTGCGTGGTATGTAGGACGACGGCGAATGGGAATCAACATTTTATCAAATCATTCAGTACGCGATGGTATACTGTAGTGTACTACAAGTGTACATGTAGTATTAACAGCAAGTTATTATTTTTTGCAATTTTGCATCATTATCAAACATTTTACATTTACTCGTGAAAGCCGTTTCGACTAAGGAGCAAGGTATAAGTACCATCTATATTGTTTTATATGCATTGTACATTTGGCATGCACAGTAGTATTATAAATAAATTATTGGAAGTAGTGTCAACGTCTTGGTATTCTTACGCATTCCATTACCGAATCTGTGTACAGCAACACAATCTCACATGTATACATATATTTTATATTGTTATCGATTCTGATGTATTTGATATATATCAGTATTGAGAGCCGTATTTACTCCACTGTTATGTTTGAGCGTAGATTTTACCGCCATTAGCTCGTCATCGGTCCATGTATTATTGTATGCGATCTTTACATTTGTCGATATTACATTAGTACATATTAATAAATTGCTGATATTTGCAGATATTTTATATCGAACCGCTACAGACATAAAGTTTGCCATTAGGCGTAGATAACACTCATTTCCGGAGAACCGACCTGTGTGATGAGTTTCATACAGTGTATCTGGAGTTATGCATTTGACTAAGATTCTTGTATAAACCACCATTGAAGGAATATAAACATTTACTGAATCATTCAGCAGCCAATCTGATTACATCATATCAAAAATAAACATCTCGGTCGCAGAATGGAGATTTGGCAGCAAAAATTGGCATTTCAGAATGACCCTCACGACTTTTGTGTTGGGTAACAGAGGAACCGTAGAAGACAAGATGAAAAACAAAATCAAACGCTGTGTCTGTTGAGGCGGGAACATCCACACACTGTCTTTGAACACCCAACACATGCGTTAGAATATATACAAATGCACACAGTGCTTGATATAAAAGATATCATTACTTTTCACACATTCGTGGTTACGTCTTCAATTCCTCACTTCAAAGGGTAAATTTAGGTAATCCTTGTTTTTGTGGCCTGGTCTTTATTTCGTTAACGACAGCAGTTCTACCCGTCGACGCTATCTGTGTTAGTATTATCAAAGGCAGGGCGCGCAGGTTCTCTATTTGTTATTTTCGACTCGTTGAGCAATGCCAAAAAATCTTCATAAATAACAAAGAACCGTTCTATTCCATGAACACGAGATAATTTAAGACTTATCTATCTGGATTATAATCTAACAGAAACTGTTTATATTTCTAATCTCACCGAATGTCCATGGAATTTGAACAGTACCTCCTATCAATACCAGCATTACAATTTCATTCACCGATGATTACATGCAAACTTAAAACATGGACTTGAGAATATTACGTTATGTTATTGTAATGATGTTATTACCGTTTAGATGTTTGTGGTCTGTATCGAATTTTAGTAATATATGTGTATTATATTAGAAAAGATATAACACTTACCTGATTTTCAGAAGGAAGCACAGCAATATGAAATAGAGAGAAAAGAAATGTTAGCACAGAATCAACAAATACAAAACTGGTTTGACAACAAGGTTGGTATAATGATGGTCATTGTAAGGAATCATAGATACTGTTGTAACTCTGATTATCGTCGGGTGTGGTTATCTTTCGATAGAAATCGTAAAATACATTGCCTTGAACACGCTCGACTACATGTACAACACATTTGAATATAAATCGACCCCCCCCCCCCCTTCCATGAAATGCTAATTTACAGTATTATAATGCGTGTTGAAACCCACAAACTACCCCTGATAGCGTAGCAATTACATACAGTTTGATACCATACAATATTTTATTTTTGTTTAGCGTTTTAGGGGTTTTGACTATGATATATACAAAGACGCTATGGAAACAAAGACAAGATTGACCAAAGTTGACAAGGAATATATTTCAAAGGAAGACAATAAAACCTTGATTTTGAACTCCCAATAAAACGAAAACATTCTTCAATTAAATGTCATACTTACTCTATAGCTTTATTCGTTTATTCAAAACCTCAAAGTTAAAGGCAATGACTAATACTTTGTCTCGCTATCTCCATTTACAAAAGTGCTTTGTTCGACAATCAGAATCTACATACGCCGTGATAATAGATTTTTTTATGACTGAAGAATGAAGTGACTTGCACTATATGTTTTATCTATTTGGCATCAAAAGCCAAGGGAAAGCCTGCAGATATAACCGTGATAATTGATCCTCATCATACGAGATGAAGTGAGACCTCCTCCCTGAACCCCAGACACATTCCTGTGGCAAATATGCACTTAGGATTTTCCAAAGTTCTGGCGAGAAATGACAAAAGTGATTTGATTAAAATGCATCTTTCCTTTGAAATTGCTTGGCAGTGATTTGTGAAAAGAATCTTGAGTAATTCTCTGTAGATGATATATATGACTTTTCATTCTTTGGAGTACATATCCATCAAACACGACCGTAGACTTATTTAACGCAGGATACATCGTGACAAACTACCTATGGCAGTTTTAGTTAAAAAATTTCAAAGAGATCTGAAATTACTCTTCAATTGATATAGCTAACACTATTTTCCGCAGCTATCTCGACTCGTTGTTAAAGGTTTTCACGTTATTGGATATACGCGATATCTAAATCTCGTCCAAAGATAAAACACGGCTATAATGAACCTTTGGATACAACGATAACCTGTTTTGCTGTAGACTAGTATCATAAAAAACTCGTATATCTAGATTTGCTTCCACACATATCATATAAGGTCAATTATGTTAAGGAGATAATTGATATTCATGACCACGGTTCAATAAAACATTTACACCTAATATCGTCTGACGTTGAGATACTCATCTGTGTTGTATGTATCGGGGTCAATCGGAAAGGTATCTAAATAGCACATTGCGTGACACGTTAGCGATTACAATCGTTCTCGCTTTCTGTTTTACTATATGTATGATCATACGTACTCTTTGACTCTCGAGACCAGCATCACGTCTTCTGGTCGATCTCGCAATCATATCAACAATCATTGTACAACACGATCAATTACCATGGGAGTTTCTCCAAATATAGAAAACAGAGCAATCTGATTAAAATACATATTATCATGTCACTGAAATCCATAGAGGTTTTGTCAATATCCTTATATGGGTCACGATCTGGTTACGTTTCAAATGACTAGACTCTATCTCAAAAAATTATTATCGGGAACAAAAAAGTTCTCAAAAGTATTAGACTTATTTGTTATTTTTGGCCATTTCACCCCCAAAGAGCACAATACAACTTCATGGATACGCATGCTCGTACGAACTACTGTATTTTTATTTTCACAAGTAGTAAAATATTTTACTTTCGGAGTCAATTGTTGAAGAGTTGCCTAACGTGCTGATGGCGACCGAAAAAGGAATGACTAGAGAGTATCATGGTTGGTAGAGAGGGCAATATCTTGTGAAGAAATCAAGAGTGCTTGTTGTTGGTGTTGAACTGCAGTTCGTGGTTTCGTGCTGGGCGATAGTTCTCGGATTGACGGCGAGCGATAGACTATTATGAGTATATGCAGCCTGTCACTATAAGTATAGCTGTTCAATCGATTATCACCGACAATTGGCACTTTGGAAACAATCTGTGTAGAAATGATAGATATGTTGTCAAATACATGTTCCATATACAATTCATCAGTTTTCGTTTTAGGTCATATTAGCCTGGTTTGCGTGAATATGACTGTGTCTTTATGAAAGATGATAGCGTGATTTAACGTATTGTAGACATATGGGCTATTTAAACAGTTAACTATGGATTAGGATATGGAATCATTTAACGAATGATTGATATTAGAGTCCAACTTGAAGGTCGTCATTTTAACAAAACATATTACATTGTCTTAAAATAAGAGAGTTTTACATGTGTTATACTAGTTCACTGTGAAGTTTCTGAAATGACAGTCTGACAGGTAGAAACAGATCACATCATTAGGTCTATCAAAGAACTCCTCAGATTTATTATAGGATTTAGTCTCAGCGACCACATTAGATCCTATTCACTAATCATCGACGGGATGTTTTACATAAAATAATCTCTGTTGAAGATTACATTTCCATGGACTCAAAAAGTATCGACTATGCGTGATTATTTACCATTCTTAGTTTTCAATATAATTGGTTTAAGGTTCATCTTGCGTGTTTCTAGTTGATAATGAATTGTGATTTTCTATTTTGTATTAATTAAAAGTGTAAACAGTTGTCTGAACATTTTATATTACCTATTTGAAAAATTATCAATGACGTAATGTTTCAAGTTATTATTTATTCACACATGTTTCCATCATAATCTTAAATAAAGATGACATTTATTCCTTCATGTGCTATTTTAATACATGTATTACGAGAACTTTAATAAAAAAATGTATTTTTCATCCGAAATTCTATAAAACTATTCTTCATTTTACTCCGAGATATGATTTGGGTTCTGTTTACATAGCGTTGTTTATCATCGGGCTTACCGTGGATTCAATTTCTGTTTCGCCCATGCCTCATCCATTCTGTGGGAGAAGTACGGTTAACACTTCGTGTTATGCTTTGTGTAAACTATCTAAATTTAACTAAGCCTCTGACAAATAAAGATTACACTAACCCCTGTACTTAAGCTGAACCACATTTAACAAAAACAGCATCTTCACGAATCTGCTGTGGACAAATATAGATAAATTTCATTATCTGATGAAATCCAGACGCAAATATTTACATATCATATTCGTATAAATCTGGTGCTATATCGGGCGCTTTTAAATGGGATAGGAAATACAAATAAATGAAAGTACAGCTGCCCCGATTAATAACTGAATAATACTTTAAAAGAAATCCCACCTTATTATTTAAAACCAAAAAAACGTAAAAATATACACAAAGGAGTGCTCATTTCTCCTCAAATATTGTTTTTTTCCGTAATAATGTATTTAAGTTTACTATTTGTACGAAGTGACTGGCAATTTGGTGAGTCAGTGAGATCTGAAGTGTATATAGTTACTACTATTTGTTTGTAGTGCATATGTGTAACGAAGTGTAAAGTGTGAGATTCCAAACTTCCAATATATTTAATGGCCACCTACGTACATGAAAACAAATCACGAGTCATATTCAATCTGATAACCTTTCAATCAGTAATTGATTAAGGCCAATATCTTGTGTTCATTTCCACGCATTCATTGGCAGTTCACACATGACAAGATAACTCCATTGTACGTTTGATATAAAATACGATCAGCAGTCCCTTGAGATAGGCGGGGAAACCCAACAGCGCATATCACTACGCGTTGAGTGGGACTACACGATGACATAATTTGATAATACAGGTGAGAAAAATGAAACGGTGAAATAAATACCGATGATTGCACAGGTGTCATAATTACAACACTACACCGGGCGATGTAGTTGCACACATCACTGCCGGTTTCTGTACAGCGCGTATCAGCTGAGTACACGAAATGTGATATATCATTCCAACAGATGATCATTACATTAATGGCATGCATTATGTAAATATTAAATTGTACAAACATGATATATAGACGGTGGAGTCAAATATGTCTGTAAATCTCACTAGGATCAATTTGTGAATGATAACCAATTCTGGCTGCATCAAGTGTTGTCGAGTGTATCCTAGAAACAGAGATAACCTGGTAAACAGTTGTATACATGATAATTCGAGAGTTTAAGTATAATCACAACAAATTCCTTGGTCACATATGACCATCGGATATTTATTCCATCTGTACAAATCGGTCGTATGTCATAGAAATGGAGTCGTAAAGCAATGACCAGGTGTAGCAGTAGAGTAAACCAAGGTTTTAACGAACATCTGGTCACCAACAGAATACTTTTCCTCTAGACATAAGTTTACTGTGTACATATTACAGTCATCTTATTACGTCTTTGCATATTACAGAGTTATCTCCCTTTCAGACAGGTACATTTGTATACATTGTCATAGTCATTTTTGGTGAGCGAAACTCACGTCGTTTTATCTGTAAATCATGGCCTAAATTTAGCAAACACATAACGTCACAATCTTTTTTCCTCCCGCAACGCCAGACAAACCTGTTTCATATACAATTTAAGAATAGGAACCTTGACGGGGAATCGAAATCATATGATTAAGGGTCCGACTTCGTTGTGAGATTTCTCATTATAAGCATGTTTATTTTTTATTCACGAATCCACATCTAATAAATACTTAATATACAAAACACGGCACAAGTAATGAGACCCTGTATGTGAATGGAAATATGCTAATACACATACTATAGCAAAATAGCAAAATTAAGCTGCTGTCTTAAGTACATGTATTTCATATTTTGCACATGTTTCTATTTTATCAAATACCAGAAGCGACGTCGACGTCGTTGCTTATGAATTTGATATTTTGAGTCCGCAGTTAAAAGTTGAATAAGAAATTATATTCAATTTTCAATAGATTTCATGAATTGAATGCGAAATAAGGTATTATAATAGCTAAAAGGAGATGTTAAGTTTAACGTATTCTTCCATGGTGTGATTCATATCTCACAAAAGAAAAAAAATACAAGAGACTGGAACAACACTATGCTGTTGGAGATTTAAACAGACTGGCCCTTCTATGGCATACCAATAGGGTAGACTGTATAAAGCGACATTTTTGCGATACATTGAGGCATGCAAACTACGTCTCCCATTCAAACCCTGTGTTACTATATAAAACTAACCTTACCATGCTGAGTTTGTGCATGGAATTAAATATATTTTATTGCCTTTTAAAAAAAATGTAAAAAAAACACGAAAAAAACACTTCGACGCCAACTTTCATGTCGTTTTGTTTTATTAGAATGGTTTCTGACGGCACGTGAACTTTTTTTTAAATCATGTTCAATACATTATTTGTGATGGTCGACAAGCCCAGGAGTTGTAGTAGTTATATCACGACGGACACATAATTGTACGTCCACATTAAATGCTTACTGAAAGAAATGCGAAATGTATTGTAGCGTCAAACCATAGCGTTTCCAGATCCAATGGAAATTATATGTTGAATATATATTACCCAAATGTTTCGCTATCGATCTTAAACTAATACATGCATTTTCAAGTAATTGGCAGCTTTTGCCTGTTTCCTCCTCTCCATACCGCAAGCATCCCTCAGGATTAAGCATGTCAGTTGGTATTTCTGTGACTAAATTCCTTCCACATTAAACGGGAAATCGGAAGCACCAGTTACAAATCAGCCAGTTCAAGGTCATCGGCCATATTAAACAAACATTCGAAATTAATGGAATCAAATAATAATACAAAACGCGCTACTTTTGAATTCAAAACATTATGTGGTATTCTGACGGTTCCCTAGTGGCATCGCATGCTTGCATTTATTTTAAATAAAAAGATGAATGAATAAACGACGTTTCTAGAAGTCTATTAATCATAAACTGTTATTTTTTTCTCGATATACCTCACTTTCCACTCTTACATGTATGACTTGATGAATAAGCAAAACCATATCCTCTATATACAATATATTCAATTAGTTCGTTGTTAATGCTATGCGGTTTCACACAGTTTGGAAACAAAATCTGTTCCATACCCATATGAAGTTAATAAATAGTGACATCAATGCTTGAATATGTTTGTAAGTTTTCCCTTCATTTTATTCAAAATCCTGTTTTTATTCATCTTTAGTTCATCAGCATGGTTATGTTCTTCGCTAAATCTCCATGCGCTTACATATAACTAGTTGTGACTGTTCAATTATATTAAGCTTGACCCATTTTCCTTGGAAGTCGGTCTTTTGGAATAATCTATAAGTGACCCTTACAGAGTATTCCTATACAAGAACGACCATTCATACGTTCGTACCCTTTAATTGATATGAATGGATAAAAAGCCAATTGGTCAATCCCGCAAAGCACGTGCTGAAAGCCTTCCATCAGCCGTCCGTCATGAAGCCTGGCCTCAGGCAAACCTCTCTGTCACGTGTAATTACAGCGGGAAAGCAAACGTGATACCGTTCTCTTGTTGGCACTGACCAGAAACACGAGACATGATGAGGTCTGGTCAGCTGTGTTCCGGTTTTATCTGCCAATAATGTGATATTCGAATTACCCCTACATGGTATATGATATATTTCATTTCGGAGATGTAGTATGTTAGCAATATCATTATAAAAAGTTGACGTTAGAATGTTTTGAATGTTCACTTCCGATAGTCAGTTTAACTAAAATATAGGGAAGACAACGACGGCTAAGTTAAAAAAGAAATCGAGATTCATTTAATGGATTTCTAGTAGCTATCTTATTATATGATGCACAACCTACATATCGAATACTTAGTTATAAACTTGTGTTTGTTCTATTTCTTTCTCTATTAAAACTAAACATATTCGTGAGGAAGGTCCTATTCACAAAGAGAAGTTAGGAATTGGTTTGTTTATGTTAAATCTCATAACCAGACTAAATAAAACAGTGTGCTGTTTTACAAGCTTGAGGGTTAGCTAGCTAAAAACAAATCAATTCTCGGATGAGATGTAAGCATTTTTTAAAATATTTATTCATATTTCATGATTAGGATAGAACAATGTCGCTTTATTTTGTTTTGAAGCTCCAGAATGTAGTAGGATGAAACTGTTTTGTTTTATTACAAAATACAAACATAAAGTCAGATTGAAATAAAAAAAAAAAAAACCATTCAAATGTTTGATCCAATACCAATGTTACTTTAAAGTTTGGAATCTTTTCGGCGTATTAACAATATTATCATGTTCTCTACCAGCGGGAACGCGTAGTATGAGAAAAAAACGCAACTAAAAGTTATTGATTGCCAAAATAAAAAAAGTACAATAAATGAAGAAATATCTCCATTCTGTTATAAAGTTAGTTGTCTCACTTAAATAGACATCTCGGAGTCATTACTCGTCGATTTAAACCGACCACTTTACAGTAGGCCCGATTGGTCAGTCAAATTAAAGGATAATCCTCCGGATAAAACCTACCGGAGGATTTCTCTCTTCGCAAATTAGTCTCTCCCAAGCACTTCCTGTTCCTACACGTAGTGATTAGGCCTCACAATACCTTTTTGCAGAACTGAGAAATCAAATCAATCAGACCTAATTAGGCTTTGATATTGCCGGATAGAGGAGATGGATATCATCCCAGAATACCACGTGACTGGCAATTTAGGAGCCATTATAAGTCGGGGTTATTCTTGAGTTGCAAAAATAAGAAAGGATTGTCGTGGTATTGGTGTACAGCCGTCACTGCATAAAATATTAATGTTTGAATTTTATGTCCTTATTTTTTAATGTTTTTAATTTATGATAATCATTGATAGAAATGATACGAAAATGAATGAGATATTGTAATAATAGGGGATCGGTAATAGTGACTTTAAACACTAAAGGTTTCCCTTATCGCCGTCAATGTCGATCGTTTGAGGTAGGGCTTCTTTTTTGATGAATTATATAGTTAAATAGTTTCATGATGTTTTTAGGCCTATTGCCACACCTATGACAGACCTTTCTTAGTTTACAATAACGAAATGTTCAAACTATTTTTAAAGGTTATTTTTAAATGTATCATAAAGTTTATTACGGCGTGTTAATTTTCTCTCGGTAAATTAATTGCTTCAATGATGGTTGCCGTTTGCATTTTGTAGAAACTTTATTTCTTTTCACATCGAATGAGAAACAAGTGATATAACTCAATCAAATCACTTTCGATAGTACAAATGAACGTGCTTGAGGGATTTTAATATTTGTATTTTGACATAATACCTCTAGTACGATAATAAAAATAGGATTACAAAAATGTAATACCCAAAATGTTTACTTATAAGAGACAAAAGTGAATATTTCAAATGAGTTTATTTATTACACCTCATGGTTTGAGACAAAGAAGATGACGATCAATTTAACAGTGGCTGATCGGGTCAGGTTGAGATTATATTTGTCATAATGTAATTATCCTTGTCCATCTATCTTAATTTGAGTACACATTCTACTCAGAGTTTCTCGATACAAATGTATGGAACACAGGCTGACCAGGCCTACAGAAAACTCCCTAAATGGATGTGTTCGTCACATAGACGTATCCATTATACTTTGGTTCGAGACTAATGTCATTTGGTTTGAGATTATACCCTCCGAGGTGTCTGTTGTTCCCCACAGCATGTTACCAGTGTTTTGCCTGACAGTTTTGACGTATGTACGGACACTGCACTGTCTTATCTTCAATAAGTGATGCTAATATAACCAGTTGGGAGTACTTGTATGTTTCCGAACTGTCATTCGTTTTCACATCATTCTTAATTAAGCTTTATTTTTTATTCCCATTCTTCATCATAAATTATAACATTGTGCATTATAAATTGAACTGTCGGACATTGAGTTCTTAAAGACAAGTTGTTGAGTAGAAGACAATTGTTTACCACTTTCGGTTCTGTGCTATAAAAAAGTATTATTCAATATAGCATAAATGTATCGATATATTATCCGACACCATGATGCTATGGCTATTTGAAGAATAGACATTTTTTTTCTGTTTAGGAATCTTATATAGAACATATATCTATTTTTGTGTTATATTTTAATCATATTTTCTTTCAAACTAAATCTATGTAATACATTATCAATATCTATTAAAAAATATCTTTAAAGTTCAAAACTCAGTTTGGAACTCCTGTTGCTATGAAATTATTACACAGTTAACTCAGCCAATCAGACGTGACGTTGCAGACGGCGACGCCTTTGTTTTCCTTTAAAAAATGTTTTACCAAAATATTTTTGAATTGTCAAGTGGATTGTTTTTGAATGACAGTATGATAGGATTGTAATGGAACAGTCACTCATCCATTAAACCTGTCATCTTAGAAGAGGTTATGACCTGACAACAGTATCATACGGCATCATTAGCGGAGGTTAACACAGGCTGTCTAGGGAGACCGCCAATACATGGACGAAGTATCGACACAAACAACATCCTGGTGATGCTCAATATGTGGATAATGTAAAATTGTATATCATGTTCGTTTTATCAGAAACATAATAGCATGATATTAAACCGAAATGAGTTTATAGAACAATATACCCAGAATGTATAAAGAAGTCGTAGATCACTTGATTTGCCGTCTATCTGATGTATGGCTTCACACTGCCTCGCGTTTGACCTTTTGATCTTTGAGTTTGCGGTACCCTGGTATTGTCTGTCCGTTGGTAATCTATATATATATATATATCAATCCTTAGCTACTTATTTCACACACGTCTGAGTAAAATTGTTTAACGAAGAGTAACAGTGCTAATACCTGTAATTATAAAGTATTGATGTGGCTTTAAAATAAAAAATCCGAACGTTGTCGCGTATTGTTGTTGTTTTTTTCTGCGAATATTTTCGTTAACATCGATCATGTTACTTAAACAGCAGGATAATTCGTTTTGTATCATCATTTAACTTCATTTGGAATTTTACACCATCAGATGTATGCATATGAACTGATTAAATTACACCATCAGATGTATGCATATGAACTGATTAAATTACACCATCAGTTGTATGCATATGAAATGATTTAATTACACCATCAGATGTATGCATAACTGATTAAAAACTCGAATGTATGATAAGGCAACAGAATTGATGTAACACAGTGATGACTAATATTACGTTTTAGACATGCATGATCTGTATAAACTGGTGTAGGAACGATGTATAACAAGAAATCAACAAATCGCATATGTATATTCCATAATAATTTGTATATCTTACGACTTTCTTATTTCACAGTCGCAGATCACGCATTTCATATTTTCTTAATATATTATTTTAAATGAATTTCTGGCAAATTATACCTATAGAGAATTTTTCTAATGCTTAAAACAGCAGATTACCATCAACCACTTCGGTTTTGCTGAGTGAGTGACAAAATGTATGTTGTAATTGAGCGATCCGACAGGTACTTTATAATGTCATTATCTAGTTACGTAACGTTATAGATATAGATTGCGTGCTTCACCCACGTTTTCCTTTTAAGTATCCTATATCCTACACAACTTTGATGTACGAAATTACTTGGTAGAGCATTATATTCAGTACCAGTTAAAACACGAGTGACAGCCAGGCTGTTGTTAAGACACAATGATGTGCCAATTTGAACGATTCCCCATCAAATGTATCAAGTTCATTGATGAATTTCATTACTATTTTGTTAAATTACTTTTGCTAACCTGACAGATTTTTAACTGATAGGAAACTTAGCTTTTTATCCCCATTTAGTAACTTATCAAGTATTGCGGAGTCAAACGTAGCGCACTTACGTATAGTAAATCAAACTTAAGGTAGTGTGCTGTGTCCAACCTATGGGGGCATAAATCAAATATGATAAACAGGAATTAGTTATCTATATCAAACATTATCCATAGAAATATAATATTCGAACAGATAGATGTAGTATGAATTATAACATATAGCATTGCTGGACAGAAATCATACCGTCGCCCCACTTGACATGACTATCAGCATAGATCACTGATAGACCAATTCCCCTAGTCTGATATTCCATTAGATAACCTCAGGCCAAATGGTTGTGTAAATAGCAGAAGTTGAAATATATTGACAGATTTTCACGCTGGTGAGACAGGGGGTGTCCAAAATAACGATGACTATGAATCCGTATAGCCTTGAAGTCAATCTAGATTGAAACCCTTTTCGTATATATTGGTGACCTTTGTCGATGCCTGAGCTGGATACCTCCCAATGTGTTTAGGGATCGATACTACAATCCTACAACATACATACCACGTACAATTTAATTAATACAGTGTTGTTTACGATGCCCGGGGCGACGGGAATGGCCTCTTTTTACCGTGTAAAATTTGATGGTATATTTACTTATACCCTCATCCAGTATTTAATTTGTTAGTAAGACAATTTCCATGGCCGTTTTCAGTTGATCTGATTAAAAAATGCATGCTCGCTCCATTTCATAGATTAGACATAGATATGAAAACATCCTATTTAAGGTCATATTATGATAACCTTTCTGATTGACTAATGATATGGTTACCTTCAGATTTTTGGACGACAACAAACTAATTTGCAAGATCTATCATTTTCAGTTCCGTATATATTGCCATCTCGACCACAGAGCACGGCATAGCGACAAGCATACGGATACTGAAACACTGGGTGTATAAAGTTCATCTGAGCGTAACCCCTAAAGGAGGATGCTGGATTCTCTTTGAAACGAGTGATTGATCATAAGAATTTGTATTTTAATAAAATCAACTGTTATTGGTAAAAAAGTGTCGTCAGGGTATGGGGGAAATAGCAACGCTGACCTTCGTTATATGTCGTGAAACGAGTTCCAATGTCAAATAGAGAATACTTCCACACGAATACAATATTTATTGTTTCCTCATATTCCTACTAAAAGTGCAATTGAATTCATGTTATAAAGGGTATTTAAGGACAATACGAACCAATAGACTCTGATTCATCAGCGAAATAATCAATGTGTACACAATTATTATTACCTACATTAATTTCTGTCATAGATCGAGAAAGGACACAATTACCCATATTTCATTTTTGTAGTTGTACATTTTCAAAAGAAGCCTCTAATGGGACAATAACGTAGGACGGCTCGGTAGAAATGTACAGATATCTAAGTATGTACGTACATCGTCAAAAACGCAGGTTTACTTACGATAGAAACTTAAAGTACCCGCATGACTTCAAAGTAATGTTATAACCATTTCAAGACACACATTTTGCTTGCCCTATTGTATACTTTGAGGTACAGATTGAATGTTGCTGAAAGTCAATACTATTATAGACGTAAACAATTTTGGGATATGCAACTTACAAAAAAATTACAGTATGTAAACATTAAGGTATTTTTTTCTAAATAAAGGACAAAGTTGAATATTTCCGTTCCCGCAGTCGATTGAGCTTTCTTTTTTTACTGACGGAGTGAAATAAAAGGAATTATTACATCTCTCTTTTATTTAGAATGTTCTGATTGGATTAAACTGGATCACGTGACATTGAATAAGTCAGGTATTTCCCCGGAATAGGAAGGCGAGGGAAATAACCCCAGGGATATAACCCCAGGAAAAAAAAACTTGGAACCTCCGCACATTTATTCATGCAATGGTGATTTCAGGTTTATTTTATACTACACTCAGATTTTTTATTTTTTATTTAAATATTTTTATATTCAATTCAATCCTTAAATATTACGTCTCGACTTGCTGCCTTTCCCTATATACGAACCCGTCTATAAACATGCCAAACATCACATTTCTATCGCCATGTTTCACCTTTCACCACTGACTGACACTTGTATACAGTGTAAGGAAATCTTGGTGAAGAACTTGCTATAACCACAGAGTGTTTTCTCATATTTATATAATCTCCTTATAAAATCTATAACTGGCTTTGATTTGTTTACTGAAGTAAGATTCATGTAAACAAAAATGTCTGACGATATTAAAATTATCGACACTTCAGACAGTAATCGTGATAACTGAAGAACGTGGGTGTTATTGTAATCCCTATCAAATGTGTTATGATCAATATTATACGGATATTAGAGACGAAATGCCCGAAGCTCTTTAATTCTAATGAAACATAGCGTAACCGATGATAAAGTTAATAGAATACAATCTTTCTGTGGATTAAGTTTTGTCATATTTTCTGCAATATTCACCATTCCTTCGACTTAATTTGAGTTGTGTGTATTTATATGTTTGTTGACTAGTTTGTATTTAGCTAATTATAACATGGGAATGGGTTTACAGCTGTTTATTACGTCGTCTGATTTGTTTCGCCCAGAGTACCCGACGATAACTTTGATCTTCTGAAATAATGTACGCTTCCAATATAACAGTTTGTATAAGGTTATGTAAGAACAGTATATGATGGCCCTGCCAGGCTATTCAGCGTTATCGATTATTATTTGAGGACAATGCGACAATACAGAGAATCTTGTGCACTGTAAGTAATCTTGTAAATTCATATTACACACAACTTGGGGCACACATGTCAAAGGAGTTCCTTTATACGATAATATTTACATTTGTTTGTCACTTCTACTATATAAATAAGCCAATGCAAGGTGAAGTATATGACGGTATAACTTACACCCAAAACGTGACCATTATAACGTCACTAATATTGACGTGGTAACGTCAACTGATCACCTTAAAAATTGTTGTTCCATCTCGTGAATTAAATCGTCGTTGATAAACGGTTTTCCTGGTATAGCTTAAACAATGTTAATGAAGAGACCCCAAAATGAGTTGATCATGTAAATATAAGCATTACATGTAAACTATCTTCATTTGCCACATATGGTCTATATAGATGCCAGAGCTTTGCAGACAATCATCTCATAATGCTCTAGCGCGTATTATAAAGGTTGTCTGCAAAACTCTGGCATCTTTATATACCATATATGCCACAGGAAGATAGTTTAATGCTTAATAGTTTGTTTGTTTAATTATTTAAACGTCCTACATGTATTAACAGCCAGGATAATGTAAGGACGGCATCCCATGTATGCAGTGTATAGCATGTGTGAGGTGCGAGGTGCGTGTTTTAGGGACTGTGGTATGTTTGTGTTGTGTCTTCTTGTATATTGGAACTATTGCCCTTATTATAATGCTATATCAGTAAAGCATACCGTCGAAGATACCAAACAACACACCCATCCTGGTCACATTATACTGACAACGGGCGACCAGTCGTCCCACTCCCTTATGCTGAGCGCTAAGCAGGAGTAGAAATTACCACTTTAATAAACTTTCTTCTGTCTCGGCCAGGTGACAGAACCCAGAGCCTTCCTCACATGGGCGAACGCTCAACTCAAAGCCAAAAGTGAGGCGGTGCCAAGGGAGACGTTAGGAAGAACAAAGTCAGTTAAGAAGAAGAGAAAAGAAAACATCCTAAATTTAGTCGCCTTTTATGATTATGCAATAGGGGCAGCAGGTACAATTCTAACGCCCTACCGTATTGTACATAACCTGATAACGTTTTATGCAGGACTTATTATTCTATTATGACCCTTTCCAGAGGGAACAGTTCTCCTATAGAGTTGTCTGGCGAGGTATAGTCCCCGAGTCGAATGAGGGAAAGTACGTCACATGACATTCATTATGACGTCTTATATTTGGTCGCGTATTCATTCCCGGGGGACTATATTTTGGTATAGTTCCCGTAGTCAGGTATAGTCTCCCCTAGTCAAGAAGGACAGGGAACTGTCGCAAAACAGACCATGGCTGTTATCCAATCGCATTCCTAGTAATTATCATGTGATGTACTAAAACCTTTTCGAGTATGTTGTTAAGGAAGACATATCTGTAAAAGAATTACATACAGAACCTGCAATTTTTCACTAACATAACTAATAGGTTAAAAACTGATAAAAATAGACCGTCATATTCTATTTTTGGAACACAAAACGAAAGCTGGCCGAAATCGAGGTTATAATGAACAACAGACTTGCTGACATGACAACGAATATTAGTTTTCCACATTTTAATATTGTTTTGGAATTTACGATGGTTGAAAAATGAAGTTTAAGCCGTATTTGTTATAAAACAATTTGTATTTAGCGTAAGGGTGATAGGTCAAAAGTCAACCGAGACTTTTCGTTCGACAGGGCACCTCGAAGGGAGGTTCCTGACTTATTGCATATATGTACATCACGCAAGTATAAAGTGGGGAGTTGCTCCCGTCTCTTGCATTTCAGCGATTCATTTACATTAACCTAGTTTCCCAATCGCGCACGTTACTGACTCTTGACATACACTGTTTTCTATCGGAATTCGTTTGTGTTCGCTTCACCCACGTTTTTGACCCACCATTTTGTTTACATTTGTGCAGTGCATTGTGGGAGGTCACTAAAGTTCAACACTTCTATACTATCGTTACAAAATTCGGCCGGGCCGGTTCAAAATACAGAAAGATGGAATTTCCATTATAATTATTTTATTTGACACATTTGCACAATAACTGATATATATTACTTAGTAAGGTATCTGACACGTCTTAATTATGTATTTTGCTCAAATTTACATGGTTTATTTAGGTTCATGTCCCTTTAAGAAAATAAAAAGAAAACTATGCACATCGCGTTCAGCAGAACGACAGTGTGATGACTGGTATACGTCAGTATATGACCTGGATGTGTTTGCTCCGTGTCTTTGGCGGGGTGTTTCAGTGAGATAACACTATACATGTTGTCCTTGAATTACTATTAACTGTAAATAGGCCGTACCATCTACTTAAACAAACCAAAGCAAATATAACTATCTCGATTGTAGGTGGAGAAGTAACCAAGAAAACGCGTTTGTTAGAACCAGCAGTTACATGTAAAGCTTTTAACTTCCATCTTTAAATATATTCGCTCTTGTGTCGTGATATTCTTAGAGTCATTAGCGAAATATTTATTCATACATTGAGAAGCCAAGCAAGCTATAAGGTGATAACCTATTTAATGATATCATGTTCTGTGTGATTGTAACAATGGTAAGAAAGTACAAATCTGCCCTACCCTTTTAGCCGTATTTGTCTCAACGATACGATCGATATACAGCAAAGGAAGACGTAGATGCAATGAAAAGCGTTTGGATGAATTGTAACGGCCTTGCCCATGTGCTAGAGAAAATGAATTCACTTTTCTTTGTTGAGCCTCAAATTTTTGATTCGATTCTATGGTCAACTGGTATGGCCTCGCCGTGACATTCAAATCGAAGAGAACACTTTTGCATTTATAAGATTTTATGTTATTATGTGCTGCGAAGAACGTATCTGGCTTCTTTAATTCCTGACATTGAGTTACAGCTAAACGACGAACGTATATACAAACAATAATGGGAATGTATTAAAAAACTTTCTCAAGATATTTGTATTATTAAGTAAGATATAAAAGTGCGGACATTTCTTGCATTTATATGTTAAAAATTGAATCACAGAATACATTTAGCGAAGACTCATGACGTAACATCATATCAAAATGAAAATGAAACTCGAGGTTCCATATCTGCAGTTAAAAAAATACCCAAAATTGCATTTCGACTTAGCGCCATGGTACAGTACCAGATCAACTAACTGGTGGGTCCAGCCGAGTGTAAGATTTTGACGACGAGGATTGACGAGTGTTGAGTAGAGAAAATCTGAAACATCGGGTTAAAATATTTTTACCCACTCGATATATCCATATTGTTATATGACTGTGTGTTTTGCCGTTTTCTAAATGGTCTAAATAGCTCGGACAGGTCTTGACTAAATGCAATGAGACCGATGAACACATGTTCAGAGGTTGACATTGCAAATCCGGTAACCTGGTTATAAATAGACACAAGGAATATCCTGTCTCTTCCACATTTTTAACCAATCAAAGTAGGGCATTGTCGATCATCGGACAATAGTCAAATCAAACATGACGTTTAAAAACGTTTGAAAGGTGATATTTCCCTCGGCCTTCGGTCTCGGGGAATATCACCTTTCTCAGATTTAACAATTCCTCGTATTAACCTACAAAAAGTCAATATTTGTATAATGTTGACTTGTTTTTCCGGTACGTTATGCGTCAAAATTGATGACGTCATCAATAATGCACACATAAAGTAATAATGACGTCATGTATTTGTTAACTGCATGTGGGCTGCATTACGCCTGTGTTTTCCTAGATTTTAAACTACTTGAAATATGAGACATTCATCTTTACGCATCGATTCCCTACTTACATATGTAAATATGAAAAAATATAAAAATAAATAAAAAGTTAGTTGATAGGTTCTTAACTATTCATTAAACATAGCGAGTCTTTAGTAACGTGGTCAAAAATGAAATCACTCCACTTTCTAAAATAAGCAATGCATTATTTGAAGATTTACGGAAGTTGAATAAAATAAAACCGTATGTCGTCCCATAGTGAAGGACTTACCGGAATTGAATACGGTACAACTGTATGACGTCTTATATTGGAAGAGTTACCGGAATTGAATTAGGTACAACAGTATGTTGTCTATTAGCCCGCCTCAGACAAGGATCTTGTATTCCTATTGGTTAAAATGACATCACGTGATATCCAACATATAGTCGTATCAGGTTAGTAGAAATCGTATCAGGTTTGGACGATACAGTTATCGTTTTTTGTCCCTAACGTCATTAGCAACAAGATGGCGGTCAAGTAACGCTTCGCGACGACGGCACTCAAAAAGATGGAGACAAAATATTAGAATGATAGCGCTGATGACCGCTTTCAAAGCAAACCGAAATCGGCAACACTTATCTAGGAGTATTTAACAGAAATGGACCATGATAACGCATCCGAGTCCTCAATGAGGTGAAAATTTTTTTTAGTTATGAGTCGTTTTGGTTTTCATACTAAGTACATAACACATTTTGCAGTTAATTCATCGAAAGGGTCTTCGACGGGATAAATTCGTTACACAGTTTTTTAGTGACCTAATACGGAAAAAAATATTGGGTCTAAAATAAACATGTATCAGGCTCGACGAAGTTTATTTTAGACCCAATATTGTTTTCGTATTAGGTCACTAACAAACTGTGTAACTAATTATATTGGAGGAGCTACCAGAATTGAACTAGGTACAACAGTATGTTGTCTAATATTGGAGGAGTTACCGGAATTGAACTAGGTATAACTGTATGTCGTGTAATATTGGAGGAGTTACCGGAATTGAACTAGGTATAACTGTATGTCGTCTCATATTGGAGGAGTTACCGGAATCAAACTAGGTACAACTGTTTGTTTTCTAATATTGATCATAATTATACTTCGAATGTTATGAGAGATTACAAATAAAAATGCAATAACACTAGCATTTAAATACTGAAAATGTCGAGTGCGAGCATATCACAAGATCATAAAACTACTATGATGTTGTACAAACGTGCGAGCATATCACAAGATCATAAAACTACTATGATGTTATAAAAACGTGCGAGCATATCACAAGATCATAAAGCTACTATGATGTTATACAAACGTGCGAGCATATCACAAGATCATTAAACTACTATGATGTTGTACAAACGTGCGAGCATATCACAAGATCATAAAACTACTATGATGTTATACAAACGTGCGAGCATATCACAAGATCATTAAACTACTATGATGTTATACAAACGTGCGAGCATATCACAAGATCATAAAACTACTATGATGTTATACAAACGTGCGAGCATATCACAAGATCATAAAACTACTATGATGTTATACAAACGTGCGAGCATATCACAAGATCATAAAACTACTATGATGTTATACAAACGTTCGAGCATATCACAAGATCATTAAACTACTATGATGTTGTACAAACGTTCGAGCATATCACAAGATCATAAAACTACTATGATGTTATACAAACGTGCGAGCATATCACAAGATCATTAAACTACTATGATGTTATACAAACGTGCGAGCATATCACAAGATCATAAAACTACTATGATGTTATACAAACGTGCGAGCATATCACAAGATCATAAAACTACTATGATGTTATACAAACGTGCGAGCATATCACAAGATCATTAAACTACTATGATGTTATACAAACGTGCGAGCATATCACAAGATCATTAAACAAAGATCATAAAACTACTATGATGTTATACAAACGTGCGAGCATATCACAAGATCATAAACTACTATATATGATGTTATACAAACGTGCGAGCATATCACAAGATCATTAAACTACTATGATGTTATACAAACGTGCGAGCATAACGCAAGATCATTAAACTTCTATGAGGTTAAAAAAACATTTTGTAATGTAGAATGGTAACATTCTGATTTTATTATATATGGAAGTGCAGTTTTGGCCAGTTTGTATGTTACATGTATATTCCTCGCGGTGTCTTTCCATCAAATTATTATTCATTTTACATGTGACGGGAGTATAGCGCAAAAATATTTATCATCGTAATTGACAGTAAAACAAGAGATGTAACAAACGATCTTCCTATAATGGTCTATTTAGCGGGCAGAGGGTTCCTAATCACGTACCGTTACCATGGTAACACGGCGACCGGACAGATCATAGCCTTTCAATACTAAACAATTTGTCGTCTAATAAACCGGTGACGTCATGTCAGTAGAGTAGGTACATGTATGACTTGATACTTGTCGAGGTAGGTATTGATAACCTTCACAGATCAATATTAAATCTTATCGTCGCATCATATTGTCTTTAAACGCCATCATCAATTAATTTTAGATGTCATTATCAGATAGGAGTTCATATATATCAAGTCCAAATGATGACAGAGGTTATTTTAAATTAGGGCACACTAGAGAGAAGCATCGGTTGATCTCTATTTTCTGTGGATAAAGTAGGGTTTTCAATTGCATTTCTTTTTTCAAGCTAAGTAGCCGTTTCAGATTGAAATAGAATCAAGATTAACTATGGTTATTATATGAATCAGTTATATTTTCAAGCTTCCTACACTGGTGTCTTTCGAAGCTAACTAGCCATTTCAGATTGAAATACGAAATACTAATGGGTTTATTCTCCAATGAGATCACAGTAATGCTATAGACATGCCACGTTACTGCGGCTTTGTTATGGTAAATCCGGTTATCAAACCATAAGAAAAGATAATTGTAGCTCAGGTAAGGCATTGACGGAATGTGCTTCGACCCTCCCCATTTTCTGTTTTTGATAGGATTCACAACCGCAGATGTTTTGTTCCATGTTAACGTACGTCATATATTACGTGAATATTGATAAATAAACATTGATGTTGTTTTAATTGCGATAATCTGTCACGTTACATAACTATGTTTCAGTCGTTATCATTAAAACTGACAGTTCACTGTAACTTATTATCTGCCGTCAGTGTCAGGAACAAGTCTCATTTTACAATTCCTCAATGGAAACGTTATCATTTAAAAGAAGCATGTGTTTGGATATAAAACAGCAAGTGTAAAAATCCACACCGGATTGATAAGAGGCCGAAATCAAATGAGTGTAAATAGGATTCGATAACTGCTGTTCACGGAAATGTCTTGTTTACATTACCGGAGTTAATGTTATTTTGTTATTAGCACCATTACTTTAGACCCGGTGCTGCGGTAGCTGTCATAACGCGCAAAAACAAACTTGCACGGCTCACGGTAAAACATGCATGTATTTTTTTCATATAACTCAGATGGAAGGCGTTAACTCAAATATTGATATATCCTGTACGAGAGGATGTACATGCGTATAGCGGCAGCTTCGTTATAGATGTAGATGTATTAATGCGCCAGGCGTCACGGTGAAATGGCTCTCCTACTGCTTGTTCTGTAAGTGCCTATTAGAATGATAATTAAATTAATATGTACATAATCGACATAATAGTATTTTGACTGAAAAAGGCTGTTTGTGTATTAAAACATACATAATATACGATGATTAATAAGACGTATTTTGATTAATGATGATGTGTATGAATTATATAAGAAATGAAAAGACAGACTTCTTGATATATTTAATGCCGTGTTTGATACCACTTTATACTTAGGAAATTAAAAATAAAGTTTTTATCTTAAGGAAAACGTGTTACGGACAAGTTTTCATTTTTATCGAAACACTTATATTTGAGACATACATTTTAACGCAAGGACTTATAAAGTTAATTCGAATTTTTTTCTTATCCACTGTAAAATGGGAAATGTGTGTCGCTGAAGAGTGGAGCCAAAGACATATCATAATGATAGTTTTCATATATATTTCCATTGTGGACTGTAAGACATTTAGAAGTCTTCGGAAAAATGATATGATGAAATACGTTTGAAAATTATTCTAATATTTTAAGTTATATTTAACAGTAAATATTTTGGAATATACACTCACTTCCAACAAGAAAATAAGGCTAGTAGTAGTTATTTTTTTATTTAAATTGAAGCCAGCCATAGTTTGAAGCTTCCAATTAAGCCGACTTTAAAACAACTTGTTCTAATTAAAACGTATTAACATCAAAGGGAGCATTATAATTATGTTTATTAAAGTTACCCGTTATATCGTCTTCAAAGGTGTGCTTCGGTGAAGTAATCGAGATGATGTTGATATCTATATGAAGAACAGTATGAATACATTTAGACATTATATGTGATGATATATTTCGTTAGAAATGGAACCCGAAACGCATGTTTAACAGGTTCAGATATATCAGTTCATCACACACTTCCAAAAGCTCTGATACTTTTGATATGGTGATAAGAATAAATCGTCATCCATGATCACATACAGGAACTCTACACCATGGACAGCCCTAAAATGTACATTCGCTGTGAATAAAAGAGTTTGATAAAGAAAACACATGTTTTAAAATTGCAGTGCACCATTGGCTATATGAAACACGATGGTTAGGTAAGGTAATAAATCGTGCCTTAATATCGATTTTCAAATGCCGATCAAAGAACATTTTGAGGAGTGTTTTATTTTATTTTATTTTTTACGTTTCGCACCTAAGCCTCAAAGAGTAACTGAAAGTGTTGAAAAAACCACTTCGGCCATCGCAATCTACATATGAAAAAATGCGTTGTATAATATCAAACGTACGTATTTGCCACTCAACCAAAGCGGTATACATTTAGATGATTGGTGACAAACCGTATAACCTATTAATTAGGCAAGGTTTCCAGGCACCGTACACAATATTAACTGACTCTTTTTCAATTTTGGAAATTTTTGATAGAGATCGAAGTCGTAGTACAGAAGACATCGCTACTTACTGTAAGACATATAGAATGTCTTCTATATCAACAGGCCATCGGGTTCACTTATAGGATGATTTTGGTTTACGAAATTAGTGAATTATGATAAATTTATTCAAAAATTTATTTGGCTTCGCGAATTTATCATATCCAGTGCAAGCGAACCTGACTCTTGACTTTAATATATATATCCATCTTTCAACTGCGATACGTTTTTTTCCTTGTAGGCTAAACAACAATGGTGACGCCGCTGCCTTAGGAAAACCAAGCCTCTCTAGTCTTATTCCTCTTGTCACAGACTAGACACAGCTATATTGCATCCAATAGGTTCTTTGTGACCCCGTCTCTGTCCTGTTTCTTACAATCATCGTTTTGCGTATATTCCCTTTCGTTATTTCACACAAAATTACACTATGCCTTTAATTTTGTCTGACATTAGTCTGAACGCAATATTTACTGAGGTTATTTTGTAAAGAAAAAAAAAATAACCGTCCCGCCGGCTAAATAGACCTTTAGACTCAGTTGAATTGAGAGGACACCCCGAGCATAATACGCATGTCTGAATTGAGAGGACACCCCGAGCATAATACATATGTCTGAATTGAGAGGACACCCCGAGCATAATACATATGTCCAGTATATGTTAAACTTGTCACCACACTAAGGTAGGTAGGTGCTTTGTATCCTACTGGTGCTTCCGTTAATTTACTGTGTTGTCAGCAGGATGTCTGTCTATAACAGGCGTTCAACTGTTCCATGTGAAGCTTTAAACGTTAACGTAGACCACAGCTCATTCAGTCAATAAAAGGCGATTGTAATGCCTAAGGAGCGTCCATCAGCTTATTGGCGATTTCAAACAGAGTTGTAGGGCATTATAAGAAAGTAAAAAATACAGGTAGCACTGCAGTAGTCATTCTTCTCAGATGAAACCTTTTACAACACTTTACCGATGTTTCTATAATTGTTATCAAAATAATTCTGTATTCTCAGCTTTATCCTGTTTCGATACGAATAATGCACATGCCATGTCTATAGACAGACCATCTGTTTACACGACAAGTTCTCACTCGCAGTGTTGAGTTCAATTAGAAAAGGGCAAGCATGTTATTATTCAGTTTGTACTGGAACATCCGTTTTTAGGCCCCTGCTCTACCTAACAGTAGGACTATGTAAAGTTTCTGCTCATGATAATCAACGCTTAACATGTTGTCATATCCAGTGGCTATATAGACCACATGCTCATATATCTACAAAATGTGGACATCCTGTATCATTGAATTGTCCTTTGTGATATCTAGAGTTCTGGAGATTCTAAGTGCTTACACCATCTGCTTTTGATTCCTATTCAGAATTCTGTGGATATGAGACAAATAAGGAATCCATGTTGCAGACCGTAAATCATTTGAATAGTAATTTTAATGAATTAGAATTTGATTCTTTGATGGAAATTTTGTGAGACAAAAACGGGAATAAATCTGATCGCACCAAAATTATATTGATAAAATAACGTTAAACGAAAAAAAACGTGAATGTTTCCGTTTTAAATATAAAGTGCACAGCAATTAACTTGCACTTGCTTTATATTAGGACATATCGAGGAAACGTAATATTTTGTTCCGCAAATAATAACTAATGGCAATAGCTGTAAAAGTTATAAATGAAACTACCAGACATGTAATGGTCACATAATCAAATCGATATTGATGTGAAAGTACTAATGAAAAATGTAATGACATCCGGATAAAAACGAACAATGTAAGTTAAAAAGCATTTAGATATAGATTTACCGATTTGATGTCATATTCAAACTGTGTTACCACCACATATGGTGGGGGTGACCTTGCCCACAGCGCTAACAGCTGTCAACGCTGTTACTGACAAATGACATCGGGGCTTTAACAAATAGTGTTTTATATTGATCGACGACACAGGGTGTGGAATTAAAACATAATCAAGAAAAAATGTGTACTGAACTTTCCATTACTATGACATGACTTAATGAGATACGTTCTTAACATTTAGTAAGGAGTTTAGAAATCAGCTTCAGCGACGTTTAGAAGCATGAAATGTCGTAATATTACAATTGTCAATAGCTATCGATATGCTGGTTTGTTAAAACTTAATCTTTAAGTGTTACTCCTTGAACAAACGGCCTGAAATAAGTTATTTTATTTAAACATTTAGATCAATATAAGCGTTGTATCCTCACCATGTATCAGTGTGAAACTATCATGGCGGGAATTGGACAAAGTGAACGAACTTTTGACCTTCAGTCCTTTATACTACTACTAGTAGTAAAATGACCGGATTTTGCTACTTCCGCTTCCGGTAAATGTCAACAATATCAATTCATGTTTTAAGACATTAGATCCGGTGGGTCATTTGCACCTATTTATCATGTACATAAACACAATTGATGGCCAAGGCTTAATCACAAGTATACTTAGTCTTTAAGTACTGATACGTTACAAAGAAATTCAAAGGAAGGCCATATCAGTATATAGCTGATTCATGTATCATTTTATCGTAATAAATTGCACAGAAGTCATACTTACACAGACTGATAAGCAATAATAAAGTTGATATGGTTTTTAACAAACACAAAACATACTAGAATGTTTTCAGTTCGTTAACAATATCGTAGAATGATTAGCAAAAAATGTACGCATTTCCAAGACATGCATGTCTTTCATCTGTATTATTTCTCTATTGTTGTATCCATTAGTTTAGTTTATCACAGTTTTGACTGCCAGGCTTCCCTGACATACGTAATTGTGACAGCGTACTTCAGAATTTCAATAATATCATAAAATTTATCTGAACAACTCTTTATAATGTATAATTGGTTATAGTGTTGAATTAATACAATTTTACTACCAGCATACATGTGCAATTGTAAATTTCTTAATTATCCTAAGAATAAAAGCGAAGATATCATCTTAATTAAATAAACGCACCATGTTTGAAATATATTATAGACAAGAAGACGAATGATG
This sequence comes from Argopecten irradians, assembly GCF_041381155.1. Lineage (NCBI taxonomy): Eukaryota > Metazoa > Mollusca > Bivalvia > Pectinida > Pectinidae > Argopecten > Argopecten irradians. Next base: position 8,191,891 of record NC_091146.1, on the reverse strand, counting down.
TGATGTGTAGTGTATTGCAACTCAATACTCCCGACGTTATTTTTCAAGAAGCAAACACTTCTTAAGGAATCAATTAGAGTAGTTTACAGGCTGTGAGGGGTTAAAATCACGGGATATGTTACGTAACGTTAATGTTGATGGATGTTTAACGACTTTACAACAGGAACCACAGTCCCTATGTCTAAACACTGACTGTCGTTATCTAAAGTGGACTTAAGTCAAGGTCACCTACCGCTGAGTTCCAATATTGGTTCGATACCAAACATAACACAAGACACCGTTTTTAGACAAACTTTAAAGGAGACCTAAACACCATTCCCTTTTTTTGTTATACAAGATTAAAGTCAAGGCATTAGGTCTGTTATGTCATTGGAACTTCAAACACCTTGGATATGCTGCATGACTAACGTTGGCGTTTTACATTAAATCAAAGGGAGAAATTGAAATGTCGTCTACAGATGTTTATAAAAAACGAACAGAATTTCTTGCATTCAAACAAACACGTTTCCAGTCGTTAATGTGCTGTATTATGAATCATAAAACTGTTTTAAAAAATATCATTCAACTTTAGAGTTGAACTAAATATTATGTACCTTCATTATCGACTCGGAAATCTATCATACTATTTGATTAACTACTCTTGTCAAGTTCACATTGGTATTTTGGAGATGGGTGATATTTAATGTATTTTTCGAAACTGTATTTTCTAATTTTCTTTTTCCTGTAACGTTGAGCAGCGCATCGATAGTCACATATATCAACCGATGTATCTCTGATCATCTAACATCACATTGCGTATCTCCATATATAATTCATCAGTTATAATCTGTATACCATGGTATTTCTTTAATCCAACATTACGCTTCATGATTACTAACCTCAAACATATTAAGAAGACACAACGCGAACATACCGCAGCCTCCCACAACGCATACATGGGAGGCCGTCCTTACATGACACTGGCTGTTAATAGGACATTAAAATATTCAAACAAAAATCATGTTAGATCGGTGATGGATTTAACATATACATTTGTATCGGCGACACGTTATATTGCATTGCAGTTATATAACCTGTACTAATGCCACCTCGGGGTTTGAAATGTTGTATTGTGATAACGTGGCCTGGGTACACCATAGTATCATGAACGCGTGTTTTTTCACCGCGTAAACGTTCGGTAATGTCATAGACCGACAGAAAACAAGATTGGGAGAGTTTCAGACACAGGACTCCACACGACTCCCCAGGGGAGGGTGCCTTCTATCCAATAACCCGGGAGAGCCGGATTAGATTCTCCCCTATTAGATAGGGTCACAAACAATCGATATATAACTGACTAGAGCTGTATCGAGGGATCGACAGACAGATAGCAGTGATATGAGAAGATATCTTATGTTTGACGTATTTAGACATGATATGTTTTATAAGAAAATATGATACACGTGTCATTTTGACTAGTTTCACAAATAATTGTTGTTGGTTTTTTTTTAATTAGCAGATAACAGTGATAGGAGAAGGCGCGTTTTATAAATATTTGAATATTTATGCTGTAAATATACTGTTAAGGTCATTTAGCTAGTTTCAATAAGAGTGTTCTGATTGACAATAAATAGTGATATGGGACAATATCATATGTTGAATATATTTTAACATGATATGTTTTATAAAGAAATATTATATGGTTCAGTTTAACTAGTCTCAGTTAGTTATTGTTTTTCGATCGGCAGATAGCAGTGGTATATGAAGATATTTATAACTTGAAATATTTGAATATATGTTTTAAGACAATATGATGAACAGTTTTGAAACTAGTCTCAGTTGGCTTTTTTCGGTTACTACAAAATGTAAATAGAAAAACTGAAAACGACATTGTTTGGATATTACAAAGCTGTTTCGTGGAAGTTAAGTTCTGTTTCTTGAAACACCAAGCGAAGTTATGTATGGGGCTGGTTACTAATATGTAGTTAACTTTGCTTGTTTTAGTGGTTCAATGACCTATTACCAGCCAGGGTCATATGAGGACGGATGTCAACGAGTTTCCTACAAATGTAAACAAATCAAGTATGTAGGTTGCCTCAAGGCGAAGGACGTGAAATTATAATAATGAAAATAAAAAACAAATAAGATTTTCCCAACATCTGTAAAGTTGTCGGTCTCTCCTGAATTTCACATACTGCTTTGTCTATAACAGGTAATGATAAAAAATGCCTAGCCATGCCGTCGAACGAGACCCTAGTTATAATTTGTTACATGGTGTACTATATACATAGTATATCTAAACATATCTACTATTAAAGAAACAGGATTCGAATTTCAGGCTATTTTACTTATTGTTTTGCAAGTGGACATACCAGAATAGCAAGTGAAAAATGCACATGCTTATTTTAGCAATTGGTTTTTATCAACTGTAAAAATGACTTAGTGGTTATGACAAATTGTTTTAATGGAAAATAGCGGGACATAGTTATTCCTATAATATTGTTGATATACCTATACACCTTACATCACTAAGCATACACCATACATGAGTTTATATATGACTAAACTGTAATTTGAATACGAATATTTAACTATAAGAAAAAAATATTTTTAAGTTTTTTTTTATTTAGGACACTTGCTATTTAAAACAAGACTTAGTGTTAAAATGTAAAAATTTACCCTGAGAAGGAAGTGTTTTTTTATACTTTCCGGAAGGATAATCAGGTTAAGTTTCCTAATGTGAACTCATCAACTTATTAGGATAATTTTGTTAGATTTTTATGACATCCCAGATGTTGTACACTCTATCGAAACGGTCTTTGGATTAACATATTTATCTATTTGGTCGCAAAAATAACACTATCTGCTTATGGAATACGACCTTAAATCGAATTCCTTAGATCGTGAATGTTGAATCTTGAATATAAGAACATATTCACATACATGTTGATGACAATATACGCACTCAACACTATACCTAGCAAGTATGTGTTTGTTTTCTCAAACTTAACAGTTCATTTCTTTATGGATTAATTACTATTATCAATAACCAAGATCTAAGAACTTTAAATAACTGTATTTCCGAAGAATTAGGTTACCGGGGTTATCTGCTTTAAATTCCTCGAAAAACTTTTTTTAAATGTACCATACATTTGCATGCATCATAAATCACACCATGTTATATAAATGAAGTTGAGTATAGAAATGGAAAATCTTTCAGTGTTGTATATAATTGCAAACGTTGATTATAAGATGCATACCAATGAAGAAATAAAGTAATTTATAGTACTTAAAATGTTATACATTTGTATATCGAAATCCGCCTTTAAAATAACGTAACATTCTACTAGTATTGATCTTTTCGTCATACAACACTTTGTAACACCGGATTATGGAGCTAATAAAACCGACCGTATGCTTGTTGCAGTTATGAAACGAACAAAAATCAAACAGCTTTATTTTCTTTCTGCAAACAACGCGGGATTATATTGTTTGCCACAAGCCACAGACAAGGTAAGGCTTATCAATTGGAGGTCCCGACCACCTGAATACGGAATATCTCACAATATTGTGACCGTTATATCGGACACGTTTCACGTCGTTAAGTGGATGTGTAGATCACAGCACACAATGTTAACGACATAGGAATGTCATGAGCCTTAGGATATATCTTAGTTGTAACGTACCCCCATATCATTGGTGCAGCTTTAACGTTATAATTTACTGTCGTCATGTAAGACATGAGTGAAAGTTTACAAGATAACGCTTAGATAGAGGTATAAGGTAAAAAAACGAAACATGGCATCCGTGAATATCTAAAGAGAAAAAAAAATATAAAAAAACATCCCCTTCTCGTAAATTTCAGTTAACTTTACTAAACAGATGTTTAGTGAAATAAGATATGCATCGTATTAACACGCTTTAATACTTCTCATGCTCGTTTTACCTTTATTTATGCCGAGCAGGTTTACATTTGTGAAAAATAAAGTCTAGTACAGAGCAAATGTAGAAACGTATTTTTATATAGACATGAAACGTTAGGTTCGCATGATGAGTCCGAATCTAAGAATTTAAATCTAAGGAAAGAATCAAAGAATTACGTAGCTTACTCTATCCTGAATCACCTAACATGCTTACTGATTGATGGCCTCGCGGAAACGATCCAATTTCCTTAGCCTAAATAAAAACTACGTTTTTTCAATGACTTCTGAAGAATAGAATGGCCCTAGATCCGTCCTCGAGACGTCCGCGTTAAAAGCCAAACAATGTTATGACTTTGTGTCCGCACGTGCGTACTCGTGACAATAGCGCGCTGTTGTGATATAATAAAACCTAAATTGATTCCAATAGCTCAGCTCGTTAAACGCTCTCACGGCCTGATGGCCAACACGTAAGAGGAAGGGGCTTTCAGGCAGTAAACTAACCAACACAAAGTCGATTTCAACTCCGTCTGAATAGATCCGAGTCTGTTTTAACAAAAGTGAAAATTTCAATTGAAAATCTATTTTGCCTTGCATGTCTACATAATGCCTCAATTAGACAGGTAATTTATTGATACATTCAATTACCGATTGAGGGTCTGTGTTTAAATTGTATTGTACAGATATTGATGATCGTTTCTGTGTACGTGGATCTGACCTAATGTCCTCTCAATGTTTAATGAGGTTATAGTGTTTTAGAGGCAAATTATATAATCTATCGTTTTCAGTATAGTTTTTCTAGTGTATACTTAACCTGTAAGTTGTGTAGACCTTATATAGTAAACTAATATTATTTGATAACATTTTTTTTAATTATACGAAGAGACTGCAAAAAATATCCATACAACTCCGATGTACAAATACAAATTTCAGATTCCAGTGTATATCACAATTGTAACTTGACTTTGACATTGTTCTAATTTATATGTGCATATCGTGTGTAATTCGATATGTATTACAATTTCAATAAGTTGTAAAAAAAATATATTGAACATTAATTTATCAGTTTACACATGTTTTCCTCGGTGGTAACATTGCAGCTTTTGGAAAACGTCATATTCGATACGACATTCAATACTAATTGAGGTGTAGGGCATAAGAATAAAACCTTGTTAATTTTAGTTTCATAATCAGGTTTGTAGTTTTTTATGACTGAGAACATAGCATTGCCTCTGTGTTTTTCAGTAACAAAGCACAACCACATATATCCCAACACACGTACAAACTCCTAAAGGTAATTAATGCCTACTTTAAACATCCGTTATATTTTTATTTTTAAATATCATATTGAACTAACGGTGGATTTCTCGTATTCCGCGGTTGTTGGTTAATCGCACAAATTAATAACGGTATGCAGTTAATTAATCACTAGAACAGTGGAGCTGTAGATTTCGATAATACCTATATGTGATACAAGAATTACATGAGTTCCAATGCCTTTTTAAGCTAGTGGAATATTTATCATATGGCTGATTTCAAAAATCTAGAAAATGCTCAATTCAAATAATGCTTTCCATGTAAATTCTGATTTAAGTGCATATAGGTTACTGTGTATATGAAACGACTCGGTCTATATGCGGGTAATATTCGCACTGAACTCTGTATACTCTGATTGTATTTTGAGAAAAAAGAAGTAATGTGGTATTGACATAATGCGCGGCAGTAATAGATTTTTGTGACTTATTAGTACAGTTTGCATTGTATATGCCTTAACTAGCTTAATGGACAGTTCGCACTAGTATAACCGAGTAATGGCCTGGTAGGTAAAACCAATTCTATTCTATAGATACACGGATGAAAACAAACAAACAAATCAGGAGTCTGGGATTTGTATTCTGCAACGGGTAATACGCTTGAATTATCCGAATGGTTATATTTATTGACGAAACTGACCATGTAAATATATATATATATAGGCTCGGCATCGCCATACAGTGTATATATCGACTACATAAGATGGAAGTAGCTACCTACTAACACACCAATGTATTTAATGCAGGTTAATGGTGTTATTTCTGAATTCAATTCAATAAGAATGCATTTATAAAGCCAATACAAATATCCCTGTCAAAACCTGGAGTACAGTCACTTGTCTTCAGTCCAATATATAAGTAGGTAATCTCAAACTAAATATAAGTAGAAGAAACTAAAATTATCGATTGCATTATTTTTCCGGACTATTTATCAAACACATTTATAGACAGATTTGTACATCACTAACATCACTGTTGACTTGATTATTTTCGACTATTATCAACAATTATAGACAGATTTGTACATCACTTAACATCACTGTTGACTTGATTATTTTCGGACTATTTATCAAACACATTTATAGACAGATTTGTACATCACTTTAACATCACTGGTTGACCTTGAGTATTTATAGACAGATTTGTACATCACTTTACAATACTATATTTATAGACAGATTTGTACATCACCATAACATCACTGATTGAACTTGATTATTTCTCCGGACTATTTATCAAACACATTTATAGACAGATTTGTACATCACTTTAACATCACTGATTGACCTTGCCTTCTGTCATTGACAAAACAAATCATTCCCACCATGGATTACATTTGTTTCAATTAGATCATAGCCGGCTTGAAAATTAGCGTGATCCGACATGCGTGTTAAATTATGAATTTGCACCATTTAAACCTTGTGTTGAAATGCATTATGCCTTAGGTCAGCAGTGACGATGAACTGACGGTCTTTTCTTGGATAATTATCTATCCAACGAAATAGAAGTGTTGGTTAATAGCAAAATTAACAGACGAAAGTAAGTAGCTCCTTTGAGGTGGCTATTGTGTTTATTAAAAAAATAGTTTTGTATATTGAATATGACAAACAGATTTGTTTATACGTAAAGAAGAGAAGAGAGAAGGCATGAATATTTCATGCTAACATAGCCAAGCAAACTCGGGTATTATTATAACCAATACACAGACGTATTTTTAACCCCGAATGCACTTCTATAGACAAATGTACCCAGACACTTCTTAATTTATTATAGAGAATGCATAAAGATTCCCTATAAACATCGTACATACAGCATTTGAAGCACTCTGGTTTTAGGAAAATATTAACGCGTTTTCACTGCAAACTGTTTCGCAAGTGGTTGATACTTTTTGAGAATTCTGTTTCAAAGAATTTTATCAGAGATTAAGTTTCGATGAATTAAATTTGGATGACAATACATTTCATTATAATTGTGAAATTATTGTGGAAGATATTAATTTGTGGAAAATATCTCTCGCGAATTTATCTTGATCTTTGAAATGAATCTCACGCCAAAAAAGGACTGATTTAATTTCTATTATATCGGTTCGGCATGATTTGAAACATAATACCATACGAACGTGGTGTTCTTATCCTCATGTGGCAATACTCAGCTTTACACCACACGCATAAATATACTTCCGTGAATTATTTTTGCCGAGACAACCTCAGGATTTGAGTAAGTTAAAATGGTTAATCACCAATTGAAATGCTTTGCAAGTATTATATGATATTCCCTAACAATAATATGAATTTGAGTAATCCTTTCTCCATTTAATTATAGCATACTGCAAACTTGTACACATTGAGTCGGGTGATAAATATGTATGCACTCCCTCCCACGTCCTAGTAAACCTTAGATGTAAATGAAAATATTCATTCTTAAATCTAGTTTATACGTGTCATTGTGTGCATCCGGAACATGGTATTTCTCTTATATTTGACTTAACATGCATGTCTCTACTGAGTGTTCCCTAAATAACGTTTTCATTTGAGAGTAATATATTCTATAAATATATACTTTATCATTTTTTAGTTGATTTTATCCATATGTCAATCTTCCTGTCCATAAGTTTCGGTATCCCTTAAGAATTTGAAAAAAACCCTGAATTCAACTAGTGCAATTTGCAATTTGCATTCAGATTCGGAATCTACAGAATAAAAATGCATGTAACACAAAATACTACGAATAATAGTTCGTATAGCTTTGATATATATCGCTTTCTTTCTTAAAGGGGAACTACATTTCCAAAACGGCGTTAAATTTTCATATTGAAATTGTGAAACAAATTGATAATTTTAAAGGGTTACAACTTTTATTAGCTTACCGTTAATAATACAATTGCCATCACCTACTGAACAATTTAATTTCAATAAATCAAATACTATTTTCTATAACGCGGATCGTTTTATGTTTCCCGCCGTCATCCTAATTACTGCACGTCGGTTGATTATCACTGCCCCAGACGGCAAAACAGTGACATGAATATTCACTGTTAACACAGGTTACGCTTGGAATCGCGTTTGGTTGGTGTTATAATATCCTCTAAATACTATTATTATTTTTAAGAAACTTTAAATTTTTGTTTCGCCAAGTTAGTGGGCCTTTAAGGGAACATTCAAAAGGAGTTTAAAATGGATAAAGTTTCAGGGCAACTCGTATTAACGAACTCCTACGGGAAAGACAACATTAGAAGATTGTTATTAAGTATTGTTTTCTAAGCGCTTGTCATAACATACGTAAAGGTATAATGAGTTTCTTGAAACTGCTGAGACCCTTCTAGAGTGTGACGTCATTCAGCGTCAAAAATAGTAAAGCAGATATGAAAGTCTTGTTCAACTTACTTGAAAACTTGGCTCCAACGTCCTCCCGTAGAATCTTGGCGTACGTAGAATTGTCTTTGGTAACCTGTTTATATTCCCCAAACATGTCCCTCCGCTTAGTTTGAAGTTCCTTTATTATTGCAGATCCTGCCAGAAAACAGAAACGCTCGAAGATTTCATCCTGACCGTACGGGTCGTACAGAAGAATCAATCTCGGCCATCGGTAATGTGCGATCGCCGCCAGGAGAAATCTTGTCATAGAATCGAAAGCACTCCCCATTCGGGTCAGCGTTTTATATTCCTTCTTCTTGTCGAGGAAATCTTCAGCAAGTCCTCCGGGGGAGACAATTGGCAGTCCCCAATACGGAGCGTACCTTGCCACTGGAGCGAGACTATAATCACAAACAGGACCTAAAAATGCATGTCCTCCATCACGCATGAAACGAAAGGCTTCTAAAGGTGCTCGAACCGCGTCGCATTGGGTGTTGTACATCGTCACATTAAGTGTATGAAAGGGCAGTAAATTTCTTTTCTCCACCTCTATGATCGCTACCTCTATTGCGGGTTCGACCATCATCCGTGAAAAGTACTGATGTTTCTCCGGTATCATCAGTGCAATTTTCACGTCAACTTTACTAGATTTTACCGGAAGGAATATAGTTGTTATGGCCACGATTACTTGCAGTATAACCGGAAGTGACCATAATTCCGTTGATGGAGCCATTTTTGCGCGTCGGTAATAAAACAAAGATAAATCCGAATCTCTGTTGGTAGACGTTAATACATTGTGTACTCTCCTTAGATTATCACAAGATTTTATCGCAAAACACAATTGCTGGACATTTTATGACATTTCAATCAACACTTGTCTTGAGAGGATCTAATCCTGAGGAGAATCGCGAAACTCCCACACAGTATCAGCTTCTGGAAAACGCTCTTAATCGTTCCTGATTCACTCGCAGACAGGCGGCAAAGACAAACAAATTTCTAGGCCCAGAACACGTGGCTACGTATGCAAACGTTATAACGAAGCTGACATTTCATCTGCTTTATAACATACCGACCGGTGTGTATACTGGTAAATATGATTTACATTATCGAAAGTGTTGACATCGGTAAGTGCTAATCTACCTTCACATATTGACAAGGTATTAAACCATTGAAACAATTGACAGTTTAGTCAAATTGTTAAAAATACGAGGTAGTAAGAACTTAAATAAATTTGATAAATAAAAAAAATACGTTGTGTGTGACGAGGTAGGACAGACAATGCCAGATCGAACTTATTTAACAAACGGATTTGAAAATAGAGATACGATTAGTATTATAAGATTGAGCAAAACTAAGAGTGTGGACGTTATCAACAAAATAGAAACACAACTGTAAGATCCCTACGGTCCCTGATTTAAGATTGCTTCAAGTATTTTTCCTATGTATATTATGTGTTATACTTGTAGATATGCGGAAGCTGCTTTAAAGCGAGGTGGATCGCCTGTATTAACGTCAGTTTTATTACTATATAACAATATCGATATCCTTAAATGAAGTGGATGTGTTATACCGTGACGGCATCTGTCAGTATATCGTGTCTGACGACCTGTGGCCTAAATATCAAAGTCAAAGAGCATATCGCCGAATTGAATTTAACATTGATTGCATGTATAATTGGGTCTAGTTTTATACATAACACTTCGTCAACGAGACTCTGTCTGAAATATTTGAACAACGTGTCTTACCGTAAAAGGGTTAAAACATTGCATTAACTTCCCAGGTTCACATATTGCACTGATATTGCCTGAAGGTAGAATTTAACCGTATTCGGCCACTTTGTAAAACTTGTCAACATTTTTATATTACTCCGTAACACTCCCTGGTGTCGATATTATCTCTGTAGTTCTATATACACGTGTATTTATAATATATCCACAAGTGTTATAAGTACTCCACAAATGCTGACGCCTTTCCTATTTGAAACACATACTAATCTTAAAAATCCGCTACGAACAACATATCACCATATTTAGCACATTTCGATCACTTAGATTCTCCTTTCATTTGTTTCACAACATGTCGCCGACTAACAGTAACTAAATCCACACTACTGATCCGGATCTCTGAACACCATACTCCGGTTTGAATGTTAGCGTATGCGCGCGCCATATGAAGTGACACAGGACTGCTTATAAGGCCGGCCTATCGTTGCAGTGTAAACACACGGCAGTATGTGTGTATAATGGCCGTGTATAATAGGACATGGCTATCGCTCGTGAGTGAAACGTCACTTAGGTTACACTACGATACAGACGCTATCACTAGGTATTTACAGTGACACAATTACGAGATGAAGGGTCGAAACACGACCAAAAACTCCAGGTATGTCACGGAATACTTAGTATTAAAGCGTTGCTATCTATTGATCTAGAGAAAATACCAATACAATTTTAAAGGTATTTCCCGAAAATAACTGTCAAACGTGTTGTTCTAGAGGAAATATACGGCAAATATACCAATACAACCTTTAAAGGTATGCCCGAAATAGAATGAATGAAATTAAAATATCATATTTGTTGTTCTAGAGGAAATATTCGTAGACACACCAATGCATTGTTTAAAGGAGGAATGTCCCCAAATAGTAAGATATACCTCTTCATATTTGTTGTTCAAGAGAAAAGTTCGCGTAGACATTCCAATAAAAGTAACTTCTAACATTACGCTCAAAATAAAGGCAAAAACGCCAGGAACTAAAATTATCTTGTTGCAAAAATGCGTTGTATACTACTAGGCTATAACGAATGTACGCTATCAATGGTGTTAAACAGACACAACCTAAAACTAGAATAGCCATTGTTACTGAGAGAAAATGATTATTGATGAATATTATCGGATTGATTTTTTAGCTCATTTACTGGAATAGTTTTAATGAAGTTGTTATTGATTTCATAAAAAACTTGAAAACTAGCATGAAAACTAGCATGAAAACTAACATATGTATTATATATTGACGGCCACGTTGTTGATCGACATGGGTTGAGATAGAGAAGTGAGAATTATTACTAGTCATTATTTCCTGCTATATGAAGACATAATCGCTATGAATACTGTTCCGTAATCGGTTGGACGTCGAAAGAAACTAGTTGTTGAATGATTGTCAACGATGGTATTGAATGTAACGAGAAACATAAATACGTATAAATAATCGAACTTCATTTTACGTATAAATGCCGCATGTTGATTGAGAGAATGAATAAAGCTACGAATAAAATATTCATTATCAGCGAACATAATGTACTTAAAGCAATTTCACACTGTACTGCTGTCAATCATATATTCAATTAGGTGAAAGCATTGTATAACTAATTAGAATGATTCTGATGATATCATACTTCACATACATGTAGGTCACAATTAGTACATGTAATGAATTGAATTAATTTGTTGATTTGAAATACAGGTGTCAGAAAGCCGTGTTAAGTAGAAGCGTTGAGATATCGATCATGTTTGGACAAAATATATATATTTTTATTACACGAATTCATCTACAAATTAATGTCACGAATTAAGGACAAAATAAACGTTCATGTCATTTCAGATCAAGTTCCCTATTATTATCTGTCCGGGGAAGACATCAAAACATTTAACACTTTTGCTTTGGCCTTGTAAATCGTTCAGCATTCGCGAAAACTACGTTCAATTCCTATACAAACTTACAAAGAAAAGGAGCATTCATCCCGTCATAAAAATTATAAAAAAATGATAGCATTAAAAAAATCATATTTATACACAATGTTTGTAGTCTGTCGACAGTCTTCAAATTATTGTATTTAGTTTTCTTAGCTCTCAATTGCTCTCTGTTTACACACTCAGGCTAATACCGAGGTCTTGAGGTGTAAGTGAGTAAATTTCTGTGGAGCGTCGGGACGCCTTTAATACGTGAAGCGTCTACACAGGGCTGAGGTATATCATTATCATCGACGTACTTCAGATCACATAGATTGCATTAAATAACACAACACCTAGGTATATTTTATCTTAAAACCCAGACACAAAGTAATTTCAGTATGGATGCCCAACTTTATACCCTCAATCAAAACACATCAGTGTTTAATGTTATTTAACCATAAGTTTATAAAACGACAATTTGAGTACACGATCTAACATATCCAATATGCTTAGCGATATTAATTTTCTGTTTTAAACATTAAACTATCCCATGGCTTCTATAGATATCACGAAATATGATGGATTTGTTAAAATGAGTTTATTTCCATGGAGTAAAATGATATTTCTGGGCTTACTAATACTATTTGTGCTAGCTTTTCTCCTTTTTTTTTCAATATTTATATCAATCAACTTGACAAAGATTATCTTGTGTGCGTAATATGGATACATCGTATAAAAAACAATCAATTTTTAATCATATCCATTATTATTTCTGCGTGTTTTAATTAAGACACAATACTGCTATGACATTTTTTTCTCAAAACATTTTTCATCAATAAAGTATACGATTCAGGTCTGGGAAGTTCAATGTACCATCGATAAGCCACGTTTTTGGTGTAAAAATACCGATGGCAGTCTGCATCCGCTATCATTCAATGCACGTATCTTACTTGTAGGGCAATATAGATTCTTTACTATATGGAGATAGACTTGGATCGTAATCCGCGAGTATGTTTTTTAGACATGTATGAAACTCTTTATGAAGCAGCATACGGCAGGAGGAGCCGATACTTTCCTATTTAAACTAGCATTTATATGCAAAGGCAGTGAAAGTACATGCCGTAAGAATTATAAACGATAAGTATATATAAAGTCCACCATAAACTATTGCTATAATTGGCTTTTTTAAATCAATCTGCTACAATATTTCTTTTACCATTGATAAGGAAAGATATCATGTGACGAACAAGAACTGAATGATAATTAATCAAAAGGACACACTATAATCATTAATTTAATTAATAATTAATGTGATTGTGACGTCATTCATTAAAATGCATTAATAGTTTCAACACGAGCTACCGTTTATGAGTGAAATGTTTACAATTCTCGTTAATAATAAATACCAAATATAGAAGTTAAAGTATTTATAGTAATGGTTCAAGGATGACGTAAATTTATTATGAGCTGGATTTGGATTTTATGAATTGATCTATGCGTCAGTAATATGGAAATTTAATGGTATCTGCAATGTTAATTTGAATGATATACATTTATGTATATCGATTACTTATCAGCTGTCAAACTCTCAGTTACAGGAAATGAAATTGATTTGTCACGGGTCACGTGCTTCTGATGTAAATAAAGTTATTTCTGGTTTTGTAGAACATATGTTGTACACGTGTGCACCGTATATATACTCACTTCCTGTTTCTCAAGTGGCCGCTGGTGGGGTTTGGCCATCAGATCCTACAGTGATAAATCTACACTTGTGTTATTATAAATGCAATCCCTATGTTATGTTGAATCTTAAGAGGTGTTACTGAAATGCGAGTGCTTATTAAATATGCATTCGTATTAAGCTTATGTACAGATGAATAACTGGTTTAAATGATGATGTGTCTGCCTTTAAAAATCATATGTCTAATCATGTTACATTCTGGTGTTGTTTGCTTACTTTTTTTGTTAATATGGTGTTGATTTTAAGCAGTAGTGATAGTCATTGAGGTAGCTATGTGATGGTAGCATTTATTGTGAATTGACGTGACAAAATCCATAGACAAATTTATAGATAGATCTTTATTTCTTCCGGGGTTGTGAAGCACTACTCGGTCGATAAACACACACATGTCTGCACGGACAAGATGATGGTACCTAAAACACACGCATGTAATTATTACGAGATATCACAGGTAACTCAGGGTCGGGTAACTCTGTATCAGTCCTAGTTGATATAAGGAAGCATACCTACATGTACCTCACACTGTGTACATATATACCGGCCCCGTCCCTAAAGACCAAAGGTAGCACAGTATCACAGTAATTGGTGATCTCAGATGTCAGAATTATAGTATTTTATGAAGGCATATCTTAATTATATTCTCCTCTTTTGCCTAAGTTTCGAATTACTGCGATGCCAGTTCCTCGATATACAATACATAGATGTTTGATTGTTAAAGTAAGGCATTGGACGATTTTATGACAATAATATAAAAACCTATAATTCTATTTTCCCCTTGTTTTTAGAATTGATGGTGATCGACAATACTGAAATAAGATAGCATTTTTCCAGATTTTACTATGGTTTAAAACATATAACCGGTCATGTTCTATGCCTAATTCTAGTCAATTATATCAATATTAGATTGTCATTTTGTAGACTTGAATGTACATGTATGTACTTTCTGTTCGTTTCCTGGTATCTTCCATAACATTATGACTCATCACGAATGATAAAATTGTATATACTATTATTAACTCTGTTCACCGTTTTGTTGACTTTTATGTATGCACTTTCTTTTCAGGTTCGTTCCTGGTTTGATTGACCCTTCATGGTGAATACCGTCGTCAATTATCAAAACTCAGCTTCATATAATATTATAAACTCTGTTCACCAATTTGAATGATGCTACATTAGAATAGCAGTGTAATGATAAGTTCTATACCCAATTATAATTATATTAAACTAATCACAAACTTAATGCGCCATATATACCGTTCGTACATCTGCGAGTGGGTAATTTGTATCATACAATCATTTATTTGGACCCACACAGTCCAACATTGATGGTCATGGTCGAATTAGTCAAATGTAAAGTTTAGAATTTTCGATATAGCGATGCACATAATATGTTAAGATCTCATGTGCACAGACTTATGACACTTGCTGGTCGTGGTTTAATTTGAAATACAGATTAGAACGATCTCTGTTTCTGGGGCGGTGTCAAGGACACGCCAGGAAGAGGTAAGCTAGCTATGGTATTATAATACGTCTCCTTATGTAGATACGTGAAGTAACCATTGCTCTCCCGTTATACCTCCAAAGTGTTCCATTGACAATTCAATGTGATTTTGTCGTAGAAGGCTGCAAAAATATGTAATCGGTGTGGTTGTCAAATATCAATATCCTGACAGAAACACATATCAATCTCAGCAATTCCATAACACAGTGATTCTGTTCTTTACATCTGGTAAAAAAGTTTGTTTTGATGTTTCAATTTAATTTTGACACAGAACTGAATGTAGAGATAATCCAAGCAAGAAATACCAGCACAATTTAATTTGGAATGACAATCATCCACAGTAGTATCGACAAAGGATACGGGTGTTTTCTATTATAAAAATCGTGTAACAATATAACATACCAGACAGCATATGCAAAAAAATGCAATTCCTTAATATCACCATGTTTAGAGTTTTCTAGATGAATAAAATTAATTCGCTACTGCAGAAGTACAAGTAGTATAAAGGTGACCATGACGTGACCCCAAATGGGATGTTGTCAGACCATCTATGTTAAAGAGTGATAATAAGGATATATATTGTATGTATTTTAATTAGATTGATTTTAGCCTGTCTTCTGGCCATAAACTTGTGCTACTAACCTCAATACATTGTGCATTATAATAGTATTGTATTTCCTATGTTCTATACCATTTGTGTACATTGTGAAAAGAATCAATTACACTTCCGCTTTTATTGTTTGCTTTGGTGCGCATTGCCATTTGGCATTGTTGCATACAGCAACACGCTGTCGTGTAGGTTCGCTGAAAGTTCATTTTTTTCTTCTATTCTCTGAGAAACATGACCGTGGAGCAATGTACTATTCCAACATAATGGTAATCATGTTGGGACCAGTTTCATGAACATTACTTTGAGGAGTTCCTTAACTAGAAATTCTCCAAAGGAAATCATTACATATTTTAAGGAAGGCGCCTTAACTTAAGATTTCCACTTAACTTCTGCAATGCTTTCCTATGGGGAATTTTAAGTTAGGGTATTCCTTACAGTTAAGGAATTTTCATGGAAACTGCGCCCTGATGGTAACGGAATCATGGAAAACCGCATATGATTTAAAGGTAGGTCCAGACTTCTGAAAACAACACCATATGACGCTTAACCGGAAACTGCGGAGGTTGTTTTGATTTCCACCATGATACGCTACGACATTCCACTTGGATATTTTTCAATATATAAAAATAGTCTACATATAATATTGAATGTTTAACATCATTAAACAAATCAAATAAAAGCAAGGAAGTGAACATTTGATGCTATATCTAAGGTTTTTGCGGTCCCTGTCGTAATCGGGAATTCAAACACCGGAAATAACGTTAATCGTAATAAATGATTGGAGAGAACCCGTCTGGACCGAAATTCCTGAATTCTAAAAACATCATGTGGGAATTTCCTTAAAGTTGTATGGTCTATAACTTTCGCTCTTTTTGTCATAGTGAAAACTGTTTAAGTGTTATACATATTTTTCTCCGTTTGCCTGAGTTTTAAACTTTCTAATTTTACCACTTTTTTATAAAGTTGCAGCGCTGGAAGTATCTTTGAATTATAAAAGTAAAAAATCTTTATAACGTGTACACGTGAAAAATAGGCTCGAAGGATGGCGAATCATTCCGAACTCTTCCGAACATCGTCTCGACAATCTCGAAGTAAAACGAGGGTTGTGAAACCAAGAGAAAACATCAACAATTTTTCATAAACAAAACATGTGGTCGACCTCATCAGACTCTATCTACAAAGAAAATATATATGCTCGCACATTACTATATTTGATCCACACAATATTTTACGGTAATGTGTAAATTGGATGTTTCAAATACTCTATCTGTGGACATATATCAGCATGATTTGCTCATATAAGCCAGAAGGAAAACGTAAACATACACATGTGCGCTTACGCTATTTATCTGGCTCACCACGTGCAGGTCGTGTCGAACGTCAGTCACGTGATACGATTTGGAATCCGAAGTCACTGTACATAGCGGTGATTGAAGGCGCTTTATTCAAAACCAGGAATATATGATTCCTAGATTTCGGCTCTCTTATAGGCCGACATATGGTTTTGGGGAGCTAAATCATCAAGTTACATTTCAATGTTTAAATATCAAATGAATAAGTTGTATATCGTTACAGTGAAATTAGCAGCAATACAACTTTAAAACACAAAATTTGGAGAAAATCATCAAAAATAAACAATCATAAACCAGATATGATATCACAAAAACATATGAACTGATGTGAAATGTTTTTTATTTATTTATTTTTTTACATGGTTTTCTGTATGACCTATTTTAGCCCTGGATGAAATGGGGTTAGGGTTTTGAGTTACAAACTTCAAGCTTACGAAATTGTGAAAATTTCATGTTTGACACAGTGTTTTACATGATATTTGAAAACTATATCACCTTTGGCATATCGTGTACAAATATTGTGAAATGTACATGGGTTTTCATTTCCTTTCTGACTATTCATAGTATTTTTTTAGAGAGGCTGCAGAATATTCCTGTTGTGTGTGTGAATGTCTTCATATCGTGTGTGTGAATGTCTGTATGTTTTGGGAGGCTGCGGTTTATTCATGTTGTATGTTAAGATTTATTTGGACACCAGGTGCATCCAGAAACAGAATGTAGATTATACGGTGTCGACGGTGGAACATCTTTTATATCCTGTGAAGCTGTGTATGTTTCCATTTAACCAATGCCACCTCACATAATTGCTTCGATTTCCCTGACCCAAGTACAATATTTGGTGTGTTTGGTTTTCTAGTGTACAACGTTCTATTGACAGGCAGTGTTATTTCAAAACCGCGTACCCATGTTCGCAATATGTTGCGGTGTCTTAATTCATGTCTGTATGGTTTGAGAGGCTACAGTATATTCATGTTATGTGTATGTTTGAGAGGCTGTGGTATATCCAAGTTGTGTTTATGAATGTCTGTATGGTTTGGGAGGCTGTAGTATATTCATGTCGTGTGTTTGGATAAATGTATGTCTCGGGAGGCTGTGGTGTATTGTGTTGTGTGTATAAATGTTTGTATGTTTTGAGAGGCTGTGGTATACTCATGTTGTATGTATGGATATCTGTATGTTTCGAGAGGCTGCGGTATATTCATGTCATGTCTCTTTGTAGTAACAATCACACCCAAAACGGTTATATTAGACTGACATCAACCAAAGCAGTCGTCCCTCTTTAAGTATCACTACACAGGAGTAGCAACTACCACTTCTATAGACAAAGGTCTGTATCGAACAGAGGATATAACCTATAGTCTTTTTATAGATCCAAGGATTTACATTATCAAAGCGTGTATAGATTTCATTACGATACTGGCATGGTTCGTTGTCTTTTTTTTTCTGCATTGATGAAGCTTCTTCCTGGTGAAACACACTCAGTGCACAGAGATTATTGACTGCAAATCCACATTTTGTTAATTGTCATTCTGCTGAATATGAGTATCTGTATCATCAGTGGTACGTTGTTCTATGAACATTCCACTGAAGATAAAGTAGTAATTATATAAATCAAGACCGACATTGTAACACTTTGTTAGAGCGAAATTCATTTAATGAACCTCAAAAACGGAGCGTCTTAAGATTCTACTTCTTCATTAAAACGTGATGAAGCCTGATGCTACAGTGTGATTACTAAAAGTAGAATCTACATTTTATTTCAGTAAATGTTTTTTTATTGCTATGTCTTCTTGTCGTGACGTACTGATCTCCAGTGCCTTCATTAAGTAATATTTTAATGTTCCGTTCTTGGTGAATCCTGATCACACGACATATGTAGCCATTATTACGGCCATCGTACCACTAATGATCTCATTCCTGTGTCCTCATTTCTATTTTGAGTTATGATCTGAAATTTAGTTGATTGCATTTAATGATGATTATAATGCACGAAATATAAAAGAAATATCGGTATTACGAAACAGAATACTCGATTTATTACTTGCATAAGTGACTGGAGCACTGTACGCTCTATACTCTATAATTATATTCTGCGTGCATCTCACAGAAATGGCCTTGGTAACAGTTAACATCGCAAAGGCATAATGAAAATCGCAACTGAAGATAGATTTAACAAGCACAGCATTAGAATTGCATAACGGTTCTTCTTTGTATAATAATCAGAATATCTTCACCTGTATCGATTGCCCACAACTACCTGAATTATCAGCCTTATTATAACATTATAAAATTGAAAGAATGCTCAATGATTTTAATAACAGAGTTATATAATGAATTCATAATTCTAAACAATGTTACATTGTTATGTTATTGTTCCGAAACGTTCACGCCGAAATAGTTCCAACTACTACCAATGTGTCATTCAACGTTTCAATGTTCTTAGTAGATACTAACCTGTATTTTTAAGGAAAGGCTATGGACTATTTAAGGCAACAATTAAATATAACGTACTACATGTATATACAATGACGTAAACCTCAAACCGATCATCTCGAATAGTATTAATTCATATGTTTCGTATCAGTAAATGAATATCCGTCAATGAAGCACTCTATTATAATTGCTCCCGCTTGGCGCTCAGCATACATGGAGTTGGACGACTGGTTCGCCCGTTGTCAGTATAATGTGACCGGGTGGGGTGTGTTGCTTGGTGTCTTCGGCGGCATGCTTCAGTGATATAGCACTATAAAAATGGCAACAGTCCCACTATTCAAGAAGACACAACATGAATATACCGCAGTCTCCAAAAACACGCACCTCGCACAACATACATGCAGCACATCGCATACATGGGAGGCCGTCCTTACATGACCATAGCTGTTAATAGGACGTTAATTGATCAAATAAACAAACAAACAAACAAAAAGCACTCTATTAACCACATATCCCAGTGAGAATACAGTTCAGGATCTAACATACAAACATGTGGTGGTGATGCCTTTGAACAATAGACAATGTATGTATAGTATGTGTTGGAGTCAGATGTGTTTTCGGTTCTATGTCTCATGCGGGTTATCTTCTAAATGTCATAAACACCATAGAACACGTAAATATACAGATATACACAGGATTATAATAAACATATTATTAAAATTAGATAAAACTTGACAACAACACCAGTTATTTATCCTTGTATTTATCACTTCGCTATGTATTATGCTTTTTTCATGTTCGAATTCCGTTTTAAGAAATACTGCAATACGTTGCACTGTATACGTTGTATTAAGAACAAAACCGTATTTCTAAATTGATAGTATGACAACTGAAATTAATTTGCACCATATAGCTTACTCTATAGATGGATACCATGTCAGATCTTGTAAGATCAATCACAATTCGGTGACATATTTTACTATGCAATCCAAAACCTGTCCTCAAATTCGTTGAAACATTTGAATTTGTCAAATATTACGTTGCTAGTATTAACTTGACACAACTTGTAACATTTATTTTACAGCAAATTTAACGTTTATTTACCATAGGCTAACACCAGTAAATAAGAATGATGTCTACACGTTGAGGGTTTTAAGGTGAATCATATATGAAATAACTGCTTGATTTGTTGTAATACTAGCCACGAGACTATGTTTTTGATAACTTTAAACACAATAATATATAAAAACAGACTTCATTGGTATGACTATTGAATATGTACGCTGATTCTAATATCAAAACAGACAATGACACCGGGTGTCTAGAGAAACATAGACCCCCAAAGGGAAATCAAATCGTAGTATCAGTGCTAAATCGTGTCTTCAGGGACACCGACTATGAATGTTTATCCGATACAAGGAATAACACATGGTCTCAAACAGGTTCAATTTTGGGGAATTCTTGTCAAGTCTATTTAATATTTGTTTGACATATGTCACCGAACATCCGTATTAGTATGATTTTGTTTTGGGAATATGTTTTGTCTTCAGCTTTCGATGGTGGCTCAATTACATTTGCATTGTCGAAATAGAATTCATAATTACGAAAATACACTATGGAGAATGTTGATGCAAGCAGATGCAAATATTACATGATGCAAGAAAAAAACAAGCAAAGCCCTGTGAAAACGATAAATGTAATGCTCACGGCAGTGAGCATAATTTTATCTGCGTGAAAGAAAAACAAGTTTGGTATGTTTTATTTTCATAAGAACACGTTAAGCGGCGAATTTGTAGTACCTTCTAGTGTACGGGTCTGTATTTATACTATACACAGTTTTGTAGACTCAACACAGTTGCTATTGAGGATGGATCGGATATAAAAAAGTTATTTTATTTTTATTGAATTATCTAATGCTACAAATAATAAAACGGCTGCTGAAAAAAACACGTCTGTCAAAACCTGGTCACTTTGTTGAGAGCGATTACCAAGTGTCACGATTGTGGTTCAATATAATGCACTTAAAATCGAAAGAAATTTGAATGAACTTATCGACTGTCATATCCAATCATCAAATAGCTGGGTTTCATTTTATTATTGACATTGTATTCTTACAACAATGCCGGGGAAATGTTCGTCATTGCCAACTTTTCAGCTTGTCAACCGAAGATACAATGATCTAGATTGTATTATCTGTTTGATTTTACTCCTGGAAATAATTCTTTGGGCTGGTTGTTAAAAATTAATATCACTGGAAACCATTTACCTAAATGCTTCTTAATCCCTTCACAAACTGGCAGCAACAAAAAATGAGCTGGGCAACGAGGGATATACAAAACAATTACTCAGAGCGCACAATTTATTTTCTTAATTCCGTTCCTCGCCTCGGGTTGCCCACGAACAATGTAATACATACTGATAAAGATCCGGTAAGCGGACGCGATTTCCGGATTGTATATTTGGGACGTGTTCAGTAAAGACTGATTAATTAAAGCAGGAGGGCCGTTACTGAAACACTAACACAACAAAGGACTGCCCACATAGCCACGGGCTATTTTCATTACAGTATATGGGGGTATAACGTGGGGGAACTTTCAATTAATTAACTTACGCTAAACTCTCCATTGGAGTATTACCGATACAGAGGCAGTTTATGTGGTCCGGATTTCGGAAGCAATGTTCGATAGTTTAATGCTACATACGTTTTATTGGTCGATTGGTAAATCTGTTCATGTCAACGGTTATCGCTAATGAAAACAATATGTGGCAAAGAGCGACTCTGTAGCTGGAAACGTTTCAATATGTTTGAAAAAGTGGCTTTATTTAAGACACTTCAAACGGAAATTAAAATGCCTGTCTAGAACTAGAACGAATATCGACACGGATTAATATGCTTTACAACGAGTCTATACGTCGTTTGATCTACGATGTTACAGCTAGCACGTGGCGCATTCATTAGTAATCGACAGTATACTTATATTGTGAGACTGATTTGAAATACAATTTATACAACAATTCATATCATTTTGTAAATCAACAATTTGAAAGATTTACCCTAACAGATATTAGGAGTTTGAAACATAAAATAATAAATAATTTCTCATAGTTATCAATGCTAATGATATACAAGTGACAAGTGATATATTTTATGGTGGCGGTACAATGTCATTGGATGTTTTCTGTTACCACTAATACGTTTCGCTAACATCTACGTCAACGGAAATGCGGTAGGAAGGTGGTTCAGCTGATTCATTATGTATGTAGCTCCTACTGCATTTGCACTGCACATTTAACTGCATAATGCGCAAAAGGAGATACAATCACTGCCCCAAAGCAATAGAACGTTCTCTATGACATTAACTTACGTGATATTCTCACATACGAACGGCTTGTTCTGATACGTTAAGACATACTTGTGATAACATCAGAATCCAATAAGTGATATATCTTCAATTAATCCAATAATTACTAATAAAAGAGACAGAGGATTTAGTTTTACTCCGACTCTTATGAAATCTGCTAACATCTTAATGTGGTATTAGCACATCAAAGAATTATACGTTAGATTGTAGAATAAATATCAAGAGCGGCATTATGATAATGAAGAAACTGTAGGACGCTAGAAGCACTGGAATAAATAATACGCGTATTTTTTTTTCAAATATCAAAATAACGCTGATTTATAGCTACATGCAAGTTTTGGTAAAAGAAAACGAAATAAACAGCATTTGTTTAGTTCGGAACGCGTCCTTTAAAGGCCCACTACCTTTCCGAAACGGCTTAAATTCTTTTAATGGGAATGTAAAACAAGATCGATAATTTTGTAGAGTCGCAAAAATGATTAACTTTCCGTTAATACTACATTTATTATCACTTTCTGAACGATTTGATTAAAATAAATAACATGTTTATTTTCATAACGCGGGTCGTATTATGTTTCCCGCCGTCGTCCTAAATACCGGGCGGTAGTTGACTATCACTGCGCCAGACGGCAAAACAGCGAATTGACTCTCCACTGTTTTCATATATAACGCAGGAAATCTTGCATATGTTTGGTGTCGTAACCTTATTTTAGGTCATCGGTATGCATTTTCTGATGTTATTAATGTTTTTTAAGAAACCTTTATATTTCGCTCCGGAAAGGTAATAGGCCTTTAACTTTCATCGGTATTATGAAATGCATATATATAAGGTGTTAGACTCTGAAGATTTCGGCGTATCATAATGCATTAAAACGATATTATGTCTAACACTGCTTTCACAAAATATATGTAGGTATCATAGTTTGTAATAAACAAGGCTATTCTATCACACAGATATGCACCTCTACTCTTTCTCGTTCTTCATCCCCACTGAATAAACAAGTACTTAGTTTTTTATTAGTATTAGATTTTCTCATACCATGTTTTGTTTGCCTTGATCTCGCTGACAAATGATTTCCGTTTGGTTAAGAACAAATATATGAATTCATTTCAGGTATATCTAGAACAGCTATTTGCATATGCAAACGACATACACGTGCATTCGAGCAATTTGCTTAATCATTTTATATAAAAAACAAAACGGTTAGCAGAAATCCATCTCAGTCTGGTTCAGTCTCAGTCTCAATTGGTTCTCCTGCTGTAAGTCTTGATATTTTACAGAACTAATAAGCAAAATATGAATCCTACTTCGTAAAGTTATACGATTAATCAGATGCAATATATTCCCATTCCTGGCGTCCTGTACATGTAAGTTAAACAAATGAAATACTGTACATAACCACTGAGAAGTTGTTAGT
Organism: Argopecten irradians; assembly: GCF_041381155.1. Taxonomy (NCBI): domain Eukaryota; kingdom Metazoa; phylum Mollusca; class Bivalvia; order Pectinida; family Pectinidae; genus Argopecten; species Argopecten irradians. The sequence goes on along the minus strand of NC_091146.1, from coordinate 8,167,240 downwards.
GATTTGTTCAGACAGGATCATGCAACTGATAAGGTTATCTGAAAGGACCATTTAATTAGTTCTATACAGAAGTTGCTTCACTACAGTAGCGCGGACCTGAGATCGGCATACAAAACGTCGCATGACTAGTGTGTAATTGCGGACATTGAACGAATTTTAACGTTCTGCACGCTGTGAACATAGTGTACCATTCTGGCATATCACAGTAATGTTTAGGTTTAGAAATGGCCATTTGATACCTTTCTGCCGCATCAAAGTAATGTTTAGATTTCAAAATGGCTATTCGATACCTTTCAGGAAATTGACCTTGCCACCTCACGAAGTTAAGAGTATCATAGCACTAAACAGACACGAGGACTAGCGACATTAAAACTCCGGAATCTTCTTCATTATCTCAGTTTTTTATTATCCAATACTTTATACCTTCTTGATTTCCCAAGTTGGTACTTCATTGCTGACATGCACTACAAATGTTTTGATGAACAAATGCCACATCAATGTCACAGAGACACTGTAACATTTACGGCCGATAAAACCTCTTCTACTGTAAAAGATCAGGTTTCAAAATCGTGACAACTCATTTAATCTTCCTTGGCATGGACAAAGTTCGGTCATCTAGAATAATCCTTACCTGTGTATCTTTACGTACCCCTTCTTTAGAAAAAACCATGCCGAAACTTCAGATCACATTTATTCCTTTCTATAGTACTATTCCATTGGCTGACTTTGAACATCAGTGAATCATGTGCTACTAATGTTAACCCGTGCTCATCATTGGAGACAATCGAGTCTAAAATGAATAAAAAATCAATTATGTCCTTTACTAAACGGATATGGTCAAATGATATGGTGAAAAGGTTAGGGGTCACTCCGGGCACTTCGGTTTCCTCCCACACTAAGATCCCTCGCGCGCTTACATCCGGGCCATCGAGAGTGATTTGCATAAGTTGTATTACTTGTTTCGTAATCGATGTAAAATAAATAAAGTTTATATTATATTAGTTAAGGAATGCATCTCATATAGGCAATATGATGCGTACGTGGATATTTTCATATTGTGGGAAGCTGCACTCTATTTGCATTGTGTCTCGATGTGATAGTGGCAATCTCGCACATTTTATAGTGGTATATTGCTGAAGCATGTCAACGACACTAAATAGCACACCTCACTCGATCACAATATATTGTCAATGAGCAAACCAGTCGTTCCAGTCCTTCAATGCTGAGAAGGAGCAAAAAACCCGACAATATGGTGTACCACGGTTAGGAGACAGAATTATGAGCTTTCCGCAAAGGGAAAACCGCTCAGCACACGACAGAATTGAGAAGGTATCAAGGATCACATAAGGAAGTAGTAAAAACTTTAAGAAGAAAATAACATATAAAGTTCATCTTATGTCGCCTTTTACGACCATGTAAAGGACGTAGCAGTCTGATACCGGGTTAATGTCGATACTGGCAATTGATATGATTTATCGGAAATAAAGTACAGTTCTGCATCACAGCACGAAAAGTATTTACTGTATAACTATCGTGATGGTTACGCTAATTCATTATTGTTCTAACTTGGTCAAGATCGGTTTTGCAATATACTTAGATTACTATTGAAATATTGAGAAAAGACATCGCCTTTTTTCTGAATGTATCTACGATATCGATCGACATACCTTTTATTGGAGTCTAAGGATATCCGCATTGTTGAAACAATGTTTCTAAATCCCCGACTTTACCAGAAATAGTCTTTAAATATCGAATTTATTTCATGGCATTTGCGGACAGGCAGAAATGGCGAACAAGAGTGACTTCGAAAGTTAAAAGCATACCCATTTTACTCATATATCGAAATTAATTTGATTTTGTTATATTACTTTAACGTCCCATTAACAGCCAGTGTCATTTAAGGACGTGTCATGTTTGTTGGTGGAGAAAAGCCGGAGTACCAATAGAAAAAACTATCGACCAGTGGTCAGTACCTGGTAACTGTCCCACATAGGATTCGAACTCGCTGCGCAGAGGTTAAGGGTTTATTTGTAATATGTCGGGACATCTTAAAGGCTCGGACATTGCGGACCCCATCGAAGTTAAATCTCTACAAAATACTTAGTTAAACATGAAAACGCGACATCAAGCCGCCGCGAAATTAACTTGGTGTACAGTACTACAAATGTATTTGTTATTTTAGGATGAAACGACGAAAAACAAAATAAACCAAAGCAAAAACATAACATGATAAAATTCTGGCAACAACACCCGGCGCACTATAAACACATCAACAAGTCAATGTCTGAAGGCATGGGGGGCTTCTAAGTGTGTTAAATCGGAGGCGCGGAGGGTGGGTTACGTGTAAAACGGGACTACGTAACTTAATTAGGGAGCCCACTTAACACCTTAATTAACTCAAAACACTATCTAATTCAATTTCACGAATTGCTCTAAAGGTTTTCTAAATTTGCTTTTTCAGCACGATTGAATAGTCTTGGAATAAACAGTCATTAAATAAAAAAAAAATAAGAAAAAATAAGAATTTTCATATATCGAGAATATAAACAACAATGTGCATTGGGGATAAAATAGTGTTCTGCATTGTCGATTGTGATCAGCATCTTTTCCCCGAAGAGTATCGGATTTGATACCATCCATTGATTTAGAAAATAGAATTCTAATGCATATCAATGTGAAACAAGATTACTGAAAATGATTTTGAGTTGATCGCTTCGTAAATATTTTTGTATTGGGTCTAGTGTATGCAGCATTGAACAGTTGATAGATGGAACACCACAATTCGTTTTGAGATTACATATATAACAATTGATTCCATGAATTAATCTAATAGTGGACGTTATTTCAAATAAAAATAATAATAAATATTCCATGTTCTAGAATGTTATTCATCCACTAAACCTAAAATTACTTCAAATTCAAAGTAAACAATAGCATGGAATGGGATACACCAATCTACAAATTAGTAAGTCAATCTATAGAACGCCCGTTGTTATACAGAGAGAAAAAAAAACTCGAACGGAGAGGATATCACATTTTATATCAATATCTGGATGCATTCTAATCTCTTAGGGAACCGTGAATTTGAGAAACTATCTCTGTCACCACACGTCACTTCCATGTTAGCCAGGAAGGAAATCCTTGTAAAGTAAAACGTAAATGTGGCGACGTGTCACCTCCCCAACCAGGATATGGATATACGTAACGTAACAAGGGTAGGCGATTGGTTATGGTTTATACTGCATCACTACGACATCCGCAATAGGAACCTCCCATGGCATGATATCTTGGGCGTGATGCTTGAAATAAGGCAAACACATACAAATTGGTGATATGAATTTTAACACAGCCATTTCAATTACCAAGGATATGTTATTCGATACCAAAAAGCAAAAAAAAAACAAAAAAAACAAAAAAAACATCACTAGCATCGACAATTCAATTTTCTAAAAAGACACACACAATGAGTAAACTTTTTTTTCTTTTTGCAAAAAAATGTGTAATAAAGTTTAGATTGTCCAAATTTTATATCTCTATGCCTTCATAGAGTAAACACGTTTATAAAGGAATAAATTATATGTAAAAACGAATCCATAGTTATAACCTTATAATTGCCATTCCACGCAAGGTTTTTATACTATATGTATATCAAACAAATTTGTTTCACGAGCTATGCTTCTAATGCAGAGATGTTTCTGTGTGACCCCCAGAAGTTCGTTATAATCGTGTTTTATTCTATCTGCATCGCGGGAGATAGACGACTTTGTACCAAATAATGTTTTTGTGTTATCGTCGAGTCCAATTTAAAACGTAAAATATAAAAGTACTTATTGGCAGTTAGGCTTTAGCACATTACGTAAAAAGTGCAGCAAATGCTTTTTTAATATGTTATTTAAGACTATCGACTGAAATAGTCATTGTTATATTATCATACAAGAGTTTTGTTTATAAACAACTTACTGAAAATGCAATTAGCGAAATGATTATTTAGCACAAATGGCATAATGTGATATCTCAATACTTTGCTAGCATGTTGGCAGTTTGTATATGACGCTTATTACCATTGCCGTACCAATAGTACACTACGTTAACGAGGAAACATGTCTGGTGTACTAGTAACGTAAACTATTGGCCAAACTCGATGTGTTCCAGACGGTCAGTGGCATGGAGAGAATCCCCACAACATCACATATAGGCACACGACGTGAATAATACGTCTGTTACAGTAAATAGTATTCAACCTAGAAAGGAAATTCACCGGAATAAGGATAGTACTACAAGCAGAATTGAAAGTCGAGGATTCTCATTTTCATTCCCCGCCTGCAGTTGGTGACGAATCCAAGCTAATTATATAGAGAAAGTTGTTACACGCTATGTAAGAGATTATATTAGTCGTGTGCCACTGCAAATCACTGTCATTTACTGTATATTGATTTGGATACATTATGTTCAGTTATTTTAATGTCGGAATTATTCTAAATAAATGCTGAAAATAATTATATACGTGTAAATGTTAAAGTATAGCCAATTGTATTTTGTATTTGAGCATTGACATCTCCGGAAAGTAAGATAGCTCAAATCAATTGCACTAATCCAATGCATGGTAGCATTGTCACTAGGACATATTTGACGTTTGATAATTTTCAAACATTTAAATGATGATCGGTATCCTACATTTAACTAATTACTTTCTTGTAAAAAGGGTAGTCATTTTGCCTTTTTGAATAACAGTTATATTTCTTCAAATGAGGTAAAAACTTTGCTATTTTTGACGAGTGCGAAGACAAAATGTAACTATTTTTCATCAAGAAAAAGAAATACTCTGTGAATTGCCCTTTCTCTGTTCTAGGTGTAAACTAGGTCACCTGATTCTAACTTACATGACATTGTATTTGAATCAGTCGCTATTAAAAATGAAAACTTAATAGGAAATATGTAATAACGTATTTCAGTTTGATATTTCAAAAATGGTATATTGTATTCCATGCCAAAATATATTTCCATTGTAAATGCTTTGTTCTGATTCGTAAATACTAAGTACAAATATCAAAACTGATATCTACACTCGGATAAAAAGTAAATGTAACACATATATATTCACTATAAACCATATGTTTTATTCTGAACAATATAATAAATCTGTATAATGAATAAGCATTTTACCTCATTCTAAGTATACAGCGGAACACCCACAGTGTGTATGATCGAATGATTGTTGTTTTGCTATGTTGTTTTCCTGAAATAAGTAATGCATTCCTCACACATCTAATAATCTATGTGATTGCAATCTTCTCTAATATTAACGCGCCATCCCACACCAAAGCTGACGGTGCATTAGGCAGTGTCACACTAGATGAACATATCTCTTATAGGACCGCTTTTGTTTATCCAATTAGGACCAGTGATGATACGATCATCTAGTACAGAATGGAGACGTTAGGTCTACACAACACTCCAGCCATCGCACTGGTGAAGAATTGTCTATGTTTTACTACAGAAATGACACAATATTAGTGATATCATCAACAGATGACGAATGTGGCAATACAATTTACTGACATTAAAGTTAGCATTTTCTCTGTCTAAAATCACAGACATGGTTAAACTGGTCATTTCTGCAATATCGCGAACCGAATCCCTCATCTCGAATTATTTAATGAATTAAATTTCCAATCTGCAATCGTTTTGTAGGATTCCATGATAGCTTTACTGGATGGATAATTTGATTAAAATATTCTCTGCAATTATCTATTTAGGTACATAATGCGAACATATGCAGTCTTAAAACTATTAGTATTGCGCTTAACTTGAAATGTGTAAAAAGAGCGGGTCGGTGTAAGTTGTGCTTAGGGTCTATCGCTCAGCTGACGGAACGGGGTCTTCCCCGAACACCAACTCTGGGTAGGGTGGAGTGTTTTCATAGGGGTTAAGGTGTGTTGAAAGAGAGTTATAGTCTATCTCAGAATTGTTCTCAGTGCAAGATCACAGGTAAATCTCAGGTACATCAACTCACTTGGTAGGTGATCAGCAAATCAGAAACTGTTAATTATTGTCATGCTGCTGCAGAATGGTGTATAAAACAGTGGCATATTTCAGAAAAAGTTTAAGATTTACATTAATATACACCTCTGTACTAGAATTGTCGAATTTACAGTTTCTTAGAGATGTATACTTGACTGTGTTATTTTCTGTTTTCAAGGATGAGAATCTTCCTTTTTAATTCAGAGGATTTCTTCTGAGAAACAAATAATGTCAGATATGATCTAAAATATCATAAAATGACCCTTTTAAACACTTAATGGAGGTATCTCTTATAAGTCACGACGTTTCCTCCCTTTGCTGATAGGATCGATCACTATTTTCTATCTGTTTCTGTGATATAAGTAAGGCTTTTGATCGAGCATGGCATTTAGGCTTATTGTATAAGTTGAAAAAATATGGAATTAAAGGTAAACTATATGATTGGTTTGGAGCCTACTTATCTGACAGAAAACAATGCGTAATCATAAACGAATATCAATTAATCCAATGAAAAACCAATAGATGCTGGAGTACCGCAAGGTTCAGTACTTGGACTTTTCTTTTCCTATTGTTTATAAATGACTTAACAGATAATTAAATTCAGATAATTAAATTATCTTATATTAAATTATTTGCCGATGACACATCTCTGTATTGATAATGATGACGACCTTTTGCTGACAGTAACACATGCAGTGGTCTTTAATGCTGATCAATCATCAATTTTCTTCATGGACTGATCAATCAATAATTCTTTTAATTAATTCAAAATAAAACAATATCTTAAACACTTACAAGAAAACATACAGATCTTCAACCACAACTCACTTTTAATACCCACCAAATATAACAACATCAATTTCATAGACACCTAGGTTTAATATTTAACAAAAAAAAGTCATGGTCGGATCACGTCTTTAATATTTGTGAAAAAGCTTCATCAAGACAGAACTTATTATGAACATTGAAACATAAACTAGATAGAAATTCACCAAGAACTTTATATCTCTCCTATATCAGACCAATGTTAGAATATACAGACATTACATGGGATACCATAATGGAACCATTGACTTGATGACATATGCCGACTCATGATCAGCATCACAACTGCTGCACATTGCTTTGAGCATACTTCAATGGTAAATTACTTACTGTTTTAGAATACATGCGACACTTTTAAAATGTCTTATTATTATATGATTATTGTGGAAAACATTGAATTACATGAATGCAAGGATATTTTAATTACTGTAAAATATATACTAATTAAAATATCTTATTAAAAATAAACATTCTGTTTAGTGCTTCAATCAATTACTATAATTGATTGTAAAATATGTGTGACACTCTACCAGATATTGATCAGTGTGTTTTTACATGATGATTTAAAAAAGCAACAATAATGTTATAATAGATAACACAAAATATATCAGTGAGTCCTTTAACTTAATCAACAAAACTTTAGTATATCTTATGATGTTTCTTTTCATACATGTAGGTATGAGTATAAACTCGGTTGAAAAGTTACCTGAGTTGTTATTATAGTTTGAAACGGACTATAACTAAACTGCAAAGGGTTTCCTACATAAACACCTCCCATTGTATTAACCAGAGTTGGTGTTCGGGGAAAGAGCCGACGGAACATGCTTCTTCGGCTCAGTCGGTAGAGCCGAAGCATTTTACACCGGAGATCCGGGTTCGATTCCCACGCAACCGGATATGTGCTGTCTCTTTTTTCCACGAGATGTTTAAAAGACTTAACATCAGTTTCACGTAAGGACGTAAATTTGAAGGTATGAGTCTTAACATATTACGGCATTACGTTACCTCATGTGCTAACGATATAAGGACTATGACGTGTGTTTTGTCTTTTGTTCCAGCGACTTCACTAAGAAGTCCAATGACCAACGACATTGGCGATTTGTCTCTTAATGTGATTCACTGTTCTTATTCCATGTTTTTGCAAACCAAAATATTGTTTATTGCATCTATTTACGTTTGAAATGCTATGGGGCCTTAACACTCGTTAGTTATGTAATCAGCAATATATCAGTCCGGTACTTTATCCTGATAGCGTTTTGTTGTGCTTTGGTGTGTAACCATCCGTATATAATATTATTTATTTGCGGATCAGTAGATTTTTATCTCACTCACGTTACATGGACGTCCCAATAAAAACGTCATATAATATGTAATAAATACATTGTGCCTGCGTTTGTCATTTATAATATCGAATTGAAATAGTGTCTCTCGTCAGATTGACATACTGTCTATCGTCTTTCTCCAATGAAAGCCAGCTGTCGGTAAACAGGATATCAACTGAGACATGGAAAGTACAGGAAACCATAGTTAGAGGTATATATCAGCACGGAATCCGTCTATACTGATAGTGTCATCGATATATCCAGATATTATGTTCGAAAATGGCTTTCCGTTTCCCTATATAAGTACATGTATAACAGTAGATACAAACCTAGCTTTATGGTCCGGCCACATGTATTTACTAACCTGTACACATTTATGTGAAGATTTGCATTAGTGCCTAAAATTCATTTGGAGCTCTTGTTCTTCTGTTTAAAATTAAAACATATGTATTGTAAATATCACACTTCTCAAACTATTTCTATTTGTTGGTGTTTATCAACACACGAAGAGCACTGCTTGACTCGTCTGTATGACAATTACGACATAGTTACGTATCTTCAAGTTATTGTGTGATCTCCTTTACCCAGACGATCATTCTGATCCTCAGTTAAATACCGTTCTTGTTGTGATTCTGATTTAATTAAACTATGACTGTTAAGGCTTCTGTCTGTGACGATTCCACATCTTTAAATATATTTATTTGACACTGCTAGTATCAATCTATTCGCGACCACCAAATGGCAATACTTTGAAACAATACCCATTATTCCGTCTTTGAATGTTACAAAGTTACATGTAGCTCCCTTGAAGGTAGGTATCGGTTGTTACGTCATTATTTTGTGAACGCTATTCACGTCGTATTCTCCGAAAACTATGACGTTACGCTCTCAAACACATGACGTCACAATCAATACCTACCCGCAAGTGCAGATAACTCTGTAATATGCTAATACAGACTAGTTTTACTATAACCATTCTTGTTCCCTACCGTACCGCATAGTCGGTTATATTTACGGGGGTCAAAAATTTCACGATGTTTTTAAAATAACTGGACATTCCCCTACCCGAGTCTATATATATGATTAATCAATCTCTTAATATCTAGCTTTTGCCATTGTAATTTTGTATATGTATTTGATTAATATTAATTGGAATAAAGACTTCTATAAGGTGTTACAAACTGTTGTTTCTTGAATATATCATATAGTACAGTACCAAGTACCTCAAGGGAAAGACGTAAAAAACAATATTAACATCAATGATTTCGCAGTAAAACAAATCGGACTTCTGCAATGATAGAGATGATCATTCATATAGTAGAATCAATTGCTTCATTGTTTTAGCGACTTACCGTATAAGCATCCACGGAATGACATACATGTGTGCATTATCACGACTAAAAAACTAAGTATTTCAATGTGTCTACTGCATGCGGTGTTTGAGTAGGTTGGGTGGTCGCTTCTATACAGCATTTATTAGAAATCTTATGTATATCATACGGAACATAATAGGTCTCCGAAAAGTCTCCGACAATCAAATGTTGCATGTAGTCTTTTGTTCCCTCTCTACAAGCAACAGAAGCAGCATCTTTTTGGGCGACCGGTCAGAAAGGTAATAAAAGTCACAAGAGATATATGTGTCCGTGGCTCTGGTGATGTGTTAATATAAATGTGCCATAACTCGTCATATAGTCACGACGATTGTTGCTGGATAAACTCCAGACCGCCTCGTACCGTTCATAATGGCGGCCATATATCACCATCAAAACATACTGATTGTGACGTCAGAGCTAATAAACCGGACGAAAATCGTCCATTTCTTCAGACCACTTATTTGTCTGTATGTACACGGCCTTTCTTGGGGATACTTTGATAGGTTCCCTATTGCTATTTGTCAATATTGTCCTGTCCCGCTGTAATTCAGAATTCTATGGATCTCTATATTGACTCAAGATTATTTGCTCAGGCAGCGGATACTGACATGGTCTATGAAGCACATAGCAAGTGTAGTTATCATTGAGTAAGATTGGGATAGCGTTTCACCGCAGAATTTACACTTTTTGCAATTTTGCGTCACATTGAAAAGGTCGCAAATGTTTGATCCTATGGATTATTAGAAATGATATAGTGCGTATGAAATATATATATTTTCAAAGTACCTTGATCGTGGAATTTACATGAAGTACCGTTGAATTATGTTCTTCTATTGACAAAGTTGGCATGCTTGATCCAATAAATAAATAATGAATATTCAGTTTGTAAACACATTTTCAAACCAACAACATGACATATAGTACCATTGAACTTCGTGTTGCAAACAGCAATATACTGTTGGTAATAAACATGAAATTGTTAAATCCGATAATTAACCAGATGTATATGTGTATGGTTTGTTGAACACGCCATGTTAACACTGTTCAATCTATAGTTCTAACACGGTAAAATGACAACATATCAGGCATATTACATGATTTAGAAAATCTCATTACAAAATACATTAGACAGATGAATCGGTTGTCATCATGATTTTCTGTTCTATCTGGTCGAGAGATGAAAAGGACATTGGCGATTTGTGTTTTCTTTGATCGTTAGATCTATCTGAATTCTATTAATGCGTGGTCTTTTTTCTTAATAGATTTTAGATTCATTGTTAACGTGTCTGAATGGTGTAGCATCAATATCGTACAATCACGTGATCGTCTACTTATACACAGTGAAGGTATCGGCAACATAAAGTGAACTAAATACTGTTTTAGACCCGATCGATACAAACAAACGAGAAAGGTCTTCTTTCAATTAATAAACAAGGTTAGTGAGATTGGGTAAACAGGAAAGCTCAGCAAAAGAGATTATAATAGAATCGACGCAACTAGTCATTGCGATAATTCATACAATCATAAAGAATCGCTAAAACTACTATTTGTATGACAATTTCGTTAGACCTTCTACATTCCTTATGGTATTGTGAATAGGAAACACAATATATTTCAAAGTGGATTGTTTCTAATTCATAACTGCATTTTCTTTGCTACATGTGCCCCGTATGTGTCATATAGTTTAATTTGATATCATTGTCTTTGTGGCGTCACATTTGTCGATCAAGCAACTACGGAAGATTGCTGCTGAAATAAATGTCCTTGACGGTACTAAATTGTTTATTTGCTATATGTGCAAACTTTCTGGAAATTCTATTGCATTGTTATAATTAATATCAAATGAACATTGTAAATATAAGTACTGAACTGGATTATTTTGGCAATTATATAAGTATGGATGCTAACTGGACAAGGACACCTCAACATGAAGTTCTAGTAAAACAATATGTAATACTCTGTCGCATTAGCAACTACAAATCAAAGTTATTCACAGCAGGCTTGCGTCAAACAGAGAAAAGACAAGCCTTTCCGAATTAATGTTCCATAAACAAGTACAGATCTAGAGATAATCAAAAGATGGATGGGCACTTTAATGAATCTAATACTGCAACACATGTTATTCAATGCCTGTTATTCTATCAATGGCGGGACAGTTCTGTCGGTTATGGCCGGAATACAAGACAGCTATAACCAATTATAACAATCTTTGTTGTTTTATTAAAGACCCGCTACCTTTCCTAAACGGCTTCTAATTTTTAAACATGGAATGTAAAACAAGATCGATAATTTTCAAGTGTCGCTAAAATTATTAATCATCTTCTGGACAATTTGATTAGAATACATAAAATGTTATATTTCATAACGCGGATAGTCTTATGTTTCCCGCCGTCGTCCTAAATACCACGCGGTAGTTGACTATCACTGCGTCAGACGGCAAAACAAAGAAATGACTCCTCATTGTCATCATATATTACGCAAGAAATCTTGCATTTGTTTGGTGTTGTAAACTAATCTTAGCCCATCGATATGCATTTTCTTATGTCATTAATGTGTTTTAAGAAAACTTTATATTTTTCTCCGGAAAGGTAGTGCGCCTTTGAAGAATTTTACTATTTGAAGTAGAATTTAGACTAATAAAGATAATAAATGAATATATGTTGGGAAATTAGTGAATAATAAACTCACAGATCCCAGACTCTGAAGTTCAGCACAAACATATATGAATTCATAAATAAAGGAACTTACCTGAATGGAACGAAGACAGGATTTGAAAAATAAAGAGAAAAAACATATTATTGATTAAATTGCAGAAAAAGAAAGTACAAACCAATATATGTGACGAATACATGACGGTGTTTTAAATTATTCCGAGGGTGATATCATTTCCGAAAGGTACGTTTGAAAGTGGTTTTATACCGGTTCAAATATTACAAGAATCTTTTTTTTTAAATTTCAAATAATAACTTGTTCTTCCTTGACTTGGATATGCACGCGGTCATAGGGGCCCCACGCTCTTACGGATTACTCGGCTCTAGGTAATTTTCATAATAATGTGCAAGCAGCATCTTTTGGATGCTGGTGTTTACTGTTTTAAACATAAGAGTAACGCTAAAATGATTGAAATAGAAAAACAAATCGTCACAAGAGTGAAAGTACATGACGTATTTCTCAGCAGAAAGAAAACTGATAACTCCCAGATGCTTGGAAGAAAATTAACGGCAGCCATCATTATGTTTGTCATGACTGATGTGAATATAAACAAATAATAATGCTGCACCATTAGTTAATCAGTAGGCCGAGGCGTTAGAAACAACACAAGCATGGTAGGATTACGTCATGATTGTTATGGTATTTCAGCTTAATGCTTGATAGTGTTCAGGTGAACATGAAGACAGAATGGTTGTAAAGATGTTCAATTTCTATTTAGTCCTAATTGCATCAGATTTAGTAGATCCCGTTATTGTCACCGTTTTTATAATATGATATTACATTATGAATACTTTTTAAAGCTGAATATAACTTCCCGATGTTGGTTGACTAAACTTAAGATGAATAGTTATTGTTGTTGATATAGGGATGTTTGTGGAGTTGGTGCAGTTATCTGGCTTCAGTTATTTTCTTTTTGCTGAATTCGCGTGCATTTTGATCAATTAGAACGACCTGCGGCTTATGGTGCACATTTAATGGTGGAAACCAAACACAATAAAGATCATTAGTGTTGTAAAATGTAACCAATAAATCTCGAGCGTAATGAACGAGAGGAAATTCAAATGTAAACAGTACAAACAGTGCCAATTAGTTCATTCTTGTAATAGTTTTATGTGATTGTTTTTCGTCAGCTTAATATCAGAAGATACTCCCATGTGTTACGATATTCAAACGACTGGGTCTATAAGAATGTATACTGCATTGCAACATTAATAATCTTTGATCGAAACTTGTGTTGTTACGATTGATGTTGTATTTGGTTTATGAATTATTGAAATCGTTACCATGTTATACGATATTTCTACACGTTTTAATTGTACATTAACATTAGGAAATATATATAGATGTACGATTTTACACAATACCCGACACTAGGTTGTGTTAGCATATTACATGCAACATATATATATATATCACCAAAGTTTAATCCTGTTTACACGTGTAATACTGGCTGGTCTCGGGCAATACACTCATATCGCCTAAGACTGTATCGCATGGTTACCCATGTAATAAAACCCCATGACAGCGTTAACCAAATTTCTATATTTTTTGTGTGTACAATTTTACCATTTTTCAGATCCTAAGCTTGATTTACTTTAAAAAATATAAACAACGAGATTTGCGTTGAAAATATCACACAATTTTCATGTGTGGAGAACTGCCTTGAAGTCGCATTTTTTTAAATTCATTTCGAAATGGCAGAAAATTATAGCAGTAAAATTGCCATAAAACGTCGAGATATGAAAGAAATATGTTATCTCATATTTTGCAAGCCTCGGGTTTTACAACATTTTGTGACCCTCGGGTAGAATATCCCTACCTTCATATCCACATATGAAAGAGTCTTGTAGTATTTACATTTTCATTTATCTATGCAGGTTTCGTTTTTTTCATATGTAACTCCATACAGTGTATCTAATATTCTCGGATCTACGTGTTGGTATCTAGTTTACAAATGTTACATGGTAGTGCGAAATCAAACGACAAAACCTTCTCTATCTACATGTATAATCGGCTTCACTTGTATGCACAGTTTCAGTATAATTTGAGCTGGTGGTTGTGCAGATCGGTATCTTTATTGGCTTGCGCAACACAAATATACCACAGCCTCCCAAAACATACATACTTTTACACACACAACACAAATATACCACAGCTTCCCAAAACATACATACGTTTACACACACAACACAAATATACCACAGCCTCCCAAAACATACATACGTTTACACACACAACACAAATATACCTCAACCTCCCAAAACATAGTTGCTTTTACACATACAACACAAATATACCACAGCTTCCCAAAACATACATACGTTTACACACACAACACAAATATACCACAGCCTCCCAAAACATACATACGTTTACACACACAACACAAATATACCACAGCCTCCCAAAACATACATACGTTTACACACACAACACAAATATACCTCAGCCTCCCAAAACATACATACGTTTACACACACAACACAAATATACCTCAGCCTCCCAAAACATACATACGTTTACACACACAACACAAATATACCACAGCCTCCCAAAACATACATACTTTTACACACACAACACAAATATACCACAGCCTCCCAAAACATACATACGTTTACACACACAACACAAATATACCACAGCCTCCCAAAACATACATACGTTTACACACACAACACAAATATACCACAGCCTCCCAAAACATACATACGTTTACACACACAACACAAATATACCACAGCCTCCCAAAACATACATACGTTTACACACACAACACAAATATACCACAGCCTCCCAAAACATAGTTGCTTTTACACATACAACACATTACGTTGCATACAGGGGAACCTGGGCCTGGCACCATAAAGCTTCCTCAGACTTGTTCTTTTACTTAAGTCTATGTAAGTTCATATACTGTAGTAAAACATATGTTTGAGAATAGTTTTATTGTGCCGAGCACTGCTCTGAAATAGATATAGATTTAACAAACTAATTGATACCACTTTCAAGGAAAGGATTCATAATGTTCTTTGTAACTTTACCTTTACAGTGTAGCTTACACGATACGTGCCTTGATTAACTGAAAATCATACACGTGTCCTAGAATTGAAATTGTACGAGAAATAGTTCATTGATCAAGGTCGGATTTACTGACGAAATCGGAAGTTGCGCAAGGAACGCCCATTTCTTGATATCCGTTGCACGTTTGCTGTGATTTTGTGTATCTGTTCTTACGTTAGGTAGTATCAGGTGTATCTCTATCTGCATGTATGTATCGATATCATCGTGTGTAATTCTTTGTATAATATTAACAGAATCTGCCATCGAAAGGAATGGAATTATAATTCAAGGTCAAAGACATAGATCTAGAGTAACACAGCTTTACGAGGAATCTGTTCTACTTAGTAAACAGAGATACAGGATTATTGCATATTTGAATAGTTTTATTATTTTGTTCTTTTATTTATATCTTTTTTTTTCTTCTTTATTTTTTTATTTATTTTTGTTTATATCGAATGAGATTGATGAAATGCAACAGAGCTGCGCGTTCAAACGAAATGACCATATATGTTTGTCCTTTACGTCCAATGTGATCACATGTACATTTTTTTTACAACCAAACGGAATCCTATATAATCGAAATCCCTATCAGAAAAGAAAAACTAAAGTACAATGTAAGATTATTATTAACTTTCTCTTTTTTGTTCAGGTTGGTTAATTGTTTAAGCTGAACGTCCTGTTGGAAGTTAGGGTGATTAAAGGACAACTCGTTCCCTGGTTTGTGTATGTGGTAATTCCGTAAATTTTGGAAGGCCGCGGTATGTTCGTGTTTTAAATCAAAAATGGGTTAAAACTCAAGTTAAGCAAATATTATGTGGCCAATCTTTTACAAAAATGAAATAATGACATTTTTTGTTCCTCAAAGTCAATTTGCTATAGAATATACAAAAACGAATATAACTTTGAAAAACATTTTAATATATTAAATGATAATGAAATAATTTTGATGCGTAAATTTAGAACAAGTAATCATAAATTCCCTGTGGAGTCTGGTAGATGGATTAATATGAATTATCAAGACCGACTTTCTATTATTGTGATACCAATGATATTGGTGATGAAGTCCATTATTCAATAAATTGTCCGTTTTTGACCTTAGAAAGGAAAGAATATGTTCATGAGTACCAAATATCATAAAATGTCCACAGCCTCTGAACTCAAAGAATATAAAAATAATGAGAAAGAAATTTATGTTTATTTTTTCAAAGTTATGTTAAAAAAAAGTCTTATAATTTTATAATTTGTCCTCCTTCTATGTTGCATTTCTTGACTGTTGTAAATATGTTTCTCTACACAATGTATTTTGTAAAGAGACTAATAAAGTTTGAAGAAGAAGTTTGTTACGATAGTGAGAAAATGTTTATGTTTGGTTTGGAATGGATATGATTAGTTTAAGACATGAATGTTTATACAGCTAGTCAACACATGATCGATTTTTATATAAACAATCATAGCTTGAACTAGTACATGTACAAATAAAAATCTGTGCTATTTAGTCATATTTCGAAAACAATTTGTATGTTTATTGCACAACATGAATATACCACAATCTCCCAAAACATGCACAACATATTTGCAACTTAACGCATACATGGGAGGCCGTCCTTACATGACCATAGCTGTTAATAGGACGTAAATTAATCAAACAAACAAACAATAATTGCTCGAGTTTTGCTTACAAATTTTATTTTTGTTGATCATATCAATTCATGGTGGCAGTTAGTCATTTTGGCGTCAATAGTAGTATCAGACTAATAGTATTATTTCCATAACGGTGAGACAAGTATTCTTTAAGCATGAAAACCATATCCACAACAATGTACTATAGTAAAACTTGTTTCAAAAATCTAGTTTCGAAAAAAAAAAAACCATTTTAGTTTCTCTAATTTCATAAACTGTTATATTTGAATGAAAACGTCAACGGGACAACTTGCCAATATGTTTGGTATACATGGGTTGTGGTTTCGATGAAATGCTGAAATCTGAAAACAGTTTATGTTTTTTGTTTTTATTTTTTTGGTGGTTTTTTTTTTTTTTTTTTTGCAAATATTTGGCCGGACTGTACGAGTTACCTCCCTTTTACAAACGTAAGGAAAACGTTTAAGGATACATTTAACGTATGCAAATGAGTTGTACCACTTCATGCAATGTATTTGTTAATATAAGAAGATTTACTCGGATGGTTGGGAGGGTGGGATGTCATGTATGACAATATCTCATTTAATAACTCATTTAATCCTTGCTTCCGAATCTCGCATCAGTAACTGTCACTGGAATTTACTAACGGTAACGCCTAAATACTGTTCATCGCAAGGTAACCGAGGGTTATGTATGATTATTGGTTACACAGGCCGTCTGTGTTATTTTTCAGTATATTTTATTAGGCGTCTTGTCATATTAATTGAGCAAAGTTGTGTTTTATTATGCACAAAATTGTAGTGTTATTTAGACAACAGCAATTGAATATCCAAATATACATCGTTGTACATGTATAGGAAGAAAACGAGACTTGTAAAATTGTAAATAAATAAAAAAAACTACGACTAATTAAATCAATGTGGTTATCGATATCAAATCAGTACTGTATAATTGTTAAATTTATCATATGTACACATTCGCGATTTAGTCTGTGAAGACCTATTTTCGCGTAACATTTTTTGACAAAGATGTGTAAATTTTACTTCCATGTACATATACATGTATGTAATATATACCTATACATGTGTAGCAGGGCTTGTAAATAGTCTGTGTTTTATTGGAATATATATGGTGTCGTGGTCCTGTGCTAGCTGTAAGAGTGCGTGTGTACAATACAATGTATATCTTGTACACGTGTAGCTGTCGTGCACAATATGTCATTGTACATCGAGCGCCTGTGTTGTGTTCCATCTTCGTATTGGTCGATCGTGCATGTATTGTTATAGTCGGGCATATATAGGGGTGTCCTATCCATTTCATTGCGGTGTACTGAAGGATTGAGTTCCTGAACCTAATAGGTTTTAAATAGAGGTGGGTAATAGGAAGCAGGAAGGGGGCATGTTTATAGGTATAGGGTGGTAGAGTTGTAGGTTGGGTATGGAGGGGTTGTCGGGGGATATTTTGTAAATATATGTGTTAGTCTCGTCGTTGTTGGGCCCTACGTCTTGTGTAATACATCGTTTAATATGTAATATGTCATTATAAATAAATATTGTTACGTGTTAAAAGTATTTGTCTCGTTTTCCTTCACCGGCAAAAATCAAGCAAAACCCTACGAACCTTGGTTGAAACACACGGGTAGGGAGCCGGGTGTAGTTTGTAGTTATTAAAAAACTGGGCCCGTCTCGCTCCTGTTACACATGTATAACTTATAATTAGAGCCTGTCTGAAACTACGTAAGTTTGGTAGTAGTTTATTCGTTTGTTTAAGTAAACAAAACATCATGTAGACACACTTGTTACTACAGTAAGTTCACTACACGTACATAAATGTACAGTGTATATGTATCCATGTACGTGTTCACTTTTAAATATCCATCGTTGTATGTCACCAAACAATATTACAAATAGATATATAATGCAAGCAATCTATTTGTGAAAGAGAACAAGAAGAAATAATCGGTGATTTTTTTATTATCTATTTACGTGATTTAATTAATTACGATTTAACATTTCGCCAATTCGGGCAATTCAGATAAATTAATTTCCCCGCATATATTAACTATATAGTAATGAAAAGAAAAAAAATCTTACTGTTTTTTTAATCTAATTACGAACTGTATCAGTGTGGAAAAAAAAACTTACCAAATTGCTGTTTTCTGTACTAAAATTGTTTTAAAAATGGACTAGATAATCACTGTTACCACACTAATTAATTTTATAATTTAAACGCTAGATGATGTTTGAAGTGGCGTTACAATCAAAACTAATATATAATATGTATGTACAGTACAGACTTGGGTATAGGGTAATTGTTTTCCTGTGTCAGAAATGTATCATTTTATATAGTTACAGGGTAAATATTCATTTTAGGACTAGAGTATGTGAAAGAAAGAAAGTGTACAGTACAGAGCCCGCTATACAGGATGTATTATCCTGTATCTTTTGGTTTATTCAGTTTTAATTTATTTAGATATCGTTAAATATTAATTATAGAAAAGGGTCAGTGAAAGTAGTCAACATATGTACAGAATAGAGCTTGGCAACCACGATGTGTTATCCTATATAACAGAACATTTGATATAAAATATAGGAGAATAAGGTATCTGAAAGTAAGGAAATGTGTATGTAAATATACAATGTATTGCCTATGATAATGCTGTATCAGAAATCAGTAACAATTAAATACAGGACTAGGGTCTGTGAAGGTAAGTAGATCTTCCCAATACAGACACTTCTGATTTGTTTTATATGTTTCGCATAATTAATTTTAATGTGTCTGTTTTTGCGATAACACCGTGTGATATGTGCTTTCAACATCAATTTGATCAGCTGTCATATTGGCATTCACACGCGAGTATACACACGCCAGGCGACGACTGTTCCAACAGCTCGTCCCCCGTTCTATGACGATACCAGATTAGGCCCAACTCCTCGCAGAAATCAGCAAACCCACGGAGACTCGTTTTCAACTTGGTATATCGACACAACAGCGACATCTAGCGGATTAGTAATTAAGTGAAGCTCGTGTTGCGTTACGTTTCATTACATACATTGAAGAGCAATTTCTTCACCAGACGGCGCAATGATAGCTTTGACGAATCTTTATTGTAGTGAGGTGTTTGGCTGTCAGAACGTCTCGATAACCTCCCGAACTTAATTACAGAAACCTTAGCGAATTATTACTAATGTCCGGTCGGAGTTATGTCCCCTTACTGGACTTACAACGTGTACATGTGTGTGTTATAAAAGATCAAACACATTGACTACCGACAGATTATTACAGCGGCATACTTAAACATTATAATTTGAATGAAAAAATATAGAAACTTTGCGCTAAGAAACAAACTAAGCATTAGTTGTCATATTTTGACATGTCTTGGCGTGTAATAAACTTATTCAAAATCAAATAATCGCTAAAATGGTACGTATTTACTAATGTAGTATATCCGATATATGCTAACATTAAATCTGGTAAGTGACAGCAAAGATTTTTTTTTTGTAATTGTTTATTTGTCAAAGGAGTTTCTGGATATACAACAAAGATTATCTAAGGATATTGTTTGTATTTTAGATATGAACGAGCTAATGTTTAGGTATAGGCTATCAAACAAAAATTCGTGGTGTCAGCCTATCTGAATTGTTGTTTAAAATGAGTAACCCTCGAAATGTGTTCAATAGACACCGAACAACATTGGTAACGATACACCCTTACTAGGATAATCTTGTATAAGATATGTTCCCACCACAGATATTTCCTCTTTGTCTGCAACTGTACCATAGGGACAATAAATGATCGGGAAATGATGTCCGGAATATGGTCACCATGGTGATCTGTCCATAACGTACTGACCATGACGCTATGATGGACAGCGTTATCCTGATTAATAGGTTTATGTGATAAGTAAATCCATTCCGCTTCCCCGACAGAAAAAAAATAACTCGGCGTTGATACAGTTATGCCCAAATATTTAATAACTGAAGCAGTACAGGAAATATGTCAATAATGTGTTTAAGTAATTTTCAAGATATATGAATGTCTCCCAGATCACGAACTACTCGTATTCTAAAACAGTCTTATGTTTAGACAAAAGTGAACGTCATACTTGATTGGCTCAGCACAAACTTAAGCATGAGGTTGTTTCATGATCATGACACATATTAAGGTGTTATTTTTAGGTAATCGTTCATGGGTCTTAAAGGGTTTTTATCCTTTTAAGTTAGTTCAATAGCGTGATATTTTACCTGTTTCAGACATAGTTTGCGTAAAAAAGTCCTCATTACGAATGTATTACTCATGAGGACAATTTGTTCACTGGATATAGCGTTAGACTTCATCAGTTGCTGTTCATTCAATGTGAACCGTGTTGATCGTCAGAGTAGATAGTATTTGCGCGGTAATGATGGCGACTTTTCCGATTATCTGTCCTCTGATGATCATTTGACCTTTTACAGTCCCTAACATGTGTTAGAAGTGTCCGCGATATACTACAGTGTAATAGAAGTGTCGTCTCGGCGTCCGTTCAGTTCCAACAAGGTCGCCATCCACATTAGTAACAGTACCGAAAAGCAATATATCTACGGAATATGGCTCCCTTGGCAACCATTACGGAGCATGTGCAAAGAGGTGTGCTAAATAGATCAGTACATCGCTAAGTATACGCTCCCGACATCAATCAGTGCTGTATTTAAGGAAAGTTAGTCTGTCTAGGAGATGTTTCAATTAAAGAGTTATCTTCTTGTATTTGGAAAATAGGTTTCTATATTTGAAAAACGAAAACCAAAAAAAGTAACATCATTACGTGATGGAAAATTGAATCTTTTTATCCATAGAGGAAAATGTTAACTACGTCAATTCAGTGCCTTGCTCAATGAAATAATGACCGATTTATCTAAATATAAAAACATACCATGTGTAATGATATTGGTACACAATCAGTAAGCATACAAACACACCACAGCCTACCAAAACATAAAGACATCCACACATCGTAACACGAATACACCACAGCCTCCCAGAACAAACAGATATCAACACAACAAAAAACAAATATACCGCAGCCTCCCAAAACATACAGACATCCACACACCGCAACACGAATATACTGCAGCCTCCCAGAATATACAGACATCAACACACCGCAACACGAATATACCGCAGCCTCCCAAAACATACAGACATCCACGCATCGTAACACGAATACACCACAGCCTTCCAAAACATACAGACATCCAAACACCGCAACACGAATATACAGCAGCCTCCATAAACATACAGACATCCACACACCGCAACAGAATATACCACAGCCCCCATAAAATATACAGACATCAAAAAATGCAACACAAATATACCACAACCTTCCAAAACATACAGACATCTACACAACGCATCACGAATATACCACAGCCTCCCAAAACATACAGACAGACACACACCGCAACACGAATACACCACAGCCTCCAAAAAACATGCAGATATCCACACACCGCAACAAAAATATACAACAGCCCCCATAAAATATACATTCATCCACAAACTTCAACACAAATATACCAGAACCTTCATTAATATACAGATATCCACACACCGCAACACGAATATACCGCAGCCCCGCCAAAACATACAGACATCCACAAACTACAACACAAATATACCGAAAACCCAAAACATACAGACATCCACAACCCAATACGAATATACAGCCTCCCAGAATATACAGACATCAACACACCGCAACACGAATATACTCAGCTTCCCAAAACATACAGACATCCACGCATCGTAACACGAATACACCACAGCCTTCCAAAAACATACGATATCCACACCGCAACAAAAATATACAACAGCCCCATAAAATATACATTCATCGACAACTTCAACACAAATATACCAAACCTTCATTAATATACAGATATCCACACACCGCAACACGAATATACCGCAACCCCGACAAAATATACAGACATCCACAACTACACACGAATATACCGCAACCTCCCGAAATATACAAACATCGATACACCGCATCACGGATATACCACAACCTCCCAAAATATACAGACATTCACACACTACAACACGAATATACCGCAGCCTCCCAAAATATACAGATATCCACACACTACAATACGAATATACCGCAACCTCCAAAAACTCATTAACTCAATAACCATGCTTTCTAGTATTATCATTTTCGGCGTATAATGATAGTACAACACGTGCGGCTGGAAACGTGTGGTCATGCCCCCACTTTTGGTTAGAACATATGAATGACTCGAGTACAATCGGCTATTCAATCAAGTTCGTTGACGATGACCGCAGAGACAAAATATAGGTGTTTTAAAAAGTATGCAACTGTCGCGAGAACAAATAATATTTATTTGCGTGAAAACCGTATTTATAAGGAATAGATTTTTATTTTGTTGAGGTTGTGAGGTTATAATGATAATGAAGCTCGTGTTGATTTCATATAAAGGCAAAGTTTACATAATTTACACGTGATCCATTACCATTATACCCCCATAACCCCAACGAAATAAGAATTTATTCCTGATATAAACTATATAGAACTAATGCACAATATGTACCAATCACCTCCATTGATGGTTTGTCTGTCTAACGTGAATGTAATGTAAACATATATCTCTATATCATTATGTAATAAATCCAATCTGTACACTGTGATTGATTGTGATCTATACATTAAACACATTCTAATCACAGCTAGCGATTTGTTCAGCCTATTTTTCCACGACTATATAATTATCATTCCTATAACGATGCTTACTATATATACCGGCCACTCGATAGTCGTCACCAGATGAACCCGTCCAGATTATGAATTTTCCGGACTGCAGAATCCCACCTACATGTTCAATAAGCAATGGTTCCCTAACAATTTCGTTCAAATAGTGAGTATTCCAAATAATTGGTGTCCTGATTACAGAAGTTACACTACATGCTGTATACATTGTTTATGACATCTCAGAAATACAAGTGACAAAGGACTGTCATGGTATGAACCATGCTCTTACGGAGATTTAATAGGAGCGAAGCTCTTTCGACGCGCGAAGAAGAGCGCGTCGAAAATCGAAGCTCTGTTCCGGTACCATGTACGTAGGCAAAAATACATGGGTGGATAACATTTTTTCGTACTTCCGGTTTAATCTGTTTCGGTCGTGCATTGCTCCGGTACTGCTCTCCACAGTAAATATATTGAACTAGTGCAAGTGCATTAACAGGAGTAATTAAACATTTTTTTATTTCTTTTTAAATATCAATAAGAACACTTTTGAAAAATAAAAGCTATGGAATAGAATATCCATCAAGAGAAAGATGAGCTCAAGGAATCATGACGTCACGTCACGTCAGCAAATGGTGCGAAATTATAGGATTCGCATACGCGGCAGCCCAGGCCCGTGGCACTACATGTGTACAGAAAACCAACGTCCAAATCCGAATCGTTGATTTATGTTTTAATGAAATGTTTTATTATGCTTGACAATCATTATGTCACTTACTACTATAGGTCTACTTTAAAGTAACTCCTGTTATTTCTAAATTGTGTCTTCAAATATATTGAAATAAGAAAATAAAATAAACATCTATATCTACGTCTACTAGGTTATCAACCTCCTTTGCCGTGTTGAAGATTATGTTAATATTGAAGTGTGTGCTATGTACAGGGAGTGTTTTTATTTAATGTTTAATTTGATTGAGATGGTTTTTGAATTGTTCTTAGGTGGCATGCCTAGTTGTGGCCGTGTCAGAAGAGAGTTTGTTCCAATCTAAAGTTGCTTGTGGAAAGAATGACGATTCTCGACAATCGGTTCAAACAAGGAGAGCTTCGCTCTTCCCATGACGTGCATGATTCATAGTAATCCCTACCAAACCTTGGCCCAGATTTCC
Organism: Argopecten irradians; assembly: GCF_041381155.1. Taxonomy (NCBI): domain Eukaryota; kingdom Metazoa; phylum Mollusca; class Bivalvia; order Pectinida; family Pectinidae; genus Argopecten; species Argopecten irradians. The sequence goes on along the minus strand of NC_091146.1, from coordinate 8,142,372 downwards.
TTTTTCAATCATTAATTAGTACCCCCTATTTCACAAACAATGCAGATCCTCGGAAGAATATACTTGACCGTTCTACTGTCTAAATCGTTTGTATCAATAAACGGAAGGTCAGGGCCTAATTAGTATTCAGATTATACGACTTCCGCTGACGTAGGGAAAATAAACCGGAAGTCATGAACAATGACTAAAGCTACTTTATCTAGTTATTATATCCGGATTGTTATGCACAGTGAAACAAAGAAGACTGAAGTATAGAAATTTCAAACAATAACAAAAACAAATTGATAGTTTTAGGTATGTGTTGGTGACAATACTGAATTACATAGCTGATTTAAAGAGACTAAAGATTAAAACAAATTATCTATTGTGTAAATATCATGCCGTCCCATGGCATGTTTCATTGATGTGAGATTTTAAAAAGGCAGGGGGTTCACTATTTCAAGGCGACACAACACGAATATACCGCAGCCTCTCAAAGCATTCACACATTGCACACATGGGGGGTGGGTAGCAGCTAATTGAAATACATAATGTTTCTTGATGAATAACAGTTAAATGTCATAAGGTGTAAAATTCGCACTCGTAAGCGAATATCAAAGTTCCCATCCACTCGATTTACATTTATATATACATTACTGTTGTTACACTCGTTTGAATGTTTTTAATCTAATACTTAGTTTTTAATATTTTCATCTGACTATTTACACGTAATGCGAACCCAGGATGGAGATTCATCGAAGCATTTGAGTCAAGTTCAAAAGTTCGTTTAGTACTATGTAACTAGCCTTGGAGGAAGAGAAACCTTTTTATTTTGAATTACATAAAATGCCCTCCGGTACGAAATCACGCAAGAGAAATTATATTTAAATGTAACAATAAAACTCGCAATTGTACTTAAACGACTACGTTTGATGTATACCTCGCAGATATAAATTTATTTTTAGTGATAAATTAAATTTCTTGAGATCATAGTTTTCCCTTTTTATTTTCATATCGCATCAAATATTGCATTTGAATGAAACAGTTAAAAATGAAATTTAAAAACCAAAGTCAAGGTCATTTACCAGATTTATTTCCCAAGGGTGCGCTAGGCATTTAGTTGACAGGCAGTTGATCATAATAAGTTTAATTCCTATACTAATGAATATTAGTGAAGCAAGATCCGCTGATAAATACATTTGTCATTTCGTAATATCTTTAGTCGTGAACTCTACAGAGTAGTGTCCCTTGACTATCGTATATAAGGCTCAGTAACGGGGGAAATCGAGTAATAAACCACTGTAGATACAATTGGTCAATACGATCGCGGTTATTTACCGCCACCAATCGGAGATATAAGTAAGACATCGTCTATCTTGTCTTTATAATGTAAACTATAAACCCAGAGGGATTTCCGAATAACGAGGTTAGGCTAGAAATCACAGAAAGATCAGCTGGTAATGAGTCCCTGGATAGGTTAGAGGTGATCCGAATGGTATATTGAGTTGATCCGGACATCCTCGGGGAATTTCACTGGTGTGTGTTTTACAGAATCAGCCGATGAGAGATCGACATTGTTTTATTATAGGGAAATGCATTTCCCTACAAAATCAATATACATGTATCAAGGTAAATTTACAACATTTAATGGGTTTTTGTCCGTTACTCCGGTAAATCCTAGACACAATAGGTGAGGGAACATTTACCAAGTCAAAGTCTTAGAATTAAGTCAGGTTTGGATGGAATATGTAGCCAAGATTACATGTTCAATTAAAACTCACAAGCGTTGCGTTACAATGGTGTTGAGTCAAAATTGTGTTTCTTCCATTTCCTACTCATTGTACAGTCATTTGGCAATATTATACTGCCACTATCCTAAATACATGGTCAAAATACTTACAAGTATTTACACTGTCATGATTATTTCCAAGGCTTTTCGTTATAGCAGTTTTGGGTCAACATTGTATTTCTTCAATTTTATACTCTTTAAAGTAATTTGGCAGTATCATACAGTCCCTATCCTGTTCGCGATTTGGAAATTACACCCATGTACATGTGTTTGTATTGTAATGATGGTTTTTATTGGATACTTTTCACATCCTAATGTCTCCCATAACACTACCTCACGTTTGGCCATTGAGCGTTTACCTCTTTGAGGAAGCATATGGGCTCTGTTCAAGACATGCCATTGTATACAAAAGTGGTAATGTTGCAAATTTATGTTCATAGAGAGAGTGAGGCGACATGTTCGTCGGTATAATATGACAGGGCGAGGTGTGCTGTTCAATGTCTTTGGCGACATAATTCGGTGTGACAGGAACTCCACTACACAGCCTAAATATACTCCACTACACAGCCTAAATATATACCACAGTCCGTTACCCACATATACTCCACTACACAGCCTATATATACCACAGTCCGTTACCCACATATACTCCACTACACAGCTTAAATATATAACACAGTCTGTTACCCACATATACTCCACTACACAGCCTATATATACCACAGTCCGTTACCCACATATACTCCACTACACAGCTTAAATATATAGCACAGTCTGTTACCCACATATACTCCACTACACAGCTTAAATATATACCACAGTCCGTTACCCACATATACAACAGCCCGTTACCCCACATATACTCCACTTCACAGCCCAAATATATATACCACAGTCCGTTACCCACATATACTCCACTACACAGCCTAAATATATACCACAATCTGTTACCCACATATACTCCAATACACAGCCCAAATATACTCCACTACACAGCCTAAATATACCACAGTCCGTTACCCACATATACTACACTACACAGCCTAAATATATACCACAGTCCGTTAACTACATATACTCCCCACTACACAGCCCAAATATATACCACAGTCCGTTACCCACATATATACTCCCACACACAATCTAAATATATACCACAGTCCGTTACCCACATATACCCCACTACATAGCCTAAATATACCACGGTCCGTTACCCACATATACTCCACTACACAGTCTAAATATATACCACAGTTCGTTACCCACATATACTCCACTACACAGCCTAAATATATACCAAAGTCTGTTACCCACATATACTCCACTACACAGCCTAAATATATACCACAGCCCGTTACCCACATATACTCCACTACACAGCCTAAATATATACCACAGTTCGTTACCCACACATATACTCCACTACACAGCCTAAATATATACCACAGTCCTGTTACCCACATATACTCCACTCACAGCCCAAATATATACCACAGCCGTTACCCACATATACTCCACTACACAGCCTAAATATATACCACAGTCCGTTACCCACATATACTCCACTACACAGCCTAAATATATACCCACAGTCCGTTACCCACATATACTCTCCACTACACAGCCTAAATATAAATACCACAGCCCGTTACCCACATATACTCCACTACACAGCCTAAATATACTCCACTTCACAGCCTAAATATATACCACTGTCCGTTAACCACATATACTCCACTACACAGCCTAAATATACTCCACTACACAGGTCTAAATATATACCACAGTCCGTTACCCACATATACTCCACTACACAGCCTAAATATATACCACAGTCCGTTACCCACATATACTCCACTACAACAGCCTAAATATATACCACAGCCCGTTACCCACAATATACTCCACTACACAGCCTAAATATATACTCCACTTCACAGCCTTAAATATACTACCACTACCCACAAGCCAACATATATACACTACACAGTCCTTACCCACATATACTCCACTACACAGCTAATATATATACCACAGTCCGTTACCCACATATATACTCCACTACACAGCCTAAATATATACCACAGTCCGTTACCCACATATACTCCACTACACAGCCTAAATATATACCACAGTCCGTTACCCACATATACTCCACTACACAGCCTAAATATATACCACAGTCCGTTACCCACATATACTCCACTACACAGCCTAAATATATACCACAGTCCGTTACCCACATATACTCCACTACACAGCCTAATATATACCACAGTCCGTTACCCACATATACTCCACTACACAGCCTAAATATATACCACAGTCTGTTACCCACATATACTCCACTACACAGCCCAAATATATACCACAGTCCGTTACCCACATATACTCCACTACACAGCCTAAATATATACCACAGTCCGTTACCCACATATACTCCACTACACACAAGCCTAAATATATACCACAGTCCGTTACCCACCAATAAATACTCCACTACACACAGCCTAGCTATATATACCACAGTCCGTTACCCACATATACTCCACTACACAGCCTAAATATATACCACAGTCCGTTACCCCCTCATATACTCCACTACACAGCCTAAATATATACCACAGTCCGTTACCCACATATACTCCACTACACAGCCTAAATATATACCACAGTCCGTTACCCACATATACTCCACTACACAGCCTAAATATATACCACAGTCCGTTACCCACATATACTCCACTACACAGCCTAAATATATACCACAGTCCGTTACCCACATATACTCCACTACACAGCCTAAATATATACCACAGTCCGTTACCCACATATACTCCACTACACAGCCTAAATATATACCACAGTCCGTTACCCACATATACTCCACTACACAGCCTAAATATATACCACAGTCCGTTACCCACATATACTCCACTACACAGCCTAAATATATACCACAGTCCGTTACCCACATATACTCCACTACACAGCCTAAATATATACCACAGTTCGTTACCCACATATACTCCACTACACAACCCTAAATATATACTCCACTACAGTGCAGTTACCCACAATATACTCCACTACACAGCCTAAATATATACCACAGTCTGTTACCCACATATACTCCACTACACAGCCCAAATATATACCACAGTCCGTTACCCCCCACATATACTCCACTACACAGCTAAATATATACACACAGTAGCCTAAATATACTCCACTACACAGCCTAAATATATACCACAGTCCAGTTACCCACATTATACTCCACTACACAGCCTAAATATAGTACCACAGTCCGTTACCCACATATACTCCACTACCACAGCCTAAATATATACCACAGTCCGTTACCCACATATACTCCACTTCACAGCCTAAATATATACCACAGCCGTTACCCACATATACTCCACTACACAGCCTAAATATATACCACAGTCCGTTACCCACATATACTCCACTACACAGCCTAAATATATACCACAGTCTGTTACCCACATATACTCCACTACACAGCCTAAATATATACCACAGTCCGTTTACCCATATACTCCACTACACAGCCTAAATATATACACAAGTCACTGTTACCCACATATACTCCCACTACACAGCCTAAATATATACCACAGTCCCCACATATACCCACTGTACACAGCCCTAAATATACCCACTACCCACCTCCACTAAAAAGCCTAAATATATACCACAGTCCGTTACCCACATATACTCCACTACACAGCCTAAAATATATACCACAGCCGTTACCCACATATACTACCACTACACAGCCTAAATATATACCACAGTCCGTTACCCACATATACTCCACTACACAGCCTAAATATATACCACAGTCTGTTACCACACATACCCAAATACTCCACTACACAGCCTAAATATATACCACAGTCTGTTACCCACATATACTCCACTACAGCCTAAATATACCCAATAGTCAAATATATACCACAGTCCGTTACCCACATATACTCCACTACACAGCCTAAATATATACCACAGTCCGTTACCCACATATACACCACTACACAGCCTAAATATATACCACAGCCTATAGTCCGTTACCCACATATACTCCACTACACAGCCTAAATATATACCACAGTCGTTTACCCGTTACCCCACATATACTCCACTTCACAGCCTAAATATATACCACTGTCCGTTATACCACATATACTCCAGCCTACTACACAGCTTACCAATATACTCCACTTCACAGCCTAAATATATACCACAGTCCGTTACCCACATTACCCACATATACTCCACTACACACGCCCAAATATATACCACAGTCCGTTACCCACATATACTCCACTACACAGCCTCAAATATATACCACAGTCATCCGTTACCCACATATACTCCACTACACAGCCTAAATATATACCACAGTCCGTTACCCACATATACTCCACTACACAGCCTAAATATACTACCACAGTCCGTTTAGCCCAAATATATCCACCTTACACCACAGTCCGTTACCCACATATACTCCACTACACAGCCCAAATATATACCACAGTCCGTTACCACACATATACTCCACTACACAGCCTAAATATATACCACAGTCCGTTACCCACATATACTCCACTACACAGCCTAAATATATACCACAGTCCGTTACCCACATATACTCCACTACACAGCCCAAATATATACCACAGTCCGTTACCCACATTTACTCCACACACAGCCAGACATAAATATACCACAGTCCGTTACCCACATATACTCCACTACACAGCCTAAATATATACCACAGTCCGTTACCCACATATACTCCACTACACAGCCTCTACCACAGTCCGTTACCCAAATATACTCCACTACACAGCCTAAATATATACCACAGTCCGTTACCCACATATACTCCACTACACAGCCTAAATATATACCACAGTCCGTTAACCACATATACTCCACTACACACCCTAAATATATACTTCACAGCTGCTAAATATACTCCACTTCACAGCTAAATATACCCACCGTTACCACATATACTCCACACAGCCTAAATATATACCACAGTCCGTTACCCACATATACTCCACTACACAGCCTAAATATACTCCACTTCACAGCTAAAATATACCACAGTCCGTTACCCACATATACTCCACTACACAGCCCAAATATATACCACAGTCCGTTACCCACATATACTCCACTACACAGCCTAAATATATACCACAGTCCGTTACCCACATATACTCCACTACACAGCCTAAATATATACCACAGTCCGTTACCCACATATACTCCACTACACAGCCTAAATATATACCACAGTCCGTTACCCACATATACTCCACTACACAGCCTAAATATATACCACAGTCCGTTACCCACATATACTCCACTACACAGCCTAAATATATACCACAGTCCGTTACCCACATATACTCCACTACACAGCCTAAATATATACCACAGTCCGTTACCCACATATACTCCACTACACAGCCCAAATATATACCACAGTCCGTTACCCACATATACTCCACTACACAGCCTAAATATATACCACAGTCCGTTACCCACATATACTCCACTACACAGCCTAAATATATACTCCACAGTCACGTTACTAACATATACTCCACTAACACAGCCTAAATATACCACAGTCCGTTACCCACATATACTCCACTACACAGCCTAAATATATACCACAGTCTGTTACCCACATATACTCCACTACACAGCCTAAATATATACCACAGTCCGTTACCCACATATACTCCACTACACAGCCTAAATATATACCACAGTCCGTTACCCACATATACTCCACTACACAGCCTAAATATATACCACAGTCCGTTACCAACATATACTCCAACTTACACATACCACAGTCCGTTACCCACATATACTCCACTACACAGCCTAAATATATACCACAGTCCGTTACCCACATATACTCCACTACACAGCCTAAATATATACCACAGTCCGTTACCCACATATACTCCACTACACAGCCTAAATATATACCACAGTCCGTTACCCACATATACTCCACTACACAGCCTAAATATATACCACAGTCCGTTACCCACATATACTCCACTATACACAGCCTAAATATATATACCACAGTCCGTTACCCACATATACTCCACTACACAGCCTAAATATATACCACAGTCCGTTACCCACATATACTCCACTACACAGCCTAAATATACTCCACTTCACAGCCTAAATATATACCACAGTCCGTTACCCACATATACTCCACTAACACAGCCTAAATATATACCACACACAGTCCCGTTACCCACATATACTCCACTACACAGCCTAAATATATACCACTGTCAGCCGTTAACCACATATTACTCCACTACACAGCCTAAATATATCTACCACCAGTCCGTTACCCACATATACTCCACTACACAGCCTAAATATACTACCACAGTCCGTTTACCCACATATACTCCACTACACAGCCTAAGCCTAAATATATACCACAGTCCGTTACCCACATATACTCCACTACACAGCCTAAATATATACCACAGTCCGTTACCCACATATACTCCACTACACAGCCTAAATATATACCACAGTCCGTTACCCACATATACTCCACTACACAGCCTAAATATATACCACAGTCCGCACACACATACTCCACTACACAGCCTAAATATATACCACAGTCCGTTACCCACATATACTCCACTACACAGCCTAAATATATACCACAGTCCGTTACCCACATATACTCCACTACACAGCCTAAATATATACCACAGTCCGTTACCCACATATACTCCACTACACAGCCTAAATATACTCCACTTCACAGCCTAAATATATACCACAGTCCGTTACCCACATATACTCCACTACACAGCCTAAATATATACCACAGTCCGTTACCCACATATACTCCACTACACAGCCTAAATATACTCCACTTCACAGCCTAAATATATACCACAGTCCGTTACCCACATATACTCCACTACACAGCCTAAATATATACCACAGTCCGTTACCCACATATACTCCACTACACAGCCTAAATATATACCACAGTCCGTTACCCACATATACTCCACTACACAGCCTAAATATATACCACAGTCCGTTACCCACATATACTCCACTACACAGCCTAAATATATACCACAGTCCGTTACCCACATATACTCCACTACACAGCCTAAATATATACCACAGTCCGTTACCCACATATACTCCACTACACAGCCTAAATATATACCACAGTCCGTTACCCACATATACTCCACTACACAGCCTAAATATATACCACTTCACAGCCTAAATATATACCACAGTCGCGTTACCCACATGATACGCCCACAGCCTATATACTCCACTTCACAGCCTAAATATATACCACAGTCCGTTACCCACATATACTCCACTTCACAGCCTAAATATATACTACACAGTCCGTTACCCACATATACTCCACTTCACAGCCTAAATATATACCACAGTCCGTTTACCCACATATACTCCACTAAACAGCCTTAAATATACCACAGTCCGTTACCCACATATACACAGCCTAGCCCCGTTACCCACATATACTCCACTACACAGCCTAAATATATACCATAGTCGCTGTACCACATATACTCCACTACACAGCCCAAATATATACCACAGTCCGTTACCCACATATACTCCACTACACAGCCTAATATATACACTCACAGCCTTAAATATATACCCACAGTCCGCTACCCACATATACTCCACTACAGCAGCCTAAATATATACCACAGCCCGTTACCCACATATACTCCACTACACAGCCTAAATATATACAGTCACCCACATATACTCCACTACACAGCCTAAATATATACCAACAGTTCCGTTACCCACATATACTCCACTACACAGCCTAAATATATACCACAGTCCGTTACCCACATATACTCCACTACACAGCCTAAATATATACCACAGTCCGTTACCCACATATACTCCACTACACAGCCTAAATATATACCACAGTCCGTTACCCACATATACTCCACTACACAGCCTAAATATATACCACAGTCCGTTACCCACATATACTCCACTTACACAGCCTAAATATATACCACAGTTCCGTTACCCACATATACTCCACTACACAGCCTAAATATATACCACATCGTCCGTTACCCACATATACTCCACTACACAGCCTAAATATACTCCATACAGCCTCCCACAGTCCGTTACCCACATATACTCCACTACACAGCCTAAATATATATCACAGTCCGTTACCCACATATACTCCACTACACAGCCTAAATATATACCACAGTCCGTTACCCACATATACTCCACTACACAGCCTAAATATATACCACAGTCCGTTACCCACATATACTCCACTACACAGCCTAAATTATACTCCACTTCACAGCCTAAATATATACCACAGTCCGTTTACCCACATATACTCCACTACACAGCCTAAATATATAACTCCACTTCACAGCCTAAATATATACCACAGTCCGTTACCCACATATACTCCACTACACAGCCCAAATATATACCACAGTATACCCACTCCACTACACAGCCCCAATATATACCACAGTCCGTTACCCACATATACTCCACTACACAGCCTAAATATATACCTACAGTCCGTTACCCACATATACTCCACTACACAGCCCAAATATATACCACAGTCCGTTACCCACATATACTCCACTACACAGCCCTAAATATATACCACAGTCCGTTACCCCACATATACTCCACTACACAGCCTAAATATATACCACTGTCCGTTACCCACATATACTCCACTACACAGCCTAAATATATACCACAGTCCGTTTACCCACATATACTCCACTTCACAGCCTAAATATATACCACAGTCCGTTACCCACCATATACTCCACTAAACAGCCTAAATATACACAGTCCGTTACCCACATATACTCCACTACACAGCCTAAATATATACCACAGTCCGTTACCCACATATACTCCACTACACAGCCTAAATATATAACCCGTTACAGTATACCCGTTACCCCACATATACTCCACTACACAGCCTAAATATATACCACAGTCCGTTACCCACATATATCCACTACACAGCCTAAATATATACCACAGGTCCGTTACCCTACATACCCACTACAAAGCCTAACTATACTCCGACTTCACAGTAGAATTATATACCACAGTCCGTTACCCACATATACTCCACTACACAGCCTAATATATATACCACAGTCCGTTACCCACATATACTCCACTACACAGCCTAAATATACTCCACTTCACAGCCTAAATATATACCACAGTCCGTACCCCACATATACTCCGTTACTATACCTACACTACCACAAATATATACCACAGTCCGTTACCCACATATACTCCACATTACAAGCCTAAATATACTCCACCGCTCATATACAGCCCTAAATATATACCACAGTCCGTTACCCACATATACATCCACTACACAGCCCAAAATATATACCACCAGTCCCCGTTACCCACATATACTCCACTACACAGCCTAAATATACTCCACTTCACAGCCAAAATATATACCACAGTCCGTTACCCACATATACTCACTAATGTCACAGCCTAAATATATACCACAGTCCGTTACCCCACATATACTCCACTGCACAGCCTAAATATAATACACAGTCCGTTACCCACATATACTCCACTACCCAGCCTAAATACTATCACCACAGTCCGTTACCCACATATACTCCACTACCCAGCCTAAATATATACCACAGTCCCGTTACCCCACATATACTCCACTACACACAAGCCCAAAATATATACCACAGTCCGTTACACATATACTCCACTACACAGCCTAAATATACTCCACTTCACAGTCCATAAATATATACCACAGTCCGTTATCCCACATATAACCTCCACATCACAGCCTACTACCACTATACACCCACATATAACTGCACTACACCGCCTATATATACCACAAGTCCTGTTACCTCACACTATGACTCCACTACACAGCCTAAATATACCACAGTCCGTTACCCACATATACCACAGTCCAGTTACCCTACAATATACTCACACTACACAGCCTAAAACTATATACCACAGTCCGTTACCACACATATACCCACTACACAGCCTAAATATCCCAATACCACAGTCCGTTTACCCACACATATCGTTTTATCACTACAATCAGCCCCAAATACATACCCACATGTCATGGCATAGCATTATATTCCATAAATAAAAACTAATATCAGTGTGATAGAACCACAGGTCACTCCACACTACACAGCCCTAAATATATTATATACAGTTCGAGTGTACCCCACCACATATACTCCACTAAAACACCTAGTTCTCTAAATATGTACCACAGTTACGTTACCCAATATACTCCAAAAGGATAGCCTAAATAAGTGATGAAGCACTTTGATATGACTCGCCTTTTATAATATACTATAACTCTACAGCCTGTAATATATACCCACAGAAAAATTAGCAGAAAATACTCCACCGCTAACACAAGCTAAAATTATTTACACATATGTCCGTCGCCCACAAATGACATCCTACTTACACAGCCCAAAATAAACCACAGTCCGTTTAGATACTTTATACTCCACATCATTTCTTCGCCTCGACACAACAAGCGCTATAAGATCTCGTTACTCCAACCATATACTCCAGCACTACAACCCTTAACATTTTTAACCACAGTCCGATTTAACCAACATATAGCCACGACATGGCACAGATATTGAGAAAAGTTACAATATTGATAAATCTCAAAAGGTTATTTTTTTTTTTTTTTTATTTGCAAAAGGATTCAAAAGACCTCAGCAGGTGTACATATTTTCAGCATTTGATGAAACGTGTCCTCCTATTCGACGTAGTCCTACAGTTACTGCTCATAACTCTATTTCTTAAACAGTACACGCGAGATCTTCTATCTCTCTGAGGGATGATCAGAGACAGCTATGGGGGATCTAAATGTGTATGCGTAGTCCTATCCAGTCCTGGTAAAAGTACAACGAGATATCTCTATCTCTGAGGGACGGAAATCCAGAGAGACAGCTATGGCGGGATAAATTTTTGTGTATGGTACTGTCCTACACAGTCCTCCGTGGTAAATAAACAGTAGAACCGAGCAATCTCTAAATCTCCTGCAGGGCATCCAGGAGACAGCTATGGAGAGGGACTCATAAATATAAACTGTGTAATGGTAGTAGTCCTACAGTCCTGTAAAAGTACACCGACCGATCTCTATCTCTGCAGCGGATCCAGAGAGACAGCTATGGGGGATAAATGTGTATATCAAACATGTGTACAGTCCTTGAGTCCACATACAGTCCCTGTTCTCAAAAGTACACGACAGTGGAAGACTCTCTATACTCCTGGCGGAATCCATGTAGCACAGGCAGGGTATAATCTAGCGATAAATGTGGGTTGTTATCGTAGTCAATCAACGAGTCCAGTTTATAAAATTACACGAGATCCAGTCCCTGTAACAGTAGTCCTACAGTCCTGTAAAAAGTACACGAGATCTCTATCTCTGAGGGATCCAGAGACAGCTAATGGGGGATAAATGTGTCATTGTAGTCCTCCACATCCTGTCTCTATCTCTTGAGGGGACAGTCCTGTAAAAGTACACGAGATCTCTATCTCTGAGGGACCCAGAGACAGCTATGGGGGATAAATGTGTATGGTAGTCCTACAGTCCTGTAAAAGTACACGAGATCTCTATCTCTGAGGGACCCAGAGACAGCTATGGGGGATAAATGGGAAAATAGGATTAAGCTGACCAGGAAATGAGACGACATCCCGCGACAATTGGTTTAATGGAACACAACTCACACTGTCGCCACATAGTTGTTCTATTTTATCAATTAATCCCGAGATTTTTTCTGTGAAGGGAAGAATTTAGTTTTATTGTGGAATCAGACCCGCACACTGAAATATTGAGCTGTGTGTACTATTTGGATTGCTATACAAGGAACTATGGGCATCCACAATTGATTCTTAATGTGGCAATTTAGATGTGAGATAACACATGATATGTGGTTTATTTGATATTGAATGACAGAACGTCGCAATTTTCAGTATTATGCTGAACATGTATTGTTTAATTGTTAATTGAAAATCAACTTAGATGAACTGATCGAACTGTAAAAACATAGCCGATGAAACTGATTTTAAGTAACCTGATATCAACGTGCTAGTAAATGTTCCCGAAAACAGTACGCTGTCACTCTATAAATGGCTATTTTATCTGCTATCTACCTCGCAGCCTACTTTAATATATAGTTTAAACATCGCCTTACTATAGTACAAATACCAACTCAATTGGTCGACGCTTTATATAAAGTACGGTTAGGACCTTCTGTAACGACACAAACCCTTAGATACTTCAGAAAGTTTAAACAATTTTTATTCGAAGTAGTAACAGTTTCGTCTTCGGTGACCAGAGAGTTACTTACTGATATTTTAGGGTAATGTGTTCCCATTTATTAACCGGATATGGCTTTGGTAATCACGTGATCTACTTTGCTATTTCCGGTTCAGATGGTGAATACATTGCAAATGTACTTAACTGTCCTTATGACCTCATTTCGAACAGATAAACTAAGCCAGTAATAGCACGTTATATGTGAAGCAAGAGTAAAGGAGAAGTTATAACAACATATGGGTACATATAATTTTTGCTTTGTTTTTTTGTTTATTTGTTTGTTTCCTTTTGGTGACAAATTCTTGTTTCTGGGAAAACAAAGGGGGGGAAATAACGAGAAATATAGGACGGATATAGATATATAAAAATATGAAAACATAAATGTCAACGGAACTAATCAGAAGCACAATAACAAAAAAGTTGAGAGAAAGTAAATTACCACATGTACTATACGCCTTTAGCGGTGATGAGATGAGTAATGTACGCCCGATAACAAAGCATACGCTGGCGTTACAAGGCCACTTTATATGGGTTTCAAAGGTAGCATGGTTATATTTCTTAAGGTATAATACTGTTAAAAATTCTTCATCAGTGTGAGTGAATGATACGATCAGTTGGCACGTTAGCTAGATTTAATTGGAGTTTGCATCAGCCTGATTTATAGGATAGCCTGAGATATTGGAAGTGGAAGATAAGATATCGAGCTGTACAGATCGCTGTCACGACCGTACGCAGCAGTCATGAATTAAAAACAAACGTCAAAGTTAAATCTTGATATCTACGTTAAATGGTTACCAAACAAATGTGTTGCTCATCACGAACATTTATAAATTTCTCAGCATGACCATTGTGGCACCACTCAAGTTCATGTAAAATTAACAATGGATCAATGTCAAAGTGGCTCTGTGTTGTAAATATAATTCCCAATATGATTTCATTTTATTTGTTCTTAACTGTTTAATATTTAACACAAGACAAAAATGCAAAAAAAAAAAAAAAATGTATATATATATATATATAAAATTTACCTATCTCGGAATTTCGTAAATATGTACAGGTAATGTATATTATGAATGTCTGATGTTTGATGCCAATCATTTCACGTTACGCCTACGAAATGCTGCTTAAAATATAAAACACGTCTATAGACTTATGGTTGTTAACCAAAAAAGACGATGGGTCTCAGACGGTTTAGTTAAAGCCGATCATTTCCAAACAAAGTCATTTTCTATCACCGACTTCAATGACGGAATACGATAATAGGATAAATGAAAGGGTTTTTAGTACTTGAATAGTGAGAATGAATTTGCCGTGTTAATGTGTCTGCTACAAGTTAATACGTACATTGTTCACAGTTTTTGCCGAATATTGAAGAAGTCATGATGGCAAGCAAGAAAATATATCAAAGTACTCATACAAGACTTATAAAGAAACATAAAAATATAATAATTTCTTCACCAAGTTTGGACATTAATTGCCATTATTATTTTTACAAAATATTTGTCATAACGACATAATGTCACTTGATAGACTTTTCTCATGATCAAACTTAAAGTATTTCCATTACCGCGATACTTTACATGCTTCTGAACTTCTATACTGGCCATGTGTCACGTCTGGAGATCGGCCCTAACATCACTCGAAATCTATCAAACGGTATACAGTTAATTAATAGTACCACATGTTTTATCGTACCCTAATGAAATAGAGCCAAACGTCACGGCAAATATTTGTCATTGGCTTTAATTTAACGGTATCACCAAACTGTGATTAACGTCGTTTTATCAGAGGCCAAGCCAAGCAAAAGTTTACCAATCAGCACACGGCCACCTGTGTATCTTACCTTAAAGGAAACAAAATCTAGACTAAACTTTAACAGTTACGTTGTATACAGATGAAGATGAATTTTCCTTTCGGGAAAAATAATAACGAAAAAAAATAAATGGGTGCTATATATAAGGATTTATAGTATTGAATAGTTTTGGCTTCATGAAACCTATAAAACTCAAACCCATCAATGAGCTGTCATAAAGTGATACAAAATATGGACTCATCATTTTCAGGTTTGTTTTTTGTTTGTTTTTGTTTTTGTTGCCTTTTTTAAGAGAGATTGGGATGGCTTTTGTAGTATCACAATGACTCTGGTAGATGCATTTGTACATGGATATAAATAACATTTTTCAACCGTAACCGCTTCTACTTAGGTTTCTCCCTTTGCCTGATGGATATCAAAGATATTGCTGGCTTTTACAATGTGATCTTCATTAAAGTGGTCACAAACAATTTTGTGTTTGTGTAAAACTCAACCAATGCCCACTCTGATTACCGGGCCAGATTTATTTGGTTGGGCCTATAATTGACGTCTGTATGTTGCCCAGATACCCTATCAGCGGACCAATATTTGAACAACGATTCCGGGACTAATCAGGTCAGAATCGTTTGATACAATGATGACGGCAGTGTGTCCATTCACTGGCTCAAAACGTCAATATAGAGTGATACTTCAACGGAATGGGTTTCTTAATGTCCTTGAATAAGATGTGATGAACCTGCTGATGCTATGGTATAATATCAGGCCGACACTGAAGGAAGGAAAGAAAAACGATATGAAGCGACAGAGAAACAAATGAAGAGCAAGAGGAAAGAAAGAAATAAAGGAAAAATATATAATGAATAAAATGAAAGGTATTGAAGAATCAAATAAACACGCTTAGAAGGACAAAAGCAGCCAAGCAGATAAAGGAAAAAGTAAGCGAATAAAGGCGTAATTTGGAAACATATACATACATATGTAAGTATATTGAAGCTAGAGTCTCAATTTAAAAACAAAATCATACAAATAAACAAACAGTTTTTGTTTGTTTGTTTGTTTGTTTGATTAATTAACGTCCTATATACAGCTATGGTCATGTAAGGACGGCCTCCTATGTATGCTGTGTGTTGCGTGTATGTTGTGAGAGGTGTGGTTTGGGAGACTGCGGAATATTCATGTAGTGTCTTCTTGTATAGTGGAACTGTTGCCCTTTTTATAGTGCTATATCACTGAAGCATGCCGTCGAAGACATAAAGCAACACACCCCACCCAGTCACATGATACTAACAACGGGCGAACCAGTCGTCCCACTCCCTGTATGCTGAGCGCTAAGCAGGAGCAGAAACTACCACTTTTATAGACTGGTGAGTTTCGGCCAGGGGACAGAACCAAAAGCCTTCCTCACAGGGGCGAACGCTCAACTCAAGGCCAAAAGTGAGGCGGTGCCTAGGGAGGCATTAGGAAGGATAAAGTCAGTTTGGAAGAAGAGAAAAGATAAGATCCTAAATTAAGTCGCCTTTTACGATAATGCAATAGGGGCAGCAGGTACAATTCTAACGCCCTACCTGCAGGGCACACGCAATATAAGTATAACTACATACATTAATCTGAACTATACGTCTTTACCTGCTTACAGTTCAGGCACTGTTCAGCGTCCACGTTGTCAGAAATTGATTATTTTGCACATATCCCTTCAAGAGAATTGACCATGATAGATCTATTCCCGTCACTGAGTAATCATTCACAACCGTCAGTGTGTACTTTTGGAAGAAAATACATTTCGTAAAAGGGGGACATGCTGTCACTATTTGAGATTTGATTTTAGACAACGCTAATGTGTACTGGTATCAAACGCTTTGGGGATGCTGCATATGACTGGTGAAACATCAGTTTTTGTAAATTTCTTACATTAAGAGTATAAATCACATAGTGACTTGAGAAGAAAGTGTAAAAAATGTACTTTAAATACACAATGAGCTTTGTCTTATTCGATTTTATTGGAGTCGATAAAGATTATTTAAATATACTGGACTCAAACTTATATCGTGTTTGACTTCTAACTACTGCGGGGATTTAATCTACAATTTGGAACCATACTTTTTCTGTACTGATACCTAGCATTTTTTTTTAACGAGACTTAATCTCCGATTGAAACCCGCCAAATACAAAAGCTTTAATCGCATGCCGCAGTCGGTTTTTTTTAAACACTAGTTTAAATTATACTTCTTTGAGTTAGCATTATAAAAACGACAAGAGCATTCATTCTCAGAGGAGACACAACACCAATATACCACAGGCTCCCAAAATATAGACATCAGCAAACCGCAACACATTGCACACATGACAAGCCATCCTTAAATGACTCTATCCCCAATATGTAATATGAAGTTCATCTTTATCAACCAAACCCGGTTTGGATCAAAAATGGTTTAAAACACTAAAACTCTACAAGGTGAACTTTACTTTAACTGGCATGCAATAAGAATAGTGGTTCTTGATCACAGAGACATGTTCTTAATGTGATGGTCATTATAAACATGTTTTACGACGTCGCGGTAAGACTAAACCTTGTATGTGTATTCTATCTTTTATATCTCTGACGATATAGCAAAATTTGGACACTATTTATAGATAGCATTTAACATGGTTCGATTAGACGGTATACGGAATCAATTTACTTTAATGTGATCGACAGATACTCACTGATATATGCACGATTTCCGAAATAGATAATATAACAACGAAAAAAATAAAACTGTGATACCGATCTATATAATATTGGAGGTACCAAGCTCTCGCGTATGAGGGGAGACAACTCGTAAGATTATCAGTATCTGCATTGATCGAATTCATTGAGGGCAATATCATTTCATTGGAAACAAAGAGCACATTTAAAGGGACATTAACCTAAATAAACCATGTAAATTTGAGTAAAATACATATTTAAGACGTGTCAGATACCTTAATAAGTAATATATATCAGTTATTGTGCAAATGTGTCAAATAAAATAAATAGTGGAAATTCCATCTTTCTGTAAACCGTAAAACAAAATGGTGGGACTCAAAAACGTAACAAAATGGTGGGTCAAAAACGTGGGTGAAGCGAACACAAACGAGTTCTGATAGAAAACAGTGTACGTCAAGAGTCAGTAACGTGCGCGATTTGGAAAGTAGGTAAATATAAATGGATCGCTGAAATGCAAGAGACGGGAGCAACTCCCCACTTTATACTTGCGTGATGTACATATGTGCAATAAGTCAGGAACCTCACTTCGCGGTGCCCTGTCGAATGCAAAGTCTCGTTTGACTTTTGACGCTAAATATAAATTGTGTTATAACAAAAATGGCTTAAACTTTATTTGTCAACCATCGTAAATTAAAAAATAATCTTAAAACGTGGAAAACAAATATTCCTTGTCATGTCAGCTAGTTTGTTACTCATTATAACCTCGCTTTCGGCCAGCTTTCGATTTGTGTTCCAAAAATAGAATATGACGGTCTATTTTATCATTTTTGAGGTAGGTATTTCCCACGTTTTCTTGTCGTTTTAGATAACCAATCATTGTAATAAAATATTCAATAAACATCTGAAAACCATATCTAAGCATACAGAACAACTTATTTAAGGTTCATGTCCCTTTAACATGTTTTGCGTAAAAGAATATTGATTGGATATGTTCTGTTTAATCGCAAGTTTCAAATATAATTTTCACTGATATCAAAGTATTATTTGCAAGTAATATTCTTATCCCTTTTGCTATATATATATATATACCGGTTGGGTTTGACTTCATTACCATCATGCTTACATGTGTTTGTTCTTTTATTGTAAAAAAAAACACAAAAAACCCACAAACTGCTTATATTTTCTGTTGGGTTTAATATACTAAAAAAGACTATGATATCACATATAACTTAAAATGTAACTTCAGAATCCTTAATTATTGCTACATGTATCGGAGGAAATGCTTATATGTTTGTGTGTTGCCTCCCTTTCCCCACAGTTTTCATTTGATTTCTTACCGTGGAACCGCTAGTTATATTGATAAATGCGGACTCTAACACGGCACATTGATTAACGGGAATCAGCTGGACCAAACAATGAGAATATTCTATATTTATCTTTGCATTGAGACTCAGAATTGAAAATTAGTGGTCTGAACTCGCCATAAAACATACGACATAAATGGCGGCAGCAATGCAAATACGAGACAAAGGTCTTTAACATAGAACAATAGTGTGTTTCCCTATAAGGATTCTTTGTTCGCATTTGGAGAGAAATGGCCACTCATTGATTAACTCAGTCTAATTATACTACTAGATAGAAGATTCGCCTATAGACCATTATGTAAAGAATATTATACTATCATATGATACATGTTTTATTCAGTGCCTATTATTATTTCCCCCCTCCCAATTTTTGTATCATTTTTTCTCCTAAAATTATGTACCAGATATTTAAGCTTCGTATTTGTATGTATGTGAATGCATATGCATGTGTTAAATATATGAGTGTATGTTTTTTAAGTATGTGTGCATGTGTTTGAGAGTCTATTGAGTGTATTTGTATATTGTACTGCATGATAATTAAGAATAAAAAAGATGATTGAAAAAATATGAAACACGTATGTTAGAAATTGCACCCAATGTCTGTCACTAAAATTTACGTACTAATTAAACTAAAAACATCATTTGTTATTCATTTCAACTTTCAAGCAATATGCTCTCAAATGGGATACTTTGGTACTGGAATGATGACAGGAGTTAATTAAGTCAGCGCATACAAATCACGTATAATTCGATCATTTGTCATAGAAATGTGCGAAAACTAAAACTAAATTTCAGCACTTTCCATACATAATCAGTATTACCTTGTACTAATTGCATTGTCTCATCTATGTCGAAATCTCGCGAGACATGTTTCAATTATAGTCGCACGGTTATTACAGGCTCGTAATAGAATAAACTAAATAGACGAGCGACCCCTAGGGACCTGTTCGTCAGTGTGATTCTCCGTAGAGAAATTCACAACTCCACGACTGAAGTAAGGTTAAGCACATTTGACACTTTCAATAGCGTATATATGTATTCGGATTGAATACAAAGGAGAAGAGAGCGAAAAAGCCGCGATAATTTGGTTCATGTAAGCGGATAATTGAGAAGCCGATATGCAAATACCCGTATCTGTTGAAATACCATACACCTGCACCTTTGTTAAGGATGCATTCATTGAAACAAGGAATAAAGTTATGTTCGATATTTACTACGCTTGAAAGGGTTTTCAGATACTTTCATGCTAAAGACCAAAGACCACATTACTAAAATTCTGTACAATTCTGGAAATAAGCAAGTACATTACATGCATGTGTGTACACGGGTTCCACTATAAATGTATATACTGAAAAATGACACTATCAACTGTGATTAGATACTGTAGTCACGAACTTTAGTCTAATGGGGAAAATAAACATACATGTGTGCACATGGGTTCCCCTATAAATATATATACTGAAAAATGGCATTATCAACTGTGATTAGATACTGTAGTCACGAACTTTAGTCTAATGGGGAAAATAAACATACATGTGTGTACATGGGTTCCCCTATAAATATATATACTGAAAAATGACACTATCAACTGTGATTAGATACTGTAGTTACGAACTTTAGTCTAATGGGGAGAATAAACATACATGTGTGTACATGGGTTCCCCTATAAATATATATACTGAAAAATGGCATTATCAACTGTGATTAGATACTGTAGTCACGAACTTTAGTCTAATGGGGAAAATAAACATACATGTGTGTACATGGGTTCCACTATAAATATATATACTGAAAAATGACACTATCAACTGCGATTACATATTGTAGTCACGAACTTTAGTCTAATGGGGAAAATAAACATACTTCCCTTATTGGATATACATAGAGATTGAACAGTGTTTTGATTGCGTTAAAGGTGGTATGAACGCAATGGGATACAGACATATTCAATGTAGCGCGTTATAATTAGCGCTACATGTATAATATGTCTGTATCCCATTGCGTTCATACCACCTTTAACGCAATCAAAACAGTGTTCAATCTATATATTTACATAAATAAGTCTACTTTTACGTCAAATTTAAAACGGTGATGGTTGCTAAGTTGGGTAACTACGGTAGTCAGGATGACCGAAGATATAGTTCCGATTGTTGAATGTTATAGCTGCAGTTTGATTTAAAATATAACAATGACACCTTTAATTATTTTTAAATTATATTTTTTTTTCCAATTTGATAATGTATCAATAATGTCCATTTCGAATAAAAATTGAGATAACCGAGGCGGATCGACTACCGGTATCGTTGCCAGGGTAGTGATGCGGTCCGAAGTGGAGCGAGCCGCCATATTTGATTTTCAACCGAGGAAAGTAACTGTGAAATAGTCTGTTGATCAAATGGTATGACTGTTGAGCTGCTGAATGTTTCTAATGTATGTATCGGTCTACGTACGCGATATAGACTAAATTCTTCATAGTCACGACTTTTATTTTATTGTACGGATGATAGACAAGTGTTTGCATGGTGTGTGACTGACTTAACTATGGAATTCCTTGAACATTCCTGAGGAAAGCCCCCGGTTGTAGACCCGACCAGCGATTCTTTTTGTTGTTTATTACCGTTACAATGCTTGAACACATATTCTGTTTTGATGTCAAATACATTTTAATTGGATCTAATAACAACTCTTTATTATTATTTTGAATCCGATAACGATGAAACTTTGTTTACATTTCATACAGTAGGCCAACCGAGTAGGCTAATGACGAGCATGATATTGTCTGTGCCGCCTAAGGATCAGTCTTGAGACAAATAGAAGACCGAAATCGTTTTTTAGTTTATTATTAATTCAAAGCAAATCTGTCATCTGTGAAAAGGTAAAATGTAAATTAAGTAATTATAGTTTATTTAGATTATCATATGACACAAAATCTTACCGAAGCGTGAACTAGAAATAGTCCGATTCTACTTTGGGTTTGTATTCATACGTCGTTGCGTTTACGCAACTCCCCTCCCGTTGACTATATAGAGGCATATGTAAATATATTTCAATATCCCGATTTCCGAAAATAAAAGAGATTAACTTACCATCTCTATAAATTGCTATATTGTCAGTATATATAAATATATATAAAGAAAATTCTTGCTTGAGCCGTTATTGATATGCAATAAAAAAAAAATCGATATGACCAAAATTCCAAAAGTATGTAAGCCATCATTTAAAGCCAAACGGCCGTGATCACACCATATCATACTAAATCGAATCATAAAAAATCCGGGTAAAAATCCGATTCGCAGTGTTAGTTGACAAATGCTGTATCCGAGACGTAATACATCAATCGCTTTTACCTTGAAATGTCTCAGGCCAATTCCATGTGTCAGATCAATTTAGTTTTTATTTGTTAGCTTTGGGATGTAATTCGGCTCTCCCAATACGATTACAGGTTTATGCCTTCTACATTTGATTTGGATGTTACACAATGCGTTTTCCCGCAATTCCGGCAGCGAATTTTGTTTATGAAGTTCTGTGCCGGATAACGAGACGCCTGATTGTGACTTTATCGTACATTTTATAATGTGACTAATACAGAAATATCAAATTACATGATACCATATATAATATTCCCTATCTGAAAAGAATATAATTAGATATAGGTTTTTAGTGGAAGCTGCCTTATATACTAGCTGTAACATTAATCATTTTCTTATGCAAAACACAGATTTTACCAGAACGAACTTTTGATGTGGCAATCACCGAATTTGCATGATTGTAGGAAAATAAACCCTAACTCGAAAAGTGACATGTTTATGATTTGTTCGCAATTCTAAACATCTCCTAAATGACCGTAGATCTAATATAGATACCGTGTTTTAAACCGTTATATAGTAGTCACATGACCAAGCCTAACATGATTGATACGTCATACACATAATTTGATGACGTACCGATATGTGCGTTCTTTACTTGTACAAGTTTGAGATAGATAAGTGTGTATTGGAGTATAATTGGAGTGTATGGGCGTATATGAGAATATGGCAATATGTTTCTGATAGTATTTTTTATGAAATAAACACTTAAAGTATTTGAGCTGGTCATAGTGACGTATATTTAGTAGAAATATATAATCACACAATTTCATTTAATTTCATGAATTAGATTGTAAACAGTAATCTGAAAAGTGTCCCGTCTTGGTATATTAAAAAGATATCTGCCTTTGCAAGTGTCATTGATTGTGACGTAATGTGTTTGCGGGCATAACGTCACATATTTAAGAGAGATGTTTATGAAGTATGCTAACACGGAACAGAGCTAGCATGCATCAAGGAAAAGATTGATAAGTAAACTCACTTACCTGATTGTTCCAACGAGCAGTACATGGAAAAGATAAAAAGAAAGATATGTTAAAATACAAGCAAACTATATCATAAATATGTCTTCTAATGACATTGTTTTTAACATTGTTCTTAAATGACATCTCAACTCATATATATTGAATTTAAAAGGCGTTAAATGACTAAATGATGGATTGGGAATATTTCATTACGGTTAAAACTGTAAAGTGTTGAAAGATCAAATAGACTACATGGTGAATTATGAAAAAATATAAATAATTTGGTAGCGATACAATTATAAATTGAATTGTAATAATTATTTTTGATTATTTCTTATGTACTGAAATGTGTGTACATGTAGATATTTTGTAAGTCTTTTCCTTCTGACTGTATCAGCGACTCGTTAAAAATAATTTAATTTCATGGTTATTTGTTATTTGTGGATTTGTTTGTTTCAGTTTTACGTTCAATTAACAGCCATGGACATGTAAGAACGTGTCAGGCGTGGAGGAAATTGGAGTACCCGGAGGAAAAACCACCGGCTATGTTTATTATTTGGCAACTGTTCCACAATGGATTCGACTTCGCGACCCCAAGGTGAAGGGCTTGTGGTAATTAATCTGTCGGGACATATATCAACCACTCGGCAGGGCGACTCCATATGAATGGAAGTATTGCATTAAAATTCATACCGAATAGTGCAACTGAAGGGGGTCAGAACCTTGGCTATAAGAGAAGGCATGACTCATATTGGACGCTGTCTTCTTTTAAGAAAAAATAAAATACTTTATATTGAAAATCAGTAAAACTAACAATGAACACATTAATCTATGAAAATGTTAAAATTATTTTAAATGTGATTCATCTGACGTCGTTGTTACGCAATTATCCACTACATGTGAGTAGAACACTTGATGTCCTATTTCTTATCCATTAATGATTGTATGGTATGATTCAATAACATTAGAGTCAACTAAAGTAATATGTGATGTTTGTGTAGCTCTTCGCTTAATCCAGTAGATGTTTATTTGTATCCATCAGATTACCTTTATATGGATCTGAGGTAAGATAAAAGTGCCGTAATGTCGAGGACGCCTGGACATTTTACCGAGATAAATAGACATTCCAAGATCCGTAATCACGAGCTTTAATCCACACTGATGTTAGCCTCAGCCATCAAATGCCTATATTTGTTAATCTACAGCACAATCTATGGATGTCTAAACCCATTTGTATCAAGCATCAATGTGGCAGCCTTGTTTAGGCGTCCATCAATCTTAGATACTTATCTATGTATAGTCTTGGAAATTCCACTGCTCCATTGATCTTTGTTTGATCTTAAAATGTATTTAATAAAAATACTTCTAGTTTGTTAGATTTTCGCATTCACCAAGAAAACCTAAGGACATAAGATAAAACCTAATTTTGATACCTTATAGCAAAATTATTACATAACTATAAAATAATATTATGTTTATTTTTCTTCCACCAACAAAGCCTTCGACGAGTTGCACAATGTTAAATCTGATTTAGTACCATATTCCCACGTTATTGCGGAGCTGTAATACTTCTGTTTCGATAGGTTTTATCTCAAATGATTTTTTTTTACATATATTTGTAGTTCAATGTACATGTAGAAACAATACGGAGAAGATATAACAAAATCACGACAACAAATCTAATGGTATAAGGTATGTGGTGGTGTATGTGTATGGCTAAGCTAATATTATATTATATAATATGTTGGTCAATCATTTCAGAAACTGATAAATATTGTATTTATGTCGCTACAAAACAATATCAATCGCCTCCAATACCAAAACATTTCAACACTATTGTTGTATTGCTACACTGCCAATGTCTGTGTCGGCGATGATATATTAATTTTAACCCCTGTTTACGGACCCCTAAATAACTCCTTCTTCAGTTGATATAACAAAGATATCGTACCCACACAGTTACTTTGTTTCAATTTTCCAAGCCATGCCTTCCTTCAAACGGTAGAACCAATTCCTGATTATTTATGTTGTGAAGGCCATGCTGATTGGAAACATTCTAATTTCATATACTGGTCCCAGAGGAGAAAACTAGAACAGCTCAGTATTCTGGACAAACCAATAATGAAATTATTTTCAATAAGATTCTCTTTAGTATGGACAGCAATGCTTTGCATGAGCTTGAGTAAAACTGACCACCGCGTTTGAGTACATGGATACAATAAACCATTGCCAGTGTCATTTGTGTCACTCATATATTGACAATATACTCCGGTATTATTGTTCACATTTGGAACTAATTTGTAAAACACAAAAAGTTTGAGAGATATGTAAAATGACAATTGTCTTGAATAAAGGTATCACCCCTCGGTAGGGCGTTTCTTGTTACTTCAATTAGTAAAGAAACACTATTTCGTATCGTAGATTATCCAATGAAACACCAGTGGTGGTGATATTATCGATGTATTATTCATCGTGTTCTTTTCTGTGGGCCTAATATGATGACTAAATAGTAATATTGCTTTGTTGTTCAATCACCCAAAGGATATTCTTATCAGCGGACGTACACCCCCGGGGACCTGTCTGACATTCAATCGGAAGTTTTCTATGTTTGTCATTCTGATACGTTTGTCCTCTGAGTGCAAGCAATAAAGATGTGCTAAGATTCCCGAGAGAAAACGAACAGTAATGACCTTCAGATTGTAGGCCAGAACTAGAGTGCACGACCATTTGTCGATGTTGGCCGATAGAATAGCCATCAAGCAAATCAGCAACATTTTGTCCTTGGGCTGTCAATAGCACAAAAGGCACACAGACGGTGGAAGCAGGACAAGCTAATCTACTTTCGTTTTAGCAATATATTGTATTCGGTAGCATGATTGGATTAGCATACATTTACATGATGAGAGGGCAGTCAAGTCTATTTCCGATTTAACAATATTTAACATAAGGAAACAGCAGTATTAGTTTATATTTGTAAAGCTGAAATTGTCTATAGAAAAGCGGTTTTGGACATAGTTATATTACAACACCGGAATGGTATGCTGAATATTACAACTGTTTGTTGAATTATCAAAGGTTAACACATGACAAGTTTTTAGTGTAGATTCTAACTGTCATTTATATTTATTTAATATCTGACCTTTCACAATCTACGCGGTAAAGATCCATACCTTCTTATTAACTACATTGAACATGAACATGAAATCCATAAATTACCTTTGCAAGTATATTACCATATTTCATACACGTAAATCCTCGTTGTCGAATTATCTTTCTGGTTATATAATATAGTTTTTGCCATTAACTTATGCCCATTCAGCATTAATCCCTCTGGACTAAAACCATTACACTGATGGAACATAAAGTGTGACAAACTCAAACCCCTGGTAAAATAAGATTCTAATCTTCATACTTCATCTATACACGTACATGTATATCCGATCAAATTAAATCACTTCATTTTTTATCTCTAACATGCAGTTAATCTTACATAAGACGTTTTCATTTTCCCCATATGTGAAATAGAAATAAGAATAGAGTAAATTCTTATTTTATTAAAGAATTTTCATAATGATAATTTCTTCATTCATGGTTTCACACCCAAAATATAACATCATAGACACAATCCATATAACTCTTTCATTACTAAATTAAAGGATGATCTATGCACAGATGAAATGGTCGATCAAAATCACGTCCAACGAAACGTGATTGACCGCGTCGACCGAAAAGTGTTTTATATCTTGGGTGTGATTAACATCACCTAGGGAGTAGCTATCATAATATCATCGACTTATCATAGCTATGGTAGTTTCGCTTAATCTAGTTTCGATTTGGCAATATTTAATATAATAAATATAATTGTGTTATACCAAATCAAAGCTGATTGACTGGTATTCCAATCTACTCTCACTTTAAGTTATTTTATAGGCAGCACCCATTGGATTTACATAAATCAATCTAGCTATCTTCGGCAACCTTTCCATCCAGTTATCGGTAAACAGTATGTAACCTTTAGAAAGTTCGTCTTGTAGATAAACAAAGTGAATAGTTCCGTTTTCGGACAGCCGATTGTTGTTCGAGATTAATTCTTCTTCGCCTACACGACTGGAATTCTGATAATCAGTCTTGCCCCCCGCGCTTCATCAACTCAGTGTTAATATCTGTATACAGTGGAATGTCAGTAAATGGTTGAGAAAGGCCGTTTGATGTTTAGTCAAGTCTGGCGTCGAGAGTAATATTCCGAACACCCATACAGGTGCAGAAAATTCAAAGGTCTCCAACCACCTTAATGGGAAATAACACGATTATGATATTATAAGCAGACGGCGATTACAAAAGACGCGGGTAATATTCATGATAACAATGACGTCACTGTTTCCCTGTCTAGGTTTCAATACGAAGTTCGCATTATACGTATAATAACTATAATTAAACGGACGTAATTTCGACGGCCTCAGAGATTCATTATAACCATGGTTACACTTTATCAAACAATCAAACAGATATGCAAATTCAGAAGGTTGCTTATCATTTATGGAAAAAGAGCGTTGCTTCTCCACTGATTTTTCGATTGACCAACTGCCCGCCACAACTGAATCAACATAAGCAATGAAATGAACTATCCAGACCCCCATTCATGTTCACTCACTTAAATAGTTAGTTTGTCTATTCAATGAAATCATATTTAAAAACAGACAAGCCCTTAAAAGTGGTGTAAAAATAATGGGAAATGTCTGCAACTTTGAGGCCTATAAAATATTTGTCTTAATTCGATCATTGATCAATGCCATAAGCGTGAACATGTAAAAGTACACTTTAAATATGGAGTATCATGCATGGCCGATAAATGATTTCGGTCGAATGTCTTTGCTGTATGTGAACTGGTCTCGAGGCAGCGACTGAGGTACACTGGGTAACAGATTAACACAGAACACTATGTAGTCTGAAAGCTTTTACGTGTTTGGATTCTACTCCTGTAAAGTCCAGGTATTCTGACGACTCACAACATACATTTGTGTTATTAAACTATTTCAGGGCGGAAACCAGCAACATGCTTCGTGGATTAAAGTTAATCAGCATAAATAGCTTCCGACATTGATATACAATAAAGTAATGTTAAAAGTGTAGTAGTATTCATATGTTGAGAGCTTCACTAAGTAAACACAAAATTAATAATTCGAAATTGTTGCCAAAGTTATATTAAGTATATACATCACTTTCAAAATGACCAATAAATTGATTAATCAATTTGATGCTTTATAATAGAATGATTATCCAGTATATTTTGTATATAGCCATTATTAAATAATTGATTTTTATTTGTTTTCATACTAAATCCGACTTTCTGATTGGCAGATTCTTTTATTTCATATACTACGAAGAAAGGCCCGAGAATGGCGCGAAGACCCGACGTTATCATGTTGACCTTGCGTATTGATTAAGAAAAAAATCATTTGGAAAATGAATGGTATCGTACGTTTAAACGTATTTTTTGTTATCAAGTAGTCTGAAAATTAATTATAAGCATTGATGTAACTATTTTTTAACTTCATCGGGTGATGAAATAAATTTGTTTGCAAACTAGACGGATTCACACTGTTTGCAAACAAAATTTCTTTCATAAAAATAGTGACATCAGTGATTAAATAATCTGGGCCCAAGTTGTTTGCTGATGCATTGTAAAATGCACCTAAGCCAACAACAACTTTTTTCTTGCAAAGATAATTCAGAAATCCTACCATTTTTACAGTTTTTTTTCAATTTTCAGTTTTACAATTAAAAACAATCATAACTTTCAAAATTGCATGGTGTGCCCAAGATATACGGTAATAGCGCGAGCTAGCTTGCATGTGGATGTGGTGATTATGTCAGCTTCTTATAAACAAATAAAACAGAAAAAAATAAATTTACCAAAGTTATGCTCAGTCGCCGAAATCATTGGAATGAAGAACTAGCATATACTGTACACGGTCCTGATACGGAAACTCTAAACAAGCATTATATTGGTTATCGTTTTATCTTTTGTACCAAAGGCTCAACTATAGGTTGAATACACATGCGCAATGTACTTTTTTACGCCGTGGCAATAAAATATATTTGCAATACAAGTGAGATGGAGTCTTTAGAGAAGAAAGGTACAATGTATGAACTATTTCTATTTATCACTATTATACATATCTGCTTTCTTTTAAAAGAAAAATATTGATAACGTGTGTTACCTGACATTTGTATCATAGTGCTAACGGAGTATCTCACATATTTCGGGGTGAACCTCAGATGTTAATGGTACAGTTCCTTTCACAAAAAATCGAAAGGATGACTTTCACGCGATAGAATCGGAAAGGTCGATTTGCACTAGAACAACGCCGTAATGGTGACATATCGGCTCTATTTTTGTACTTCAGGAGCTATCAATATTAGGAATCTTCTGCAAATGCCATCAAGTTGTAGAATGTAACGAATATCTGAACTCAAAGCAGATGTATAGCTAAACGTAGGGGTGTTATTTATCGTAGTACGAACCTAATACTGATAGTAAATATCACGACATTTGACACTTAAAATGTAATTACGTAAATTGATGATACTGCGAGTGGGTTGAATGCAATATATATTGATGAGGTTGACATTTTGATGTATTTCAGAAACTCGGAATTTATATGTAGGTTACGGATAGTGCGGTGTAAACAGATCGCATTCTGTGTTTTTTTTTCCATATAACTAATGTGCTAATGTGTGGGGCGTCAAAGACGTGGTCTATCAGTGTGAACACGTTGCACAAACATTGCGGATATGTAGCACCAACAGTGTCCACATATGGCACCAACAGTGTCGACATGAGGCAACAAATATCATAATACAAACACGGTAACGCGTTACTTTGGAGGATGTCCTTATGATAATAGTAATTATGACCAATCGTATTATTCTTCGTTGGTATGTTTCGATTGTGACATCATTACTTTGTGGGAATCGTGCTTTCGTTCAATGACAAACTGATGACGTTATACTCATAGAACTATGATCTAGCGATCTTGACCTTTACGCAAGGCTACAAAATCTTTAATGTATAACTACAAAATGACAGGTCTTGAAATATATTTAAACTATTTAAGGTGATAAAAAGTGTCAATGGATCGGGCTTAACTTTGAGTTAAACAGTTCACTCGTAGAATGTTGTTTGTAACGTGTGGCAAAATATACAAAACAATTCTACATTTCCATTTCACATGATTCGGTACATATTTCTGTCACCAAATATCTATGCCACTGTATTTGCTATCGTGTATAGTGTGTACAAGTAGCGATTGGTTGACGTAAGTCGTCTTAAGAAAAGCATACACATCGAGTCCTTTTTATATTGCCATGTGAATGGTGGTTGTAGATTATATCGAGTAAAATATTTAATGATGAAATTATTATTTTAGTTTCCATTTGATTTTATTTTCTGTGAATAATGTCCTATAACAACTGAATCATTTATGTATTTTTTACATTTATTGTATATGATGATTATCTTCTAAATTTTAATGAAGATGATAGGTTTCTGAGTGCAGTTCAAAATACTTAACTCTTTTTTTCATTTTATGCAACTGCCTTATCCATGTACCAAAAGTATACCCAAACATTTCTCATTCTCCATATCATCAGCGAATTGCGCGAATTGTTAATGAAAACAGCAAACAAACATTGATGATAACTTGTACTATAGCGGTATTTCAAACATATAATTGCCATAGAATAAGGGTTAAATGTATTAGTACAAAAAATGTTACATTAGCAAACATTTTCATTACCAATGCCATAATCAGATTCCAAGACTTAATGTTCGTATTTCTGTCATCAGTTAGACCTCGACACGGATGATTGATTTAACTTTCAATCGTCAAAACATTTTAACACGATACCTTACTGTATCATCAATAACAGCTTGTTGGTATCGATTATACGTGGAAACCTATCTAGATTATATGGCTTCCGCTGTGAGTTTTGCTAAGTTCCACGCGTTAGAAGTACTGTTAATATCAAATTTACGACATGTAAAACAGATACTTCAACAACATTGAAGACTTAACGTTATTACATAGACGATTTATATTTGTTAAAGTTAATTACTTGAGCTAGATTTATCACGTGTGAATCCTGGCACATGTTGGAATTACCATACGGTGTAGAGCGTACTAATGATAATTGTTTAAGATGGTGCGTTACACCAAAGATTGATACTTTGATGATTTTATCCATAGACTTTTCCCACTCTTTTAGTTTTAAATGTTGTTATTTTTTATTCGACCTCTTGCTAAAAATTACAGCATCCGGCATGAAATCAATATATTTTATTTTGTTCCTCATATATGTACCTTATAGAAGTTATAAAACTGCATAATGATTCTCTCATCCTTGGAGTTTCTTGAGAACATTTTACTCCGTTGGATTTTCGCAATACATTTTGACGTGAGAAAATTTAAAAGTAGGTTTTTGTATTCATTCATTCTTAAATTTGTGTCCATTCCGTACGAGATTTTATGAATTTTTCTAAGACTCGTTTTATGACATCTCATATGAATAAACCCTTATTTAAGATCCCATATATACAACACAAATGTATTATTTGCTACTCTTTTGTGAATTAACAAAAATCAATCTTACATATACATTTTCCCCAATCAAAAATAGTTATCTATGCGTTTATTCATACCGAAAAGTATTCCATTCACTAAGACTTGAAATATTTTCTAAATATTTTCAAATTTTTTATCAGGTTGCTGAAGCATCAAATGTTTGTAAAGACAAATGAAAGGCCTTCCAAAACTTATATTTTTGGATATTTTCTGGGTTATAATTTAACCAAAATCTAGTTCTATGCTGCTCAGATACTAAATCAAAATTTACATATTTACCACGCTTCGCCTATTTTCTTGCAATGCCGAGAATGCAATGCCAAGCTGAACTAAGCTTTAACCAATCAAATTACCCCATGCTATTCATTGCATGATGCCTTTAAGTGCGGACCTGCTCTTTCTGACTGCGGAGCTATCACATTTACTTCCGGTAGCTAATGTCAGCCATGTTAGGACAAGTAACTACCTAATAAGACAACTTTAACTGTACCGCGGATGGTAATAGAAAATCAATAGCTATATCTACGCTGTCGACTGAAATTCTGCTCTCTATCTATCCAATACTAGCCCTTTAATACAAAATGACGCAACGTCCGGATTTGATCAACGTACGCGAGCTGACTACCCATGCTTGATATAAATATTAAACCGACTCTAAGTAATCGAACCCATGGCGTTGTGATGGATAGCTGATGTCGAAGGTTCAGTGGATGTACGTAGCGGATATCATTGTTTGTGCGTGAACATATATATCATATAACAAAGTTTAACAGGTGAATTGATGAGTCTGGCCGGAAGTATCGTCTGCATCGAGTCTCTGTACGCATGCTCACTGTGACCTGTAGATCATGTAATGAGTTGATGAGTAATGATCATGTCATGTCCTAACATAATCTCAGGATGCAGAACATATCACACGTGCCAGAATAAAAGGAATAATATGAGTGAATGCAATGCTTCATAGTCCGCAGCCAGGCCCCGATATCTCGAAACAAACTTAGTCAAAAACAGACTTAAAGCTGACAATGCAAGTTAAAAACATGCATTTGAAATTAAAAAAAAAATTAACGAAATATTTTTTTTCAAAAATTGTTTCTGAGACATCCCCTAGTTATGACAGTGTGGTATCTAAGGAAGTGACAGCCATTTTTCTTTTGCTCTGCTTAGTAACCTTCACTGGCCAACCCCCTATATAAAGCACGGGACACTTGACACACGTGTGTCATTCTAAATATGTATTGTCTCAGATACACATGCCCCGATATTGGAAATAACAATGTCAAATTGAAAATAAATATTGCACTAACCTGCCAATATTTCATTGAAGTAATAGATGAATGTGTTGTCAGCTATATCCCAACATATGTCCAATACGAACTAATAAAACACTTCAATATACACGAAGTTTTACACGTACATGTACATCGACACGTGTGTGTCCTTGATAGTTGTCGCTCGTTCGGGTCAGGTACGTAGTCACGTGTATACGGTCAGTTGAGTGCATCGGGTACGATGACATACGTGGGGATATGTGGACGGATTATTGTTTGGATTTCTATTCACTTGCGTTGAAATTTTATTTTGAGAAACATCTAAATGACAACTTAGAGGAGTTGACATGTTAATTGCTAAAAAAAGTCCCATATAGTTTTACAGGTGAGGGTTTTGTTAACCTATTTGTAGGTGATATATACTGTGGAATGCTAGGTGTATAGGTACATGAATGAGCGCACGTGTGTCGATTCACGCGCTTTATATAGGGGTCGGCGAGTCGTCGGAATGTAAAACAAAAATGGCTTTCCTCAACCGGGGAATGTCTCATAAACGATTCTTGAACAACGAGTATACTTATTTAAAAAAAAATCATTTTAATAATTTTAACTTGCATTGTCAGCTTTAAGTAAAAAAAAAATGTTCATATAAGTTCCATAAGGTAAAAACACGTAAGATTTGACTTAAGTCTGTACTTTTGTTTCGAGAAATCGGGGCCAGATGTCTTAGTAACTAAACACCAATTGACAGAACTCTTGATTTGTGGAAAGGTGTTTTAGGAAATAAGCAATCCTCCGTCTCTCACTCCCAATTCACAAGAAAAAGATATTTCCTTAACAGATATCTCCATTTTAGCCAGCCTCGGATATGCTAGAAGACCAAACGGAACTCATCGACTGTACAACACGTACTATGTGTTGAAAAGTTGAACTAATAATAGCCTTATTTACAAAAACAAATATTTTCTTTGATATGACACTGCACTGACGCCGTTCCAGTGGCAATGCTATCGATGGCATTCGATAAAAAATATTTAGTTTTAAAATGGATGTTCTTGTGTTACAAGTCAATGTACGACAGGTTGTTTTAAATTCAGCAGGACGTCGACGATAGTTAACAAACAATCTAATAAGACGAGAAACAAAATAGGATCACCATGCATACCTCACTCATCCTCCTTTCTTTCCCTAGAAATCAACAGAATTAAACGATGTGAAGATGAGCATTGATTTGGTTTAACGCCCTATGAACATGCTGGTATCCTATAAGTATTACGGTATGCTGATGTTTTGGGAGGCTGTGGTATAGTCGTGTGTATTAGTGCTATATCACTTAAGTATGCCGCTGAAGACACCAAACAAACACATCATACCCGGTCACATTATACAGACTACGCATAGATCAGTCCTCCTTTATGTTGAACGTTTTGATAGACTATGGTGTGCCTTGGACAGGGGAATGAAGGCAAGCCTTTGTGACATTTGGGAACTTTTAACTGGAGGATAAAAGACGGAGCTAAGGGAAACTTTATCAAAAATGTAAAATTGTCAAGGAAGAAGGGGAAAAATAATATCATCAATTTAGTCACTTTTTGTGATCATGCAAAAGGCACAACAGGTACAATTATAAATACCCTACCTGTATGATCACAAGGTAAATGAGTAAACTTCAGGATACGAACATTTGGTCAATAACATTAACTAGTTCGAAATAAGAAGAAATACATTCTGTTGTATCATTGAATAAACCGTTGGAGGCTACGGCTATTAATCATCTCTCTTAACACGCATGTAAGAAACCATTCAATACTGGCAGTTTCTTAAATCTCGGATTTGATTTCATTAGAGAATGGCGATTGCATGACGGTCTGTATTAGTTGTGTTGGTATAACAGATCGTTATGCAGTAACTTTATACAGATACGTGCCCTTTTCATGTTTACGTCATCAAGCCTCGTGAAGACCCTGTCATGCAGCCAACATGCAAGGATTCCTGTGTCAACATAATTTCCTCCATGAGTCGCGGTTAAGATAAATCCGTCAGAGAAAATGCCAGTCTAGTTGGTAACCCGCTGGAGTTGGCGCGTGCTGAACTTTGACCTAATGATCATCGCCATCGGAATTCCACCTGCCTTCAAAGAACTCGTTGATGTTTACCCGGTGAAAGACTTTTTTTACATGTTTTCCATACAATATAAGTTAGTATTTATATGACTGTAATTATTTAAAAATGATTAAGATTCTTGTTTGCCACCGTGCATTAAGTTTTACAAACTTTTTGACAAGGAAAAGTAGAAATCTTCAATTTGATTTTTTCATTGTTAGGCTTTTTGATCGCGTATTCGTATTTTTTTTAACTATTTTTGGGTAATTTGCACGGACATAGAAAGGATCATTCCCTATAGTAGGACAGGGAAATCTCTACCCTCAGAGGAGATTCACGACAGTCTAATCCTCGGCAATCCTCTGGTTAAACATTCTTAAATCCCCTCCTCGGGTAAAGATTAATTTGTCCTACTTTCAAGGTAGGGAGACATCATTTCATTTTCATCTATGAGTTTTATGACAAAACACAGTTATCTGCTTTCTATAACAATATAAAGCTGAAAATCAAACTGATACACTTTGTGTCGAACGTATTTTAGTAAAAACCCAAAGTTACGCATAAAGACTCAGTAAGGAATAACTTGTTTTGGTGTTTAATGATGTTTGACATTTGATGAAAGCGAGAATTTCCCCACACCACGACAATAAGTTGTACAGTAATAAGATATATTAGCAATTAAGGATTTCCCTCCATTTGCTGCGAATAGGATAATATCAACGCATTTGGCAACTAACATATTCAATCGAGAGCGCACGCGCATTCGCTCCCAAATAAAGTTCAACCTTATATTTACAGCCGTACATCTAAAGCAGTCATGTTTCTTAGAATAACTAAACAGTGTTCATGCTATTTTACATGCATTAGGTATATCCAAAGATAGTCTAGATCACTACGTTTGGGTGGTTGACGTTAAAGGTTCAAGAAGTTATTGAGATATTAGCTAGAACACAAACGAATACCATATATCGTGATAACTCTATAGCTATTGATACTAACATGAGTTCGATAGTTAAGTGGTTCAGGTCTTTTATAAAATAAAACCTCTACCTATAATGGGAATAACTTTCTAAGTAACCTGATGTCCTTTTGGATTACGGAAAAGACATTTTGGCTTATTCAATAGATAATAATGCTATATAGCTATTGGTACTATCATTGGCTCGATAGCCTAGTTCAGAAGGTTTCTGTAACAATCTATACATCTGTATAAGTACGTCGGATGTGTCTTTTAAGGAATATATTCTGCATCTACGTTCGCAGTCTCATGTAACTACATGTGTATTCGACAGACACCATTTTGATACATTTTGTAGCAATTTGTCAGTCCTTGTTGCTGTATTATTGGGCTGTTTTGTTTTTCCATCACGAAAAAATAGGTTGCAAATACTTATACAACTGTAAGTTAACACATCTGCACGGCAATCATCAATAGAAATATGTATTAATGTAGATTCTGAGTGATTGCCTTTCATTTCCAAACCGGGACATTTGTATGCCATTATAACGGATGTTATATGTACGGTCATGGGGAGGCCCGACTTGTCAATGATTTCGGATAGAGATAGCGGCAGATATTCATAGAAACCTGATCCAATTCCGAGACAATCAAAACCAGACGATGACTTTGGAGATCAAATTAAACGACAATTTCTGTCTATAATATCCTTCTCATTAATGTATTCATAACATCCCCAATGTATACGCCATCTTGATAGCAGACATTTGGAACATTTTCAGTGTATTACTACGATTGACATAAAAACATGTATGAATAGAATAAAGTGTACATAGTCATCATTATATGGTTTATATAGGCCAACCATGGATGACTGATGAAGATAACTATCGGATCTCCCACAATACCAGGGTACGTGGTGTCTTATTAACATCAGTAAGATAAGGAAAAAACTTTGAGATTCTGCAGGTTAACGCCACGTATAGGTAGGAGGATGGTTATCACGAAACACGGTTCCAATAACTACATACATTATTATGTAAATAATACAAATCATTTCACTCTTGCATTCTATTTAATTCACATACCACAAACGGGCCCCTTTACAAGGCAATATATTGGGCGGTTTGTTGGGCTTAGTGTCATATTTACAGCTCAAGTGGTAATATATGCTGTGTGTATAAATGTCTGATGTAGTGGTAGAAATTCCCGTTTATTCCTGTTGCAAATCTTTTCATTGCGGGATATATTGCCTATTTTACTTGTCCGACTAGGAATCCGACTGAAACATGGGTGTAACAGCCAAGCCAGTCGTCCCACTCCTTTTATGCTGAAGAAGAAGTAGGTTTTGTTTCATGTAAACCAATGAGTGTTGAAGAGTATACATGTTTCTATGCGTTAGTTCTAATGAATCCGATAATGCTTAGCTTAAACGTCCAATACTTTGTTGTATTTTTCTTTATAAATGTTAGTCAATTGTCTTCAAAACAGCGTTCCTTTTACGTCAGCCTATATTTGATTTTCATGGAATAACTGTTTATATGATTTGTCCAGGAGCCTAATAGTTTAGGGTTATCACTAAAAGCGTTGTGCTTAAAAACCGGTTGCTAAATGAGAGAGAACACACATCCTACTAGTGTTGTTGAGAACCGATGTTTATTACATCACTGAATTAAACATTAAATACACAAACAAGACAGCCATATATATCGTTGATAGACATTTACGAGCATTTATGTTACTTCTGTTCTAAATCCCTTCTTTACTGCCCAAATATCTGTAATTACGAACCGGAAGGCAAGGAGACCAAATCGTTTCCTCAGACATTTTGATGGTCATCAAAATAACTAAAAGTCAATCTTTTACGAGTTTGATATAGACGTAATTTAAAATTTAATGGCGGGATTTAGCTGTGGGCAACATTTACTTTCACCTGCTGTCTATTAACCGTTCTGTATCATTCCTTACTTTCCAGGGACGCGGTGTGAAGACAAACAAACGTTTTCTGTCTGAAACAATTTGGAGTACCTGTCTGCTCTCCACTTGATGTTCGCTCACGTCGTTTGAAGTGGTTAAAGCGTCTGACTATCTGCCAATCACTCATTAATGTGTCCAAAATTGGTTCGTTGTAGTTTGGTTTCTGATTCGAGCCATGTCAATCACATTTATCAAGACAATCAGATTTCTGTGATAAAAGAACTGATCCGAAATAATAGATTCAGTGTACTCCCATGTCGTATTAAAATTAGCGTGAAATTGTAATATAAATGTTATCAAGTATCGTAATCACAATGAATATGTATTCAGATAACATCGTATTTCTGAACTCGTTTAACCTTATTTTGTTAGAAATATATGTGATAGTCTCAATCAGACTTTTCACTATAATTATCATCAAGGCCATTTGAATATATGGATAATTTAAAGCTTTGCTATGGCTTAGAATTCGTTTGGTAATCTGATTAAAATCCAACTCCCTAGTCACCCTGCATTTGATAGAGGATTTCCCTGTTCTACAGTTTAAATGCATTTTCTCCACCTAGCAACATTTATCGAACACGAAATTACGTCATATCACGTATATAGCTGTATCTCATTCTCTTCAGGCGGAATTAACATATGATATACAACGAATTTATCCTGATAACGCTAGCAAATTATTTCGCCAACGTCAAGAAATTTGGACACAATGCTGTTACGCGTATTATCAAATCATCTATGAAACGTAGTGATCGGCATTTAAATCAGATTGCAAAGTTTGATGGTAACTCGGTTTAATTGAATTGGTAATGTCTATTTGATATTTGTTAGGATTTTCTCTGTACCTTAAATTACATTATGCAATGCATTTCGGCATTTTCTTGCCAAAACAGTCCTTTCTGATCAAGTTAAAAGAAACAATGACTGTTATTGTGATTAAACTGTTCTGGCTTTGATTTCTTGAGACAATGGCACTATTTGTGTCGCAGTTCGTTGTTTTGAATTTGTTCAGTATATACCGAAAACAAACGAGGGAGTTTAGACTGGTCGTCTGTGTTAAGCATATCAAAACACAAATAAATCGCCTTGTATAGACGATTTTAAGCTTAGTACATAAAAGATTTAAGTTTATCGTATACAGTAAAGTTTATCCAGAGTATATACCATGTAATGTGCATAATAATCTGTGAAATCGGAACATAACAAGCTTAAGGATATCGTCTGGGACCCTACTATTTGTCATGAATCTCGAAATAGTCCAAGGTGTTGTTTCTTCTCTCGCGTGTACCATTTAAAAATATGCAACATGTCATTCAAAGCACACAGAAATGAGACAAAATGGTATTCGATAATTTCACCTTTATGCTGTTGGGGATATTTTGGAGAAATAAAAGATTTCAAAGCATAGATATGCTTTGAAACATTTCACAAATTCTGGAACATATACAAAATTAGAACATTTCGTGTCACTTTTGATGGATCATTCATTCTTTGCTTCATTCTATGAAATCTCCACATGTTTGTTTTTCCATTTAATAAAATTAACTAAACTCCATTGATAACAACAAGCTAGTGACACATGTCATGTAGTTTCAATATTTCTAAAATAATAGTCATACCAAGCAAATGAGATAAATATATAGCATACTGTTTTTGAATTATCATTCATATTCAAATGCATGAAATATTCAGATTTGATCTTTTATTGAAAAATGTTCGTGAAAGATTTGAATCTAAGACATTTTTTTTCCCAAAAATACATGTCCAGAGAAAGAATAGAAATAATCCCGACATAATAACAGAGCGACCAAGAATGTAGACAACTGATTCGGCGATTGTATATAGTACATGTACTTTAAATAAAATACAATGATATTGCAAGTCTAAAATATCCTATGTTCTCCAATGTTTCGTTCTAAAAATCATCCACAACATTTATAACAGTGCACATAAAAGCACAAACTGCTTATAGATATGCCTTCGTTAAATATATAAATAAGTTGTTGATGCGAATATGGTCATGGTCAACCTTATTGCACTCTACCAGACAACAAAACAGTGCAGGATGCATCCTGTTGAAATGTATCGATTAATGCCAAATGATTCAAATGTATCCCTTTATATAAGCTATGTTTCTAAATACAGCTCTTTAATTGAACAACGGGGACGAAGTCACATAAAAAAGAAATGGTACATGTTTAATCACCAAACTCTGCCTAGGGGTAAAACTGTAGATGGTATAGCCGTTTTGCACTGGAAAACTGATAGGAATAAAGCTTTCAATAAAGATATTTTGATAAAACCTTATAATGTCCAATACGAAATTCAAACTATTTTAGTTAAGTTGGAGCAGGTGATAAAATAATGAGACTTCTTCAGCACTAGCCGTCTGCTGGTCTCTGAACAGTAAATTCGTTTTCCCCGAAGTTGTATATTCATACAAAGCTAATATCCACGTCGTATGTTGTGAATTCGTTTTGGGTGCCCTACAGTCAATCATTGCTTATTGAATTCTCTCCAACTTTACAATTGATCTACTGTATATCTCCAAGGCTCCATCAATACTTTATCCGGATTTCCAACGATTGTCGCACGCTTTGTGACAATTACATGTGGAATTAGCAATACACTTGTCTGTCACAGGCTAACAGAGTTTTCCCGGAAGTCTCGTCCGGAAATTAGTCACGTGACTACTTGACCGTTGGGGTTGGAATGTCAGTAGACGCAATCTGCGAAAGGACAACATTCCACTGCTAGAATATTGCCCAGAATTCCATGTCGTGGGATTATATCACCCTTTAAATTCCCCGGAAGGACTTGAAGCAGATTTGAAGCAGGCTATTTCTCACTACTAATCACATCCAGTATAATATATATATTCAAGAACTCAACGGGTATCATGGTACACATGGACATTCGATTGGCAAGCAATGTTGAAAGGGTCGCGGAATTGTCGTATTCTGAAGACATGGATCCTAGTAGTGTAAACGGTAGACCCATAAAACATTTAAAAACAATGACCATAGAATACGGGATAGTGTGATTGTATCTGTGTACTACAGAGAACTAAAACTGACACCAATGCTGTTTAATTCACCTAACACTCATAAGTGTTGTATTATTTCTCGTTCTCATTTCACTTTCTATTTTACTAAATCCTCTAATAGATTACAGTACGGTTATGAATGTGATTCATAATGGAGATCAAATTTGCTTCTTTTGTCGCTCTTTGAACATCAGTCATAAAGTCGCCCTTTAAACACGTAACTGTGGAGACATACAACTGATTACCCTAATTCATAAAATGGCTTTTTTTGTTTCTGAAAAAAATCGGATTTTTCACTACACAACATACTAGGGTAATTATGCTAAAGAGAATTTAATGTCGCTGAAATTCACAATTTATGGAGACAAGCTACAAAGCTCGTGAAAAAATAATAAAATCACAAACGCTGACAAAACAATTGAAAAAATAAATTAATCTTTTGTCTAACGTGTAGGCCCAATCAGAAATTCTACGTCTAAAACACTAATAATGGGATATTCATTCCAAAGCGCTCCAAGCTTCAACACATATCGTGCGGGCTGTCGTGCTCTCCCCCGCTTCGTAAACTTTGAAAATTGACGTTTTTTTGTATTGTTAACAGAAAACCAAATAGAAATATAATCATTTTTCACAGGTTTTGGTTTTGATGCCCTAAGCCAATTATACTGGTGTTCTAATTTGCTATTTAAATTTTCTGTTTTTGTACTGGACTTTGATCAAATTGATCGCTTTTTAAAGTGTGTGCACTGTTTAATATAAGTATTTCTAAAAGTGGTTAGAGAAATGGAATGGTATTTGTATACGTTTGTGCATTGACATAAATTATAGCAATCATATGTACACGATAAGATCATATGTCAAATTAATACTGACATAAGAAACTAAACCCGAAATAACAAATGTAACATATCATTAGTGGATATGGTCGAATAACAGTAATATTCCGTTTCTTTACCAAAAGTTCATGAAATATGAATATTATTCTATGTAGACTATCTGTTCTGCTCGTTCATGCAACCTTAGTGTTCAACTACAATTGAATAAAATATCAAAAGCCAGTTTTATGATCCAATCCAAGATTAATGCATCCATAATGGATGCAATGTGGAAAATTCAAATCAATTTGGACAAAAATATCCATTTTTGCACAATAATAGGCCTTTCTTTAGCTGATGGTATTCATTATTCGAAAGAAGTCTGATTATATGGATATCATGAACCTGAAAAATTACCAGCAACATACTGCAATCAGTGTTAACTGTCTGATATTACTCTAGTTGAGAGTTACTTCCCTTCGTATTATTCCGAGATAGCAACGGGACGTAACTCCGTGTTTGTTTATTTGTTTGGTTGTTTGATTAAATATACGTCCTATTAATATCCAGGGTCATGTAAGGACGACCTGCCATTCAAGCGGGGTGTATGAAGCGTGTGGTGCATGTTTTGGGAGGCTGCGGTATATTAGTGATGTGTCATCTTGTGTAATTGTATTGTTGCCTTTTTATAGTGCTATATCACTGACGCATACCTCCGAAGACATCAAGCAATATACTCCACCCGGTCATATTATACTGACAACTGGTTTTATCAGCCGGCCCACTTTTCTTTTGTTTACGGAACAAAAACTTCAACTTTAATAGACATTTTGTGTCTCGGCCAGGAGACAGCATCCAGAGCCTACCTCACAGCGCCGAGCGCTCAGTAGAAGGCAAAAAATGAGGCAGTGTCAAGGGAGACATTAGGAAGATGAAAGTTAGTTAAGAAGATGAGAAAATAAAATTGTATATTTAGTCGCCTTTTATGATCATGCAGTAGGGGTAGAAGTATAATTTTAACGCTCTACCTGCAGTGCTAATAACAGTTAAGTTGCGAAATTATCTATAGA
The DNA here is from genome assembly GCF_041381155.1 of Argopecten irradians. NCBI lineage: Eukaryota > Metazoa > Mollusca > Bivalvia > Pectinida > Pectinidae > Argopecten > Argopecten irradians. The sequence continues at coordinate 8,098,024 of NC_091146.1, read as the reverse complement.
ACATATGCTATTTTTTCTTCGTTTTGTGGCTCCGTTACGTGCATTATGTTTTAAGAAGGACCGTAACCGCCTATGAAAACAAAGAGGATATGTAAAGCTACCGATATTTACATGTGTATCATATTTACCACTGAACATTATCACTTTATTTTTGAGAAATCACATACCTATAAAGAACACTTTTTACGTCTGGTCATATGTTCAATCAATCTTCGTTTTAATGTAAATACTTTTGATGTCTCGAGTTCATGAGAATATGAATATGTTGTCGTACAAAGTTAGATAGAAACTACACGACAGGGGTGGACATAAAGATACATTTTTATTACAATGAGCTGATCAACTCTGGATACAGTGTAAATTGACAATATACTAAAACACGATGAAATTACATATTCTGGGATATTGTACTGTATAGTTTTTTTACTGTTTTCCTATATTTCCTCTTAACTGTTATTAGAATACGGTAACTTTGATCCCTCAGTTGCAAAAACAATAAAGACCTGGTATTTGAAAGGTCCACGTCTCTTCCCAACGGGCCTACTTGTGATGTGGTTAAAATATTACTTCCGGTCATCTTGTTTTGTTGTTCGATATCCGATTTGACATTTCCATTAGCAAATATGATATAAAAGCCGTATTTACCGGTATTGGTCATTCCAAATGTGCCAGACAATATATTAAATTTGTTTCAAGGCCATACAACATGATGTGATAGTCCATTGAAATATACATATATAAATGATCAATATTTTTATTTCAATAAGAATGTTCAAGAATAAAAGCGTCCTGAGAACGATATTTCTTTAATAACCAAACAGCTTAAAATATGCAAGAATTAAACATGTGAATAATTATTTCAGTCATATTGCCAAATTCTTTACTATTACTTTCTTATTTTGGTGCCATTCGGGTCAAAATTTTACTTTTTTATCGTAGTGCAATACAAGCATATAGGGATTAGTACATCCATTTCCATTATTAATGTGACATTGATAAGCATAAGATGGCAGAGGAAAATATTTCAGTCAATATACTAAGGAGCTACATATGTATATAACACTTGTAATCCCTACAGAAGCAACAATGATAATAGTAACAAATGGCAGTGTACATAAGAACTTAAGCAAAATCATTTAGTTACTTTCTTTTGTCTGTAGCATGAACGAATGTAGCAAGTGTGTATCCAACATTTTACCAGAGAATAATTCTAACTACTTATGCACGTTTGGTTACATGTAAAACACATATGTGGGTTTTTGATATATTTGGTTCTTTATATTGCACGGCCTCACAAGGGACAGCATTATTGAATATGAACGAAGCATTTATTTGATGTTCTAGGAATGTTTTTTTTAGATATTGTGAGCCTGTGACCTTCCAGTGACGATTTTTTGCTAATCTATATATTAGATTAATAGAACAGAGATATTCATACCTTTATATCTGAAAAGCTTTCACTGAGTCGTAGATTGTCAATAAAATGTCATTTTCCTAAACGCCTTGGCGAGAAACTGCCCCCGTGGGGCGCCGTGTTTTCGGCGGTTAGATCGTGATGGATCACAAAGTATATTACAAACGATAACATTTAATATCGTTGGTGTGAGCCACAGAGATTTTACGACGAGTTGACATTTTATTTTTTTGATAAACATTTGTCTAAGTAATGCTACCTAGGGGAATCGCTAAACCAGTGTTAATTGTGAGGTATTACTGTGGTTTGGCTTTCTCTTTTTGTCAGGGATGCTATAGATTTTGTGGCGGGCCCGATGATCACAAGCCATACAAGTGTTGTTATTACTATCAATGTGTAATACCGTAATACCCATCCACGTAAAGTATTATATCTAAACGGAAAAAAAATTCCTTTTATTTTTACAATTTCTGTATTTAAATAAGAATTTCATGTCAGAAATATTTTCTTAAAATATCTTTATACATTCTTTTAACCATACTTATACCACGGAAAGCTGATCTGATTGCATTAACCATTCACACTAGTAAAAAAACTCACAAAATTGCATACATGATAATCCTATAGTAAACTTTACAATCACAACTGTAGAAGGAAGTTCAATCAACCAACAGCCATTTATTTGGTGTATTTTTTCAACGTTCTTTTGACAGCCATGACCATTAGAACCAACTAACCAAAATAAAAGATTTTTTAACAAATTTAAAGAATCGTCCCATGTGACATTCCATTTCTATAGCCATCATTTTACTTTGATATTGGTATCTTCTTAAGCGTGATGATTAAAACAATATCAAATTGAAAAGAAGGAGTGCCAATTTGGACCTTCTGGTAACCATGACCGATAAGCATTATATTTTGTTTACAGATACCTGGGGTTTGGGACATCATGATATGATATATGATTCAGGTCAGGTCGGAGTCCCTTGTGAGTTCAACAAGAGGGGTAATTTTCTGTTTTTTTCCAGTATTAGTGGAACCAAATGATATTTTTGAATGATTTTTCATTAGTAATGATGAATGTATTTGTTAAAAAAACTTTTGAAAATATAACTTAGTGTTGAAATATAAGTCACAGTGATGCAATGGACACTCCTTTAAGTGTTTACGACTATTGTCTTTTTACATTCGTTGATCGCATTTCTATGTGCCTCTTCACAAATTGACTTGTCGTTGATATTTTCAAGAAATCACCTCGCGGAATTTGCACTGTATATGTCTTTATGTAAAAGCATACAGTGATCAAGAAAGTGAAAGGTTAAGTAGAAAGCGATATAGTTAAATTTGCAAGCACCTTCAAGGCTACGACTATGCAGTTGGTATATCAATCCTGTTTCAAAAACCGATTCTGGCGAGAAACGATGAAGCAATCTCACTATAAATAATCGACTATTGTGCATGTCACAGCACATCAGCAACATGGTCATCGATTGGCTAACAAATTCATAATTCACAAGGTTTATGTAACGTCTACTAAAACAATAAATCATGATCAATACCGTAAAACAAACTTTATCAATTTCATTTCATCAAATTCAATCCAAGTAAAATCATATTGAAAACAAGTCAGAAACCTTATCCCATGATAGAATGTGTGTGACTAATTTATGCAGAAAGGAAACAAGCTAATTATCTCCATTGGTTCCTTACTGTGACAGAAAATAACTCACTCTAAAGGTCATCATCAAACGAATCATTGAAAGGCCATTTTATTGAAATCCAATCCGATCCACCATACTCTCATATACGGCTGGTGCGTAACGATATTCGATATACCTGAGCATTAAACATAAATGATAATGTGAATTCCAGTACCCTCAAATCTGTTACGTTTACCAATCGTTAATCCTCCGTACCGACCCAGAGACAATAAAACAGATTACTCCCGTGACAATGGTACTGGTTCACATTGTTCACTGCCTCTCTTTACTAATTAATTCCACAGGTATTCATAGCATGGTACGTCGTTAAAACGCATGGAATGCAAAGATAGATTAGATTCTGGTTTTTAGACGTGGTGAGATGCGACATTACCGGAAATTACTATCTGGTTAGAGCCTCACAAACAGAAACGAGGCTTTTAAAAACACCATTTTTATCCCTCTAGCAATACATCAGCAATGAATGTCATAATTTACTTTTTGAGATTGAGGAAACAAGAGCTAGCTTGTTTGAAATAATTTTATATGAGTATGAATGCTATTATCAATATATGTATAGAATAATCATTATCGAAGAACTGCCATATTATTTCTGGTACTAAACAGGAAACGTGATTCCGTAAAAATGTTCTTTGTGTTTAGTTTATCCGCTCTACATTTATGTTTAATGAACAGTATTGGTATCGTTGGAAATACATATTTACATTATTGGAAATATATACCCATGCTATAGACGTGTTGTATTGCAAGCGTTATTTTTTTTCATAATAGATAATTGACAACTGTCATTTGTTATTTATTAGTGATAATCCTTGATTTAAGCGTTGTTTTTGATGATTTCATTTCTACTATTTATTACGGGAGGATAATACTGTGAAAAATACAGAATTAAAGATTAAAGACTCTTTAAAGAGTGCGCAAATATCATTTCACTGAATATTTTTTCATGTTTATATTGTAGTTTTAGTCTTTATGCTGAACGTGAAGCAAGAACAAACGAGATTACTCACAGCGTCTTTGCCCTCGATCAGTAGACAAAAACACAGCCTTCCTCACAGGGACGATTGGTCAAGCCCGTGCTGAATGAAGGGAAACATTAGAAAGAATAGAAACTGCGTAACCCTTAATTAAGTCGCCCGATACGATCATGCATTGAGGACAGCTGGTATGATACGAAAGAAATGCATGTATAATGCACATGTAGTGTTTTGTCCATTATTGCCATAATGTATCCGAATGAGTTGTGTTGTTCGGTGTCATTACAGTATGATACGACACTAATAAATAATTTATATATATATAATAGTTTGAGAGATTGAGACTTGTCTGTGTCGTGGTTATAGTGTGATGTGTTGTAGAACTCAAAAGATTTTTAGGTTCAGCAAGTTTAATGAAAAATGCCGGAGAGACCAAGCACTCAGTCAGAGTACTGAGGGACTATATTGATGCAAATTTCTAAAATCATGATAATTATTATACCACAAGATAACAATGAGTCATATCCGTAATATACCAGACTACACGCACTGATAACATTGTCTTTGGAAAAAAAAGAAGAATTTGTTTCCTCAAATTTATCAAAAAGGTTTGCATTGCCGCACAACACAATTATATCATCATCATTTTACCATTTGTTTCTCCAAACACTAATTTTGTAAAGTTGTAATATTAACTTTAGCTAGTACAAAGTTATCTATTTTGGTTTCTACAACAACAGGCGTTGTTATTCAACTCTCGGGGCATTGAATAAACACTGCAGCTGTTGACTAACACTTTGTTTATACCACACGTGGTATAAACTCTGTACGCATTCTGATTGGTTGACACGGAGAACTTTGACCGAACTACCTAATTTCTCAATGACACGTCATCATTGTCATCGTCATCAATAATCAAATGACGTAATTCTATGTTGTGATCACCGCTTGAGGTCCAAAACAGTTGTTGGTAAGCGTATGCGTCGTGGCCGTTGTGTCAAAATACGTGACGTTTTCATACATGTTAAATTGACCTTTAGTACTAATAATACATCTTGACGGACAAGAATTCAACTGAAGTGTTTCGATGTATACATGTGGTCCGCCATTGAAGTTTTATTTTTCTGGAAACAACTATGAATATTTGAACTCAATAACACGTTAATTGAGTGTTATTTAACCCGAAAGATGTTCCCAATTAGAAGAATTTGATATCGATGGATTCTTTATCAAAAGATGACTTTTGAATACTAATTAGTGTTTTTTTGCTGATGAAAATATTACTACACCTTATTAATTTGGCATATTTCGGTAAATACACGTTACCGTATCCCTGCCGTATTTCTATCGGCTTAGAAACGAACATGATTGTGGTAGAAACAGGTCACACTACTTGTGGTTGTTGAATACTGAATTTATTCCACACTCATAAGGTATTTAAAATAACTTAAGTAAATTAAAAAGTAAATTCAATATTCAACAACCACTCATTGTGTAACCTCTATGTAAACACACAGCATATGTGACTCGACATGATAAATAATTCGCTGTAACTAATTCAGAAAAATCCACTAATCATACCAGCACATTATATCTTATAATGTTATGAAACTGAGTAGATGAGTAGCAATACCCTCCCTGAATACTAGTTCTAGTATGTCGATATGTGTCGAATTCTTACTGAAGATATTTGTTGTCTGGACAATGCTATTGACTTTGTATTAGTAGTATATTGTCCCGAACAGAGATGTATTCAGTTATTCGAACAATAATACTTCTTTTTCCCTTATCAATCGCTCTGGGTCTGTTGGACTAAATTCTGCTGTATACCTTATTGTTATACCAGTAACTGATTGTTTCCCAATGTCTTGTAGGTTTACACTGTTTATACACCGACTAAGGGTGTCATTGTTTTTGTCTTCGTCAATGTTCTAGATAAACATGTTATGTATACGTTATTTCTTCCAGTCCAGTAAGAGATTGCCACAGTCCATTACACTGCAATACTAAAAGAGGGAATATGACGAATGTGTTCATGCATTGCCATTTTACTGATGCAGGCAACACAGAACTTCTCTATTTATGTGGATATTAAACAGATTGTGCATGAAAAAATAATTTTGTATTCATGCCAAATAAAATAATATTTTTATCATTAATTTTCATTTGATCAAGTCAGGAATTGCCACAGTCCGAAAGACTACAGTTAATTAGCCGACTGATTTCCTGGATTGCCAGTATATTGATGCAAGGAACAAAAAGATATATATTTAATAATTGTGTAACTCTAGGATATCTTCTGATAAAAAATATACTGGAATGATCAATATAATTTTCTTTCATTTCCATATGCTTCTCCGTTATATTCGTTCCTGAATAATATGACTTGGACCGAATTCAATGAGATCTACATGTTTGGTAGGTAAGCCGATCCTCTATGCTACATAGATATTCGAGCCCGCCTCATGGATGGATTCCGTAACATTATTATTCCGCCTTGTGCTTTAGGTTTTATATAGTCAGTCCAAATCATGTGAATGCTTAATCCTATTGTATCGCGTAAGAAAGCGTCTAATTGACTTTGAGATAGAGCTGCATGGCGGATCGACTTCCGTAGCTGATGCCAAGCTCGATATCGTATTCGGTATAGTGAATGATGTTTTTGTTAGCTTCAATAAACGATAATTATGTATCTTATTCAGGGATTTCTGGAATCATAATAATAAAATAGTTCATTGTAAAATAAAATAATCAACGATCTTAAAATATCATAAAGCTTGAGATAATTATCGTCTGACTGTGAACTATTTGAGAAGATCTGATATCTGATATATTTCCGTTCATATAGGCAAATCAATAATGTTTTGGTAGTGTTTATTAAGAGAAATAAATTGCAATGTATATTGATGACTTTTCCCAATAATGCATCCCGCTTCGTTATGATTTTGTAAACAGCAATATGCATGTTACTCTGAAATTAACTATATATACGGTGTACATACCAAAGGACTTGTGTAGCGGTTATTGCCAAACTATATTAAGGTTTGCTTAAAGATGCTCCACCGCTGACAAGTGGTATTTTTTCACTATCAGGCGTTAACAATTAAGTATTTTTCTTCACTTACAAATGTCAATTACTTAACATTATTACCACCATTGAAAAGTTAATCTTAATTCATTTCAAGTCAGAAATATAAAATAATAATTGATTGCACCCCGAAATCCGTGGCACTATATGCTATATGAAATGAAAATCTGATTGCGCATGCAGCAAAGGTCTGTGGGCGGTGGAACATCTTTAAAGTTAAAACAGAGGTACTTCAGTACAGGCAAGTTATATTCTGCACACGACAAATTGCATATACATTGTACAAAATGCTGTCCAAAAGTCGTGACATTCTGAATTAATAAATGTTAATGTTACGTCTATTTCACCATGAGGTGGTTAAATATTAAACATGATGCTGTATTTCATTTCTGATCTTGTCTTTTTAATATTTTAATACACTGCTGGTAGTCATGATATAGATGATGGTGTCCGCTTTGAACATGGGCATTGATGCTGCATTTCTATTAATTTATAATTGATTATCTCAGCAAGTCGATCCCTGAATGATACATCTACATTACTGGCAATGGCACATTTACGCGACATAAACTGTGAAATATGACCTCATTGATCTCGTTTGGCCGTCGTTTTGATGTATTTCGACTGACACCGTTCGTGGCACTGATTGGCTTTTTGGGACTTATAGTTCTTGGGGTTTTACGGACATACACCGAGTAATTGTCAGTTTTATGAATGAGATTTTAGTAATAATAAGATATAATATTTCTTGAATATGAAGCAGTAACATCAACGGAATGGCCTCGTAATATATATAATAGATTATACATGAATATCAAAATATTTGAGAAAAAATGACTGTGCTCCAGAAGATTTACATTACAGATCCATGGCATTGACGACAAAACAAACCTAATATATGCTTAATTTCAAATTAATGTGGTCAATGAATATATTTATGATCGGTGTACGAGGCGATGGAAGACAAATTCAGTTAGGATCATGCAACTTAGACATGGAGTACAATCCATACACGTTAACTGCACGGCTAATAAAGGTGATATTATTTAGTAAAAATAGTACTGTAGGTCAGTGTAAAATTGCATTGATGTCGACATTTATAAAACCTACAATTGATACCTTTTTTGCCCGTAGATGGCTCAATAGGTACCTTAAATGTCACAATACTATTGTTGTAATACACAGGTATACACAGCTGCTACAGTATCGTAGTACGGCATGTCAGAGCAGGATTGTTTTATGGGGGGAAATCGGGGTAGTTAATTAAATATCAGACCATGGTAATTTTAATTTTGCACCAAAAGTAATGTAATTAAGATATATCAATTACCTAATTTTAGCAGGATATTTTCGTTTAATTATAATATATTATACAACAGGACTATCAATACAATGCACAGCTCACAAACTAGCACAATGACTTGTGTTTTTATTCCATTTTATTCTATGATATGAACTCAAACTTTCATAAATCTTCATAAGAACAACATTTAATACAAGAAAAATGGGGCCGCGGTGGCCGAGTGACTGACCGCTGGTCGGTGTTTTTTCTCCGGGTACTCCGACTTTCCTCCCCCAACAAACCTGGTACGTTAAACTAATAAACCTAAACCTAAACAAGAAAAATGTGACTTCTCAAAGGTATACATCCTTGACCAAAATATCTTAAAACATTGACAATACAGCAAGACTTGGCAAGACACCCTTCCTATTCCCTGATCAAACTGTGAGTCAGTCACGATTTGCATGCTATACATCCTTGACCAAAATATCTTAAAACATTGACAATACAGCAAGACTTGGCAAGACACCCTTCCTATTCCCTGATCAAACTGTGAGTCAGTCACGATTTGCATGCTACCACATAACTGGCATTGTGTGATCCCCGTAAATAAGACAATGCAGTTCAACTGATCTTTTGTAATTTGTAAAGACAAACCAATTCCAATATGTCTTCATGGTTAACGCTGGTTACAGGCAGCATGTATACTTGTGTACTATTGTAAAGACAATGCTAGTTTATGGTTGTAAAACAGTGTATACGATGTTGGGAAGCACACAATGAAGTCTGTGTTTATGTTAAGGGTGCTTACTATTGCTTGGCGATCGACAAAGGATAGCTAGCTTTTAATTATACCACGTCGATATCGGCAATGAAGCATTAGAACTGTCGATGACAGTAATCTTTCCGATTACAGATTAACACAAAATATTCTTGAGTGTATTGCTATGTTCTTTTATATCTTTTCATCAGCTTCGCTGGGATGGATTCAGCATGTATTATAAGACAATATAATTGGATATAATCAAAGTGTTAGAAATTAGCTAAAGTGTCGAAGAAAATGCAAGCAAAAAGGGGAATTACATCTCCATCAATACACAATCATACGGAATATGAAACGTTTTTATAGACCTTATTTAATCACCAGAAATGTACTTTTTTCTATATCATAGTTATCAGACATATCGAATATCCCATTGTTACACAGACTAGCGTAATTGTTAATATATGAATATTTCATAAATGACTTGGAGCATTGAGATATTCCTCAATGCTTGATATTGATCTTTTTTGATAATTTTCTTTGTCTTTTCTAAATCAAATCCTTGTGTTTGATTAACCCGACATTTCTTGGTATTATACGACTGACCTTGAAATAAAAGCCTCGTGAGATTTGCCGAATCTGATTCTGCACAAAAGATAATCTTGTTTTACGTTGTAATTAGAAGGATGGTGCCGCCCTGACAAGTACCATACTATCAAATACCATGATTGTCTGTGGTTTATGCTGAAATATCATTGGTTTTTCCCAGCCCGTATTCATATCCAAGGCTCTGTAATTTTTGGTCGATCACCTGTGACGTTTTTATGCTTAAGCAATTGCTTTACGATTCATGTGTTGTTCCTATTTTTCGTTTTATTTCCGGTTCTAAAAATCATGAAAACATTTCAATTGCGCAACTAGAAATATTTCATATAAAACAAACGTAATGTTGACGATACAAAGTACTAAAATGTGGTGTGGTAGAACACAAATTTTAATCCATTAAGTACGTTTCAACTTACTAATTTTTAGGTATGTCATCTTTACATGATAAGAAATTAACCCCCCCCCCCCCCTTGTAAGCAGGTATACAATATGACGTCATTGCTTCATTAACGAAACACGCGTACTTTTCGTAGACAAGTATGACGTTGGGCTCATAACCACATGACGTTGTAATGAATACCTACCCCCAACGACAAATACTTAAGTTAAAAACACAACAAAAAGGTGATTTTTTGTTAGTGCGAATATATATTACAGCAATTCATAGGTTTAATACCGGAAATACCCCTTGACAAAGTTTAGCACTGTACATAAATTAGCGTATTGAAGACTCAACTATGTGTTACATCTTCACGTATTGATGACTTTGACAAAGCTGTTATCTTTTACGAATAACAAACTATGTTGTATTAGATACACTGAACAGCAATCGGAAGACTCAGTCGTGTAAACGGACACAAATAATAAAACTGTAGTTGTATATAAGGAATTAAAGTTATATGTGCCGTAACTGGCCGAAAATTGGGACATGTTATTTTTTCTTCAATTATCTATTTAAAACCATAAGTTTTAATGAATAAAGCTGTGAAAATCATTCAAATGGACAGACAAACATATATAATGCCTTATAAACGTTAGTTGGAACACATAGGTTATGCACTGTGAAATTCTTGTTTTTTTATGCCTTATACACGTTTAGATGGAAACATACCTTCAGAAATCACTTTACAATTATTAATAATACTGTAAAAATGTGCAATGAAATTGTGGACAATAATATGGCTTCATGGTCTGACCGTATGAACTCATTTCACTACACTAAAGATGTTAATATAATGATTTTTGGCAGTACTGCCAAAAATCATTTTCAGCTCTCTTTTGTACTTGTAAAATTAAAACCTATACATTGAAAGTATTGTAATTCTCAAAATGTTGGTAACTTTTGGAGTGGAATAACATATCAAAAGCTCTTCTTGATTCGTGACTATGAAAAATATGGCACATATAACTTTAAAGGTATATTGTGTTAATATGTCTCCTGGACACCAAATTAAAGATTTGGTCATGGAATAGGTCAGACATATTAAAACTCGAGTTGTCTATTACGAACCATGGAAATTGATCAAAAACGATCCATAAAATATTAAGAACAATCGATACCATCTCCAAACCTTGGAGACCGTTATCGTAATCTGTATATCCATACGTTATCTTAATTGAAGTGACTCGCTACACTCTGGAGACTAATTGCACGAGACTAAAGTTATTAAGTGACGGTCCGCGTCGTTAAGTAGACGGGTCTGTAAGACGCATGTCGTCGTAATGTAAATTTTGGGGCTATTTATTGGATGCACAAGAGCAGCAAATGCAACAGTAGAGAAATATATCACAGCGTTACTTGACTTCCTGAATGCACCACACCGTATGTGTTTACTGGTAAAATATAAGATATATTGGTCAATAAGGCAGCAGCAGGATGTCACGTGACGTCATTGAGAGAGGAGAGGCAGGTGAGGTTTGGAGACGATTACGTAACCTCTGATGTAATACATTGCTAACAGGCGAGACATACCTCAAATGGCACTAACTGTGAATAATAAACCATCTTATCAAAAGTTATCTTCGACTGCGCTTCAAAATTTGATGTTTGCTTCAAAGTTGCATCCCACGAACTGCAATTAAAATCGACGTTTGTTTCAAAGTTGCATTCCACGAACTGCACTTCAAAACCGACGTTTGCTTCAAAGTTGCATCCCAAGACCTGCACTTCAAAAATCGACGTTTGCTTCAATAATGCATCACACGATCTGCACATCAAAAATCGACGTTTACTTCAATAATGCATCACACGACCTGCACATCAAAAATCGACGTTTGCTTCAAAAATGCATTACACGAACTGCACATCAAAATTCGACGTGTGCTTTACAGTTGCTGCCCACGAATTGCATGTCAAAAATCGACGCACTTGCTTCTAATTTGCATCCCATAAACTGAATTTCAAAAATCGACGTTTGCTTCAAAGCTGCATCCCACGAAAAAAAATGTATCTAAATAAATAGCGCAGTACAGTGTACAAATGTATACACGTGTTAACATGAATCTGTTGATGACATGTTGTACAGTGTAAGAACTAAATGTCAAGGTAAACTACTTTACCTGTGTTTTACTCTTTTGGGACTGTATACACATTCAGTCTTTGTACGCAAGTCTCATAAAAAATATATTATTGCATATCATTATGATATTATCAAAGAAAGGAAACTTGAATATTTTCTATTTGGGGTTATAAATTAAGATGTTAAGCCTATAGAATATTTTAATGTTGCTAATAATATATATATATGTACCGTTAAGAATACAAAAGAAATTATTACCCGATTGAGAATCATGCAAAGTCTTAAAGTATTACAATTGATAGAGGTTTAGAAGTATACTGCACATATATGTTATCCGCATATGCAGCAAAAATGACCAATCAGAAATGGAAAAGCATTAGACGTATCCTACAATATTTTTTATTAATATATCAACAAATACCATGACACACGTATTCCAGCTATGATATACATTTAATATTCTCTCATATTGATAACAAACTAAAAGTTTGAGCATGTGTTCATGAACAATTGATAATATGACAATATGTAATGACTTTAAAAATGAATGATGCAGAAAATAATAAAACATAAAACTAATTTTAAAAATGAGTGTTTCAGCGAAGTTTCAAAAATAAGTTGATTAAAGTACGACTCTATAAAACGGTGAACCGTAATAGACTAACACAAATTTTAAAATAAACTTTCTAATATATTTTCCCTTGATTTAAACTACCGGAGTTGAAGTGCAGAAAATGCATACTGAATTTAGGACATAAGCGTCATGGTTGTTTACAATAATTCGCGAATGAACTTTATCATGTACGATCCAACTAATGTCTACAATTGAACGGGTATATTCCGTGTTTGCATATTACAGAGTTGGCGCCCTTGTGGGTAGGTATCGATTGTTACGTCATTATTATGTGAGCGCAATTCACGTCATTTTCTCCGAAAAGTATGACGTTACGCTCGCAAAAACATGACGTCACAATCAATACATATCCGCAAGTACAGATAACTCTGTTATATGCAAGTCCAAAATAACGAATGAACGAATTAATAATATTCCACCGCTGTACATTATAACAATGGTGCTATGAATGGCCCATATTCTAATATGACATTAAGCTTAAACAATGAACAAAATATTTTTTGATATAAATAAACTGTAATAGATTGTTCCGATTTTATATTTTGCGTGACGACGTTTTGGTCAATAACTCCAAAAAATGCCAATTTTCGTGCAGTTGCAACATATGTCTTGCAAAGCCTTTGTCTTATCATGCAGTGAAGGTATTAAAGATAACACTATAGCAGTAAAGTGTTATCTGTAGTTTAATGGCATTGTCACCACTGCCAGTTTATCTCTAAAATGTAACAAATAGTTTGATTGATGACGTGAATGCAGCGACAGCGAGCGGATAAAATCACGTAACATACACTCTGTCAATAAAGGATGGACAGATTTTGCTTATCGCCAATTCATTAGATGTAGTGTAAGGAGGACAGGACTTCTATCATCACCTTTGAAGAATACGAGTGCGAAACTAAAGTTTGTGTCTTGTGATACCGATATCGCTTATATGGGAACATTGTCCTTCGTCACAGGAGTCATGGAAATATCACGCGCAGTTATCAAATTCTGCATAAAGTTAGAACATGCTTTGGGTGCTAATGAAGTGTTTGTGTATTCCACACAGAAGGCACTTTGATAGCGATATGCATATGTATAAGCCATATCCTTGGAATATGTTGAATAGTACAGCTATCATTGTCCTCTTTCAAAGCGTTTGCAGGTTTTCAAACAGCTGTTGTTGAACACTTTGCAATGACTAAAATTGCTAATAATCTATATGCAAATAATGTTTTAGGATATTTTATTAATCAGACATAGTCGTGCGTCTCTGCTGTTTTAGTATTTCATCAATATTTTCTTATAGTTGTGAAAATTGTAGCTAATCATTGTCTGTACACACGTATCAATAGTGCCTTCGATATTTTATAGTTGATAATTCACGTTCAGATTAAACTTAATATTTATTTATTTATTTATTTCCGATTTACGTATAGCTAGTGTCCCTCTATTACGAAATGATATAGCATGCGGATGGCTGTCCTTCATGAACTTGCTATGTTGCTGTAAATAGGAAGGTCATCATTCCCAACCAACTAAGCAACCAGTCTTTCTTTATATAATCAATGCATTTTGGTTTATCGAAGATATCCGTTAAACATAATGTAGCTTTGTAAGAACTATTACTACGAACGTTTGATTGTTTGTTTGTTTGTTGTTTTTTTGTCTTAGTGATAAACATATTGCTTGTCGGTACTTTTAAATCTTGTAATTGAGAGAAAATGTAAGTTTGAGGATATGTAATAAGGTAATTAACGCTTGGCATCTGTTTTCAACGATGAAATCTAAAGTTATAGTCCCTTTAAAGGAATAGAACGACTGGTTCGCCTGTTTTCAGTATAATGTTGTGGGTTATTTGTTGGTTTCTGTTGTACGCTTCAGTGATATAGCACTATACAAATGGTAAAGTTTCACTATAAAATAATTCACAACATGAATATACCACAGCCTCAAAAAAAACACAGTTCACATAAATACACAAGAGGTCGTCCTCAAATGACCTTGGCTGTGAATAAACGTAGACGTATAATAAACCAAATCAGACGTGAAGTGACCTGTAGCCTGTGTCCTTACCAGTGGTCAGTTTGGGACAAGTAGCCACATGCCAATGGAAGATTGGCTTCTTATAAACGTGACGCGAGGGTTGGATACATGGCCGTTACGGTGACCAAAGACAATATAAGACGTGGTCATTGATTAGTCACGGTTTGAAATATTAACGGCGAGGCGGTAATGAACACATCACTTATGTCAAGTTTGTAATTACATCTGATATTGATTTCAATTCACTGCAGTTGACAACTACGGGTTAAGCTAGTCCACTGGAACTGATTGTTGATAAGTTAGTCTACGTGATGGTCAAACCTATACAACATACAATAAAGCGCAGACTAAATATTTGTCTTAGACCTTCGTTGGTTACTAAAAGTAGTTCCATTTAAGGTCATATACATTATCAAACATTATACCGATATTTTCAACATTCTTTATGACCTCTTTATATAGAAATTTATCAAAATTCTTTTAAAGAAAAACGCTAACTACAGCCGTCAAACTCGAATTAGATAAACTTTAATTCTGCATGAGTTAAACAATATTGCTAAAAAAAATTTTTTCAAAACTTCTTAAACCATATTAACTAAGCCACGTTTCGTATATAGCCGTTCAGTGTTGATGGTCACAGTTTGCGATGTGAACCTCAAATCAGAAACACAGATTTTGTTTTTCAGGGTTGGTTTTGGTATTTTTGCGGAACATGTTTATAATACATATCATTTACAAGTGGATAGAAAGTTGTTTGCAATCTTGAGAATGATCAGAAATAAAAATTGAACAAACTAAATATTGCGAGAATGAAATCAATAGGATAGAAACGTAGACATACGTCTTTGACCTTATCCCAGACAATGTTGTTTTGGTGGTTACAAAAAGGACCGTGAAATATCCCCCGCGTGCATTTACATGGCTGAGTGCATGTCTAAAGATCTCGAGGCCAGACATATTATGATGATTACGAGCCAGTAAATACCATAAACCATATCTATATCGGACATATACCGCCATGAACAGTCATACAGTGATTGCTTGGCGGTCATACTAAGGCAAATGTCCATGGATTTCTTGCTTTAATGACCCGACAATGGCAGATTCTATATTACGTTACATGGACGAGGCTTATTAATGTTTTGTCTTACTCTTGACGCTGTGAGAAAAACAATATACGATTTTCAGTACAATACCTTGTTCGCAATTAACTCAGGTTATCAAGTAAAGCCATTGGATAATCGTGGATGCAGCAATAGTATATATCAAATAATAATATTCTGTCTTTGCATACTGCAGGGTTACCTCCCTTGTGCGTTGGAAGCCATCGTTGTGTCCGTCATTAAATTCTGAGCGATTTACTCATTTAAAAGCATGCGCAATATTGAAGATACAAACTCTTGTTAAATACACTTTCAAATCTTTCAAGCACCTTACTTTATTGTCAGCATTCGCCTTTTTTATCACAGAGTTACCTCCCGTGCGTTTACATATCCATTGACACGTCATTGTTTTGTGAGTAACACGCACTTCGTTTTGTCAGAAATGTATGACGTTACACTCGCAAATAGATGATGCCACAATCAATACCTTCTGGTAAGGGCAGATTACTCTATAATACGTAGTAACATATCTATGAAACATGTAAATAATTTGTGAGCTGAGGCGCGATATCAATGGGGATGTGTAATTCATCTCATGAAACCTCCGCTCCAATCACGTCTCCAGTGTTGGCATTACGAGGAATGCGTTGTAAATCAGGTGTAAAATGGCCGACAATTGTTTGGTCAGGGTTGTTACAGATATGGTCCCTCTAATTGAAGACGATGGATTTACCAGAAACAACAGATCACGTGGATGAAATCAGGCGAATGGCCCAGCGGAACACCAAGACATCTTTGGATACATCTGCCGGTCGGCGTCACTAAGAAGCCTAGCGGCTTTACAGGAATCAATTACTTCGTGAAAACTCACAAAAGACCTCTTTGTAGAGGTCATCAGTTATAAGATCTGCTACAGACATCACTAGAATCGACTTCATCTACTCTCTGTTATTGAAATTATTTAAGGCTATAGGGGATATGCACTATAATAAATACATAAAGGATTTGTTTTGTGTACTTATAATATAAAATATATGCCTCGACTGTCACAGAATGGATAACTCTCATCGAAAACACTGTTAATGTGTTTGGCATGAATTCATCACATTACTTTTAGTTTTATTTGATATTTCATCACATCCATAGCAGAGTTAAAAATAGCTTCATTTGCAAGTATTAAATGATTCGTGTGAACGTTAGTGCTTTCGGATGTGTAATGAGAAGGGAGCATTAACTGCATTGTAGTTTTATTTCATCTCCATGACGTACAGTGTGTATAATTAGAACGTTTTAATCGCACACTTTGCCACTAGAATATTGATAGGTTTGTTTATAATTAGTTTAAGTGATATCATTAAAGAGCAACAACGTGATCTTTATACACAGGTCAAATTCTCTTTAAATTGGTCATTTGGGACCCTTGGAAATTGGCCTTTATAAGACAGTGGTCAGTATTCAGAAATTTGATTACGTAATAAATACTGTTTGAAGGTGATTTAATATAAACTTTATCGACAAAATAAAAATGAAAGAATTTGAAAAGGTCAAAGGACGATTGAGCGAAAAAAACAGCGGAACTTTCTGTACGAATTTAATCCCTTCAGAATACGTCGGATGAACGTTGCATGATACTATTTATTTACTTTACTATTTGTTTACTATATGCACATGAGCTGAACACAGTCATGCTACATATCAATTATATAAGTGGATTTACGCACTGGTTGGGAGAGTGCGCGTACAAATATTAGGTAGATAATAATGAGCAGGTGGCATACTATCCCCAAAACGCTACTCCGTTGTCGCTGAATATCGGATTTCCCTACAGTCTATTAAAATGCCAAGTATATGTTGTATTTGTATTTTTCAATAACTAACGTAAGGATATCATAATATGAGGTGTTTTGTTGAAGAATACGAGATATACGTAAGGATGCGGAATCAGTGTGGCCATAGACGACCATACCCATCTCTAGTTTACCTGTTTATAAGATAGTCTAACATTCATACGTGTACTTATTCCCAAGGGGGACCTTTATGTATTGTCGCTTGATATTAGTAAAAATATCTATCATTCGTATTGGCTCACACCGAATAATTTAAGATTTCAGGATTTGTATGGTTTTACTCTAAATATTTTACACCAGATAACAGATTAAAAGACCACGATGATAGGTTATTATGCAATTAAATTCAAATTTTCAGGACGTTACGATCTAGATAGCACATATCTGACTAATAACGCATAGCATAATTCACAGTTTAATGTAGAAATTACATAATCACTTGTACAATAAACTCCATTGAACAAAAATTGAGAATTTCGTGATCATGCACATTATCCGGTGTCGTTAAAAACCCATTATATTTCAAGAAATTGTTGCGCTTTGATGTGAATTATCTGTGAGAATCCATAAATAAGACAAACGTTTCCGATATGTACTATAAAGCATTGTTTCACTTCAGGCATTCCATGTGTGTGAACCATTATGCAATGTGTGGCAGACATCTTGTAACTCTTCCTTCTATGAATAATTAACTTCATTTGGTCGGCGAGTCGTATAGTAGAAATCACTATATGGATTTAAACAATATTACTTTTCAGTTGGCAAACTAGTTAAATGCACTTTTCGTGGGTAGTTTATTTCATGGTTTTTGAGTTTTGAAATGAGTATATCAGTAGATATATTCGCGGTTATTCTAATATAAAGAGGGGCGAGAGGTCACGAGTTCGAATCCTAAGTCGGTCAGTTTCCAGTTACTGACCGCTGTCGGTGGTTTTTCTCTGGATAATCTGGCTTTCCTCTACCGTCAAACCTGGCACGTCCTAACACGACCCTGGCAGTTAATAGGACGTTAAACTAATAAAAGTAGAAAGGTAATTCAAAAGAACAATAAAAAACAAAACATAACGATTCGTTGCGTTTATATTTGAGGTTATAAAGTATTCAGGAAAACACGAGAATCTTGACACCAGTAATGCACTATATTTATACAATGAAAATTTACGATTAACGAAACATATACATATATTTATTTAAATAGCATACGTTTACTGAGATACATGTATACATTTTGTATATATATTATAAACTGTAACAAAAATAATTAGTCGTTGAAATGAAATTAGAATTTAAAAAAAAAAAATGATAAATCCAAATGTACATATCCTTAATGATAAATGCGGTTTAATGGTTGTATTTAATTGGATTTATGCACAGAAGCTACCCCCTTCTTTTTTGGCATGTAAAACAAGTTTATCACTGGCATTTAATAAATGCTCAATTTCGACATATACACAGTCTTTGTTGTTTTGTGGCCAAAAAAACATAGCAGTGAATTTTGTGGGTTAAATTATTCAGCTGGTTAAACAAAATACGATGATATAATTGGCCATATAGACATACACATCGCATAGGTCAAACCGAAGTGCTCAATCTAACTGCGTTCTTTAATAATATAAATGCAACTATTTCCGTTACATGCGTTTTCGGTAATAGTTTAACTGGGGTTGATACATAATATAGTCGGTTTGATTGTTACGATCCCAACCAAAATTAGAAACTTATACCCAAGTGTGGTCTTAGCTATATAAAACCCGTAGAAACGTCCGTATATTGCAATTGGAAATTATTTAATAATGTCATCCAATAGCTAAAAGTACATACAACATACTATTAAACAGCTCATTAGTTTTACCAGCCCATGTTTCACAAACTCAATTATTCAGCAAGGTTACGCTGTTCTGTGTATCTCAATAGCAAACATTAGTCTAACATCCGCTCGTTTCAATCATTACGAATAAATAGGAAGTTTCACCTGATAATTTATTTATTAACCTCCCGGTACGGTATCCTAACACGGTATAGGATTATGTTCGCCTCTAAAACCACAGTCAGGTATAATGTAAAATTTTAGATGGGAGCAGCTGGTGGGCACGTTACGTGTTTATTTGTTTCGACTAATTAGCAGGTCGATACGTTTGTAGTGATGCGATGAGCGTCCGAACTAAAACACAGAGAGACGTAATGCGGTAATGGTCGTTAGGTAGGGGTATGTGATGGCGAGATGTTACATTCTTAGGTCTGAGATATCGCTTAGATTCCTTTTATTTAACCTCCGTGTCTGTGCGGCTAAATACCTGTTATTTATACAAGTGTTTAATGAGATAAACAGCAAACGTACATAATCCCACGGTATATTTTGTAAAGCGCGCTTTGTTTCTTGCGAGAAAATGGAAAACTAGAAAGAAAATCGCTTTTTTGGGGATTTTTTAGTTGAAGAACGTATACTTCATCATATGACTCTAATAATGGCAAGTGCAACAGCTGGACACATTTTAAGATCGATGTTGTTGTATGCTAATCAAAGCTCATTATTAATCCTGTACTGTATGGGCGTATCCGGTTTCAGAGAAAAACCGGAATATCCGGGGAAAAAGACTGTCGGGGCATCTTAACTATTCTGCCATTACAGTCATTGCAAGAACCAGATATATAGAGGTTAACAGAGTGGGTACATACAAATACAATGACCATACGATACAGATAGGAATAATTTATGAGTTTTTATGGAAAACAGATGTCACGGATGAATAAAGTTCTCTCACAAAAGCAGTGTACCCATGCAGACTAAAATACAAAGGAATTTAAACGATGTCGAAATAACACACGGGGATAACTAGTTATCCAGAGATACGGCTTTGTTACGTACGGGTTGCCGATATGCTTAGCTAATCCCGAGAACTCTAAGCTAGTACATTGTAAGTTAGAGATACAGTACACCAGGTTGTCCCCTTTATCTGCCCCAATCGTGTATAGTCGTGATGCAATGAGTATTGTCAGAATGCTGCTAATAGTACATCACACATTCTGAATTTCAATTTGTAGAAATCTTTCTTTAATGGGAGGATTATGACATCAGTGGATGGCATACCAGAAACCCCATGCGGGATTTGTCACGATACATGTGTACTTCTACTACAGATAATCGCTTTTGTTAATGCGAAAGGTGACTCAATGGCAAGAATACTCTGTAATTTCAAAGAACAAAAAAAAACCTCCTTTAACAATAAAATTGACTGAATTTGAGTACTTCTAATACATTTCTAATGATCCGGAATTATTCAAGTGAACGATATTCTTCGGTTTTTATAATTTGATTTCAACAAAATTATGAATTGAAACAAATGGGAGTATTAAAATTGAAATTGGAGTCCAATATATGCATGTTGCAGGTCCCTTAAAGCCAACACTAAGCGCGTGTCTGGACGACTAATAGAAGCAGCTATTTAATTCAACAGTTGTATCCTAGGTGTTAGATCAGATCAGAAAATTATTCAAAATAACGGAAATGTGCATAATCTAAATACCATCATAGGGACGGAATAAAGATTCCGGAAACTTCGCGGCTTTTTAACGACTTCGCCTCGGGTTAAGCGGGATGCAGTGAATGTTGTTGGAGATCGATATTTTGTTGTTAATTTGCATTTTAATGACCGGTACAAAGGAATGACAAATACGGAATTTCCTCATCTGGAATACATGCCACAACATCTAATCATTGGTAC
Organism: Argopecten irradians; assembly: GCF_041381155.1. Lineage (NCBI taxonomy): Eukaryota > Metazoa > Mollusca > Bivalvia > Pectinida > Pectinidae > Argopecten > Argopecten irradians. The sequence continues at coordinate 8,076,323 of NC_091146.1, read as the reverse complement.
GAAGCTAGATAGCCGGACCAATAGTATACACGATCTTCTATCACTATCAGTAGGCAGCCTTCAGACTATGTATCAATACACATCACATATCTATATGATAGAGTGTCTATTTTAAAATCATTCTATCCCTTATATAACACACGGATTATTGCATGACATTCTTGTTGGTTTCATATTCGCGGAAACCACAAAAAACATCTAAAAAAAATACACAACGAAAATTCGATGTTATGCAGTATTCGCTATACTCTTGATACTTTGAAACAACATACAGTAAACACATTGCCTAAAAGTAAAGTAAATACAAATAACTATATATTTATTCTATTAAATTCAATGTTTAAAATCAATCACTGCATCAAGATATTTTTTTATGAAAACCTTCATACATGCATCGACATTTTAGGATTGTTTTAATTTTTAATTTCGTATATTGTTACATGCTATTCTTCTTTTGTTCGTCTTTCGAAATAGACTTAAACTAAGTATTGTTATTCATATGATGGGTTTAGGAAGTGAACTTGATCATGATCAAACAAGGAATCCATGTAAACAACACTTTGTCTCCTAACGAACAATCGTATTCCATCAAACTTTAATATTCAGTTGCCAATAATGCAAAGGTATCAGCACGTATTTAATGTACGACGCTATTGTCTTTGCTCCGATTGTATTGTTCTGTCTAATGTTGGGATTGAAACCAGAAAACAGAAATTTCTGTAATTGTCAATCAGTTTTGACTTAAGTCTGCACTTTTGTTTCGAGAAATCAGAGCCAGGTCGTATTCTACACTAGTGTATGAACATGTCATATGTGCCTTTGGGTGTGTTTTTCCTCCCATGTTTTGTTAAGTTTTGATAACATTTTGCATGCTTACTCGATGGAAAGACATAAAACTTTTCCGTTTGTTACAGTTTACCAAACGACATTTGGATGGACCAGTACGCAATGCAGATACAATGATTTGTTATAAGACGATGGACGACTTCTCACCATAGAATATGCATATCAACTAGTCTGAAAGTGAAAGGTTGTTTATCTATATCATATTAAGCACCATTAAAGCAACATAATCTGTATAATAAAGATTCACCTGACCTTGCAGGTAGGAACTACGTTAATTTATAGCGCGTGCAAAGTCACACTTTTGATGGCAAACGACGAAATCAGTGCTCGCAATACCTTGGCGTCAAAAATCATACCTACCGCAAGTGAGATTACTTTCAATATGTAAATGCGAAATACAGATACGAAACACGATTTTTCATCAGTGAAAAAAATAATTTACCTATCCATAAAGTATATCAATCTTGGCCGTATGGTATTGCAATGGATAACGAATGATCTGAATAAGGCAGCGTTGCAACACATTAATCAAACAAGTCGGGAATATTTTGTTGATATTTTAACGGAAAATGTTACTTTTTATTTGACAAACACTGGTATACTTCATATGAAACTCCATATTAAAAAATGCATAATATATATAATTATTTACACTGTACATTTACATTTGGTATAAGAATATTCCATGAAACTGCCGTTTTCTACAGGTCAAAACCTGTTTTATTATTAACAAGTTTATATTATACCCTATCGGGAGCCCCAATCTCTGAGAATCAACATCACAGAAATAGTAGGTTTGTATGGGTAGCCATGGTAATGATGGTATCAAGTGATTCGTAAGACAATCACAAATCATCACCGTTTCTAATGAATAAATTGTATTTCCGTTTGGGCGGACACAATGGGTCTGCTGTTATTAGCTTTATTACTGGGGATGGCGACTTCCAGCCAAAGAGATTGTCCTGTTTTTCACAAAAGACAAGTGACACTTTCTCGTGGGAGGTACAATCGACCATTTGACACAAAGAGTATTGCTAAGATCAATGCTTGGTGAATGTAACATCCCAGCAAAATGTTGGATAGATGAAAATCAACTTTTCTTCGATAAACTCTCAAAAAATATTAATTGAAAAAACCCACTGGATATACAGATGAAACATGTCGGTAATTAATAAAAAAACAATAGCATTGTAAAATTGTAATTTATCATCACAAAAGTGAAAACCGGAGAAGAATTTTCACGAGTACTGATCTTGCCTCACAATATGAATATCCCGTTAACTTGATTTTTATTCCTTTTTTCTGCCTGAACAATGAAATCAATTTAACTATATCTTATCCATTTAGCCAATATACCATAAGGTATCGTTGAATCAAGATATATACTTTAATAAAGTAAACCTTTTGCCAAAATGTCACACAAGATGTGATTGTATTGTGTATAACAATGTTCCATTCCAAATAAAAAAGTTTATTAGATTCCTGACGTGAGGTATTTGTGTAAACATACGAAGATACTACGAGTTTGCATGTGACTTTCCAGTAACTGGTGGTTCAGTGTAAATGGGTAGTATATTTACACAGAAACTGTCGCATGGAGAGCGACATCGACACGGGGAGTTCATTAGATCATTTTAATAGCATGTGGGTTGGACTATATCGTGTAAAGTACAGCTACAGACGAGATCTAGGAGAGGACCCATGGCGAACATTTGATTTCTACAACAAAATATGAAGAGTCCTTTCAAAGTTTTAATAAAAATTCGTTAGGAATTAACAATACCTTTATGTTCGGATTTTAGGAAGAGAACAGTTCTGCCCCTTTAAAGTACATCGGTCACATTAGATTGCATGAAACAACTGTGTTACACAAAACCGCCTGCCGTTACCGACACAAAAATAATATGCATGCATTTACAATCAGTTGCCACTTCTACTTTATAAACTAATCAAGGCAAAGTAAAGGTATAACACGAACCAAAAATGTTACTATTATGACGTCACAAGTATTGACATGACAACGTCATCTGATCACCGTCAAAATAATTGTTCCATATTGTAGATTCAATAATCGTTGATAAACGGTTTGATTGTCGTTTGTGCATAAGTTTTTCGGAGATCATAATTCGTTTTCTTTTATAAACATCTATAATAACTACCAAAGTTACAGTTACTCGAACTCATACATGTACTCTTGACATTACGTATGTGTGGAGTCATATATTTTTTATAAACATTGTAACTCATATAGATGCATATATACATTAGTATTCACAGCAAGCGAACGGGTTTCATTCTCAGAACAAATACATATGCATTTATAAAACTCCTTCATAATTTGATGTAGAATATGTAGAAATCTGTTAGGTTTGTATCGGTCAACAAACGTGAAATAGAGTATGCTCATGGGGATAAAACATCATTTGGAATGGCGTTTCCATTTACACATACAAAGGTTGGCAGCTGTACGAAGAAGATAGTTAATTGGACTAAGGCCGCAAAAGTTTTTTTTTATATTTACTGACAGGCAAACCCAACAGTGATCTGCCAGTATTTTCGTAAAAGGCTTGATATATTAATTATTTTAAATGCTGATTTCCAGTATCGTGTCTGATTACTTGATTTCATATGTCATTATATCTGTTCACGTATCGACACTTGAAGATATTTTGCATTTTAACAAATAAATTCAGCGAACTTCAATTATTGTTGCTGTCGTATACCATTTTTGTATATCATAATTCTAATCTGGATAGTAATTATTTCTAAGGTCGTTTGGTGTTCTTTTTGCCCGTCTCATGGAGCATGTCACTGTAAAATACCACTTCACATCCTTGATCTGAATCTAGAATTGTAATTTCCATAATTTTCTTGCCTCTTTTGTCTCATGTAATAATTTCAATGTTTTACCCCGACTAAGTGTCTAATTCTTTTAAGCTAATAATGGCTATCCATATAATAAATGTATGAGTGAGATGAAATATTTTAAGCTTGTATTTACGGGGTGGCAACTGATGTGACCATGAAAGTATATGCATCCCCTCCAAAAGTATTTTCCGAAGGACATATTGTCAGATATAATGTGGTGTATACGTTTCGATAGGTTATGTTTTGTGATATCTGTGATATGTCGCTAATAAGACAATTAAAGTTAACCTACCTCCAAAAGACAGTCCAACTTCATTGTAGAGCATCTTGTGAAGGTCTGATTTCACATCCCAGCGAAAGTAATCCTGTTTGATTTCCTGTGCTTTTTCTATGATGTCATAATGTAGAGCTTCCACACACAAATGACAAAAATCCTCGATAACATCCGCGTGTCCATGCCTATCGTAGATAATCTTCAATGTTTTCCATCCAGAATGGCGAAACAATTTCACAAAAAAATCCGACAAAGAATCGAAGTTTACCGGACCTACCCTGGAGAGTTTGGTATATTGTGATTTCCGGTAAATGGCAAAGTCTCGTGCCATGGCACCAACGGAAATTAAAGGTATATTCCAAAATCTGGCTTGCCTAGCAACAGGTGCTACAGCATAATCACAAACCGGACCAAAAAACACATCCGGTTTCTGGTTGATATAGAAGTCTATAGCTTTATTGATACCTTCAGCAATATTGCATTTTGAGTTAGCATATCGTACAGAAAATGTAAGGTTCTCGACAAGGGTATAGTTGTTACTAATTTCCTCGATGGCCATCTGTACCGCGGGGGTAATCCTGTCTATGGAAAATTCCCTGCTATTATTGGCCGGGAGTATGATGGCAATTTTCACCACGATAGACTTAACTGAGAATATAGTACAAAAGAACACTAAAAAGGCGGATATCTGTAACCTCTTATGCCCCATGACTGACGTTTTGAGGCTTCACACAAGTAAAACAGGTAAAATTTGCATCAACATTAAAAATTCATTTTTGTGATAATCTATTGTAATTCCAAAAGCTGATAACAATATTATCCTATTTCAAAAACCTCATCACTAGGCTGTTGCAGCTATCGCTACTTCGCAATAGAATACACAATATGTTCCTACACATATATATTACAATGACATGACGTCCTATCGCAACAGATGCAGATAGCGCGTCTTTTGTCGTGTAAATATTAACATGTACATAATTTAGTTACGTTTTGCCTCTCTGTATGTAAATACCTTACATCCGAAGCTGAGTCCGACACACAGTATCCGTTCACCTTCAAAACAACTTCAATGAATATTCGATATTAGATTTTATGCAGTGAACACACTTCTATCCTCTCATTGCGATACAGGATACTGTTTGAATACTATCTTCCAGGTTCATATCAGTAATCTTATAATTACTATAATCGGGTGTTGGTGTAACTTTTCTGTGCTTGTAGATTTTCTGAAGATTTGTCAATAATTAGTCATAATTCATTCAGTTTTCAAAGGAGCTTTACACACCACAAAATAAGTTCCTCTTGAAGCTTTTGAATATATACGACCTTGAAAGCAATATAATACAAATTATTAGTGTAGTTACTGTAAATCATTATAATCGTTAATGTACATTTTAATCTCCCCCCTCAAGACTATGCCATTAAATCCTGCCATTGTAACACTTTTGTCGGAAGACATTGAATGTGCATATTAAAACTGATTAAAATACTTATTTTACATTATTTTATAAAACGGGATGAAGCTTGATATTCCAGACGGTTTGTATCTTACATAGACAAAATTCACTGATCATATTGTTAGTGTTGTTTTTTATTGAAGCCGGGCATATTTGAGAAACTAAATGGCATTAGAGGAAAGATATATTATTATACTAATATCTTAAACTAGTATTACGATAATGACTCTCCAACAAGAGAAACTGTTATGCAAACTCAAAATCGATCAAACCAGATTATTTTAACATAACGTTTTACATAAAAATTGACTGCATAAAACACAAAAGATGATATGATTATGAACTAAAATCATTATGGGTTTGTATATTTCAGACAGAAATTTTACGAATTTTTTAAATCGAAGTATACGGATGGCGTACTAGTTACACGTATTGTAATCACCTGTCACCTAGCACGCCATGGTGGTCAAACAAGGACGCTGGGAAGGTTAAGTGTCGCCTTACCGATCACGTGTGTTTCCCAGCACGATATGACCCGCTATGTGTGTGTTCGTGTATATAGTTACTCAAGGTCAAATGACGACGTTATATTTGTTTTCACTGATTATATTGGAGAGGTTTATTTATTTATTTGTTATCGTTGGTGTTGGCTGAGGGGGTACGTTTCGGTCACATATACTTTTTGTTGTTTATCAAAGTAAGTGTAATATATTTTTTGTTTAGAATTGTAAGGGGTTACAAATACGAGAACATTTTTAATATAAACATTTATTGCCTATCCCAACACACGTGTGATTATATTGTATTAATATGTTATTTGAACTGTTCTTGACACGAGTTATTTATTTATCTAACCCATTGGCAATTTAATTTACCTGTATAAATAATGACTTTCCAACCAATCCATGCAATTCTGTAGTCATTAAGTGTCAATTTCATGGACATTAATCAAATTTAAACTATTTAGCTATTAAATCGATTTCCCACTTTCCTATATTCCGTTGTTATGAGTACCATTATTACGTAATCATTGCTTGGCGCTGTGGAACACCCGCACGTGTTTTGTTCTAAAGACCGTGATACTGCACACGAAATACCCGTATGATTTGCATGTCATTAAACAAAACTGTTATTTAAGAACAAGCGGTTACATTCATAAGTTACAACATGTATTTTAGTCAATTAACTAATTCCAACTTTTAAGCTATAAACTGCGAAAACGTCCTTGATTTGCTTTTTTCTATTTTACAAACGACGTGAAACCCATCGAATTCCCATGGTGTATTGCCATATATCCTTATCCGTCCATGATATTTAGCCGTTAATGAAGAAACATATCGCGTGAAGCATGACGAAAACCATGATACGCAATTCCATATAAATGTAATTACTCATTCACGCACTCTTAATTATCACCAAAATGATATTTCATCGAATAACCATATCTTAGTATCGCTTTAACCCTGTATTGCATCCTCGCCTAAAAATATGAAAAAACAGACAAATGTTACTGCTTCTTTCACTCTTCACATTCACACAAGCCCTTCAACTCTGAGTCGCGACTTTGAATTCCACGTTATGCAGGTGTCAGGTACTGGGCGGTGGTCGTTGGCTGCTCTCTAGGATTTATTTTAGCTTCTACATAGCGCATGTTCTTAAATACCACTGGTTGTAAATATGCCAATATAAACAAAAAGTATTTATCTATAAATAAATTCCTTAATTTTGATGAATAGTGATAATTATTTGCGTTAATATATCATTATATAACATTCAGTTTGGTCATGTTTGCTTGTAAAACACCTGATTGATAAAACTCCAATAGATAATTATGCACGGCAGCAAGCAAATTATTGGAATGAGAGCGCATTTCGGAGCTTACAATAGATCGAGGAGATAATTGTACTAGTTTATATATGCATTTAAACTATTGTATCAGCATTTATTTGTGTATGTATACTAATAGCCTTACACGCACTTGTAGTTATTTCATGGCGTCTGTTCGACGACACATATCGCATTTACAAGGATGCATCTAACAACACTTAAGTCTACCTTATTAACGTGTACATCCAAACCATGCAATTTTAACAGCCATTCGGTGTGTTATAATTAGGAGAAGATATATAATGTCGAGTCAAGTATTAATATGGCTTGGAAATTATAGGTTCCAAAAACGATAAATATCTCTCCGTCTTTTGTACACATGGTTATATTGTATTACAGTGTATTTATACTTTTATGTCGCGAATATCTCAAAGTAATATGTACTTTACATTAACCTATTAAGTAGTCAGTCTACTTTCTATTCGAGTCTGTTATCAACGCTATGAATAAATAAATATCACTTCTATTCAGGAACACTGCATTCAGGAAATTGACATTTCGGACCAACTCGTTAGATACAAGTCCAAATTACAGGGAAATGGAAATGCGCATGCGTGTTTATGGGTCCTCTATACATTTGACAGATAACAATATTTTGTCTGAATTTGTACTTGTACTTGGAAGAGCCGACCAATAGCACTTTAGTGCCTATTCATGATTCAAGATCTGCTTAAAGGAAAATATGGTGATATTGCTTTTCAGCAGAGGAAGTGATATTTATTAAGTTAAATGTAATTATTTTTAAACAGTTCGTAAGAAATTATTTTATATACAGTTAATTCATGGAAATGGCTAAGCTCAATGGGAACTTAAAATACAATGCTTTGCTATTTCCATAATCAACCCTCTTGCTACATCAATGATTACCTGTGTCTTAATGACAGGATATAATTTAGCAATTGTTATTCTCAAACTAACCGAATGTGTATGTATACTGTACGAGTACAACGAATTTATCGAACCTCCCAAACTCCCAAACCATCGATTAAAAGAGAGATGGAGCATATCTAGACAGATCCAAGCGTAATAGTTTTCAGAAAAAAAAAGTTATTAGTACAATTATTAGATTATGATATATAAAAATACTGCACTTGCCTCAGCTTTACCTTATATGGTACTTATGTTCGGGTATGTGGTAAAGTGAACGCTCGCCCGTGCGCAGTATAAAGCGCGGCTGGTATAATGTGACCGGTGAGAGGTATGCTTTCTAGTTGATAATTTAGGCTGCATGCGATATAACGTAATGGAATGAGTTTATTTTCACTTTCTCAAGGAGACACAGCACAGATAAAACCGCAGCCTCTAAAAAAATACAGACATTCAGAAACGCCACAACACACTGTATAGATGGAGATGAAGTCGTTAAATAACACTTACTGTTATTAAGACAATAAACCCAACTAGTTAACAAACTGACCATGGTTACTATTGATTAATGTGACAACACTTAACTGGATCAAGCAATAGTGACCAGCTTGTCCGATTCATTCCAGTTCGGATGCTTCGGGACGTTGTGTCAGAATTAAAAAGCGTATATTGATCAACTTGAAAATAGGACACATATAAAGTATGCTATTTTCGTTATTTAAAACTCGACCTCATTGGGAATTGACGAGAATATTACACAAATATACTTGGAAATAATATTGAATTGTTTTATAGTTCAGCTACATTCGACAAACAGCTTGATGCTGTTTGTTGCTTGTCAATTTCAAAATATCAATGTGAGTAATAGCAATCGATATCTATGTATTTTTCAGTCTGAACGCGTTATTGAAATGTACATTCCGAAATCGGAAACAATTATTCATAAATGCAAAACTCTTCACGTGATTGATTGATTGATGCCTACCTGTGACAATGGTGTTAACGGATGGTTGGATCGGTGCTAATTAATTAGCGATTCAATCATATATCGCTGATAAAACTCATCAAAACAATCAAATATTTACGAGAAATCCATTACATTTATTGCAGAAATAGATATCATTATATATATTTCCTGATGAACGATGTAATCAATGATAACCGATCTCAAACACTCTTTTCATTTCATTTTTGTCATTTAACAGTGGTTTAGTATATTGATTTCTGTCAAACATTACCTAGCGTCATAATTAGGTATTTGATTATAGGAGTATTTTTTATGTTATATTGTATATTATATGTATATTAATGACGTGGGACATTGCTTACAAGGTACGTCGTCTCAAAAATAAATGTTAACAGGACGTAGATATGTTTGCTAAAACTGAATACTTAACCTTTAAAACGAAACTTCTGAGACCTTACTGACCCAAGAAAATGCACGGATCTATACAAATCTCATCGCTCCATTTGTTCAATACTATCACAATAATATATAGATGTCAAAGTATTATTAAACGGTTATTAAAACTATGAGGTACAACCTACCGGTAACTAAATCTATTCTGTGAATGTTACCAATAATTAATGATACAGACATGATGTCACCTAATTAACTTCCTTCACCAATTTGTAATATCCTCAAAAAAAGATCATCAAATTGTAACTTGATAATGCTCGTTCATGGATTTTTATTTATGATTTCAAACATAATTTGAAAACAGCAAATTATGTATAATGATCTGTGAGACATCTTAAGTGAATAACGCTGTGCACCATAATGAGGAAAACTGAATATATTTATTATAGAATATATTGATTGTGTTCTCTCGTACAATAACCCTTTATTTAATTCATTTCATATATCAAAAATGGAGGGATTGATGTTGGTGAGGTCCAAAAGTTGCTTGGCTGTTTCATATTGCATACACTAAATCGTAATTATACACACCAAATATTGAACTTATATAACTATCGCTGTCAAAGTTTTTTGGCAAAACGTTACCCCAATATCTAGCTTCGTATTTTAAGTGTGTTGTCCGCTACAAATCACAAAACATATCCATAGACTCTCTATATATTGTAACTTCTCTATAAATGCCTCCCGGGGAGCAGCAATGATATTCCGGACAATGAACCAGACCCCGTGGAATCTGTAACCTATCGTGATGTGCACGATATCGCCGACGCCATTCGACTCTATCACACACGAAACCCTGCCCAGAAGGTCCACGTGTACTGGTAAAGAACACATTACGGGAATAGCCTTATATGGTTAATTGGAGGCTTGTCGTCAATTCCCATGGTCCGCACATTGTTATCGGATTCTAGATTACTTAGGACTATCATCAACAACCAATTGTACCCATTGGGAAACATATAAGCATACGTGTTCGGTTAAATGTTATTTAAGTTGGGGTTAAGAAAACAAAAGATACTTATTTTTTTCAATTCCGAATATCAAAAAGAAGTCACTTTGCATTAACACTCACTGGCATTTTGGAGCGCATTTGATGATATTGTGTTAAAGCAAGGGCCAAAATTTGGATAATGTAAGTAGTGCTTTTGAAAGATATTGATAAATTGACACTATTGAATCCCACTAAAAACTTGTTGGATTTTGTTGTTATTTTGACAAACCTTACCTTATCATACTATCAATAGCGTGGTCTTATTGTGATATAGAAACACATTGCCGCGAGACAAACATAAAATGGTACATGGATATAGCTATATAAAATGATAAATAATACATAACGCCTGTACACCAGCTGTGCCTTTCGCAATGACCGTTCCTAGAAATGAAAAGGTGGCAACTATCATTTATGTGACGATGGGTTGTCTGGTAGAAATAAATCTCAAATACGATGTGTGATAGAAGCAATGAAATCAGAACTACCAGCAGGACACTCCTCACTCCGCCAACAACATGCTCCATTAGAAAGAAACGTCTACAAATCAACGTCTCTGTAGGTAAACTATTAAAAGCATTGCTTAACGCCATCACTGGGTAAATACACAATAACCAATCAACGTGACGTCTGGCATTAAGACAACAATTTGGATCTTTATAGACCAATTGACTACACGGAAGATTATTCCACATCACCCTTTACAATAGTTAAAGACCAGCTACCTTTCTTAAATGATGGTTGGTATGTTTAACTTTGAATGTAGAACGAGATAGGTAATTTTGAATGTTGAACGAGATAGGTAATTTTGTAGAATTTCAAACGTGATAAGCTTACACTTATCATCTTCTGAAAATTTAAATTAAGATATGTCAAATGTTCATTTTCAAAACGCGGCAAATCATATTATATCTTTGTTACCACCTGTTAGATGACTACTACAGTCAGACGGAAAGATTGCGCAGAAAACCTAACATGTGTTGGTGTTGTAACCTTATCTAAGACCATATTCATTTAATTTCCTATGTTATTGTTGCTTTAAAAAAACCTTCTGTGTTTTTTCTCGGAAAGGTAGTGGTTATTTAAGTACAATTTGCTATATGCGACAAAACCTAAGGGACTAAAATAGCAAGATATTCCGTGTCACTAAATACCAGGACATATCGTTTCGAACTAAAAAAAAAATGACCTACTAAAACAACATATCACTTTCAAATACAAAACAATCCATTATAAATAGAAGGACTCACTTTGGATGCATTTGTAGCATCACAAAGAAGAAAAAGATATACCACTGAAACCAAACAAAATTACCAATAAAAAAGATAGTTGTAGATATGTAGCAGCAAGCCAAATACATATCCTAATTCATTACATAGAGACAATCGTCATTCTCTCCAAGTCGATGAAATAGTTCGAGTTATCCAATGATTCGAGGTAGGTTTACTTAAACATGTATTGAGAAATTTGTTCGATGCCAACATAAATGATAGTGTTGACGAGTTCTACATGATCGAGTTAAGAAGGATCGTCTGTATAAAATTTCCACTACAAAATTAGTAGGATATTACATTGCTAGATTAAACATCGGATTATCCAGAAATTAACCAACTGAATTAGATGCAAGAACAATTCAAAAGAGATGAAAGTATTTTTACGAAACTATAAGCAAACCAAGTTACTATACATAGTATTGCGAAAAGGTAAATGAATCATTAATGCAAGGGAATCGTACACAGATAAACCTATCCCTGACCTTAGCTCACCTGTAGCCCTGCATGTTTATACTCTGTATTTGTATATGAGGTCTCACCATAATCACGTTGCATGGTTACCATTTGATCTCTATAGATACCTTTCAGACAAGCACATACAAGTAGCCATTCGTGACACATACCAATAGATATGCTGTGTAATTGCTATTAAGAAACTGCATCCACAACAAGCCAACAAATGCATACGACCTTCCGATAAAACAGAATCAGCAATGATATGTATAATACAGGTGATTGACTGCAATACATGTTTTTTCTGCGTATTTCATATATATAACAATAACTAAATAGCATTGTCGGTAACAAACATAAATATTTTGGCCGCGGTGTCCGAGTGGTTAAGATGTCCCGACATATTACCACAAGCCCTCCACCTCTGGGATGCGGGTTCGAATCCCATGTGGGGCAGTTGCAAGGTACTGATCGCTGGCCGGTGGTTTTTCTCCGGGTACTCCGGCTTTCCTCCACCAACAAACCTGGCACGTCCTTACATGACCCTGGCTGTTAATAGGACGTAAAACTAAACAAACCAAACCAAACCAAAGCATTGTCGAACATATTTTCAAATAACTTAAGATCAACCTATCTCAATCCTGATATGTTAAAAAAATAACTAGTGAATGTAAGTGGGAATTCATGAAATGTATTTCACTAGAAATGCAACACTTATATAAGATAAATAAATATAGTATTTTGATAGGTGCATTTTTTAAAACAAATAATAAAATCGTTGATATACATAAGACATACCGTATAAAGGATTATCACGAATGGGTCTTAAAAAGAAAACAGTATTTTTGCGGTTTTAAAATTGTGTCATTTCATTATCAGTGTTGAATTATTTTTATTTCTCTTTTCTGGTTGATAAAATGTTCACGACCAAAGCAATACCCCAAAGATATTCATCTTTCGAAAATCACCGGTTATATACATGTAGTTGTCAAATTCTATGAAATCAAATTGATTGAAAGAACAGACATATTTTGTCAGGGTATTATTTCACTTAGCCACTCATCAAAATACGTCATATACTAAGGTGATGTAAATTTTAACAGCATGGGAAACAGACGAACAGTGGTCGAAAGTAAATTAAGAAAAACCTTTACCGAAATTTGTCCTCTGAGAAACATATTTCAATACATTACACTGTTTTATGTGACAACCCACTTACACGATACTCAACTAAAATCTGAGAAATAGTCATGATACTTATCTTCTGGTATGGTTTATGAACTGTTTATAATCTTGAATCCATGACATTTTGACATGAAACTTCTGCAATGTGATGCTATAGTTTGAGGACCATCAAAATCACACACCATGCTTTAACACTCTATTTTATTTCGAAAATAATATTCATTAGAAAACCAATACACCGAAGTCTATAATTCAACCACTTTAGATATCATGTTATAGAGATTACAAAACGACTGATACAATGTGTTGACATGTTTTTTAGGACGATCAAAATTACACAACCTAGTTTAAAACTCTGAAATGATCTTTACCTTGTTGCCAATGTATGTAGGTCTATCATTAATTCAACAACTTAAAAAAGAGTAGAACAGGATTGACGCAATGTGTTTAAGGACGATCAAAAATACGCAACATGTTTTAACACCCAAGTTATAAGATACTATTTACGATGAAGGCAAAGGTCTATCAATCAACACTTTATATATTAGATATTACAAACCATTTGATGCGATGAGTTGAAATATCTTTTGAGGACAACCCAAATTGCCCAACCTGACATTACTCTCTTTAATAATAATCTTTACCATGAAGCCAATGTATACAGGTCTATCATTCAACAACTTTATATACCCAGGGATTAGAAAAAGATCGACGCATTGTGTTGGGAAAACAATTAACGGCCTATCAAAAACGCTGTGAGTTAAAATGTGATCGTTTAACCTTTAGTTACAGTAATATATTGGTTTTTATTTGGATTATGTGAACCTTCAGATAGTCAAATCATGTTAATGTAATTAATTCAAGGGATTTAAAGTTTTGTTCTTTTTTATTCCATTAAATCGATTTTGAGTTTGCAATTCGGATTCATCATGCCGGCTTCCTTCCCATTTATCAAACTATAAAACATAATTATCTGTGATTATCTGTAAATATTGAACTTATTAAGTTTGCGGTATTGATTGCGCACTAAGAGTAGTTATTACACAGATATACGCTAAATCGTTATTTTATTAGTGCTAACACCATAAAACTATATGTTTTCAAGAAATTTTATATCTTTCGTTGTAACAAAAGTTATCCTACAAATACAATATTAGATATTACCTTAAAAGCAAAAGCAATTTGCACAAATTAGTAATCCGTCTCCTCCAGATACTATCATCACACTTCAGACTGGCCGACACATATAACGAATCAAATGGATCCGTTTATTATCCAACGAATAGGTGAACTCTGCAGCATATCGACACTTCAAATATTATCTTTTGATGACTGTTGAACATCGACTTTCAAACAGAACACTTGTATTGGTTTTTCAGTTCTTTATCCGAATCGTGGTTAATGGTGTAGCATTGTACATTTCATTACCATTCCGACATTCAGCTATGTATTAGACTCCACTTGAAATAAACAAACTGAAATAAATCACCACATGTTTTGTTTTCCTTCTAAAAAGTTGACTGGATTTCAGAAATTAGACTCTCTCTTGAAAAAATAGATGACAAACTTTTGTAACTCAGGTGTTCTTGGAATTCTGGGAATACATATTCGTGTAAGTTTACTAAGTACACCTGGTCTGGATATAACTTTCAGTGATGTGATCAACCGCCAGACGTGCAAGGATCAAAACAATTCCTCTGATACCGACACGTGTTACGGCTGTCTTGCGCTCAACTGGCGAACTAGTCTAGTTGAATTCTCACCGGGTAATGGCGTATGCAAAATCCTCTCCCTGACATCAATTAGAGCTTACGTTTTGATGACAATAGGTAATATACCGTTACCAAAGACAGGCGGGTGTCGATAGATCTGTCAGGCACACAATGCCATCACACTGTAGTAGACTCCCTATACGCAATGGTGACTATCTGATTTATACATCACCTACAGAAATAATACGAACATCGGGCTGCTGAGTTTGAACACAAATGTTGTTGATTTATTTGGAAGAATTCCCTTTAAAATGAGTAAGTATTGGTTCTATATATCCGCTGACGTTATGCACAGTAGACTCGGTTAACTTACTTGAGTTAAGTATTATTTTTCTACTGACACTCTACACCATAGATAGAATGATTGTGATTTGCTTGTTGAAATCATTTCCCTACTATTATACGTTACTACTCATGTCATTGACGTTGCCGATACAAACACTCTCTGTATAACAGTATGGTGTTACTTTAGCTGCCAAAAGACTTACTTTCCCTTATACAACGAACGGAGAATTTGCTTCTCATAGATTATTTGTAGTACGAGTCCACACGCTCGGCCGCTGTTAAATCTGACTTCGTTAATCCCACAAGTTTGGTATCGTGGGCTTATGAAACACGAGTTGTGTCGCTGTTCTCAGTTCGTATCACTGAACCGCTTGTCCTTTACCGTTCAGATTGCTACTCTAGTCGGCTCCCTGCTGGGCCGCTGGCCATAGTAAATACACTGTATGAATGATGCATACAATGTTATTATCACAACAGTAAATGGAATAGTATTCTTGGATGAGAGTATCGAACTGCTGTCATTAAAATAGTGTTATGAGATACACCTGTATCTCGTTGTATTAATGTATGAAATCGTTGTCCATGTAGCTGTATCAACGATCCGTGTGCTGCAGACAGCTGCCATGCACTACTTCCTTAGATGACAGGGGTACTCGCCGTCTCTGTATGATACAAACGTTATCCTAGAGCATGGCAATTTGCTGGACTGCCGTTTTGTTAATATATGTACAAACGTTTTTGCAGACAGCCATTATTGGTATCCACTTTGTTGTTGTGTGGTACAAACATCCGAACAGTCCTGAGATTACTCCTGTAAGTACTAAACCGTCGTTAGTGAAGCTGTCATTGCAATAATTAGTGTGAAACAGACTTTAACTATAAGAGAGTTTTTTTTTATATAAGTACTGGACCGCGATGTTTGTGTTGTCTGAATAAATCGTATGATTCCAACTTCAATTGTCAGATACTGTGTTCGTAAATGATGCGGGTATATACTTATTGACATTGAATCATTGGTTTTATGATTCAAGTTTTAAAAACTCAGTTATACTTATTGCACATTGTCGAGTACTAAATAATAGCTTTATCAATTATATTAAATACTGATAATAAAAGAACCTGTCAGAATACTACCATATGAGATAGCGCATGGTACTATATGATCATTGTAGCGATTTCCATTGATTCATTGAAACAAACGTTATTGTTACTATACATGTTATCAAGCACCCGATATAGCTGTTTAAATGGTTCGTATGTACTATGCTGCCAACTTTAACTGTCAAAGAACAGTAGACGATGTATTCATGTTTTACTTGACCAGGCACTACCGTCGTCGACGACAGACATAGCATTTATCAGTACCGACTAGTGGGGCCTGCTTCTGAATCACACGTCAATATGCTACTCACGTACCTATTAGGATATAGGGAGGAGAACACTTACACAACTCCACGTTAACATCTAATCTATTGGCGAGTTAATTTACATACAGTGGCATGACAGCAACGGCACTGGAGTTTTACTACGTGGTTTACGAGTCTGTACTCGAGAAAAAATGTATCATTGTAAAAATACAGCATTTCAGTTTCTCGTAAAAATGGTAATACAATTGCCGCTACTTGATTTGGTCTGCAGCAGCTCTGTTTTTTATTGTGAATATCACATACATTATTAAAAATCGAAATATTCCGACTAAGTGGATGTTAAAATCAAATCAAATGCGTCATGTAGTTTGCTAAGTAGAAATCACTGAAACGTGATTATTCTAAAGATTTGCATTAAAGTCATATCGAGGATAAGCGTAATGTGGGTTCAATCGATTCCTGTGATCGTTTTGTATTTCTATTTTATGTACATATCAATATGTTCTCAGATACATGTATACTATCATTGTAATTCTCACCGTGGAACCGTTCAATTTGGTGGGTTAAAAGTTTCACGAAAATTAAAAAAAAATAGCTAATTTAAAATCGAAAATTTAGTTTAAAGGTATATTTATTTCAATTCTCTCAATTCTTAATATGCACGGATCACGATTTCGCCATCATGTCGAGGACAATCATTTATTCATATTCGGATAAACAACGTACTGCAATTTAGACTATGCTTCAGAATGACCACGTGATCTTGAAATCTTATCACGTGATAAATTCCCTGTTGTAGCCTGATCACGTGATCAATGTGTCGTTTATGTATGAGGAACACGTGTCCAAGGTACTTGAAAGTTAATCACTTAATGAAACACGAAAAGAAAGGATTGAGCTTAAAAGGGCATTGACCTAAATATCAAAGTTACAAAGGTTATGAAACAAAGAGCGTTGTCAACAGCAACTCTAGTCTTCCTTATTCTCTCAGCAATAGTAGATAAACGCAAAGAATTAACCAAAATCAAACTTTCTTACTGACCCATACAGCCGTGTCAGATTTCCGCCTTGATTCAAATTCTGACATTTTTCTACCTAAAATTCTCCAGAGATTACTGCACTGCCACATTATCATTTCCTATATCAGTAAACATATATAAATGCACTTCCTATAGAGGACAAGCAGTGGCCAAACTGGGAGTGTTACGGGAATTGACTTGTACTAATATACATATCGTGATAGACAGTCGGTCTCTATCTTATCTTATATCTTTACACTAGCAAAGACAAACATTAGTAAGGCGTACTGATGTATATTCGCCTGCGAGAAACTTGTAATGCAGACACCACTTCGCATAGAAGAAATCACACATTTTAAACCCAATGGATGATTAAGCATATGTAGTATATTCTTATAACACATTGTTATCAAAACTTAATAACGGCTGGCTGACATATATATATATAATTTCTGTATATGTTACAAAGCCCATATGAAATAAAACTAATAACAAATCACCTTTGTAAAATCATTAGATTTGCTACGATCGATTGATGTAAACCCTGGAAATTTTCGTTGGGCTCTATTTTCGTGGTTTATATATATATTTTTTTTTTAAATATATAGAATATATAAAATTATATAGAATGCATAGCGCCAATGACTCCCACGCTAAAATTTCCAGCATATCATTGGTAATATGAAATATATTCCATTGAAGCACCAGAGGTATCGTAATTCTCCCAAACACTAATGTGATGTTACTTTATTTTCAATATGATATGAAGGAAGTACACAGAAATATGACTTTTTTTTACTAATATATCATATCTGCCTATTGTATTCCAATTGCCTTATATCGTCTGGCAGACACAAAGGAATAATTTGTCGTATTTATGAACCTTATATGCCTATATCGACTTATTTTTTCCGTAAAGATTACTTCCTGGATCTGTTTATCAACATGCGCGTCTCTGTTATACAGAGTGCGTTTGTCTTATGTTTCTGCTGGTATGCTTCAGAGAGACTATTAAAAGGCAACACATTCACTATAATAAACAACACAATTCCAACTAACAACATACCACACTTTTCCAGGCACTTCACACACTATACATACACTGGAGACCGTCAACAGGACATTAATTCAATCATTGTACACTGTTAAAGTCGGCATTATGTCCGACACACCTAGTGCTATTTATACACATTGTCAAAATTTTAATTCGTTGTGTTTGTTAAAAAAACACACATAAAAACGCCATATTATTTTCTCTATATTCTACATATGAATGCACTGTTTTCATGTAAGAGACATGTGTATTCTATATAATATATTGTTAAAATGTTTTCATCTCCCAATGACCATCAATATGTACAGATGTTGTTTAGGCGAAATACAGGATGCGTACGAAGTAATATTATGTATGCATTTCGTGTTCAAATCCTATACTCACAGTGTCATACTGTATATACACCTGCTAGTGACCATATCTAATGAGGATTTTTTATGCATCTCTTTTATAATACAACTGCATATCATTTTACTACAATCAATATCTACCAGTCGGGCATTATGGACATGTTTCTTTATTTTTAGTATCTTGATATAGAACAACCTGTCATACACACTATATGTTCTGTTCGTCATAAAAATCACGAAATGCGATACTGCTGTAGAGGAAGGTTTGATTCAATACGAGCCTCGTCATTAAAAATGACAGAGACCTTGATTAGCAGTGTCATCATCCATAGCCCCGAACAACATCTGTGTAGAAAAAAACCTATACCCAACAATAGGGGGATGATTATTTCTTGTACTAGAGCTAGTCTGCTAGTCATTGTTAAAGAGCAAGCTTGATGATAAAACAACAGACCTATCGACCATGTAGCAGGTGCTTTGGAGATTGAATAATGGTATTACAAGTCATTGCTACATGTATTTTGTTATGGTGTTCATTGTATACTTTAATGTATGTATTCATATATCTAACAATCACATTTTTATTTCATATTTTTTAATATTTCAAAGGTAAAATATTGATCGCTCATATATTTAAAAATGATATTTTTCTTTTATCTTGTTTTATATATATTACTAATGTAATTCATTGATCGTTCATATATTTAACAATGGCTTTATATTTCATTTTTTAATATTATAAAGGTAATTTATCAATGGTGATTAGGTTAAATACACAGGTAAACTCCCACCTGGACTTCCGATTTTCTAAATAACTTGTCAAAACCAGCCTTTGTCTAATCCAGATCTTTGTGCATTACGGAATGATTTAGAAAATGTTCCTTCTGAATGTATAGTGAGTAAAGTATGTATAATTAATATAAAACCTGTCTATACCGACCAAATATGCTGGTCCCGGTGATATCCGGATCAGACAAGTTACACTGTGTTACAAGGAGGACCAGTACTAATATATTTCAACCTCCAAAACATGCAACCATTCACACACGAAAGGTATTGCATTCAGGTCAGGAAAGGTTACCCGCTATCACATGACATTGATGTTAATTGACCAATCAGTAGTGTGTGTGATTGTCAATCTGGCACAGTTGACTGGTCAATATTGTTTTCGTTCTATAAGTTTAACGTCCTATCAACGGCCCGGGTCATTTAAGGACGTGCCAGAGCTGTTGGTGGAAGAAAGCCTTCGGACAGCGGGCAGGACCTGCAACTGTCCCACATGAGATTTGAACTCGTTCCCAGAGGTGGAGTATTAGTGATAACATCAAATACATAACTGGACATATTCGTTTAGAACAAACCCTCAGCTAGAGGACCAACGATGGTGTCCAAACTTTTTAATCATTATTTCAAATATATTATACACAACACACAGCATGACCTGATGTGTATGGCATCCTTTCCTGGCACATGAATATTTGCCCTCAAGGGAAAACACAATATGGTTCTATCATTATTTGAGTAAACATATATATTATTCATTACACTCATCAGTAAAAAAAATAAACAATACAATTATAGACAATGATTTCAACGCTGTGATGACAATTATCAAACTAATATCACAGTAACGTTTAAATTGTTTTTCTGATCGTGCTCAATACAAGTATTTACAGAGAGCTACCAACATATAAAAAACATAGTTTACTCCATACAAGGTATTTATAGATAACTATCAACGTATTAATAATTAATACTTTACTCAATACAGCGGTTAAATTCCTCTCGTTGATACATTTGTATGTACAACCATTAGCGACGGTATATCCCAGTTCGTTGTAGATATCCGCAGTTATATTTGAATGTGATTTGGTAAGAACCAAAACCTTATTACACAAAGATTGAATGGTGTTAAATTACATTGATAAAGCATTACAAAGGTAAGATAGGATGCCTATATATATCGAGTGTTGTTCTATATTTCCATAGTGTATAATTCTCTCTGATTTCCATATATACATATTCTCTCTCAAAGGAAAATATCGAGAGTATTGTCTTTAGTGGATTGTAACAGTCACAACTTGCCATGAGTAGAAAGATTTGTTTAAAGACTCTAGAACAGTTAATTTGTTAACATTTAGAGCGTTAGATATATCTTGTTATGAAGGAATTATGTACTAGCCATCTGTTTATCACCATGCTATTGGAATCCAAAGGCAGGAACACATAATATACTGCATTTGTGATTATTTTTTACAGAAAGCACATGCTTAGCCTTTTTTCAGAAAATCAAGTGATACGGAACTTGTTTGAAATTCATTTATGGATGTTGAGAAAACGATATTTTTGCCATATAAATCGATTAGGCCTAATTGTGTAATTACATAATCATATTAACGCAGGATACTATACAAAGGATGGAAATCTATTTTGTAAGATAGGTTTTGTGTCTGGATTAAATATCAAAGTAAAGAAGCATCAATTACATACATTTTTTATTGATGGAATCCATAGGATAGTCGTCAAGTATGGTGGGACAATGTCGTGAAAACACGCTACTCACATTGTAAAAATGTATTTATCAATTTATTTTTTGTCTCAAAACGGTATGCTTGATATTAACTGAACAGGGTATCATGCCATGATATCGACAATACAACAGAAAATAAGTAAATCATATGTCTAGACGCACACGAATAGTATATAAGGAAATCCGTCATAGTCGATAAAAACACCACCGCGTCATGGGGGCGACACAAACGAAAAAGGTCACAGCGATACATTCTATCATTCTTTATTTCCCGAATATAAAAATTCAACGATGTATGTTCTATCCAACACTTCATCAGTCTTACGGTTAGTCCGTTACATTAATACATGCCCTCACTGCATGATAGTAGAGGACGACAAATGTATGAATTGTTTTCTATTCAACTGATTTTCCAAGATACGGATTGGCGTGAAGGTGATATGGGAAGGATCAAGATATGTCCCCTGGCTGAGATGATATCTCGCCCCTATGGGAAGGATCTAGATATGTCCCCTGGCTGAGATGATCTCTCGTCATTCTGGGAAGGATCTACCTGTAGATATGTCCCCTGACTGAGATGATCTCTCGCCCCTCTGGGAAGGATCTATATATGTCCCCTGACTTAGATGATCTCTCGCCCCTCTGGGAAGGATCTACATGTAGGTATGTCCTCTGGCTGAATGATCTCTCGCCCCTCTGGGAAGGGTCTAGATATGTCCCCTGGCTGAGAGGATCTCTCGCCCCTCTGGGAAGGATCTAGATATGTCCTCTGGCTTAGATGATCTCTCGCCCTTCTGGGAAGGATCTAGATATGTCCCATGGTTGATATGATATCTCGCTCCTCTGGGAAGGATCTAGATATGTCCCCTGGCCGAGATACACCACAATCTACAACGAAATAGTGCCTCTTTCTGTTCACATGTAGCTTTAAGGGGTGAGAGATTACTGCTTTGCCCGTTGTCAGGTTAAACGATATTCTGTTTGATGTCGTTTTTGGTAGTGTTTTTATAACATAAAGGTATGAAAGGGCAATTGTCCACTGTTACAACTGTTATATACTTACACATGTTTCTGTTATTATGACATATCGACCAATCCATCAAAAGTGTTTAGACATCGTAATAGTGGCGTCAATAATATCAACATGTTCAATGCATTTAAAGGTGTTAGCAACTATTGAGGTAGTAACAATGTAACATCATATTTAATACATATCCGAGAGAGCCGGATTTTAAAAAACTCAAAACAATAAACAACTTAAAGTTTGACGTGGATCTTCGATAAAATGAATTAATTAAATTAAAACAAATGTGTTTGGTCACATAAGTGGCCGTTACTTTTGGTCACATAAGTGGCCGTTACTTTTTCGGGGAATCGAAGAAACCTGGATTTTTTAATAAAAATCGAGCGTATTGCTTCAACGTGATCTGTCCACCTAATCATACATATTCATTTTAAAAAAAAACGAACTAGATCCTCCTCGAGTGGGGAATATCTGAAGTATGTCTGACGTCGATTCATCCGTACATTTGTTTGTGACAATTGATTAAAGGGAAACCAATTATGGGGAAGGGGAAGAGATCCAAACGCTTACGGTGATTTGGTCTAGTGACCTAATTCTGGAATCTTTTGCCGAGACATGACGTTATTAGTGCGATGTAGCCACTACAGCGAAATTGGATCTGTTCAAGGTGTCAAGTGGATCCGGTCAGGAGGAGAATGTTTTATCGGCCATGACAATTACTTACTAAAACACAAGAGTGCCTGCATACGATATCCCGTTTTACTAAAAATGAAAGATAATTACATACGTATATGTTTCAGTATAATTTGGGGACGCGGAAATAAAACTGACATAATGCGTGTTTATAATTTCGAGATTTCGTTTCTCTGGATATCGCGAATAAGTTATCGTAAGTACTGTACATGTCTTCATTGGATAAAATATAAGTTAAACCAAATTTATCACTTTTGGTATTTACCAATTGTTCACAAAAATTGTGATAATCATTTATTTCCGAATGTAATGAATTCCTATTATATCTTAAAAATAATGAAAATAATAAGCAATTTGAAAAGTAAATTCACAACAATTCTGGGATATAGATAAAACTGACGTGGCAAACTCAAAATCGAGGTGAGCAAAACCACCACTTCATTTATTTTTGAAGTGTAACAAATGGTGAACAGAAGAAACAATTATATACAACACTGGAGTATTGGAATTTTTAATCAAAACTCCTGCCCCCAGTGTACCTCGTACGACACAAGCCGTCAGCAGGATAGCGACGAGTGAGACAAGACACCTAAATTTGGACAAGATAAAGAATCACCCGTCAAGTATATTACAAACACTAATTAATCTGTTTTCTCTAATGATCATTGTGTAACGCTATGGCTGGATTCCAATCCACGAATCCTGTCGTAAATGTGTTTTTGTGATGTCGTTAGGGCATGCAAGCCCCCAGGTTTCCTTTATATTAAATCCGACGTGTGCTGCTATCTAACAAATTGGCTGCAAGGTAGTGCTGATTCCTCGCCATATCTATTTAATTATCTATGTGTTTTCAGGGGAATTAAAAACCAACAGATACCAAACCGAATCGCATTGGATTCAGACAGTGTAGCCGAAAGGCAGATTACTATGTGTTCTTCTGTCATCTAAACAAACGACATACTGGCACTGTCAGACTCCACTTTGACTCCTTCATGCAATATTCAATTAATTATCAGTGTTCTATTATTTTTGCCAACATCAAACACAAATTATCAATCTTATCTTGAAAAGTCTGAACGGTAATATAAGAAAGTCGTTTTGCAGATAAAATGTCGCCAAACGTAGAAGAAAACAATGAATGTTTGATCAGACAACCGACTTTAAAATTGCCGAAAACACTCTTTGACGAAAAAACACTACATTTTGTATACATTTGTTTGTTTGATTCGATTATATCGCACTATGTTTTGTTTCACTCTGGATAATTGTTTAAACATGCTAATTAGAATAGTTATATTTAAGGAATAGATTTTTATTTTGTTGAGGTGAAGCCGGGTTTCATTATTTACACGGGCTCCATTATCATTATACCCTCATAACCTCAACAAAATAAAAATATATTCCTTATACATGTATTTACAGTTTTTCACGTAAATGAATATTATTTATTCTCGCGGCAGTTGCATATTTTTTTATTAAAATACTAACATCTTTTTCTTTCCCGTCATCGTCAACGAATTCGATTTAACAGCTGATTGAATCGAGCCATTCATATGTTCCCACCAAAAGTGGGGTCATGACCCCGCGTTGCTACGCCATCGAATATTCCCGTAACAATAGAATCGCTGCGCGTGTTGTGCTAGTATTATACACTGATAATGATAATACTAGAAAGCATTTTTATTGAGTCCATATCAGTGTAAACTGTAAATATGTGGTATTATATAATGGTTCAGACTGGGATTTCTTTTGTAATTGTCACTGCAGCATTTGCCAACGTCATCAAAAATCAAATGATGTAATGACACTAATCAAGGGATTTTTTTAAATATTTTTTTTATAAAGGGGTAGATCGCCTTGAAAATTCGAGAAATTGTTTGTCCACACGGTCGGAATTACTTCCTTGTCCCATTATCGCCATTTGTAGTAATTCGTATCCTACAGACTTATGTTTGATGAGATCACGTGTCATCAGGAAAATCCTGTTCATATTACGTCTTTTACCCTTAGTTTTCTTAATACGTTTATTTCCGTTCTTAGTTTTTAATTACTATTTAAACTTATTTTACAAACTCGCCGGCGTAACAAATTACGAGTCCTAAGATATGATACATAGGAAAGAAAGTAAAGTTACATTAGTTTGAACGAGGATAAACCTCAATAACAGTAAATCATTTTGACTTTTTGGCCTTTTGCGTAACAAGTTATATTGTCGCATTTCAGGAAATGCAAAACATTGTATTGCGTCATTCGTATTTTTAAGAATGGTATTAATTTATGTTTGATATTGGAATTACATATATGTACAATCTATAAAACTACAGCTTTAATGTCTTCCATATATAGTTTAACCTTGGCTTCTCTGCATGGCTTACATCACAATCGTATTTAAAACGCCAGGTCGTTTGTATCCTATTAAATGGGTTTATATTGTTCGGTGGAGCTACGAACTCGTCCTTGGTTTCCTCATCAAGATCGAATTTTCAATTTCGTTTCAATGTTACGGTTTTGGTTAATGCTTTATTAGTGCATTTTCATTGAGACAGGCCTGGCTTTAATTCGCATTAACAATACAAGATGTTGTTTTAATTAGAAAATTTCAATCCGTAGTTTGAATTTAAATCAAAATCAGTACGTTTTTGTGAATACTATAATCTGAAGGGCATAACACACTGGCTTACTACAGTGAAGTAAATAACAAGCATCTAAGATGAATTACTCCGTTTGCCATTTTTCAATTACAAAAAAATCGGAATGCAGATACTGGGAGTGGCACTACTGGTTTACACCTTGTCTGTATATTGTAACTGTCTGGGGTGTCCTCTTCTGTATCTTTTAAGGTAGATAGAATTGAAGCCATATGCTGTTTTTATAACGTTCTTATTATCTGGATTTCAGACGCACCGATGCAACTTTTTAGGTCTTTTCCGTTACATAATTGAATGATCTGTTTAGCAAACACATGCCATTTTGTTTCACCGACTTCCTATAATTCTTTGGTCTTTTATTCGTAATTATAAGTAAAAGTTTATAATGTGACAAATAAGGCATATTGCATAGGGAATATAAAGAAAAATATTAAAGTCCTGAACTGCATTTTGCTGAAGTCTTTTTCTTGATAGCTTATTCTACGAAAATGAAAATTGTTCCTCGTCATCAATCTACAAGCAATATATATTTTCTATGGATGAACAAGTAACTTAAGCATTTAACGTCTCTCAACTGAAAAACGTTCAATGCTTATATCAACATTTGGTTACAATTTCATGTTGAAATACTAAGGGATTTGCATCTATAATGGATTTATCATTCGTTATCGTCAAGGATGGAACAGTCTTTTGAACAGCCGTTTTCGAGATTGCTGGCACGGCAATGGTAACGTTACAATGATAATGACGTCATATAAAGCGATTGAAGTTCATTGTCTATATGACTGCCAACTGCGCTTTGTAAGGTTACATAGTTGGACTACAGTGAAAATGTGAATATCATCATATGACGTTAGAGCTACATCATGGTACAGTAGATGAATTGTACGACCCGCTAACTATGTTATCTGGTTAACCTTGACAACACGCGAGGAGGAATTACATTTCACCATTGCAGACTTTAACACTATGTAACTTTGTAAGACCTCAACAAATTACAAGCCAACGTGAATATGTGATATGTGCTCTGTTCGAATACAAGTATTTCTGAAGTAATTGAGGTTCTAATTTATATTATTTTATTTTGTTTGAAACGAACATTTCCTTTGGCTTAAGATTACTTATCAACCTATAGGGGAAAGGTGTGTTCCCCGCTTGTAACGTCGCTTCTGATTATCTACAACAACAGCGTAGTAAACTCATAGAAAAAAAAGGCTATCAAGATATTTTGAAATTGGAAAAATATTTTTTAATAATAAGTATTAATTTAAATTTATTCTTTGTAATGGATACATATTACAAATACTTTATTGTACTGACAGCATATATCGATTAAAGCTGTCTATTCAAAAAAATACATTGATAGTTGTGTATTCTATAAAATTGACCACAGCACTTTATAAGCGATATCAGCAATGTTGAATACATATCGACTAAGATTATCAGACTCTTTCATACGTGGATATGAAGGATAGGGATATTCTACCCGAAGGTCACAAAATGTTGTAAAACCCGAGGCTTGCATGGGGTTTTACAACATTTTGTTATCCCGGGGTAGAATATCACTATCCGTCATATCCGCGTATGAAAGAGTTTTTTTCTCTCATAATTCGGCATTTAATTAATTGCAATTTTACTACGACGATTTTCCGCCATTTGAAATGAATTCGAAAAAACGTGAATGCAAATCATTTTTTCTATAAATGTTAATTGTGTGATATTTTCAACGCAAATTCTATTGTTTGTATCTTTTAAATTAAATACAACATAGTTCCTGGGGGGATGTCAAAATTGTAAGTGAAAGAGTAAGTAGTCATTTTATTGACTTTGTGGCGTCACGGGGCTTTATCACATGGGTAGCCATGCAATACAGCTTCAGGCTGCATGAGTGTATTGCCCTAGACCAGCCAGTATTACATGTGTAGGTATGAGCGAAATGAATATCTATCATACATATAATTTAGATATACCTTGACTTATATAAGAAACACTATATACGTAACACCAAATGATCATCAACATGCGAATATTACATAAGGAAAACAAATTGTCCAGAGGATTTCTGT
This sequence comes from Argopecten irradians, assembly GCF_041381155.1. NCBI lineage: Eukaryota > Metazoa > Mollusca > Bivalvia > Pectinida > Pectinidae > Argopecten > Argopecten irradians. The sequence continues at coordinate 8,047,990 of NC_091146.1, read as the reverse complement.
TTAGGTCTGGATATCTCACCAACCAATGCTTGTCCTCCGCCAGCTCTCCCCTTTTCGTAATTGACACAGGCCATTAGTATCAGGCCAGAGTGGTATGTAATAATTATTTGTACAAAGACCAACTTTTCATGTGTCCATAGAGCCATTACAGCGTTTGACGTACTCGCACTCAAACTACTAGTAACAAACAGCAGGCTACCTATCGTTAGTCGAGTATCAAAGACAAGCATCCAACATCACCACTATATTGATCTTATAAATATCCGGCAACATTGCCTATTCCAAGGATTCTCTTTTTATAAAAAGAGGTCATTTAATCATAATCGACGCATTGATTAAACATTCGATTTCTAAATCCTTTTTCGCAAGACTTTAAATGTTTAATTTTCTGCAAATTGCTTTACAGAAAAAGGCCGTCAAAATCGCAATTTACACTTGGTTACATGCACATTACGATTTATATTACATTATCAGTAACCCATTCAACGTTACAGTCGTAACGGTTACGTTGGATGTTACAGCTAATGTCAAATAGGTAAACTGCATATCATATTCCGTCTTTGCGTTTAAGAGTTACCTTCGTAGGAATTAATTGTGACGTCATGATTTTGTGAACGAATTTCTCGTCGTTATTTCTGTGAAAACTATGACGTTACTGTCGCACACGTTACAATCATTACCTTGCCGCAAGGGCAGATAACACAGTAACATGTAAATTGGGTGGTGCAGTGGTTAAGCCACTCACCGGCCGGGATTCGATCCCCAGCATGGATGTGACAAGGTCAGAGGTCATCTACCCGATCAGGTTGGGTTTTTCGAGGGCACTCCGGCTTCCTTCCACTCTAAGACCACTCGCGCGGTTTCATCCGGCATCGAAAGTGATTTGTTGCATAACTTGTTTTGTAATCGATGCAAAATGAATACAGTTTATTTTTGTTTGAAAATACAGAATAATATGGAACCATGTTTATAACGAACACTAGTGGGAAATAATTAAGATTTTCTATTTAGATTGATTGTGACCACATGTGGTATGAATATCTAGGGTCAATTGTAACTTAATATTCTGTAGATAATTACGTACAATGCATTCTTTAATTTTCAGCGTCAAAATTCTGTGTTTATAAAAGTGAAAAATGAACCATTTTCTATATTCGAAATCTACACATAAGAATGTCTAGTCAAAATGTCTCGATACAAGATCAGTATCAAAGTTTCACACAAATACAGTTGTCGCTCTATATGACAAATCAACATAATGTTCTATTCCAATCATTTCTGTACGTGATTTCACCCTGATAGCCTTGAACATTGACAGATAGATTATAGACCTTTCTAAAGCGAATAAGTAGATTTGATTATACAACCGATTTTTCATTTTATCTTTATAAAACTTATTTTTCATTTAATCTTAGAACTTCGCCAGGAATCAGAGCCGTAAAAAAATCAGAGCAGTATTGATGGCATAGATGTTGTATCTACTATAATTGACATTTTTAACAACAATCACGCTTCACTGGCCTCGATTTGGCAATGTATTTATACCAAATCAATAACAACTACCTTTATGGACTGATTTGTAAGTGGGTAAATTGGTGCAGTGTTTATTCTAAAATTATGATATATTATATTGTCTGCCCCGCTGGAAATCAGTTCTAACTTTTAAGTGATGTATCACTGACACCGATTCAATTTGTTAATCATGACTACCAGATCATGTGAAAATAATAATTGATAACAAAAGGAAACAGAAAACTTACAACTGGTTGCGTATTTGACGTTTCAAAACTTAACCGGAAGGTGTGGTATCAGTGGTGCAATGAAAAGAAGGGTTTGGAATTTTCCACCAACGTCTGTCAAGTCTATATGTTGTATCTGATCCTGCTTTGCGCGTTATAAATGGAGTGGGACGACTTGTTTGCGAGTAGTGAACGGGTTAGGGTGTTTATACATGTACTTCATACCTGACAGAACCCCACTAAAAATTACCCGAGAACACCTTTCCGAAATGGAATTGAAATATCAGAGAATGTTTTGCTTATTGGCAATCGATTTCAATTAATTCGTGTTAAATTGATAATTAATACTGCCCATTAGCTAATTTATTTGGATTCCGCTCTGTTACCATAACACAAGTTTGCGAATTCACACATGAATATTTGAGAATAAACGGGTTGACTGCTAGAATGTACTGTACTAATAAACTCAGAGATGGTCAATACATTTGTCACTGTAACCGCAAGTGTGACGATTGCTGAGTCTCGCTCTGCCATAGCTATGCATGGCGATTCGTTTATATATATTGATTTGTGTTTTCTGTATTGAATGTCTCGTTCAGGCTTCGTAGCATACAGTGGATAAATATATTATTTCCCTCCTAATTTCCATTATTTAGCCACACTGGAAACATATTGGATATAAATCTAGCTAAAGGCAAATTACTTACAGTAGCAAGGTGGAAATTGTCCTGAGTATGAGGGTCACGTGACTAGCCAATTGAATTCCTTCGCGCTAGTTTAGACCACTTGATAAGGTTTTCGTTAGTTTTTCCCAGGATGCACTTCAGGCTGATCTTTCACATATCCTTTTTCATTGTCTATTAATTTAATCAAATCCAATCTTCTTCGTAGACTAAGGCGCTGATTTCGACAAAAACAGACACTTTTTAACCAAAAAAGTTAATAAACTCACTTCAACAAAAACACCCAATTTTACTGTTCCCAATGAAAGAATAAGCGATAAATTCACGCCTCCCTATTCTAGACTAACTGACTCCCAGATCCTAACTTGTTCTTCACTGTATTATCCCCCTCGTTTGAAACTTAGTCCATAATCAAACATCTAGCAGAGAAAAAAATAAGCAAACCAACTTTTGGTAATTTTTGTCAATATTCTAAAGACTGTGGGTTATGCAGTCAAATTTCGTACTAAAGTGATATAACCCTCCAACCAGTAAATGTTTTGGAAAATATTCCGGTTTCTTCATCATTTCATCATGTCTCTCTTGAGTTTAGACTTTCAAATACACAAAAAGAAAGAGATGAAGAGATATGATGAATCCTCGTCTTATAGAAGAACATTTTTCTTCAACTAACGATGCATATCTGTTTATCGTTATATCTCTTACAGTATAACATGAATGTAAACCACTTAATTATTGTTGTAACCATGTACTAGGCTCTAGCAGAAATACCAATAATAATGTAATACATGTTGACCATTCACGTATTTCCTACTATTACAGGACAAACATATATTTCGTTGATATATTGCTATCAACAACCGAGTGTTTATCATAAGCCGACTTATTAACACTAGCGCTCCAACTGAGGTAACCCTTCTGGATCATGAGTAAAATCCAATGTGGTACAGCTGTCAGGTACTGTCACTGGTCGCTGGTTTTCACCGAATATTCCGGCTTTCTTCCATCGATAAACCTGGCACGTCCGTAAATATCGATAGCAGTCAATAAGACAATGAAATAATCGATCAATATTGCGGGAAGTTGTTATGTCTGTTCGCTCTATTTGTTCCAGTTCTTATTGTAATAGTAGAAGTTAAGCAATTGTGGCCAATAATATGAAGTCACATATCAGTTCTTCGCTTTTTGTGGAACCGGACATCCACATGCTCTAAACAATACGCGCGTACCGATGTATAATACATTGATGTTCCCGAATACGCACGCACCAAAATTTCTTATTGTGTAAATGAGTATGAAGACAAAAGTAATTCAGCGCGATGGTTTGACTCGATCTGAAAAGTCCATGAATGTCATTTTAACACAAAAGAATTTACTGGGTTTTTGCTGATGGTTTTGCTAACATCATTTTAAAATGTGCACGATTTATTGAATATAGCAACGTGTTACTCTATTGGACATTATATTAGCGAGGTCAAATATTTACTTGACGGATTATATTTGCGGAGATTATATTGCACGGTTCACTTAACTCCTGTAATTCTATTATATCATATGACTTTGTGAATATTTCGCTGGTGTTTTGAACATGGAGATTTTAGGAAAAAAACGCCAATATCGCGAAATAAACTATTCACGAAATACACTTTTATACAGAACAACATCGCAATGCTTACAACCCTTACAGTGTACATTGTAATCCAGTTTGTCATATGGAAGGCAGGATGATAAATGCGGTGTTTATAACTAATATGCTGTTAATATAACATCGTCGTAAGCTATAAAATATATATATATAATGTGTTCTATGTAAACAAAACACCGTGCGCATCAGGTCATGTATGGTGTCATGTCCTTTGTGTCAAAGTGAATTGCTCACATCGATTTGATTCACCCTTCACAAAACGTGCTCCCACATCAGATGTTTAGGATAATAGGTTGACTCTTTTGACATCCCGTTCCAAATAATGATTTTTTTTATGATATTTTATGTGTTGTGCTAGTTTGGTTCGAATCGTTCCATTGTTACATTATAAATTAGATATATGGTAATTGGCAGATTTTATAAACGAGAATAAAAAAAGAACTTCGACTTACAAAGAGGACAGCACGAACACGAATTTAGGCAAGGCGGTTTTTTAACTCACAATTCATAGAACTGGGAATTGATGTATTATGACACGATTTACAATGGGAACATAATAAAATTCATGCAAACGTTAAAGAAAGTATATTGTGTAAAGTATTAACGCCAATAGATTATATATTCATCTTTGGGCCAATAGATTATATATGCTGCATGTACCAACATATACATTATCCTATCACTAACGTAATCAACAGTCATATTTTAGAGCTTTTTGCCCGAGGAAAATGTTCACGAAATGTATGTGCGCTAACAATATTATCTGTTTGCCATAAGTACAATGTAAAGCAATTATAACGGATCTGCGAATTCATCTCTGGGCTAACTTGTTCATCTCTCTGCGAATTCATCTCTGGGCTAACTTGTTCATCTCTGGGCTAACTTGTTCATCTCTGGGCTAACTTGTTCATCTCTTGGACTAACTTGTTCATCTTTGGACTAACTTGTTCATCTCAGGGAAAACATGTTCATCTCTGGACTAACTTGTTCATCTCTGGGCTAACTTGTTTATCTCTGAACTTACTTGTTCCTAATCAGCTTTGGGTCACAATTACTGCATTGAAGGTATACATTTGTATGTGTGGATATCAATAGACAAGATAATTGTCATGGTGATAGGTTTACATAAGTGTCTGTGACACTTGTTCCTATTTCCAATTGATTTTATATTTGCTGTATAATATATCCATATATCAAAAGAACGAAAGTTGAAACTAAGATATTTTGCATTTTTTTGTGTTTTTATAAATATATACATATATATTTCAAAATATGTAATAAATATATGTTTAGGTAAACACTTATTAATATCCATTAATTGTGCAAGGAAATATGAATTGAACCCGCTTCGTAATGTCGCTGGAATCATTTGCGACAACTTCACAGACTTTCACTCACTTTGGAATCAGTGAATATAACTTGCAACATTTGATGTCGAAACTCGACCACGGTATAGATAAGGGAAAATATCACATCCTACTAAGGTAACACATAAGACATGGCCTCCATGTTCCAGAAGAACGTGACCCCAACGTCCAAAGTGAACCAAATGTCCAATACGAGAGACGCATAATAAAATCCCAACCAAGTGGTAATATGTAAACGGTCCAATTAAACGAACTAATTAGTCTACGCGGGAATTCATTCGTGGGTCTGATTTTTCAACAGGGGAAAAACTATCGTTCATTTCTCGACTGGGAAATGTAAAGCCACGATTTATTTGTAGAATGGGAATACAAGGCTATCGTTTATTGGTCAAAACGGAATAGGAAAGTAACCGTTAAATAGTCAGCGGATGTTTTTTATTTTATCAAGTCTTGATTGTATTCTTGTAAGTTTCCCTCTGGGTCAGATACATTTTAATTTGGTGGTAGAAAACATAACAGTAAGTGACATACATAGATTATTTTACACAATTAACATTAAATCAAATTGTACGGGAAAAGCCGCAGAGGAGAAACGATCAAAAGCGACAAGATTTATTTTTTTATATATCGACTCAAACTGTTTATCTTTATTTAGATTAAAGTTGACCAACCGATGAGCACTTCCTGGTCCATTCGCTTAACGAAAATTATTTTCCATATACATTACACAGGGAGTTAGCTATAACAATCTTTATTCGCCATAAGCAAAATGCATTACATCTCGATAACATGCATATTGCCGTTAAGTGTTATGGTGTAAGAGAATAGAGATCAAATCAAACATGTTAATTTGATAAATGGTTGTTCTGATGCGTATTTCTGATATGTATAATAATTTGTGTGTCCTTAATTTCATCACTGTATCACTACTTCATATTCCAAAGGTTGTACTATTCCAATCATGCAAGCAGAACAATGCCCTTAGGACGGCACCCTGATTACCTCAACGTTTCGGCATTCCAAATGCAATATTAAGGAATATTAACTCAGTTCTTGTATAAATGAAAACATCGAAATACAAGCTATTTATCGAACATCCCGTGACCATGTATTAACAAATGAGAATAGTGGAATATCATAACAAATATCATATTAAAGAATATGCTCACATCAATGAGTGGTGAACGTTTTGCGCACCAAAACTCTTGATAGAATCACCGATTACCTGTAAATTATATTCTATCTCAATTTGTAACTACATCATAGAAGCAAGTGGTGTCAACTGGTATATTGGCAAATCGTAGATAGATGAACAAACTGCATGCTGTAGTCTTGACTCATTGATTCCGGAAATAACATAATAACGTTTTACCGTTTGATAATTACAATAAAATGTTGAAACGTGCATTCATTGGCTACGACGTAATTGTAAAATGGTAATTTATAACGATAGCTCCTGTTGTGTCTTTTACATTATCAACATTTAAATCACTTTTTATATCGAGTTATAATACCGTCGCTCGGTGAATATTAATATTTAATTGTGTGTAAAAGCATAGTGATAATTACTCCCAAAGCGCTAACATTCCCTTGCAAATGTTTTGTGAGTTATTTAAGAATAATTTAGAATATTACAATGGTTTTTTTTATTTAACACATCAACGTGACAATTAGATACACATTAACGAGCGCAAAATGGCATCATCTCCAAAAGGGTTGCTGCCCAATCACTTATTCATCTTTCAGTGCTCTCTGAAACAGTGTGTAACTAGATACATGGATACTGTTCTGAGTCTGAATTTGATATTATTATCTCAATACAAACAAAACATGTGATGTATTTACACAATGCGGTAACATACATCATTCACAACATTATAAGTAAAACAAAAGCTGTTAACAAAACTAGTCATGTAAAATTAATCGGAATATCTTCTGTTTTACTTTGATATGCCGAGAAGCGGTCTGTGGAAAACTCTGCCATTATCGAGATCTGTCCGACTCGCACCATTATCAAAGACTTTATGGTTGTCTATAAAGTGAGTTTAAATCAAAACTGAATATCACAAACATACATTTTGTTTTAGATAATTGTTCAAACAATGTAAAATGGACCCAGTGTGTACTACAAACTAGATAGGAACCCTTTATAGTTTGATGGGGAGAAACAGTGAAGGTTAATGCTTCAAAAATAATCGAATAAAATGGCTTATCAATCATCTATAAAGATATTTTTATTACTGGTCCTAATGGAAATGTGGAAAACAGTCAAAATCGGATTAATGTGAATCCGCGTTGTATGCATGTAACCAAAAAGGATTTACACGAAAAACATTTACATACAGGTAGTTGAAATAGTGTACTTATTTCATGATGTTTGGTAGAAGTGAATCACTCTGTATTCAAAACACATAAATTGGACCTCGATGAACAAAAATAATATTGTCGGACTCAGATCGGTCACATAAAAAGATAAAAAAAATGAAAAAAAAACCTACTTATTTACCATGGTTTAATACTCCTACTATTAATTATATATACATGGATTAGTATTAGTCATAAGCATATAGATGTCTTTCCATCATTGACAGTTATCATCGCTTTATTGTTGTATAAGAACTAGGATTTCTCTCTGAAATTCATCATACATGTAGCTCAACAACATCATCATCTGATGAGAAACTATAGTTCACGTTTCTATGGAGCCTTTTGGATCTATATATCAAGGTAAAAGAATAATGTTACCATGACTAAACACAGACACATGTGTAATTCGGTCACATGTTATCTCATTACAAATGCAATTTACACATACGGAACTGGAAACAAGGAACCGTCTACGGAAGTTGGTAATAGTTCGTAAACCGGAAGTACTGACCTTTATTCTAACTAATTACATCCAATCAGATCGTGATTGTACTTTTAGCCCCGTCCTACATCCATTTCCGTTTTATATCACAGTGCATGCATTAATCATCCATCAGATCCTATAGCAAACAACCATTTCTAGTGTCTTGTCAACAGAGGTGTTATCGAAATTGTCAAGTTTCATAAAACTTCTTTTATTATACACATACCACAGATGTGCACATGCGACTGTGATTTAAGTCATCAGAACCTACATCATATTAAACATTGCTGTATACCAAATATGTATTTTATGAATTGAAATTTAGATATAACAAGGAGCATACCCTTCATACCGTGTCAGCCTCTGAAACACAGACGGAAACGTATAAACTTAAGATCTGCTTCAAGTCTGGAATGGTATCCTAGAATACTCAAACCTGTATTAGGATGGTAATGCCATCGATCATCATTACTTATGGGACACAGGGGACGTTGCCTAATTACAGATAATTAATTAGCTAAACAATTTCACGATTAAAGTCAATAGCATTTCGAGTGCTTGCAATTTTTTTCCAGAGGGAAATTCAACTCAAATGGCACATCATCAGTAAATCTTGAGTAAAAGTGTTGATTTAATTAGCGGGTAATGCAACGCTTTTCGAGGGTGAGCGAGTTTACAAAGTCAACAAAGCACTAATTTAACTTAAATTCAACTAATTATAACACGCCACGTAATCTTAAGTTGAATAATGCATGATTGGATGATGCTTCTAAACTTCAAATTTTCAAGGACTTTTATTATAGCAAATGTAGGCTTATTTCATAACATGGTGATTCCATACAACGTAATGCTAATACATACCACAGAGTTATATATACAGTCACTTGCCATTTCTTTGGTTCATTTGGAAATATAATTAAGAAATGATACCAAAATATGGACAACATAATATTTAGTTCAAAAACAGTTTATATAGCGAATGCATGTTTGTTCTTCATAGTCTGTCGAGCCAGTGGAATTTCTAGAATAGCAACTGGAAAAAATATGAACGTGTTGTTTAAGCAAGGGACAAATATAGCAATGATACATGTATAATGATTGTGAATAACTTGACTTTAATGTGAGATTTGGTGACAAAGTTCCTACTACAATGCTGATATACATGTACCTCCACATCTCACATCATTTGGCAAAATTAATCATATTATCCATAGCGAAACTATCAATTAAATATAGAGATTTAATCACATTCAAGTAAAAAGATAGGTTATTAGGTTCAGATTTATGGTACTTGTTGTTTGTTGAAAATTACATAAAATGTTAAATTCGAGACAAGGTAAGGAAATAATGGCCCCAAGCCACGCATCAAATGTAAAACAAGGGACCCAGATTGGAGCCACGCAAGGATACATTAAACATGAATAACAAGTCCATTGGAGGGAGAATTACAGTGAACAAGTCCATTGGAGGGAGAATTACAGTGAATAAGTCCATTGGAGGGAGAATTACAGTGAACAAGTCCATTGGAGGGAGAATTACAGTGAACAAGTCTATTGGAGGGAGAATTACAGTGAACAAGTCTATTGGAGGGAGAATTACAGTGAACAAGTCCATTGGAGGGAGAATCACAGTGAACAAGTCCATTGGAGGGAGAATTACAGTGAACAAGTCCATTGGAGGGAGAATTACAGTGAACAAGTCCATTGGAGGGAGAATTACAGTGAACAAGTCCATTGGAGGGAGAATTACAGTGAACAAGTCTATTGGAGGGAGAATTACAGTGAACAAGTCCATTGGAGGGAGAATTACAGTGAACAAGTCCATTGGAGGGAGAATTACAGTGAACAAGTCCATTGGAGGGAGAATTACAGTGAACAAGTCCATTGGAGGGAGAATTACAGTGAACAAGTCTATTGGAGGGAGAATTACAGTGAACAAGTCCATTGGAGGGAGAATTACAGTGAACAAGTCCATTGGAGGGAGAATTACAGTGAACAAGTCCATTGGAGGGAGAATTACAGTGAACAAGTCCATTGGAGGGAGAATTACAGTGAACAAGTCCATTGGAGGGAGAATTACAGTGAACAAGTCCATTGGAGGGAGAATTACAGTGAACAAGTCCATTGGAGGGAGAATTACAGTGAACAAGTCCATTGGAGGGAGAATTACAGTGAACAAGTCCATTGGAGGGAGAATTACAGTGAACAAGTCCATTGGAGGGAGAATTACAGTGAACAAGTCCATTGGAGGGAGAATTACAGTGAACAAGTCCATTGGAGGGAGAATTACAGTGAACAAGTCCATTGAGGGAGAATTACAGTGAACAAGTCCATTGGAGGGAGAATTACAGTGAACAAGTCCATTGGAGGAGAATTACAGTGAACAAGTCCATTGGAGGGAGAATTACAGTGAACAAGTCTATTGGAGGGAGAATTACAGTGAACAAGTCCATTGGAGGGAGAATTACAGTGAACAAGTCCATTGGAGGGAGAATTACAGTGAACAAGTCCATTGGAGGGAGAATTACAGTGAACAAGTCCATTGGAGGGAGAATTACAGTGAACAAGTCCATTGGAGGGAGAATTACAGTGAACAAGTCCATTGGAGGGAGAATTACAGTGAACAAGTCCATTGGAGGGAGAATTACAGTGAACAAGTCCATTGGAGGGAGAATTACAGTGAACAAGTCTATTGGAGGGAGAATTACAGTGAACAAGTCCATTGGAGGGAGAATTACAGTGAACAAGTCCATTGGAGGGAGAATTACAGTGAACAAGTCTATTGGAGGGAGAATTACAGTGAACAAGTCCATTGGAGGGAGAATTACAGTGAACAAGTCTATTGGAGGGAGGATTACAGTGAACAAGTCCATTGGAGGGAGAATTACAGAGAACAAGTTCATTGGCGGGAGATTTACAGTGAACAAGTCCCTTGGAGGGAGAATTACAGTGAACAAGTCCATTGGAGGGAGAATTACAGCGAACTGCTTAACAAACAGTCATAAACATACAATGCCATTGGAGGGAGAATTACAGTGAACAAGTCCATTGGAGGGAGAATTACAGTGAACAAGTCCATCGGAGGGAGAATTACAGTGAACTGCTTAACAAACAGTCATAAACATACAAGTCCATTGGAGGGAGAATTACAGTGAACTGCTTGACAAACATTTATACATGTAAGCATACATGATATCTTGCAAAACTAAGCGGTAAGAATCAAGGGTAAAAGGGTGATAATACATGAAAATATTAGCCTTTTTTATCTAATCAAACGTAAACAATACGTAAAATCAACAATGTAAAGAAAAAGTCGATATATCATAAAATGATTCATTTTTCTTTGGAATGACATGATATACACAACATTTAAATAATTGAGGAGTATCCTTATTATGATGATTTACCGTTTGGAAGCTGTTTGTTGGAATCAATATTGACATGTTTTTCTTACTGCTATCCCACCCTACCAACCTGTCGAGAAGTTCCTCATCAAAATGCAAAACAATTGTGTAGCATGACAGTGACATTCCCCATTTAATATAGTTAATATATATCAAACGTTTATCAAACGTTTTCGAAAGGGAGGCAACTCGAACAAAATTTATTACACTCACATAATCACGGGGTTACGTGATCTGTTTGTGACAAAGAAAGCAATTAAATAGTGTCAAGTTGTCATTTTCCCAGCATTGACGTGAAAGCATGTAATGAAACATAGGAAAATTTGCCTGAAAGCGAAAAGCATTGACTCATATTGTGTCTTCAATTATATGGTACATTTTTTATTACTGCTGAACACGGTATCAAGAGTTGGTTGAAAATGCCCTATACTTCGCTATGTTTCTATGATGAAAACTATTTGAGATTTTCTAGTATAAACAAATACAGTTATATTGTATTACAACTCCACTCAATTGACATGTCAATGTTAAGCAGAGTAGTGTTCGCGGAAGACTGACACCAGTACTCTTTACGGTACAGTAGCCAGTTGTGGTTGGCTTCCGTGTACTTTTACTAGACATCCCACCCTCCCAACCTGCCGTGTAAATCTGTTTATATAAAAACAGTTTTGCTTGATACTGGTACAACTCATTTGCATATAGTAAATCTATTATCAAACGTTAACTATACGTTTTCGAAAGGGAGGTAACTCGTACAGAAAATGAAATTGTGTGTAACCTAAAATCAATTTCATCCTTTAACGTTGTCATTTTGACAGTATTGTTTGTTTGTTTGATAGATTAACGTCCTATTAAGGATGTACTCCTCTGAAAAGTCAAATTTTTCTTGTATTAAACTTTTTTCTCATCAATATTTTTGGAAAAAGGTGTTAAAACATATGTCTGTGTGCTCGTTTTTGAGCTTTTGTCACTCAAAGACACCTAGTTGACAAAATATTGGATTTTATGGGAATTTTGCCGTTTTGACCATATAAGAAATAGATTTAAGCCATAATTTTCTAATGAGGTGTTTGATGTGTATGAGTGTTTTTCATTTCAAAATATTTTTATTAAATCATTATATCTAATAGGGATTGAGCAGCAGGCTATGCCTATATAATACCTATCCCTGTTGATACATACATGTACATCTCAAAATCATATATATAATATATGTAATTTTAAAGACAATATTAAAATGTGGATACTGTATAGCCAGATAATAATAAGTTGAAATTTATAATGGATTCATATCAGTTCAATATATACAGTTCCTTGATTTAAATCAGTTCATATTGATTTGAATTTAATTTGAATTTGAATCCCTCAATATCACTCCCACACAAGCCATTCCTAGTGACCGGGCAGTACTATAAAGTCCATAGTGTTACCACTGAGTACTGATCCTAGTCAGGAATGTCCAGAGAAAGAGCCATACTGAGGGAGTATATTAAAACATATGCATATAAATTAATTATAACATTGGAGAAAATGGGTTTATACATAATGTAATATAAAAATATGAGTGTTATAAGGGTTTACCTATGATCTACTCCTGTCAAAGAACTTGGTACAGACAAAGGATAAAACTTGTTATATTATATCTAGGTAATTCATTATAATAAAATGTAATACCAATAGTTCAATACAAATTTGAGAATCAAATGGTTGAGTTATGGTATGGATATATTTGAGAATAATAACCAATGCATACCTGCAGACAAAATAGTTGAATATATATATCCAAATCCTCCAATACTATTCATTCTTCATATTTCATGAAACAGTTAGATTATGTTTGTATAAGAAGTCATAAACATGTTAATATTCATATAATATTGGATAGTACAAAATGGATTATTTTGCTAAATTCTAATACGTACTTGTATATCAATAGATCACACTTTACACATAAACAAATAGTATAGTGACTTGAACTTATGTAATGAGGATTTACTTACTTGTATAGTGTGAAAAGCACTGAAGGAGTCTTCATATCATATACATGTACACACATGTATATATACCAGTGTATATAAATTGTGTTAATTTTTATGTTTTCTCATGTACTTGATGTTTTACATGTTAATATGATAATTATGGTGGGGCTCAAAGTCTGCCAGATGATTCAATAAATGTATGAGTGTTTGTAGAATTCATTTTCTAGCAGTCTTCTTTAAAATTATACCAGTTTTGATCAACTAGACTATTTTTTTCAGAATAACAACATATTCTACCCCTACCCATAATTTTGAGCTACGAAATGCGCCATTTTCAGCCATTTTTTTGCCAAATTTAAACATTTATAGAAAAAGTTCTGGTATTAACCTTTTGTTATTATTTTGCATATCAATAGGGAAACGGTTGTTCTTTCTAAATTATGAAGAAAAATTAGGGATCCGTGTGCTTACTTTTCTGCCCCATTTGAATTTTTGTTATTTTTCAGTATTTTAGACTTAGAAATAAAAGTGCCCAAATTACCACTAAATGTAAAAATAAAGTCACAAAAATTTATCGTTTCACATATTAATGCTCAATATTTCAATAACTACAAACCTAGTAACGATTTACAGCAATAATTAGCTAAAAAAAGCTAATAATGCTGGCGCAGTGATGATTTAAGTAAAAACAATTTCAGTAACAAATGGTAAAACTGTGGCTCTACTTGAAGCGAAAAAAAGACACAATTTCAAAATGGCCGCAAAATGGGCCATTTCTTAAAATCCCCGTAGAAAAAAATAGAAATGTAATTTTTTGACAAAATTTGCATCTGGCAACTTGCTACAGATACTGGTAAATTATATATGAAAATATCATAACTTCTTTGATATATGTTGAAACGAGACTTCAACGGGACTGAAACCTCAGAAGAATACATCCTTAACAGCTATGGTCATGTAAGAACGCCTCCAATGTATGCTGTATGTTGCGCGTATGTTGTTCGAGGTGCGTGTTTTGGGACACTGCTTTATATTCATGCAGTGTCTTCTTGTATAGTGGAACTGTTGCCGCCGAAGACATCAAGCAAAACACCCCACCCGGTCACATTATAATGACAACGGGAGAACCAATCGTTCCGCTCCCTGAATGCTGAGCGCTAAGCTGGAGCAGAAACTACCACTTTTATAGACTTTGGTGTGTCTCGGTCAGGGGACAGAACCCGGAGCCTTCCTCACATGGGCGAATGCTCAACTCAAGGCCAAAAGTTAGGCTGTGAAAAAGGAGGCATTAGGAAGGATGAAGCTAGTGAGGATGAAGTGAAAAGATAAAATCCTCAATTTATTTGCCTTTTACGATCATGCAATAAGGGCAGCAGGTACAATTCTTACGCCAGGACATTATTGTTTAAAGAAAAGTAAAGACTGTGAATAACGTCATGTCTGTCATCATATATTATGATAATAATATTTATTTTGAGTGGGTATGGATAATTTAATCAATGGCTGGTTATAATGTCTGGGTGGCAGGTTAATCAATTCTGCACGAGTTATTACTATTGACCTCGAGTCTTTAGATATATATGTCAGAATCAAATACAAATCAGATAAAGAGCAACCTGAAGTGAAAAAGAATATCCAAAGAATAGGCAAATAGCTAATTCTCTTTTCGCTGCCAATGAAATAATTTGAATTAAAAGTGAAAAAAAATCTGGTATTGGATTGCGATTAAAACCCGATGGAAGCATGATAATATCCACGTTATGCTGTGGCAGAGACCCTTCCGGAACCCCTATTTAACCTCAGATGTTCGCGTATTTCACGCAAATATCAACATTGGACTGGGCACATTTTCTCATATTTCTCTTGGTAGACAGTCTTTTATTAGCCATCCTGTGTGTTTTCCCTTGTCTAAAGTTTAAGACCTCGTTCTGATTTCTTAATCAAGTCCGAAATTTGATGGCAGCTTTGCTAGCGTTAGACTATTCCGTTTGTTTAATTAAGTCGGGATATCCTTGAGGCCTTCTCGTATGTAAATACTGGCAAGAAAGGCTCATCTATGGAGCATCTGACGGCAACACTGACACACAAAAAGTGCTGTCAAATACCTTGTCTTCATCTATCCCCTGAACTAATTATTAATGAAGTTTAGACTATGTTTTTAGTAAATATCACACTTAAACTACTATTATTAATTTGTATTCCAATCCTGTTATGCAGTACAGAAATATATGCTAAGCTGTAAAGTTGTCTTCGCGTTGTCCCAATCCCATCACTGAATGTTCTATAGTATATTGTGCTGGTGTCTTAAATCTCTGATCATCGCCAACTGTGCCCACACCCAGGTCATGTTGATGAAGAAGCAGTTGCCATAACGACGCTATTTAATGTTGTTTTACGAGGAAAGGATATAGATGACTGTATTAAGAATACCTACCAAACCCTTTTTCCCGGAGCGAGCGTAGGATTGAGAATTAGCACCTGTGGCCTACCATTAATTACATGTAACTATAAAACATCTTTTGAATGAATCGTTTTTTAGAGAAATGATATCGGTATATTTAGACATGTAGGTGTTTTGTTTGTATAAAATGTAATGCGAACCTTCAAATGTAGGATCGCGCAGTAAAAAGAAATGTTTTCAATATTTGTATTTAGATAGGAAAACATATTTCATAAACGCATTACATTTTTCAAAGGCGAATCTCTCGTCCATTGTGCAGTATCTCTATGTGCTCTAATCTATGATACATTTTTATGACGTTATTTCAATTATAAACTAACAACAAAACTGCTTTACGACTGTAAACCAGTTTTACTCTCCTCTAAAACGCTGTAAAATGACTGGCACACGGTAATGAGATATATACTGAATAGTATTGATGTATCCCTGGTAACATGTCAGTTACATGAAAAGTGCGTGCGCGCCGCCTATTTCGGGAGAAGTTCGAATTAATTTTGGTAGTTATTTTTCTTTTTATTTCTATAGTGACAAAGCGTATTGGAATACATACAGGGATATTAAATTCATGAACTGTTTGAAGATCGTTTATCTAAACTCGATCTGGGTTTTACAATAGAAAGACTTATCGCATGAAATATTTTACAATCTGTGACTTAAAACAAATAATATCCTAGATTGATCGTGCTGTGAGTCTCAGCGAAATATGAGCGGCCTATAAGCATCGAAATCCGATCAAAGATAGCGCTGACGCATATCTCCCTTCCAATAAGTTATACATCACTCGTGAGAAACGAAATAATGTACGTACTATTAACGAGGCAATTTATCTGAATACTTATGTCCCTTTGCTTCATTGTAGTGATTTCCCCTTAATCTGTTCCATTGTTTCTTTTTTTAATTTTCACTGGGGAGTCAAATGAGAACTTTAAAAATTCAGCAGCGGAGTAGTGAGACAGAATGTATCGATGACATCACGATATTTTGAACTGTATGCAGCCCCCATGTAACTTTGATGAATCTCACGCCGAGAACGTGTATATTTTACAGCTATAATGAAAGATAATTTGAATACTCTTTACAAAACTAAATCTGTAATACATAACTCATACTAATTTGTTTGTAGACGTTTAAACCTGATCAATTTACGATTTTTTTGTAAATATGATAAATACTAATGCAAGAGAGAAAGCGGTTGGAACGCATTCTTAACAATAATTATGATAGATGCATGTATTAGGAATATTGTAATATCTTAATCTACACTTGCCTATTGGTAAGACATATGTATATGCGAACAATATCTTTTTATGGAGGCATTAAGTGAAAATCACGACATTTCACTTTTTATTAAAGATGCTCCACCAATGACAGATCATAAACGATACTAATTACTTGAACAATCATTTGTGTTTAATTGTGTATATATAAGTCTAATTAACACAAAAAATGATATAAACATTGATTTTGCTTTCGGTGCCAGCGCAACAGTACATTCTGTTAGACATAGTACCACGGATATCTTTTTCAGGACGCAATTAATTATTTTTAATACTTCTTTTTTTATTTTGAAGTAAAATAGGAAGTTCAACTTCTCAATGGTGGTAATGGTGTAAAGAACGCAACTTGTAACTGTAGAAAATTACTAATTCGTCTGCTCCTGTTTTTGATAGAGAAAAATATCGTTTGTCAGCGATGAAGCACCGTTAAGAAGATACATGTAAACCGCCAGATTTCTTATTAATGCGGTTATTGGTCTTGTTTAATGTATATATGGTTAGGGTAGATTTTTCAAAAATGTTGTTTTTCTTAAAAGCTTTGGATAACTCAAGGAATAATAAAATAAAGTGTGTACCTAAAGACGGAAACCATTGAGTAAATGTCAGCAGATTACACTGATTTATATATCTAAATGAGCGAAATAAATAGGATTTAAGATGGTTTGTTAAATGTAGGTTTCGCCCAACCAAATAAATATTTTTGTAAAATCTGATAAACGAAAGAAAATGTGGGGGAAAAACCATATTAAAAATACCTCAATTTAATTTCTTAATGCGTATGAGATGGAACAAATGTGTCTTGAATACAAAATTGAAGGAAATCCTTGATTTATTACGATCGTCAGGCTGACAGGATTGGATGCAAATGAAACTGCGATGAATTGTGTTATCGAAGTTTCGCGCATACAAATCGTTATGCACTAAAAGTAAACAAAATAGCTGGACGAAATCGTGTGTGAAAAAATGTATCAGAATCGGCATCAAAGAGTTTGAAATTAGCACCCTGGGATATATATCTACTAGGGAATGAAACTCAGAGATGACATGTAGCAATAGAAGAAACAGAAGCCACATCTTAAGCGGAACTCGCCCGATTTCAACACATGTACCAGCGAACATACAGCGGCAGACTAACTACATACATGTTTGATGTACTAAGCTAGCGAACGTATGTAAGTAACTTGAAGTGTTCTAGATTATTTAACATGTATAAATAATCCATCGTACTTTGATTTGTTGTTGTTGTTTTTGACTAAACATGCCGTGTCAAGACTGTTACTTCTATCTGACATTTTATTGCACGCTTCCATTTGTTGATGCGACCTCGTTCTGGAAAAAAATACGAAATGTTCTATGTAAAGCTTGACTTCGTTCTTTTTTAGAGGAGTATTTTCCTGGTCAAGCTAGGCAACTGACCACCCATATTGTTCGTTGTATGCATCGAAAATGATCTGAAGATTATATCTATGTACAGGATAAATTTCAATTTCGTAAACTTTATATTTCATTGGGCGAAACCTACCTTTAACATTTCAAGTTCCATAAATTTTACATAAAATCACCAAATGATTTCCATATAAAATATTGCCTTTTATAGACACGACATAATCAATGTATGAATTGTATGATAAAGCTATAACTTTTTGGGTACGTACATCAATCTTTTGAGTAATAAACAATTTGGTTTTATAAATGGGAGATCTACGCAACTTCAGCTACTAATGATTTTGGAAGAATGGACAAAAATAATTGACAATGGTGGTCGGATGTAATTTACATGGACTTCATGAAAGCATTTGATAAAGTCCCACACCGTCGTCTAATAAAGAAACTTAAAGGATATGGAGTGAGTGATAGGGCTACTAACTGGATAGCAAATTTTCTTAGCAATAGATGCCAAAAGGTCATTGTAAATGGAGAAACATCAAAGATATATCCTGTATTAAGCGGCATACCCCAGGGAAGCGTCCTTGGACCAATTTTATTTGTACTCTACATTAATGATTTACCGGAAAATACAGAATCCCAGTCGCCACTTTTTGCAGACGATACAAAATTATACAGAGAAATCAGAAGCATAGATGATAAAAACATTTTGCAAAGTGACTTGATCAATCTTGAAAAATGGTCTGAAAAGTGGATACTTAAATTTCATCCAAATAAATGTACCGTCCTTGCGATTAAATCCAAAGAAAAGAGAGTATATAGTATGTCCGGAACAACAGGCGAGCAATTAGATCTTGATTATATTACATCAGAAAAGGATATTGGAGTAAAAGTGGATGAAGATTTAAATTTTAGAACACACATCAATTAGGAGTAAATAAAGCAAACAGCATTTTTGGACTGATAAGAAGAATCTTTACCTTCCTGGATGAAAAAATGTTTAAACTACTGTTTAAGGCTCTCGTGAGACCCCACCTGGAATATGCCTCAAGTGTGTGGTGTCTTTATATGATAAAGGACATAGAACTTATTAAGAACGTCCAACGAAGAGCTACAATGCTCATACCAGGACATTGCCATACCCAGAGCGTCTAGAGAGACTAAATCTGCCTACCCTAGAACATCGAAGGAAAAGAGGGGATAAATGTTTTCAAAATCTTCAAAAATTATTTATGATGAGCGCGTCACATCGTCTATTTTCCAAATGGATACCAACAGCAGGACAAAAGGACACTCCATAAAAATATTCAAAAAACGATGTAACACTGATATTCGAAAACATTTCTTCAGTTTTCGAGTTGTAGATACCTGGAGCAATTTACCCCAGCATGTTATAGATGCAACAGATGTCAAGAAATTTGAAATTCGTTTAGACAATCATTGAAGAAAGTGTCAACAAACATTTTAACTTTAATATATGCTTATTAACTCAAATGAACATTAAATACCATGTACATGTATATATTATATGTATATTGTATACTCTACATATAGCGATTAGAAGAATATGGATACAAAGAACATTTATAATTACTCTAGAAGTACTGAAGTAGTAATCATTGTATCATTGAATTCATGTAATATTGATATAGATATAGAGGCTAAAAGCCTGCATCTATTATATGTCGTATTAAATCGTATTAAATCAATATTAATAAACCATTTGTAGATAATAAATCAGAAGATGTGAGACATCCGCTCTAGCTTCTATACCTAAAATACAATCGTGTAGCAAACTCGTGCCACATATGAACACCAGTGGAATCTTATAGCTTTCGTAGACGTTTTCTTTTGATGTCCTATCTCAGATTAGTTGTGTATTTGAAGAATATTACTTCAGAAAGGAACGTTATGCCAGGCACTGTACATCAAATATTTTGTACTGACTTCGTCGTACAAAATATATAGATCGTTTTCAGAATTTATATCTGTCTCTCCTCCGTATGTCAATCATACAAGGAACATACTCCAAGTAACGTATCGTTGATGATGATATTATCTAATTAAGTAACGGAGATTTTACAGGCATTACAAAACCAGACCGCTTCATCATCTCCAAGGAACTTGACAGTGAAGTGTTCATCTTAATGACATTAAAATAACTCGTAACGCGGAAGTAATAGAGGCAAGAATTTTATGGCAACACTCTGAAATGAATAACGTTTCTTCCGTTCAAACTACTCAAACGTATAGAATGATGGTTTGAACAAGCACTGTTACCGGTGTCAATTGTACAACAACTGCTTCTTAATGTAGTAATGTAGGAAGTAATGCATCAGATCATACCTCATTATAGGTTAACCTTGTCTCTGTTCACAGATTAATCATACCTCATTATAAGTTAACCTAGTCTCTGTTCGCAGATTAATCATACCTCATTATAGGTTAACTTAGTCTCTGTTCGCAGATTAATCATACCTCATTATAGGTTAACTTAGTCTCTGTTCGCAGATTAATCATACCTCATTATAGGTTAACTTAGTCTCTGTTCGCAGATTAATCATACCTCATTATAGGTTAACTTAGTCTCTGTTCGCAGATTAATCATACCTCATTATAGGTTAACTTAGAGTCTGTTCGCAGATTAATCATACCTCATTATAGGTTAACTTAGTCTCTGTTCGCAGATTAATCATACCTCATTATAGGTTAACTTAGTCTCTGTTCGCAGATTAATCATACCTCATTCTAGGTAAACTTTGAGTCTGTTCGCAGATTAAGCATAGGTTAACTTAGTCTCTGTTCGCAGATTAATCATACCTCATTATAGGTTAACTTAGTCTCTGTTCGCAGATTAAGCATACCTCATTCTAGGTAAACTTTGAGTCTGTTCGCAGATTAAGCGTACCTCATTATAAGTTAGCCTAGTCTCTGTTCACAGATTAATCATACCTCATCATAGGTTAACTTAGTCTCTGTTGCAGATTAATCATACCTCATCATAGGTAAACTTAGAGTCTGTTCGCAGATTAATCATACCTCATCATAGGTTAACTTAGTCTCTGTTCGCAGATTAATCATACCTCGTTATAGGTAAACTTAGGGTCTGTTCGCAGATTAATCATACCTCGTTATAGGTAAACTTAGAGTCTGTTCGCAGATTAATCATACCTCGTTATAGGTAAACTTAGAGTCTGTTCGCAGATTAATGATACCTCGTTATAGGTAAACTTAGAATCTGTTTGCAGATTAATCATACCTCGTTATAGGTAAACTTTGTATCTGTTCGCAGATTAATCATACCTCATTGTAGGTTAACTTAGTCTCTGTTCGCCGATTAATCATACCTCATTATAGGTTTACTTTGTATCTGTTCGCAGATTAATCATACCTCGTTATAAGTTAACTTAGTCTCTGTTCGCAGATTAATTATACCTCATTATAGGTTAACCTAGTCTCTGTTCGCAGATTAACACCAGTTGAATCATATACATGTAGCTCTCGAAGACATTTTCTTTTGGTGTCCTGTCTCAGATCAATTGTGTATTTGGGGAATGGTACTTCAGAAAGGAACGTTATGCCAGGCATTGTACATCAAATGTTATGTACTGACTTCGTCATACAAAAATATAAATATGTATTCAGAATTTATGTCTGTATCTCCTCCGCATGTCAATCATACATGACACATAATTCCAGTCGCGTATCGTTGATGATGATATCATCTTATTAGGTAACGGAGATTTTACAGGCATTACAGAACCAGTCAGATCCATCATTTCCTAGGAACCTGACAGTGAAGTGTTCATCTTAATGACATTAAAATAACTCGTAACGCGGAAGTAATAGAGGCAAGAAGTTTATAGCAACACTGATAAATGAATAACGTATCGTTAGTTTAATTTTTATCAAACAGAATGAAGTTAAAAACAAGAATTTTATCGTGTGTCAGTCATATAGTAATTACTTCTTAATGTAGTAATGTACAATAAACATGCATTAAGTAATGCAGCAGATCATTCCTTATTTAGCTTGTCTCTGTTCGCAGATTAATCGTACCTTATCTTGATTTCATACATTTGACTCAAACAAATACCAACTCACAAACTATATTTTCGCTGTGAATCCCCAACAATTTTACTAATTCGTGCGGTATATGTAGTTAAATAATGTAAACAATGGTATAACAGGAAAACATCGCATTATAGGTGGACCTATTTGTCTTTCTGTTGAAACTGAATCAATTGATTTATTTAAAGATGTTTTAAACAAACAACATATCTGCTCTAAATATTTAATACCTCGCTTTTACTTTTGATGCACACCATCACTTCGTATTAAAGGTCGACCTATTTTCCTTTGGCGGATTCAACACACATCGTTAATCTTTTGATTTATCAATCACGTTCATACAAATAGGGCATGCACATATACGTCACTGTTGGTATACAGAAAGGGCAAAGGTCACACCGCTCATGAATATATTGGTTTTGAAAATGGAAACCAATCAGTCCGACTGTCAATCACCACCAGCGACAGTTCATTCCGCGGGATGTCCTTTTGAGGTCGAGTGTCGAGGATCTTGTTGACTTCGGATTGACTCCTTCATATAGTAGATGGAGTCTACAACACTATCAATTTTCTATGCATTCGTAATTTGACGGCGGATGAATAGTACAGAATGGCGGATAAAATGTCACACAAACAGTTTGATGATGTTTCCACATACAACGTTATGACCGACTTTGGTTGCGGTTGTAATGAAACGGAACAGAATATGAGGAGTCAGATTGTTTAAAATTGTATTTCTTGTAATTTTCACCATCACAAACTGTCATAAAACATACAGTGTGTGATTATGACTGCTAAATATGTTGGTTCAGATCCATAGAAGTGCCAATATACTTTTGACATAGCTGTTAATAGGACGTTAATAAATAAAAAAACGCATAAAATGTCACACGTTTTGAACGAATTGCCACAGTCAATGCCATATTTCAAACTTTCGGGAAATATCTGAAAACCGAGTTGCATCAAGTGATCGACATCGGCGATATCCGTATAGATCGGAACCTCCCAAGCCGTATCAGCCGTTTATAATTACGCATGGCCCGATGACGATAGAAATTGACCCTTTCTACATCTGACATTTTAAAGACAACAACGCTAGGAAACGGCATATGATATTTTGATACAAATTCGGCTTTATGTTGTTTTTCTTTAATATATTTTAAAATTTTGCATGTTCGTGACTTCTTTGGTTATACTGAAAAAATAGTATAACATAATAAATATCATATCTGCATTTTAATAAGAGTTGAAATCATGGAGGAAGCATTGAAAATAAATGGCGTTTTCACTCTAAAACAACTACCCAATTTTCCACCAATATTTATTTTTAAGATAGAATGAATGGAAATATATTTACTGTACGTGGAGATGAAAGATAGTGGCAAACATTCGCCATCCTGACCACACCGTGGCTGACGTGGCGAGCCAAAACATTCATTTTTTACATGGCTACACAATTGTTTTCAAGATATTTATTTACAAACATTATACAGAATGGAACAACACCAGATTAAAAAGTCAATCACCAGATACAACAGACATGAAACTGTATAGACAATCCTTAAGGGATGAGATATCGGCTGTAACATGGACGTGAATATATACTGAAAGTATCAAAGATATCAATCTAACTATTGCCACAATAATAAAATTATATCTAAACTGGAAATCTTTATATTTTACCATAAGTTTGTCAAAGTCCTACAACACTAAGGACAATATTTCAGTTTTAAACTTGGATTTGCACTACGTCTTTGTCATAAATTATAAAAAGATCTTAGCCATGAATTATAGGACACGTAGAATGAGGAGTGAACCATCTGCCTTTAAAGTGTGGGATTTCCTCAGCGAATTTTCACCATCACAAACTGTCATAAAACATCATTATGACTGCGTAATACAACGAAACCATAGAAACCAATATACTTTTGACATAGCTGTTAATAGGACGTTAATAAATCAAAAAAACGGATAGCATAAAATATCACACGTTTTGAACGAATTGCCACAGTCAATGCCATATTTCAAACTTTCGGGAAATATCTGAAAACCGAGTTGCATCAAGTGATCGACATCGGCGATATCCGTATAGATCGGAAACCTCCCAAGCCGTATCAGCCGTTTATAATTACGCATGGCCCGATGACGATAGAAATTGACCCTTTCTACATCTGACATTTTAAAGACAACAACGCTAGGAAACGGCATATGATATTTTGATACAAATTCGGCTTTATGTTGTTTTTCTTTAATATATTTTAAAATTTTGCATGTTCGTGACTTCTTTGGTTATACTGAAAAAATAGTATAACATAATAAATATCATATTGCATTTTAATAAGAGTTGAAATCATGGAGGAAGCATTGAAAATAAATGGCGTTTTCACTCTAAAACAACTACCCAATTTTCCACCAATATTTATTTTTAAGATAGAATGAATGGAAATATATTTACTGTACGTGGAGATGAAAGATAGTGACAAACATTCGCCATCCTGACCACACCGTGGCTGAGCCAAAACATTCATTTTTACATGGCTACACAATTGTTTTCAAGATATTTATTTACAAACATTATACAGAATGGAACAACACCAGATTAAAAAGTCAATCACCAGATACAACAGACATGAAACTGTATAGACAATCCTTAAGGGATGAGATACCGGCTGTAACATGGACGTGAATATATACTGAAAGTATCAAAGATATCAATCTAACTATTGCCACAATAAATAAAATTATATCTAAACTGGAAATCTACATATTTACCATAAGTTTGTCATAGTCCTACAACACTAAGGACAATATTTCAGTTTTAAACTTGATTTGCACTACGTCTTTGTCATAAATTATAAAAAGATCTTAGCCAGAATTATAGACAAGTAGAAGAGGAAGTGAACCATCTGCCTTGTAGGTGTGGTATTTCCTCAGCGACATCACCTGCCGTATACACCAACGTCAAACGATAGAAACAAATGACATCTAGGCTAGAATATATTGTCATGTTTTATAGTCTTAAATCTCTAACAATAAATCTATCAGGGACAGTATGGTTTTTTTTATAACATGAACACACATGCAATTTCTTCTGGTCCATCTGTTATTCTGTAAGTACTAAGACAAACTATCATAATGATCATTAATCCAAGTGCATTTCACATAGTTGCATTTTAAAGCATATGATTATTCACATATAACTCCTTTTCACTAAAAATGCAAAACTGCTATGCAATAATGAGAACCATATGACAAACCTATTTTTTATAATCAATTTATATTGATTCGTGTTTACGACCTATCCATGGTAGTGACATTTCTTTCAAAATATGAACATATAGCATTTCAAATTTTCATTAAGATTCTAAAATGATCGCTCGACTAATCAGCAGAATTCTTTATTTTGCTACTGGATTGTATTATTAGATAATCATACTGTATATCTTCAAATGTCATTACCTTATTACATTCTTGATTTGAATAAATAAAACACCGCTAACGTCTATGTATTCTTGTTTTCTTGATGTATATTACTACAATGTTTCACTTTGATGAAGTGTTATCAATACCTTTAGGATTAATATCTTATATCGGTTTGATGACATGTGATATATAACCAGAGAAACCGTATACAAAAGTACACAGAACTTCTGGTCGGCCCTACTGTGTGACGGTTCTTCATGGCAATGACAGAGAATCGATTGTTTATTGATTGTTGTCGAAGTGTTAATCCAAATGTTTTAACTCTCCACACAGTATTCATATCACAGCATTGTAAGCTTGACAAAATAAAATCGGATACAAGATACTTAACGTCCTAAACATGTATTAAATGCTAGAGTCATTTGTGCTGCGTGTGTGAGTGTCTGTAGAAATTTTTATAGATTGATGTTTAGCCTTATTGTTTGTCTTTGCAATGGTGGAACTCTTGCCGGTATTAATGTTAAAAAAAATCATGATATGTGATATTTCTAGTAATATTACGATATTGAATCAATTCTTTATGCATCTACTTTAGATTCATGTAAATTAATTTAGTAGTAAAACTGTCAAATATGTGTATGTATTACGTATACTACTATTGTTTGCATTCATTGGTAGTGATATATGACATATAGATAAATTTCCTATGTCCAGTCAAGAGATTAAATTATACATTTGCAGTTGTTCAATGTACACATTTGAAGTTAGCATCGTATTAACAACCAGGATTATTAGTTTTAAAGAATGATACATTAAGCTAACAAAGCTTTTTTGTCCAAGTCCTGGCAGTGACGCATGTGACGTAATCAATACGTGATAAATGCGAGTGCAGATAGAACTAGGTTTTATTTTTTAAATTAACATGCGACGAGCTAGAGTACATAACAATCGTTCTGAAACAAAGGAAGAAATTACGAAAAAGAACATTTATTTTAAGATCATCTAGAACAAGTCTTTTTAAGATTTAGAGTTTATTTATAGAAACTGTGTCTATAAAATTGTCAATGTTTCAAATGATTTTTTACACCATAGCTTATTCTTTAAGAATTTTCTACACAAGATACAATCGAAACTGTTTCAATAATTCAGACATCTTACTGCTAGAGTTCAGTGATATTTCAATACATTTTTTTACATATCGAATTCTTATAAAGACAGTTCGTCGAGACGAAGATGTAATGTTTTTAATAGTTTGATGGATTGGTTCTTCATCTGTCAATTTATATCCATAACATCCGCTTAGAAATTCTTTGTTTCAGCACCAAGCATTTGAAATAGATGTGACTGTAGTATGACGATCCAGGGGAGGCAACTCTTATCATGACCAGGAGGAGAGGAATTAAGCATGTACACATTTTATGTTTCGTTTTTTTGTCTCTAAAGTTATTGTCCATAAGCAATATAACTACGATGTACACAAAGCATGTATTTATGTATAATTATCTTTTTATTCAATTTTCATTCAATACAATATACAAATACACTCGATAGACTCTCAACCACATACATACAATGTACATACTGTTAAAAGACCCATATTTAACATAAATGTATGCATGTACCTGATACATTCAAAAAGCAAATAAATGCCTTTATGGAACTAGTGTAATTACCCAATAACATATATACACAGTAGATTTTTTATACGGGGATTTTAAGAAATGAAATTGTGTCTTTTTCGCTTTGAGTTGAGCCACAGTTTACCATTTTTTACTGAAATTGTTTTTACTTAAATCATGCACTGCGCCAGCATTTTCAGCTGTATCAAGCTAATTTCTGCTGTAAATCTTCACTAGGTTCGTGGTAATTAAAATATTGAGCATTAATGTGTGAAAAGATACACTTTCGTCACTTTTATTTTTACATTTTTAAATAAGCATGATCAAGCTTTAGGCTTTAGGTGGAAAGTGGAAAAAAATAGAAATTCAAATTATATACTTTAAAGTAACCCCCTTTGGCTAAGAAACAAATTCCATAAAGAATTAAGTTGTTTGGAAGGCCATTTTTACTGATTGGCATGGAAATTTGGTTGCCATGGCAACAAGGTCTCATAATTTGAAAAATGTTGAAAAAGAAGGATATTTGTATGAAAATTCAATCATTTATAAAAATGACATTTTTATGAAAACAATATATATTCATAATATGAAGTATATTTGATTAAAATAAATCATCAATAAACAATCCAAAATTATAGGATGGTTGCTATGGTAACAGTAAATATCCACATCCCTGATTTCCAAAATTGACGAAAAATGTGTACTTTTTGTTGAAAAATTATGGAAAATCCGTACATTTGCCATGCAATTTATATTACTGAGGATCATTAATGGATGTTTAAGTAATGAAAGAAAAAATAAAATTGGGTAGAAAATTCAATCTGTTTTCTTAATGGATGACTGAAATTAGGTCATTTTTACACATTTTTATTAGAAAAATATGGTCATTTCTGTTTGTTATTCTTTCAATGTTGTATTTGTTTCATTCAAAAAAAATATCACTGCTGGAAGCTTATTGAGTATGCTTAAAATTGGGCACATATTAAGGCCAAAAACATAGTTAACAGCATATTTATGCAGGCTTGAAAACATGCTGTTCTGTAAATAGATCGTCTTTTGTTGTTTCATGAATGGAGAGTTCCAGGCAAGGGAGGTAATTATATACTCAATCACTGGCAAGGGAGATAATCCAAATGCTAAATTATGCCATATTTCAGGAAATTCACAGGAAAAATATATAATTTATTCTTTCAATTTCATTTTTCTACCCAATTTTATTATTGATTATTTTTAACCAATTAATGCTTATTGTTTTAGTATAAATAACATTATCAAGCAATGTATGGATTTTGAGAAATTTTTCATTACTTTTAGCAACATTTCAACATATTTTAACTAATATTTTGGGGGTTTCCGGCCTCTTGGAACTTAAGAAAATTATGAAAACATATTTTTTGTTAATTTTTCACACGCCTATAAGGATTTAATCAATTTAAAATGTTGTGCATTATGAAACATGGCATAAATTTTAAGAAATTTCGTTATTTTTTAGATTAATGCATTTTTTCACATACATAATTGTATATACCCCCGGTTGCCATGGATACAAAAAATATTTTTTCATATCAACCAACTTTTTATGATTAGTTCTTTATATATAACAAATAAACAAACAATCATCAACTTCTGTGATTTTCACACTTTCCACTAATATGTGTACGAAGCTCGATGCTTATTGGCACGGTCTCTTAATGGTACTTTGAGCACTTTTAATTTTTACTGTAAAATATTGAAAAATAACAAGTATTCAAATGGGGCAAAAAAGTAAGCACACGGACCCCCCATTTTTCTGCATGATTTAGTAAGAACAACCCTTTCCCCTATTGATATGCAAAATATTAGCAAAAGTTTACTACCAGAACTTTTTCTAATAAGGGTTAAATCTTGCAAAAATGGTTTAAAATGGTGAATTTTGTAGCTCAAAATTAAGGGGTAGGGGTAGCATGTGTTGATATTCTGAGTAAAAATATGAGTCTTATTAGTCAAAACTGGTATAATTTTAAAGAAGACCACTGGGAAGTAAATTCTACAAACATCCATACTTATCACACACCTCATTAGGAAATTATGGCTTAAACATCTTGTGTATATGGTCAAAAAGGCAAAAATCAGATAAATTCCAATATTTTGTCAACTAGGTATCTTTGAGTGACAATAGCTCAAACACGAGTACACAGACATATGTTTTTCCTTCCATTTTCTTTTATGGTATAAACTCCTATTTCCAAAAATCCATATGAGAAAAAAAGTTTAATACAAGAAATTTTTTTGACTTCTCAGAGGAGTACATCCTTAAAACAAATATTGGTTTACGTATACCTACTTAAGCTGAATTATCATTCCATTGAAAGTAAACATAATTTGTCAAATTGATTCATGGAGCCCATAATCAAATATACAGAAACATGTTTAGGCGCCGCAAAACGTTAGAACAATCTACAAACCTTAAAACATAGAGGCATACCACATACTTGATAACTTTAAATAGTAAGAGTAGAAATTAAGGAATTATTTTTTTTAATATCCCTGTTTTGTTGTCGCTATACCAAGTAATACATGTTCTTATTGCAAATGATTTAACGTAACAACACCCTGGTGTATAACTATATAGGCAGTCTGCTGTAGAGTGTAAGCAAGTTGTAGTTATCTCCCTTGCCACACTCCGTTTTTACATTTCCAATAGTCCTGACGACCAAGGACTTGCTATCTAGCTGTACACCAATGCAACTAACGAGAATGTCGAAAAGAGACCAAACCACGTAATTAAATGAATAGTTGTTGTATCCGGAATACATCGTAATATTAAAAACCAATTTAATTTGTTATACGTGACCATTGGTTTAAAAAATAGTAATGTGAAGTGTTTACTCAAAAAATGTATTTTATCTGCATATTATGCCATATGATCAACGTATGATATCTTCCAAACATAACTATTTCATATATCAAAAGTACTTTCAAGATGTTCCACCGCTGACAGAGTATAAATTATATTCATCATTTGAATAATAATTGGATTTTAATCGTATATACATGTGTCTAGTAACACACAAAAAATAATCAGTACGTCATTCCATACAAGATTAGTGCCATGGGAATTTTTCGGATGCAATTATTTCTTTATATTTTTAACTTTAATCTAAATAAGAAGCTCAAACTTTTTAATGATGGTAATGGTGTAAAGTAAGTAACTTTTGTAACTGAACAAAAGTACTAATTCGTCTGCTTCTGTTTTTGATAAAGACAAAAAAAAAATTTGTCAGCGGTGGAATATCTTTGAATTATTGCATATTATATACTATTTCATATATGCCACAATATTACAACAAAGGTTTGCATTTTTCTGTGTGTTGGTAATTATCGTTCCCCAATAATGACATATCATATATAATATAGATAAAATACCAAGTCACAAAAATATGTCACTTCAAATTCTCTTAATGTGCGATTGATTATGAAAATGTTGTTTTCTCGGTATTCCATAGGTAAGTTACAAAATGTTTAACAAAACACCATTTGTCCTTTAGATTGAAGTATACATTCATAGATATGATTTTAAGTATTTAAAAGTGAACAGTCGGGCAAAGATGGCTAAAGTCGGTAAAAATGGTGTGAATGTATCCAGAATAATTTCTTATGGAATAGAAAAATAAACTTTCTCGTCAAAATCTGTCTGCGCACGTAGAAATTAATTTAAAGTATAGGAATCCTAAAACGTCCTCCCGGCTGACTATGCCCGTGGTTACATTTCCACGCAGCCTCGCTTTCAATGTTTTCACCTTTTCTTTATTTCAATGGTCAGAACTGGGAAACGTAAGCAGACCTTGACCGTCGCATTAATATGTGAGAACTTTTGGAAGGCCAATGAACGCATTTAGACTGGTTTTCTTTGCCCGACTATTCACTTTAAGTATGATGCGTTATTTATAAATCCATCATAGACTAAACAAATAATATAAAACAACATCACAAGTAGTTTTACTTTTTGAATCGTGCCAGTGTTTGTCCAGTAGTTTTACTTTGTCAGAAACAAGTAAGCATCGTGATACCATCATTCACACATGTGTCAGAATGTGCATGCTAAACCATCAATGTGAAGAGAGACTGGACAGGATTAAAGAGCAGAAAACCCTTTGAGGATATTGTCTATATTTGATGCGATGATTAAAATAGTAATAATATATGTGCATATATGTGTTTTATGTCGGCTAACTTCAAACATCAAATATATACAGATTTTATAAGCTGTTAACATTCGAAAGATGATATGAAATCACTGATGACAAAGGACTTTGTGGTTGAATCCCATACGATTCATGTTTGACAGCTTGGGATTGCAAGAGAACACGAAATGTAATGGCTTCACGTAGCTGATCAATATTCCGATCCGTGGTACACATAAAAGGCGTGTTAAAAGCGTGAATTGTCTCCCTTTAATCAGCTCTTCGATCTGTTCACCAAAACACACTGCCATTCAATCAAAGTTGATTTCGATTTTACGAGTGGATGGCTGGTCCGATAGAGTTCTTTATGAGTTTCCATCTGATTTTATACTTGTTTAAGTAGCTGGGACTGTTCATTTGTCAGAACTGCAATGACAAGTGTCGCTAGGCTAGCTGTACATCTCAGTGAGGCATTTAGATTTAAACAGATAGGTGGGATATTAGGGTATAGATAGATAGATGGGTAAATAACTCCATGGGAAGGTGGTACAAAATGTATCGACTGAATATACAGGGTAAGCGTAAGATGCGCTCGGAAACTTATGACACTTAGTCTAAATATATTTTTCACGGAAAAATGTGATTTCGCCGAATTTTTGAAGTAGACAGAAAACTTTAAAACAATTGAAATATATTTTGAATGAGTGAACTAAAGTTCTTCTTCACAAGAGTCTTGAAACCGCCTCAATTCTTGGCCATTTATTGAGTTGAGAGTCCGCCCCAGGGTCTTGCCTTTTTGGCCGATTATACAACATGGTCTATCAAACGGTAGTTTCCGATCCAACCTAATTCTAAGCGTATATGGAATGGGTCGACTGGTTTACTCGTTATCAGTGTAATGTAACTGGATGAGGGATATCATACGGTGGAATACGTTGATGAGATAAAATACACAAAGGGACACGAGATCCAGTATAACAAGGAAAAAAGAAAATTAATATACCATAATATACTCCATAAATCATTGTATATGAACGTCTTTAGTCGACTTTAAATGTGAGGGACGTTAGTACACCAACCAATATGGAAAAGTATTTTCGAAAAAAAAATGGTTTAGGACCAGAGTGTAGGAGTAAGTGTTGGTTTCAATATGTTTAAATGTTTCGGTTATAATAGTGACTAGGAGACTGTTAAGGATAAGGGGTAACGCAATATCATTATTTTACGATCAAATTGTTAGGGTACATTTTCTGTGTATATTAAGAAACTACAGCCTACGTTCCCAGTGAGTGATAACACCAACCTAACAGCCTACGTTCCCAGTGAGTGATAACACCAACCTAACAGCCTACGTTCCCAGTGAGTGATAACACCAACCTAACAGCCTACGTTCCCAGTGAGTGATAACACCAACCTAACAGCCTACGTTCCCAGTGAGTGATAACACCAACCTAACAGCCTACGTTCCCAGTGAGTGATAACACCAACCTAACAGCCTTGTAGATACGAGGGAGCAAACTACTTTACAAGTAATTGAAATCAATAGCAGTAAAATCGTCATCCCTGACTGAACAATAAATTGGCGAATTGGACAGGAAGCCGTAAAGACGGATGCAGACAATTAAAGATTCCTCCTCGATATGTTACGTTTTATCCAAGGATGCTGTCATATACAGAATAAAGGATATAAGTTACCAAGTTTGGCTCTACGAACTCTTTTATCGTGGCGCTGATGCCCTAAGACATGGGCGAAAAACTGTTCGACAACACCGATACTGTATCATTAATATCTTGTACATTTTGTATTGATTAGAAACCGTTGTTTAATTTCATTTAAAGAACATAATTACGTTAGCATTATTTTTGAAATTTTGTTATTTCAAATTGTTTAAAATGTAAACTGAAGATTTAATCGAAATAAGCTTATTTGTGATAAGTCATCGTTACTAGCTGACACGATAACAATCAGAAATCGATATCGACATGTGAAATGTAGCATTAAGTGCGTTTGCCATCAGGGTTTTATTCACAGATGTTCTCATCATTAAGTAATTAAAATTAGAAATTAAAAATTAATATCTCTTGAATTAAATTGATCAATATATATATTTATAATATTTTTCTGTTTGTATGTGCGTAGCGGTTAACCTAATCGATAACACAGGTTCTATCAGGACACTTCTGTAGTTATTTTTTTACATCATTTAACAGTAATCTCTGAATACTACAAGTAGACACAACATGATTAAAAACAGCATCCTAAAACGATACAGACATCTGCAAACGCAGCTTATTGCACATAGAGAGGCTATATTTGAATGATTTGTTAATAAATGTAATTACCCGGCCATGCATACAAGGAATATAATATAATTTCACAGATAACTTAATATTCATAAAAGACGAACTAAACATGTAAACCACCTCATGTTTGCAAAAGCAAAATATGCTGACTTTTCTTTAAAAACGTGAAATATGGCATTTTAATGCGTCCACGCAGAAATCAATCTATTCATAACACATAATATATTCTATTAACATGTAAACATGATATAATACGCTTCAAAAGTACCTTGAGAGTGAGTTTCAATTAATTAGAATTTAAGGTTTTTTTCTTTGATATTTTCAATCTCAAAACTTTTGGCAGGCTCTGGAGTTCATGCAACCTATTTTGCCTTGCATTAGAGGGATATTACACTTACTATTTTTCCTTGCACTAGGAAGATATTACTCTCTCTATTTTTTTCCGACCAAATTATTATCAACGGATTATTCTTTAGCACTGTTACCGCTTCATAATTACTGATAGAAATCTTAATGATGCACATTAAATGTTTCATTAGATCATGAATCATGACAATTGAACTAGAAACATAAATTATGTCTGAGTCTGAACTTTAGAATCATTTTCCGGTTATCAAACCCATGAAAGCTGAAAACAATTGTTCAACTTATCACAAAATGGAGGTAAATGATAATTAAAACCAAAATTACGACAAGATCCGGAACAAAGTATGAACCATTATACAGGAGACATCGCCAGTATTAATGAATTATTTTAGCGATTGCCAGTATTAATAAATTATTTTAGCGATTATTAGGGACGTTAACACATTATAAAATCAAATCAATTAAAATCATCTCCAAAAAACGTTAAAATTAGACCAGGCGGGTATCCCTGCTGTGCGATCACTATTGGTGATCTTCCGAGTTCGATATTTGTTAAAATCTTATCAAGGGCGATACCAAATTTTAAGCTGATAGACAACCATAAAACACACATATATCAAAATACATGTATACACTAATGCTGGTTGATTTTGATATGTAGCATTGTATGTCCAACTTAACATACCTATTGTACATCTGGGAATGATGTGCTTTACTTGTTTTCTCTGTCTAATTTATTTAACGTATTCAAGGTCCTATTTTGTATATCTCTTCCGATGAACAGTGGAAACATTTTCTAAAGACAAAGTGGCATTACAATAGGTTTTAAAACTGATGGCAATTGCATGAAACAAAGTCCCAACAGTGAACGGGCTATCTAAATATCGCATGCAGACATCATATATATCGGAACGGTTTCTCTATGCAAAACAAATAGTAATTGCATGATAGAGACAATATTTGAGATATCCTTAAATAGAATATATCATTTATTCCAAAAACAGATCAAACACCTACCTATATTTTTTTTTTATTTCATGTGAGAATTCTAGCATCATTGTATTTGTTGTTCGCTAGATGTTTTCTCTAAAAACCGTATCCCTTTACATAATTAAACTAACAGGCACGTATGCAATCTTCCTTAAGTAATATTGTTTTCTGAGGAGATGGAATTTTAGTTAGATAACTTGTGATTTGTATTGTTATAAGCGTTTGAGATGGCAAACCATCAGTGCATTGGAATTACACATAGAACGGAATGTTTACCATACCACAATGTTCCCCGGAGTAACAATAAGTGTTTTCGGTCAGAAAAATATCTAATAAGATATATCACTACATTGATCATACTGTCCAGTTATCTGGCATAATAGTACGTACAATGTGTTAATATCCCAACTGACCAATCTATAGAATATGTTTGCATTCATTGCCTAATGAATGGCAACGTTGAGGAATCATTTCTCATATCACGTCTTACAGTACGGCAAATGTGTTACCGTCCCACCAGACCAATCTGAATCGGATGGCATTCATTGGTTTATAAATAGCTTCACGCGATGCTTGTCTGATATCTAGCCTTTCATTGCTACAAACGACTTTACATCCTGATATATAAAGCGGCAGAGAGGTTTGCATTAAAACCGGATATACATGGTGAGATAGCGATTGCCGCTCTATTGCTGTTATACTTTAATTTGCAGAACAGAAAGTACATATCTAATATAAGCGTTTGATATATATTCATTACTATCTAAATTGCTTGGTTGTGATTGTGATTTGGGTCTTTGAGATACCTTTGATAGTGTAATAATCCAAAAACAATGTTTCACTATACCTGTATTTTTTTTATGTCAATAGAAAAAAATGCGTTCGAGAATTTTGTAAAATCGCATAATTTATAAGTTTCCTGTTAATACTACATTCCCTGAAGATATAAGAAATAACATCAAATACGAAACTTGCGGGTCGTCTTACGTTTACCGTCGTCGTCCTAAGTACCGAGCATTAGTTGACTATCACTGCGCCAGGCATTAAAACAGGTAAAATCATTTAGATGAACATTCCTTTACAGCATCGATCTATTCAGGCAACACAGTTAGTTGTATGACCACACCATATCTCATTGATATAGAGCTAAATAGTCAAAGGGGTAATTATCAACTTTGAATTTCTTACGGAAATGTAACTGGTGGTTAAAATATCAAACTATCCCCAGCTTTCCATAGGACGTTACGCATAACCAGTCAATGAACAATTGCAACAATATGATCCCAGACTTATCATGTAGATGACATTGATTATAATTGTGCTGCCGACATCTTCAGTACCATGTTAAATACAAATATGCAATACAGCGTGATAATGCTATATCGGAAGTATCAAGAGCAGCATCTTTGATGATAATAAAATGTAATATGTTATTGTTTGTGTTCAGTTATTCATTTACAGTTTAAGAAATTCTGAGCGGTTTGTTGTTTATGATGGGGCTATACGTGATGACGAATTTCCATCCACTGCAGAAATGCATCCATAGTCTCACAGGAAGTAACATGCAGCCTGAACTAACTATAACTTTGTATTATTTACATAAGAATATAAGTTTTACATCACTATGACAACAAAATTCAATAAGAATTAATATAAAAAGCAAACAATTTGATTAAAATACAAATCCTTATAACCACTCCATTAAATTGGGGATCTGACAATATTATTCCATAGGGGGTCACGTCCAGATGATCTTTATACCACGTGTACATCAGTTCTCTACACCTTGCAAAATCAATTGAAAACGTTATTTCGTCCCAGTATAGATAAACTATTAGCTTTGTTGTGCTCTTTGGGCGAGATGACTACGTAAACGAAAATAATTCTGACAGGTTTTCTAAACTATCTCGTCACCCGAAATCCACTGTCAAGTTTCTGCAGGTAGCAATTTGATTGGTCATTTTCAAAGGTCACCTGGACATGACCCCTAATGGGATTTGCTCTGACCCTCTTATCGAACGTATTGATAATACAACGTGTAAGTATCGGCATTTTTAATCAGATTGAAAAAAAAACCAAAATGCCAAATATGGAACGGTATAGAAATAAAGAATGGCAGACTCATTTTGAGGCTAAATAAATCACGACTGTCCTATCTACCTAACAATGTGTAGATAGTGGACCGATCCACCTTACAATGTGTAGAGAGTGGTCCGATCCACCTTACAATGTGTAGAGAGTGGTCCGATCCAGCTTACAATGTGTAGAGAGTGGTCCGATCCAGCTTACAATGTGTAGAGAGTGGTTCGATCCAACTTACAAAGTGTAGAGAGTGGCCCGATCCACCTTACAATGTGTAGATAGTGGTCCGATACACCTTTCAATGTGTAGAGAGTGGTCCGATCCACCTTACAATGTGTAGTGAGTGGTCTGATCCAGCTTACAATGTGTAGAGAGTGGTCCGATCCACCTTACAATGTGTAGAGAGTGTCCGATCCAGCTTACAATGTGTAGAGAGTGGTCCGATCCACCTTACAATGTGTAGTGAGTGGTCTGATCCAGCTTACAATGTGTAGAGAGTGGTCCGATCCACCTTACAATGTGTAGAGAGTGTCCGATCCAGCTTACAATGTGTAGAGAGTGGTTCGATCCACCTTACAATGTGTAGAGAGTGGTCCGATCCACCTTGCAATGGGTAGAGAGTGGACAGATCCACCTTGCAATGGGTAGAGAGTGGACAGATCCACCGTGCAATGGGTAGAAAGTGGTCCGATCCACCTTACATTGTGTAGATAGTGGTCCGATCAACCTAACAATGTGTAGAGAGTGGCCCAATCCACCTAACAAGGTGATGAGAGTGGTCCGATCCACCTAACATTGTGTAGATAGTGGTCCGATCCACCTTACAATGTGTAGAGAGTGGCCCGATCCACCTAACAATGTGTAGAGAGTGGCCCGATCCACTTTACAATGTGTAGAGAGTGGTCCGATCCACCTTACAATGTGTAGAGAGTGGTGTCCGATCCACCTTGCAATGTGTAGAGAGTGGTCCGATCCACCTTGCAATGGGTAGAGAGTGGACAGATCCACTTTACAATGTGTAGAGAGTGGTCCGATCCACCTTACAATGTGTAGAGAGTGGTCCGATCCACCTTGCAATGGGTAGAGAGTGGACAGATCCACCTTGCAATGGGTAGAGAGTGGTCCGATCCACCTTACATTGTGTAGAGAGTGGTCCGATCCACCTTACAATGTGTAGTGAGTGGTCTGATCCAGCTTACAATGTGTAGAGAGTGGTCCGATCCACCTTACAATGTGTAGAGAGTGTCCGATCCAGCTTACAATGTGTAGAGAGTGGTTCGATCCACCTTACAATGTGTAGAGAGTGGTCCGATCCACCTTGCAATGGGTAGAGAGTGACAGATCCACCTTGCAATGGGTAGAGAGTGGACAGATCCACCGTGCAATGGGTAGAAAGTGGTCCGATCCACCTTACATTGTGTAGATAGTGGTCCGATCAACGTAACAATGTGTAGAGAGTGGCCCAATCCACCTAACAAGGTGATGAGAGTGGTCCGATCCACCTAACATTGTGTAGATAGTGGTCCGATCCACCTAACATTGTGTAGATAGTGGTCCGATCCACCTTACATTGTGTAGAGAGTGGTCCGATCCACCTTACATTTGTGTAGATAGTGGTCCGATCCACCTAACATTGTGTAGATAGTGGCCCGATCCACCTTACAAAATGTGTAGAGAGTGGTCCGATCCACCTTACAATGTGTAGAGAGTGCCCGATCCACCTTACAATGTGTAGAGAGTGGCCCGATCCACTTTACAATGTGTAGAGAGTGGTCCGATCCACCTTACAATGTGTAGAGAGTGGTCCGATCCACCTTTGCAATGGGTAGAGAGTGGACAGATCCACTTTACAATGTGTAGAGAGTGGTCCGATCCACCTTACAATGTGTAGAGAGTGGCCCGATCCACCTTACAATGTGTAGAGAGTGGTCCGATCCAGCTTACAATGTGTAAAGAGTGGTTCGATCCACCTTACAATGTGTAGAGAGTGGTCCGATCCACCTTGCAATGGGTAGAGAGTGGACAGATCCACTTTGCAATGTGATGAGAGTGACATTTTCTACACAGTTCATTAACAATAAACACCGAGACTACGTGATGTTGTAATTAACAGTACATGTGTGTTTCGTCTAATGTATCTGTCATACATACTTGTATTTCTTGTGGATATCTATCAATATGAGTGTGTATTACGCCAATCAGAGGCGTTGTCGTTGTAATATAATTTGATTATTAAACCAGACAGATTAATTAAGGTGCTAAAGTGACGTTGTCGATTATGCGGTTTTTTATGTCAGGAGAAGCATTATGTTACCCATCGTAAAGAATCGATCAGTAACTTTGACCTTTAGTATTTTTGTCGTGTAGTGATTACTTATAGATATACATATTATAATCCGAAATGCTAATAAAAAGGAAAGATGATATATAATTATCATATATGACGATCGGAAATTGCTTGTATGTCGAAGCAAATTAATTTACAGCCCGGCATTCTAACTGACTTAATTTGATTTTGTATCTTATAAATTCAATATTTATTCTCTCCACAAGAAACATGAAATCCCTGCAAATCATTATTAAACCGTTTTTCCGTTAATTTCAGGTTATATTTCGGTTTTATGTTTCAAATAAAGTACACGTACTCCTCCGTCTATAGGAAGGCAGATGGAATATGATTCTGACCACTACTTGAAATATGTCTTTTTATAGGTGCGTAAAGTCAATAACAAATGACATTTACGAATGCAGCGCGACAATAAGGCAATAGTATCGTCCGTCGAGAGAGATATTCTCCGCCGAAATGTTTACCATACGCCGACGTTCCCTGGATTATCAATCAATGTTTTCTGTCAGATAAAGCTAAAGCATGATATATCGCTACATTGACTACACTGTCCAGTTATCTGGCCTAACAGTACGGCCAATGTGTTCATTTCCCAACTGACCAAACTCTAGAATATGTTTGCATTCATTGCTTAATGAATGAAGACGTTGAGAAATTATACATAATATGATGTTTTTCAGTTCGGACGAATATGTTAACGTTCCGATAGACCGATCTGCAGAATCGTTGGTACCTTTTAGTTCATAAACATCATGAACGAATCCCTATGTCCCTACAGATCGATGAACGGGTATTCATTCATATACAAATAACAATATTAGGATCATTTCGGTTGGTATTGTCCCAATTATCCCAACAGATATGACTGATTCCACTGGTCTGTAATGAATTTATTACATGATATATGTTAATGAGAATCTATAACGACTAATTCAATTTAAATAAACAATTTTCATCTCACCCCACACATGAAGAAACTTCAGTTAATTATTTAACACAACTCTTAAAAGTAGCTAACGAGTATTCAATTGAGTCTACTATCTAGGGTTGACGTGGTATTCGTCTGGTGCCGATTGATGTCTAACTCATCCACGCAGCATACTCTAATAAAGCACTACTTAAAAACCGTCGTTTGCCATCTTTGTCTTGCTCTATACATTCATATAGCTCATGGTATGAATGACATATTGTCATAAAAATTGTTAAGTATTATTCTCAATATCTTTCGGGGTTATGAAGTCATAAAAAACACGGAAGGACATTCTTCATAAACGCTCTTCGCGTCCATCAAGAAGAATGTCCGTCCTTTTTAAGTCTATAACTTCATAATGCCGAAAGGTACTGAGAAAAATGAATGTAATTTAATTCAGATAACCCACCAAGGTACTAATTAGGCATGCATTTTCATGGTTTTTACCTAAGGTGAGGGTACCCAAATTGTGACAGTACCCAGATTGTGACAGTTTTCACTAAAATGATTCTAACACGCCAAAAGAGTGCATTCAAATAAAATAAATGTCTACGACACCATAAAACGGTGTTGTTGGCGTTATTTTTTCATTGAAACCTAGTTGATCACTAGTGCTGTATCGCGATAGGCCTGCCTGGAAAATGGGCGAGTCTTGCGACATTGTTGGCTTCTGCACTTCGTCGCCCATAAGGAAAACAATCAAGAGTACTAATAACAGGTGATCATGACAAAAACAAATTTCCAACTTCAGCATCCGTACGTTTAGAAACATTATTTAAATGCATTTTCTGAAATAATGATATACCAATAAAATTATTAAAAATTAACAACTACTGTTGCTCATGAAGCTATAGATATATACAATAAAAAAGGTGCTTAAGTGACGTACTTGATTATGTTACGTGTTTTTTTTTGCGTTGTGGCGCAGTAATATCTTATCCAATAATTTAGTTTGGCCAATGACTGTGCCGCTTTTAAGATTCCCCCGAAACAGTTTTGTGTTACGTATGAACTTAAATCATTTATTGATAACGGTACAATTAAATAAAGACTTATAATAATCTTCCCCTGATTATTACATGCGGATAATTGTCGATTTTTATATATCATAAAATGGAACGGAAATGGTGACCACTGGAAAACTAATGTGTAAGATTTGGAGATTTAAAGGTCCACATTTTTATTGTGCATGACAATGGATGTCTTTATAAGTATCAAGGTTGTCCATCCCTGTCTAGATGCGAAGGAAAAATAATGTTATTTAAACATTTAAAAATGTAAAAGTTAAGCACGACATATTGAGCTATTTCTGTCCACATAGACAGAGTTGATATACATTTATAATATAACCAAAATGTCTTCGATTGATACTGACATGCATGCTTCTTTGTCTAGCATATCGTGTATCTGATGTAGTATTTACATCCAAAAATGTTTTAACGAAATCCGAAACGTACATGAAGATAATGGTCTAGACTATCACTAGGAGTTTTTTTTGTAAGAAGGGATTAGATCAAATTACTTGTCTTTCTGGCTGATGTCCCGGAATACGTTCATATTATTACACCACTATGTCTTAATATGTGATTCCTAGCACCAGACAGATAAATCGGGATATGATAACAAAATAATTAACGACGTTACGTATAGTTGTTTACTGGTCAGTAGACGGGTTGTCACAGGTGGTCTGATAGCTATAGAGAGTGTTGACCTGTGGTCAGTTCTGATCAGAACTAAAAGCTGTTAAATATTTGGGAGTGTGTTTGGATTGATGATAACTTCATTATATCACATTCTCAAACTGAACGTCATATCAACGTATTTGGCTACTTATTGTTAATGGTGTTTGTGGAATGACACCCTCTAGTTTGAATCAGCTTCGTGCTAAGTTAAGGTCCTAATATCCGCATCTTTTTTTTACTTTTTCATAATTTAGAAGAATTTTGAAAAACAAATCCTTTTGTAAATTAGGTAGGGACAAGACTAAATCGAAGTCAAGATGGGCGATAATGATTCGGAAACTTTTGATTAAAAATAAATAAATATTGAACATTGCTAGGTGAGTCATATTTAGTCAAACAATATGAAGTTAACCGACATTGTAACGTCTTTGACGAGAACGTCATATGACTACCGTTACTACGTAACGTTCTGTCCGAACTCTTCCGAGAACGGTCAAGGACTTTCCGACTTCCGTTCGGCAATAATCGTAACTTCTATTGTGATCAGTTTAAAATGAAGGCATGTTTACAAGTATCGAATTCAACAACTGTTCTAATAAAGTTGTTATTATATATATATTTTTTATATAACTTAATTTCAACTACATCTACAAATACTAACAATATCGGGGTAGAATCTAACTTGACTTTTTGTTGATAGGTACGTATGGTGTGACTTAAATAATAGCGCATGAGTGAGGTGCGCTGTCCGGTATATCTAGCGGTTTGCTTCAGTAAAACAACATTATAAATTCCGGAAGATTCCACAATATTATTGAGAGACACACCACTAATATACAGCAGCCTCCTAAACGGCAAGCCTGATTACCAAAACCAACCAAAAATTGATATATTTATGTAAGATATCATTGAAATTTTCAGTATAACCCTTATATTATATCTTATGGGATTATCATAGAGGAATAGCAACACACATTTACATCTGAATCCCTTTTATTAGCTGACGATACAACCCAAACTGTTTACAATGATACAATATTATTCATGGAACACCAATTGAGTATTTCCAAACCCTCTATTTCTGAACATTCGAATGTTACATGAGTTTTTCACTAAAGCTAAACCAGTTATCTGATAAAAACATTTCGCCTGCGTCCGTGGTCCGTCGTCCGCCGTCTGTCGTCCGTAAACAATGCTTGTTATCACTACTTCTTAAAAACTACTGCAGGGATTTTTGTTCAAACTTCACATGGAGGGTCCCCTTGGTCCATATTTGTGCCATACAGATTTGTTGCTGATCTTAAAACCAATGATGGCCGCCCAGGCAGCCATCTTGGATTTTGGCAGTTGAAGTTTGTTAATCGATATTTCTTGAGAACTGCTGAAGCGATTTTGTTCAAACTTCACATAGATTTTTTAAATGATACCATGATGAAAAAACAAGATGCAGCCATCTTGGATTTTGGATAGCTTTGAAGTTTGTTATCGATATTTCTTGACTCCATGTACTAAAGGGATTTTGTTCAAAACTGGGCATCACATGGAAATTACCGTGGTACATTTGTGCCATACAGATTTTTACGATCGTGAAAAAACAAGATGGATCCAGGCAGCCATCTTGGTTTTTGGTCAGTTGAAGTTTGTTATCAATATTTATGGCAATACTGAAGGAATTTTGTACAAACTTCACATGGAGGTTACCCTTGGTCCCTCGTTGTGCCATATAGATTATGTTGACTGAATCGAAAAAAAAACAAAGATGGCCGCCAGGCAGCCATCTTTGGATTTTGGCTGTTGAAAGTTCTTGTTATCGATATTTCTTGAGAACTGTGACGGGATTTTGTTCAAAACCTTACATGTGAGGTTTACCTTTGCGTTCCCTTGGTTGTGCCATTACAGATTTTGAGGCTGATAGGAAAAAAAAACAAGATGGCCGCCACGACGGCCATCTTGGATTTCTGATAGTAAATGGTTTGTTTGATATCCCTATTTCTCAAAAAATTGCTGCAGGGTTCATTTCCACCACAA
Source organism: Argopecten irradians (assembly GCF_041381155.1). NCBI lineage: Eukaryota > Metazoa > Mollusca > Bivalvia > Pectinida > Pectinidae > Argopecten > Argopecten irradians. The sequence continues at coordinate 8,003,154 of NC_091146.1, read as the reverse complement.
TTTAATATGTAGGTTTCCCTAGGGACATAGTTGTGTGCATATTGGAATTTTGGACCAATCGGTAGACACACAATGGCCGCCAGGCCGCCATCATGGAGTTTTGATAGTAATAGTTTTGTAATCGCCTATTTCTAAAGATCCCTCTTGCACTTTGTCCGATCTATAATCATTCGTTTGGTGGGCGCCAAGAAGAATCCCTCTGGGATCTCTTGTTATATTATAATTTCTATTATTTAAACCCAATCTATCACATGATGAAAACTGAAAAGAAGTCTAAGAATATTAAGATTATAAAGAATTTTTTTAAATGTTACCATGATGAAATGTAACTTTTGTGCTTCATATAGTGTTTTTTAATGATAGGTTTTTAAATCATTGAATGTATTAACAGTGCATGATTGTTAACTCCATGTACATTTCTTCATACGTGACTCATAAGGCTATAACGGCCTGGCATCAATAAAATTACTTTGTTACATATTATTATATCGATGGCTTGTATATTTTTTACGATGCGTGGACACTCAATAATAGAAGAATGATTGCTTGGTTGTTTTATCGAATTCCCCATTCAATTGCTCTTTATGTAACATGCAGCACAATAGAAACCTTCCTTAAGAGAATGATCTTTTTGGAAGGTTATATGAATGATCTGTGCCATCAAAGAAATGAATCTGTATCACATCATATCAGTTTTAAACTGTGACAGGAACTTTAGGGTCTTCATGGATTTCTTCGCATTTGCAGATGACATGGTGAGGTGAAACTACAAAGGCATCGACTTTCAGATTGGTATCAAAAGTATAAAAAAAGCAAGGCTAAAAAGCTTTCAATATTTTTTTTTCCTTTTTTAAGGATATTTACTAGAAATGCTTGTTCATGAGGCGTATGGGCCAAAACATGATTTTTTTTTTTTTTTTTTTTATTTTTTTTTGCTTTCACTCTATAATACAATGGCCGTGCGAACGGAACTGGAGTAAGTTTGAGAATCGAAATCCTCGATGTTTTTATTTTTCATTTGTAGAAAAAAAACTAGGGGTCGGAGGTAAAACATAGTTCGTCGGGTAAACCTAAATTAATACATATGTTTTTTTACAACCTAATGATACATACGCGTCAAACAGCCTAGAGTACATATAAAAGTGGCTTCCCTTGAAATGTGAATAATGCCTTGCGTTGTGGCTGATGTATTTAGGAGGCTGCGGGGGGTTATATGCGGTGTCAGTGTCTCCTTGTATTATTGGGAACTCTTGTTTCTTGTCTTTCACGAGCTAAGATATGTGAGAGGTCTAATTAAAAGTTGCTGTTGTCATAGAATGCAGAAGTTAGCAGATCAATGACATTGATTCTGATATATCTGGTGTGGACAGATAGTCAAATGGTATCTATCGAGTAGAGGATTCGCTGCCGAAATGATTTACCCATACGTCGTTGGTTTTCCTGTGGATTTATCTATCGGGGTTGTATTTCTGCCTGATAAAGAGTAAAGCATGATATATCGCTACATTGACCACGCTGTCCAGTTAATATGGCCTAACACGGACCAATCCCTCTAGAATATATTTTTGTAGTCATGGGGTGGATAATTATGCCGGACGTTGATATTTTTTCTGATGTTCCTGAATCTTACCAGTACGGGTTCTCGCTTTCAATCACAAAGCCAGACCAGGTCACAGACATAACATGATTTCTATCCGTCCGACAAATTACGAGTATTTATTCTTTTTTTTCTGTTTAAACATGTGGTATATGTCTGTCTGTGATTCTAGAAAGAAAAAAAATATAGCCCTTAAGACTCAGATTTTGTAGTCCTGACCTTTATCAAACTGACATTATTACATAGAACCAACCCAATCATATTTTAGTGTTTACGTTCATTATTTGCCAAGTCTTCATTACATTGTTATATCATCAAACTCGCACTAGTACCACTTGTTTTGTATAGGCTATGCAATATCCTTGTGTACTTTTTGTAGGACGTTTTAAAAATATTTCTCGGGGTAGATATGATTCCAGGTTCCGGTTAATTTATGGCACCACTTACATGGATTGAATATTTTCTGTGTTGCTATTTAGCAGTCATAACAAGTAACCATATTGGATCATATTCTACGGAGAAAATATATTTATCTATTATAAAATACAAATGCCCAGGTATCAGCATTGCTATCTGATGTGGGGACAGAAACGTATGCTATAATTAAATAAAAATACAACATAGGTTTTACATCTGGCAGTGGTTATACATTATTACAGTCATATTGTTGTGTGTATGCTTTCATACACCAATCTTCTGATCAAGGACATTTTAGATATCTAGATCCTGTCCGGATAATAATCTATTAGGATCTATGTTCAAGCGATAAAAAGACACATAGGTTGTTCTATTTTTGGTCTGTTTTTATGACTCCGCGGATTTAAATTATGATAAATCCTTATAAAACGAAGTTGGCGATTCTGCACTTTCGTTTTGACCCACTGGCAAACGAATTTGTTTTTTGTTAAGAACGGCACGCCATTTTTTAAATCACTATTTTCGTTACAAATGCCATGTATTTTAACCATGGATCTATGGCATTTAAGCATTTTATGTCTGACTATTTTGGTAACTTCATCGGGTGTATGAAGGGAATTTTCGTTTGCAAACAAATGTGTTAATTCCGCTGGATTTACTATTAAACAGTTTGCGATCAAAATTTATTTTACCATACCCGATTGATAGTTAAAACACATAGTGACCATCAAAAACTTAAGACTATTTTCTTCATACTACTTGTACTTAATATTGTCCATGATAGCGTCGAGTCCTCACGACATTCTATGATTGAATTGTTTCTTATTTCTCTCTCTTGTATTCATTAAAAATCAAAACAAAAGGATGATATTCAAAAATTCACATAGACGCAATAAGTAATAATATGTTTCTTTCGTAGAAGGAATTTCCACACTGTTCTTAATTTTACGTTTTAAACCTATCCTTTACTCTAATAAAACATCTAAATCATTGTTACTGATGTGAAAATAGAATCATGCAAATACTGAGAATAGGGATTTCGATATACAACGCAAAAATAAAAATTGAATTATTTCACCTTACATATGTTTCGGAAATCGAAAAACTAAACGTTTCCCTTTAGCCCTTGATGATGTGCGATAAGGCGTCACACTAATAATGCACATTCCAGTATATAAACGCTTTATCAATTGATAATTATAAACAGCACAAGTCGATATGCATAAAAATTTCATAAAAAACCCAAACATAAACAACAAAAAATAGTTTTTTACATAGCATGTGTGTACGTAATTTTTCCTCGTTAATTTAATATTTGTTACATGCCGCCATAGAAACTATTACAGGTCCATGCATCAATCCACTAAACGAACCGTGGTACCCCCCCTCCCTCTATAGTAAGTCAGTGGGTATGCTGTGATATTTCGCCGGTCCGTCTAACATACAACTTTGCTATCCCCAACCAATGTTAAACTGTATTAATAACAAACCATACTTTGATTCCCAAGCCTAGTCATAATAAATAAAGGCATTGCTACTGTTGATAACCAACGCTTACATCACAAAGAAAATAGACGAAAATCATTACTTATCATTTGCATAACCATTACGGGCGAATGACTCTGGATACAAAGGGTACACAATTATAGTAAATAATTGAGATGTAGACAGTGAAACAGCCAGGGAAAGAGTGGTTATACATCACTATCAAACCATTTGTGACTACTAGTGGCTTTATTTTGATTGGTATACCACGGAAAAATAGTGTTAAGTAAATTAAGAATAACCTTCAATTTTCATTGATCGGACCCCATATTATTCCTGTTCAATACACATGGCTCATAACGTTATCATCATGTGTTCAACTATTCCTTGGCAAACACAGGTCTTTGAACTTGATTGATTCCGTATAGGGATCAAATTTCCACAATCAACGATACGGTATTCTATATGTCATTTATAATAAATCACTTGTCATCGCTTAGGTTACAAAGGGTATACTGGTATACCACTTCTAAATATTCGCTTAATTTACCCCTAAAAGGACATTTCAAATCTTGATAGTATTAAAAACTTCTAAGGTTCATATGATTATTGCCTGGCTTTTTGAAGAACATATCTATGCTGTATTCAGTGATTCACGTAACAGGATCTAGACCATCTTTACGTCTTTGTATTCCAAGAGTGGTTCTATTTTACATCAAACTTGGTTGCCTTCCACATTAGTGTGGAGGCAAGTGTCGTCGAAACATCCCAATTATCCCGTCTGCGTGTCACTATTAAGACATTTACTAGATAATAGTAACACTCGCAATCGTTATATAACTTGATTCGTAATCTCAGGCCAATAGCAAATTTATCGTATATACATAATGATAAAATGACGTTTATTATAATAGGAGTATGACCGGTGCAATAATACTGATTCAATGGTCTGTTCACGCTCGTGCACCAATTGCCCGTCACATTGCGTTATGTAGTCATGGTAGATTTTTCCATGAAACTCTTTATAATAAACTTACGTTGCGTGGGGCCTAACATCGACAAACAGCAAAGATTAACTAAAAATATTGTCTAATCTATATATGCAAGGGAGTGTGTATGTGAGTGGCGTCAATGTATACACTCTCGGAAGAGTTTTAGGCATATACTCTTGTGATCGTGTTCTCCCTTGTATTAAGAAAACTCTTACTCTTTTTATATGGTTATCACCACTGAAGCATACTGGGCATAGACACCGAGTAACAGGCACACTCATTAAACAGTCACTTTACTAACTGATAAAAACGTACATAACCATTTTCGGGCCGCTAAAGTTACGCGGAGGGCTAGGGGAGCAGGAAATACGAATATTCTTTTTATTGATACTGCGCCAAGCGGGACATTGCTTACGACTAGGGTCAGTGGTGATTGCCTTATCTTAAATCAGGACCTAGTGTCCTGTTTTAATGTAGCGAACAAGACTAGAATCCTATGGTTGGAGGGGATTTCAGAATTTCTTTGATCCTTTCTCCCAAAGTGAATTAATACAGATGTATGTTTCAAACAGTTGCATGTACCTAGTAGTACAAACTAAGCTATAGTTTATTTAAATATATACAGAAGGCCAACTTAAATTTTGTCGAATAATCATAACATTGTACATGCTTTGTGATCCTCTAATATCTGATAAACATATATCATTTTACACAGCATCTATAAATACATTGAATTAACGAAGGCATCGTTTAGACTTTCCATCGTAAGCTTTTTGAGTACAGAAAGTCGATATTGGGTGATTTATGTGAGCTCGGATGGCAATGATCCTATGAAAATTTGTGAATGGTGTTTAGTAAAGTCTATAATATGCTTTGCCGTGGAAACATTTTAATTAAAAGCTGGGGATAAATCATATCACCATATACAGAATGTATATAGCGTAATGTGTTATGATCGTTTTATGTATTTGTTCTGCCATACACAGAGCGTCAGACATCCTAAATCGGTAATGGTATAACGAGTCTCAATGTCTGCAGCATTTGAGTGTCTGATGCTAGAGATAGTGATCGCTAGGACTAGTTTATTTTCACTTTGTTTTCAATTCCATCCTTAATGGTTTTAAGTTAAATGTATTTAAGCGTTAACTTTAAGCTATTCTTTTACTATATTTTTTCATTACGACACACTATTTTTAAGTACAACATCTGGTCCAAGTAAAATCGTTAAGTGAATTTGCGACCCAAATGTTGCTTGATATTTTTGGGTTATGCATAATGAGAAGGTATTCAGTACAATTTACAGTAAAAATAGGACCAAAATGCGGGCCGCAAATTCACTCAGCAATTGCACTTTGACAGGATAATTTACTTTCAGAAAACAATGTGTTTTACGTACATTGGTACGTATGTCCTTATTCCAAATATTTTAAAATATGTTCTAGGATACAGACTGCTTTGTCGTTAATTATATATTATTTATATGTAGCATGAATTGTCATATGAGCTATGTAACACTGAAGGGAATACTAAAATAACGAATAAATACTATAATATGCACGAATAAAAATATTTCCGGAACACTCCTTCTTTTGCTATCCAAATGCATTTTCATTTAAAACAAAATTTCATTTAATTACTTTTGTTCTTGACAGCATGTCAAACAGCGACGAAATAACCAATTTCAATGTCTCCTTTGTATCTGAATTTACAAAGCATGGCCCTTACTCCTGTCATCCGTACGGAACACTACTCCCATCTTTCCGGTGAGCTCGGCAACATTAAAGCTAATGACCTGTCAGTGATGATCTGTAATCCATATATTACATAAAAGGCGCAATCTACTCTGATATATCAATGATAACCCGTCACAGGGAATATCTCTAATGATAAGACATCCCGGAAATAGGATCTCAGCGATCTCTCAGACATCGCTAAATATACAGCATAAACCGGACAAAAGGATTTATTCCTTATGCTATATCTCAAAATACATAATTCAGCATCGTTTGTCGTCGGTCTTTGTTCACAGTGTTGCTATTTGATTCTCTATCATTTTCTTTATTGCACATTTATATGTACGTATGCAACACATGAAATCTATACTATATATACGTCTTCGTTAATCGATCTCTATCGCCATGATCTTATTACACTACAGTGAAGGCAAAAGAACTCAAACGCTCTAATCCCTTCTTAAGCAGGATTAACGGAGATATATTGGATATGCCGAAGTGGCATCACAGTATAATGATTGTTATATTTCCATGTCCGATAGAAGGATTCGGATACTGCAAGTGATATGAAAGTACCATTCAGAGAACTTTAAGAAATACAAATATAGAGGCAAAAACAATATATGATTCACAACCAATAACTGATAGAATGGTAAATTTACAACAAATACTTGTAGAACGAGTCCCGACCATTATCAACAGGGTGCTAGAGTCTTCTTTTTTATGAATGGAAACCGTTATTATTTACATGCCTATTGATTTTTTAAACGAAATATTTAAAAAAGGTGATAATTGTATTGTGCGTAAGTTCATAAACATCGGGAAACATAATGACATACTGTCGTATAAAGTCGTATAACCTTGTGCTTTTTCCGGCAATAAAAAAATGTTTTATCCGCAAAATTCACGTGAATCACGCATTTTTTCTAAATTGAGCCCAAACCTTAACCTTTTGGCGAAGATAATCTTATTTAATCCCGCCAAAGTGTGAGGTTGCATTCACCAGAATGACGTGATTTTTACGAAATCGAAACCTCTGTATTGTGGTATCGTCGTTTTTGGCTCATGGCGGATGCATGTATTCTAGATAATAATATGTTAGGAAATGCCTGCGTCATTTTTAGTGATATTACACTCTGAATTTTGAAAGCATGGCTACTGGTACTTCCATAACATGAGAGTCGACTGGTCAGCCTTTTTTTATTGGACGTTATTTTGCTGACTGTCGACTCTCATTTCCGAAGCGTTATTTCTTTGATGCAGCTTCCGACGTCAGATGAAGGCGGAAGGAAAAGTGCAATAATACCAATATTTATATCTTTAACAGTGATGAAATTGATGTGTACTAACAGTTTAGGTATTAATTATCCCATTTATCTAGGAAAACCATAACATGAGGCATCATAAAATAGCATTTTAGCGGATTAGATATGATGAATCCTTTCCGTAACATTTTGACCTAGTTTTAAATATGGCGACTGGTTACTACACAAAACGGAACGTGAACTCAATCGGCAGAATGCAAGTAAAAGTAAAGGCAAATCAAGCGTTTTGGGGACTTTGTAATTTTTTTTACTATTTACCGGCCGGGTCGCTATCAACATGAAGTTTTGTATGGGTTATGAAAGTTAACGTTAGAAGATGTAAATATTTGTTTTAGATGGATTTTACGGCTGATATTGTCAAAATACTTGTTGATTTATGAAAAAGAGGTAGGTATATGACATTGATGACTATTTAAATATGATTTAAACGTTTATATATTGTCACAATCCAAACTTTGAAGTGATACCCACAGCATCGGGTAAATAGCCTATCGGAAGTTAGAGGTTAGACACGACGTAATGTTCCAAAAGTGTCTCGTCGTGCTATACCTCTAACATTGTTGGAGTAGGATACTAGAACTGTTATGTGCGCTTATAGATATTTCCCACGGCAGTAAAAAAGTGAAAAAAAAGCTTCATCAAGATTTATAGAGTACGACACAGTAGCGTCTCGCTTCAAGCAAAACTAAATAAATTTGCTTTCGTTTTGAATTTCGTTTATAACCCAATAGTTGCAATATAAACAGAATACACGGATGAACACCAAAATAAGTGCTATAGTCAATGCCTGAAGTCGTTACACCAAAATAAATCTCATAGAGGTGACCCCGTCATCTAGCTATAGGCTTGCCGAAGTCTTACACCAAAATAAATCTATAGGCTTGCCCGAAGTCTTACACCAAAATAAATCTATAGGCTTGCCGAAGTCTTTACACCAAAATAAATACACCAAAATAAATCTATAGGACTTGCCGAAGTCCTACACCAAAATAAATCTATAGGCTTGCCGAAGTCTTACACCAAAATAAATCTATAGGCTTGCCGAAGTCTTACACCAAAATAAATCTATAGACTTGCCGAAGTCTTACACCCGAAGTCTTACATCAAAATAAATCTATAGGCTTGCCGAAGTCTTACACCAAAATATATCTATAGGCTTGCCGAAGTCTTACACCAAAATAAATCTTGAATTGTACGATATTAACCATGTATTCTAAATATATTTCCCATTATATCTGAAAACAACATATCTGACAATGAAAGATACAAAATGTACAAAATGTCTTTATTACTATTACCATTTCACTTGAATCTGTTTCGTGTGTATAGACTCCGATAACACATTACCATTTATTTTAAATACGTACATATAATACGTTCGCATTTTCAAACTCGTTAAATATTTTGTTATGTCACTCGCCTAAAAGCGAGTGTCATGTCAAAATATTTGACTCGTTTGATAAATATCAGATCATATTGCCACTCATACAAGATAATCTATATATGGTTTTGCACAATGTAATAACATCATTGAACAAATAGAAATAACATTGAAATCATCTATAGCTTATGAATTGTTCGCATGGGAGATTTTTTTTTCAGGTTTACCGAATAAAAATACGATACATCTATCAACAGTCGCAAACGAAATTTGCACACGGTCCTTTTAAAGAATATTATTAGTGTCAATATGACATCCAACGTACTTTAAAACTTACAACAAAACCAAAAGTCCTGAAATTCGCCTGTTTATCTTAAATTCATTCTTGAGGTGAGGAACAAAGAATTTATCACAAGCCCAAATCACACATGTATTTATCTGCAGGAATTACATCAGAAACGATGTGAAACGACTGGGAACAATACATGGTATTCCATTAATGACGTTAACATTCAGATACACTTATAAAAGTATTCTGGTAGATTTGGTAAATAATCAACCTTTAAAAAGATAATATTCTTTCTTTCCATATTTCTATCTCTGGGATATCTTTGACCTAAAATTCAGAGTGTGTATGGAAATTGTGTAGACTTAAAACCATAGTTCCTACATTGCCCTTTTAAACCTGTAATATATATAAGCAGTTCCATAACCATGAATTTAAACCAGTTTACCTACTTTCAGTCGGCGGATGAAGATAAGCCAGCCGTACTCGAAATGCTCAGTAGGACCACACTCCGCGTGTTTGTGATGAAATTGTACTTGGTTCAAGATCAGCACTACGGCCCTGAGTAACCCTGAATAAAGAGATATCTGCATTGCATATAAACGCGTGTTTGCCGAAAATGTACAAGGCAGCTTCATATTTGGTACATGAAGGGTACTGATTGAATTTATAGGTGGTGCAAGCGGATCGTTACTACTGGACATTGAGCTGAATACCGTAATGTGGACATATTGCATTATGCCGAAATAATTAAGGTTAACCTGCGTTACATTGAACCTGAGTACTGACCAACTTTCGTGTTTTGATTTTAATTATCAATATATTTATCTTTTTGAGATAATTCAAGTGATCTTTTCCTACATTTTCTGAATGGAATTGATGTGCCTATTTCAAAAATGGTTACCCACTAGGTAGTAAATGAATCGTATCATGGAAGTAATATTTAGCGACGATACTGAGTCGAACAGTTATTATATCACCATATCCAATACCGGAAACCCGGTTTAACCTAGAGATAAGTCATGTCACTTTGATTACATGGGATACAACGATCCATCCTAGTTAACAAAATGAAGTGAAAACTTATATCAAATTATGATCGTCCCTAGTCGTTCCGAATTTCCTTCGTGAATCAGTCATCGTGAAAAGTAGACCGAAAAACAGCATACCATATATAATGTCAAACATTTTGGCGGGAATTTAGCAAAGATCAAAGGAATGTTCCAAATGGCATACAGCATTAACCGGAAGTGCTACCGAAAAATAAAAGACACCAAATTCATCAGAATGACATTCTGCATCGATATGTGAAAAGAAATTTCGGCAAAATCAAAAAAAATAAAAATTTGTGAACTTTGATCTCATAGCGAACTTTTTTGTTTGACCTTTGACCTAATTGCTGTAACTGAATAAAAATTAGTCTTTTATACGATCTACATAAAACATCAAAAATATTTGCTGTATCTTAAACGGTTTTTGAGGTATGGCTGTTTTAAACTTTTTAGGTATGACGTCATGGCGGCCATCTTGGATTTTTGACCTACTTAAAAATGTTGCGGTCACCCCTTCAACTCATGCCATACAATATAACAATAAGGCCATTGGCATACCTCATACCATTTTAAAGATCTTTTGGACACAAAAAAAAGTGTAGAAGAATAATAATAATAATAATAAAAAACAGAACAAAAACAATAGGTCTTTTCACCACATGGTGAAAAGCCCTAATAATACATTATAAATTTTGCATTAATGGTCAAGCTTATTAATGAATCAGTTAAATGGTGCAGGTAAGAATGCTCGAAGGTATTGGCTTTCTCAGTGGTTGATGTAGGTCATGTATAAAATCCAGAAGCAATCGAATTTTTTCGACAATTTAGTTGTACACTGGAGTGTTGGAAAATCACGATTTGTGCTATAGATCTGGTTATACGCGGATATTAGTTCACCTTCAGATGTGTTTGTAAAGATATGACTATTATATATGTATTTTCTAAGATATCGTATACTAATAAGTGCTTGACTTTTCTGTACTTTATGTGTTTGTAACTCAACGAGATCATAACCAAACGTTTATGGTTCACTTACAAAAGCTTCGTATTCTATGAACATCTAAGGATTATACCTACTGATTTTAACTTATGTATATCAAGATCAAAGCTTTTGTCCTTTTGCCGTTTTACACTTCTAACATTGTTAAAGCAATCCGAGTTGAATTATCTTTGATGTTCTCGTATCACCAAGGGTTGCCGAGTCCGTCACACAGTGAAGACTCTTTATGTTGTGATAATGTGTAATGTGGTATGAGCTTATTTTATCAATTTAAGGCAGAGAAAGTGGCGAACAAAAGCTAAAACAAAAACAAATGAACTTTTCGGTAAGCCATTAAAATCTTAATCTCTGTATCATTTTGTTCTCTTCATCTATTGCGATCAGAATATTTTAAAAGGCACCACTCTTTGATTTTAAAACAATCATAATTGCATATACTTATATTTTACGTACATACATGTAAGACAGATACCATCGCATTAAGTTTTACCCCCTTGCGACCCTTTTTAAAGATAATTGGAATTATCGCTAAAAGTAAAGTAGAATTGACTTTTGGTTTTCAATAAAATATTTGAAAAATTCACTTTATGCCTAAAATATTTCAACAAGCTTATCTTTAAGTTATAAAAAGATTTTCAAATGTTACAGAATTAAGAACGTTACAAAAAAAACCTCATATCTATAAGCATTTAATGAGATTTATGATAGAATTGTATTTTTTCTATTCTCACATGCGGCTATTTTTTTTTTAGTTGGTCATGTTTAGAGATATATTTTTTTTTCTTTTTTTCTTCCATCTTTCTGAAGGCATGTATTGTTAAGGGTTTTTTTTCATTACGATGTTTTGAAGGTCCCATGTCCACAGATATAGATTACATACTGACACGAATCTAACTTTGTTCAGTACTTGTTTTCATTGTCGACTCTCTACGTTATTCAGTACACAAGGAACTCAAACAACTTCTTCATCGCTGCCGACACTGGTTCAGTTACACCATATGTATATGTCACATATCATATATATCGATAAAATAAGGTCGCCAAAGTTATGCACAGTTTAATAAGAACAGCGAACACTACCACATCTTAACGGATTTTATCAAGATATAGGAAAACATGAGAAACAAACTAATAAATCAAAAATGTCATTTTAATATATAACATTGAAATATAAGGTTTTATGGTGAAAATCTATGTGGTAATTTTCATCTAAGTTAAATACCCCTTTAGAGACTTTTGATATTTTCAATCGATATTGACCAATCGGAATACAGCATATACAGAGAAAATTTCGTATTGGCAGGGAAAATATAACTGTAACTCGTCCAAAACAAAGAATATCCTTTATATATTTAAATTGCTAATGAATGAACTAGAAGTACATGTCCCCTTTCTTATAACAACATCGTGATCCTTATCTATCGTTGGAATTGTCTAGGAGACACACATATACTATACCGGACCTGAGACCAAGATAAAATAGCCTGCTGTAAGCTTCAAATACGTCTGGGAATGTAGACACAAGATCTGAAAACTTCTTAAACCTGCCTAGATGGACTTTAGAATACACTGACCGGGACAATCTGACGTGTCTAAGCCGGACATAGATGTCTGTAAATGTCAAGCGGCAGTGATACATGTTTAAATATATCTCACTCCAAGGAGCTAGGTACCGGGACTTCATAAACGACAATATGCTTTAAAATGCAGATCATTGTACTCCGTGTCATGGAGGGATGCCGACGAATCCATTGGGGCAATAGAAAGTAGTAATAAAAAAGATCAATATTTATCAGATTGCATTCACATGGAAACTAGTTTTAAGTTAGTACAAAAGTGCGTTCGTTTACAATTTTTCGAAATTCAACACGTTGTAATCATCTAATTTTGATCGATAAGCAAATAATCATGTACTTAGAAAAATGATAATAAACTGACATGCTTCACTAGACAAGAGGATGACAACTCAGTGGACAGGAAATTAGAACATTAAGTTCCATTGTATACAGTGTGTTACAGATAGTGATATTATGTTATTTTTTCCAAGATACCTTGAAAATTTGTTATGCAAAATATTTAGAATGGTTTAATGCTATATAGCCTTAAAGACGGATCATAAAAATGGAAAAAAAATTTGATTTCCTCGATTTCAGATCAAATCACGAAAATGTTCGACAGTTTTCAGTATAATGTGACCGGTTGGGTGTGTCTCTTGGTGTCTTTTGCAGCATGTGGGAGGCCGTCCTTACATGACCTGGTTGTTAATAGGACGTTAGTTAATCAGTCAAAAATGAAAAAAAAAAATATGTAGGAGAGGAGAAAGAAATCGGTGCCTTTCTTAATGGACGAGAGACTTTTACCATTGCTATGTGTAATGTACTACGCCACTCACTGGTAGATGTAAGTTGTATCGAGGGAGACATTAACAAATAGAGAAAAATCACAAATAAGTAAGAGGAGAAAAGATAAGACACGAAATGAAGTCGACCATTACAATTATGTTATCTCACAAAAGGGAAGCAAACTATCGTTTTGGAATAGGCAATTAAGTGGTTACTGGTCCCCTGGGGAGTAATGACCACTTCGGTGTGGGGATTCGTCCGTTAGGATAGTCGCTATCAGATACAGCCAGCCAAGTCATGCGGCCAATACCATTTCTGTCTGATGTATGGCCACGAACGACTGTACAATGTATTTACATTAGGTCGAGAGAACCGAGTCCAGCAGTTCGTATGTTCATATGTGATTTTTATTAAACGGTAAAGCACTATTCTTGATATTGAATAGGCTTTCATTGCCTGATATACACAGTAAATGACGTATGAAATGCTTTTCCGAAATTGCAAAAACAATCCGTACAGAAGCTGTCTCCAGGGTATTACTAGAGTTCATTGATTAGAAATCACTAGCAAAAAGTTGAGGTATACAGGTGGCGTGCACTACATAAACTACGCCACCATGGCCGATCTGTCAGAGATGTATACATGTAGTTAATTTCCTCCTTATCTGAAAGTACAGCGGTAAACTGATGTCACATATATTCACGTCCCGGATGGGTAGTTAATAGCACTATACAAGGGACATGATGTTAACTACAATGAGCATGCATTCAAAGAAACACAAATAGGAAATAACAACAAATTACTCCTTGGCTCTAGAGAATAAAGAGACACATGTTGTTGTTTATTGTGAAGGAAATCCACAAGCGAAAACCACCACCATATAGGGACAACAATCACAGCAGACATCATCCTTGAAACCCCAAAACTTCAAACGACGCACTGCCTACCTAATCCTGTAAGTGCGCGTGCGAGCGTTTCATCTGCATCAAATCGACAAAGATGAAAGATGAAGAAATTTGAGGTATCATTTCACAATTACATTAAAATATATACCTTTACACATTACTGTAAACCAAAGTCCTTTCGCGGTACTAAATTTCACGATTTCCGTTTCAAATTATTTTTGCGCAAATTAAGTTTCGCGGATATAAAATCAAAATGAGATAATCTTGGGATTTAATTGTGTTAGAATGATCTAGATAAAGGTACGATTTTTTTTGGCGGAGATGAACATTTGCAATTAACCTTGTTCGTTTAATTCGCTAAAAATAAATCGCATGCGAAAGAAAATTTGTTTTCCAGTACTCTAGTATACGACAATGATTCACCTATGCTTGTGACGTCGTTTCTTTTACGACGTCATGAAATATTACGAAACAAAAACGATTAATAGAATGTTCACCCGAATGGAAACTGAAACAAAGTTAGGAAAAACGTGCTTTTTATTCAGACTATATACGTATGTTTAATAAATATACCAAACTTCTATGTTATCTCACCTTTCACCTAGCCATCCGGGTTTCGATTCGTGGCACGGAAAGATATACTTATACACGATAATAGTATTGTTTGTTTGTCTGTTTGAGTGATAATTTTAACGTCCTATTAGCAAACAGGGTTATGTAAGGCGGCTTCAAATATATGTAGTGTGTAACGTGTGTGAAGTGCGAGGTGCGTGTCTTGGGGGACTGTGGTATGTTCATGTTGTGTCTTCTTGTATAGTGGAACTGTTGCCCTTTTTATAGTGCTATATCACTGAAGCATGCCGCCGAAGACACCAAGCAACAAACCCCATCCGGTCACATTATACTGACAACGGGCGAACCAGCCGTCCCACTCCCTGTTTGCTGAGCGCAAAGAAGGAGCAGAAACTACCACTTTTATATTATTGAATGAGAGATTAGACGTAATAGAATGATGACTATGTACAGGCTGTTTATATGTAAATGTTTTAGATAATAAAATAGGTATGAAAAGATACAAACTAAAGTTTATCTAAGTAGCGAAGACGCGGTACCTTCGTGGTTTCGTTTTCAGGTTCAATAATAACAGAACCATTACATCGTGTCATTACTAGTTCTACCTAGGAGTATGGGGCCGCGGTGGCCGAGTGGTTAAGATGTCCCGACATATTACCACAAGCCCTCCACTTCTAGGATGCGGGTTCGAATCCCATGTTGGGCAGTTGCCAGGTACTGACCGCTGGCCGGTGGTTTTTCTCCGGGTACTCCGGCTTTCCTCCACCAACAAACCTGGTACGTCCTTACATGACCCTGGCTGTTAATAGGACGTAAAACTTAAACCAAATCTACCTAGGATACATTGTCACGTCATTTAATTTGACAATTATTTTAATCGGCACTTATGCATTTACCATCAAAGTGCACGAGTTGTCATATTGTGTAACGTACACAATAACAGCCTACAAAGAAAAACATATCTAAATTACATACTGATCTCGGAACAGAGTCTGACAAACACATTAATTGTAACTGTAATTCCGAACACGCCATCATGTTTTGTGGAAATCTTAAAGTAATATTGGATACTGACATATTGCATTCACAAATGCAATGGAATTACGTTAGCTACAAATTTAACGCGAAATTTAGCAGAATTCAATTATTGTTTCCCAAGTTGAAAATTTAACAATGTTTTTTTTTTATATTGTTATTCGTAATTGCTATTAAGACTCACCATTAATGACGTTGTTGCACTAAACTCAAATATATCAATAACTGCACCCTGGCAACTAGTTGCTATTCCGCCATTGAAATACTATACCAATGCACGCACGAAAGTTTGTCATGGTTATCGACATCGCTCAATTGCTTCTATTAAATCCAACTAACAAGACAACTTGGCGGTACCCTTTGGATGCTATTGTGCGAACTTATTGCTGGAAAAACAAATTAAAACATTTATGACATACACATCATGTTTTATGTTACGGATACGTAACATTAGTGACATCTACGTTCTGCAGTTCTGTATTGTCGTGAGTAGGTATGTACAGGTGACATATTATAAGACTATTTCATATGTGGATATGAAGGATAGAGATATTCTACCCGAGGGTCACAAAATGTTTTAAAACCCGAGACTTCCGGAGGGTTTTACAACATTTTGTGATCCCGAAGGTAGAATATTCCTATCCTTCACATCCACGTATGAAAGAGTATTTTTCTCTCATAAATCGACGTTTAATTGCAATTTTACTACTATGCTTTTTCGCCATTTTGAAATAAATTTAAACATAAACCGCGACTACAAGTCAATTATCCATACATGAAAATATGCGTGATATTTTCAACACAAATCCTGTTGTTTGTATCTTTTAAATTAAATCCAGCCTAGTTTCTGAAAAAAAAATGTTTAAAATTAATGAGACATTAGTAAAAACAGTAATTTTTGACGCTGTGACGGTAGAGGTAAGCCATGCAATACAGCCTCGGGCGATATGAGTGTACTGCTCTAGACCAGCAAGTATTACACGTGTAGGTATAAGATATATAGGGTAAACATCCCGTAAACCATTGAATGGCCATACTAATACTTAATATTGAATGATAAGTGTATCTCCTGATTACAGGATTTGACAAATAACTCAAGTTGGTATCTTTTATCAAATATTGAGATACGGTAAACGTTTATACTTTTCTGCTAGCGCTTTAAGACTCCAAATTGTTTAATTGTAATGATAGATGGCATATTTCTAACAATATGCCACTCATTCTGTAGAAAACAAAGTATTTCAAAATCGTCGACCCGATATGACGCATGCAGCTTTAAGTATTCCAAATATTCTACAGTCTTGCATATTGACATGTCTATCCGTTTGTAAACTATTCAGCATGCACGCAGTGCTAACGTCGTAGCGTCATACGCTCTCTGACATAACATGGATTCCGACGGAGGTCTCTGTAGTCTAGGCCCACATCATTTGGTGTGTGTTGTGTTCTGAACGGAAAGGCTCTGTTGGTGTCAGACATGCTTGTTTGTGTCTGTTTAGGCTATGGGCTGCTATGCTCCGTTTGGAAATTTAAAAATCAGAGCAATGCATATTTATTATAAAATATGTGGCTAAAATGTGGTTCTTGTTTGTTTTTTTAACACATCCGTATGCCCTTGACATCAGACAGATAGTTATATCTAACGCGTTCTTCATTCAGATTGAATTGTTCCAGGGCTTATGTTTACGCAAAAAATAAAGAGGCGAAAATATTATCCCTTTAACCCCAAACGCCCTTGGTGTATGTGTTGTAATTAACGGATTTGTGTGTGAAGTGAAAAATTGCAGATATCGATCATAACAATTATGGAATTATACCTAACATACACCTTCTGTTTATATAAGATCAGATACAATTAGTTACCGTCATTTTATGTATAGTATTGGCCGTGATATGGAGAACATGATGAGGCTTTACCCGTGTGTCGTACATGTAGTCCAATAGATGTAATGGTGAAAGCTTTATTGTCACTAATCAGGTGGTATTGTACGATATGTATGTATGAATGTATGTACCTACCGAAGCATAAGAACACGTCTATCATGACGATATAACCTTGAAATGCTACATTGTACTACTGTAGTTAATAAATTTTACAATTTGTTTTTGTACTTTATTTTAAGATATAAATTAATAAAAAATAATGTTGTGGACTTAAAATATATCTGGGTAGAATTTAAATTTAAAATATTAAAAGGAGGATGTTGGCATCAAATAACAAGTTGTCGTCTGCTTACACATTGTTATCAGAGCCGGTGTTGGCTTTGTTTATAATGGCATTTGTTGGAGATTTCGACATTTTGCATGATTTACTGATTGATCCAGAAACAGATGATGAATCAAGATTTCCTCAAGTTGAAGGTAACGAAACATCAAAGTCTAGAAATGAAATTAGATCATCATCCTCAACCATTGTGTCGTGTGCTCCCCCTCCTCCTGAACCCACCCCCGATACCAATATATACATGACCTTATTCCATCCCATATTTACACTTCCGGTGTCTCAGATCTGAGAAATTATCCAGAGTAAAAGAAACAAGGACATAGTCATTCAGATCCACGCCAATGGAGATATCAAAGCTGAAGTAAGTTTGATTGTGGAGACTTATGTGTATGGAAAAAAAACAGGAAAAAGGAAGTTGAGTCAAAGAAAGATGGAGTATAATTCAAGTAGAGCGGGGCTGCAGTTGTTGAATCAGGTATACAGCCTTGACATTTGTTGGCGATAATTTTCCCGTTTTTTTTAAATATTTTACTCCACGCAGTATTAAATTCAAGGTCTGTGTTGTCTAATGTCTTAAGATACATATATCATTCAAATTTGACCGCAGTTTTAAATTTGTATTTTCTTTCATCCACCAAATAACACTGCCACAAATATAATCCAAATGTTTTTCTTTCTTTTCTGGTAAGGGCAGATACAGCAAGGTGAATAGTTTTATGAATGTGAAGCATATAGGTGAAAACCTTTAACCTGTTTATAACTAGTACAATGACAGTGTCATAAAGGGCCTAAAAAGAATGTGTCTATGAAGTTTCGTGGAAATATCTCTGCTGGTTTTAGAGTTATGCTCCGGAAATGAACCTGCTACAAAAATATGATATTTTCAGCAATGTTTCTATGGTTACAGAAAAAAGCACAAAAAGTGAAAACCTAAAAATAGCAAAAGGCACTACTAGACCATAAGAATAATGTGTCTATGAAGTTTCATGGAAATATCTCTGCCGGTTTTAGAGTTGTGCTACGGAAACCATTCTTACATAAAAATCTGCCATTTTCAGCAATGTTTCCGTGGTTACAGAAAAAAGTACAAAAAGTGAAAACCTTTAAATAGCAAAAGGCACTACTAGACCATAAGACTAATGTGCCTATGGAGTTCCGTGCATATATCTCAACCGGTTTTCCAGTTATGCTGCGGAAACGAACTTGGTACAAAAGTATGATATTTCCGGTAATGTTTCCATGGTTACGGAAAAAAGTGCAAATAATGAAAACCTAAAAATAGCAAAAGGCACTACTAGACCATAAGAACAATGTGTCTATGAAGTTTCATGGAAATATCTCTGCTGGTTTTAGAGTTATGCTCCGGAAACGATTCTTACACAAAAATCTGCCATTTTCAGCAATGTTTCCATGGTTACAGAAAAAAAGTACAAAAAGTGAAAACCTTAAAATAGCAAAAGGCACTACTAGACCATAAGACCAATGTGTCTATGAAGTTTCGTGGAAATATCTCTTCTGGTTTTAGAGTTATGCTCCGGAAACGAACCTGGTAAAAAAATATGATATTTTCAGCAATGTTTCCATGGTTACGGAAAAAGTGCAAAAAATGAAAACCTAAAAATAGCAAAAGGCACTACTAGACCATAAGACCAATGTGTGTATGAAGTTTCGTGGAAATATCTCTACTGGTTTTAGAGTTATGCTCCGGAAACCATTCGTACGGACGGACGGAACCCATTTGTATATCCCCCGCCAACTTCGTTGTGCGGGGGATAATAAAAACACTGTTAAGGAAAACTGAGGGGTGCATTACAAGATTCAAAGACTGGATCCAAGCTCCTCCTAGGTCCGACCCCAGGGATGTTCTTCAGATTCTGCCATTTGAACTAGATACATACATTGGTGGGTTTTTGCTGTCCCTTCAGAAGAATGATGGTTTTAATTATGAGCCTGATACTCTTACCAGCTTTCACAGGAGTATTGACTGCTATCTTAGAGAAAATGGTTATAGTTTCATCATTTTAACCTCAGATTTATTTGCCACGAGTCGTCAGGTACTTCAGTCTCGGCGTAAAGAGTTGAAACAGAAAGGACTTGGGAATCGTCCCGATAAAGCCCAACCTGTCTAAGACAGCGAAGAGGAAATGTTGTGGGAATGTGGTCAGCTGGGTCATGGCAACCCACATGCTTTGCTAAACACCGTCTGGTTCAATAACACTTACACTTTTGGGGTTCAGAGGGTGTGATGAGAACAGACACTTAAAATAGGGAGATATAGAATTGAAGCAGGATGAAACTGGATCAGAATACCTGGAATTTAATGAAAGAACAACAAAACCAAGAGGGAGAAACAGTACAGTACACACATGAGATCGTTTAATCCGAAACAGTTTGGAAATCCTGAAAATAAGTTGCGATGTCCGATCGAGGCCTACAAATTGTACGCAAAGCATCGACTTCAAGCGATGAATACACCCGAATCTCCATTTTACGTTGATATTAATCAAAACAACAGTGGCCAGAAGTGGTTCAAAAATCAACCCGTCGGAAGAAACAAACTCGGTGTAATGATGAAAAGAATGGCAAGTAACGCTGGATTAACTGTTAGAAAACAAACCAATACTTGAAAAAGACACTGTGTACAAAACTCCTTCATTTAGGTGTTGCTCCTACGACAATTATGCAGTTATCTGGTCACAAAAATAAATAGCGTAAATAACTATGCCGTCGCCTCATTTAACCAACAGCGTGAAATGTGCGAAATTCTTCAAAATATGAAAACGTCTACTGTATCCTCCAGTGTGGATTCCAGTGTAACTTCCACAGTATCACGCAGGCCTATGACCATGACGGAAACATCACACAGGAAGAGTTTACCAGATGTCACCACGTGTTGTGAGAAAGACGAAAGCCTACAAAATCTTGCGACGGGAATGTTTTCTTGTGTAAAATATCAGTGGTGGAACGTTCAATATCTCTTTCCAAATATCATCCCAGAAAAAAAATACAACATCTCCTAACACTTCACCTCCTTGTATGTACGAACGTTTAGCTCAGCTACCGGACTCCGATTCTGACTGAAGTTAAGTCGTGGGAAATTTTGAGTGTGTGACCGATGTCGGTGACGTCACGATCAGACCATGATATCGCGAGTTGGGAGAATTTACTATGTTATTGTGGTTTTTTTTTATCTTATTTTACAAGTAATTGTTGTAAATCTTAATGAGAAATTATTGTCATATATAAAAATCAAAACCTGTATCTTACTTGTTGAGTTATAATTTCGCTGACTAAATTAAAGAAAACGAGATAGTTTGCAAAATCTACTCTTTGTAGCATTTTGTCTCTTCTCTCTCTGATATGCAAGGCAGTGGCTTGTACCGAAATTGGTTCAGACCGGTTTTTGAAAGACGAAGCGAACTGAAACATTTAGATTTTTGTTAATCATCTCAAAGTCAATAAAACGATCTACATCAAATAGGGAAGGTATGTGATAAAAGCAAGACCACACACTTGTGTTTTTCTAACGAATCAGAAAGCACGAGTTTATTGTGCGGACCAATATATTCATGAGTGCGCTGTTATGTATATACTCAAAACAAAGACGAGGTGGAAACTTACGTTATGTCTGATGTTTATATAAAAACACATTATCAATGATGTTTATATATAAACACATTATCAATATAAGTTCTAACTGTCGGTTTTACCGCCATTTATTTACACGTTCGTCTTTTAGTTACATCATCCTTTTGTTTATTATATTAATATTTCTTGACTAGCACAGCCACAAACAAGTTTTGTTGCTATTACACTATATACATATGCAACAAATATTTCACGAGCGAGGTCTAGGTATATCTGACGAATAATGTGATAACATTTCTTTCTGTGCCATAACACGTCATATAAACGTTCGAGTTGTACCCTTCACTGATCTTGCCGATAATCTGTAGAATGACCTGCTGTATTGTGATCAAACATCTTGCTTATCTGTCTAAAATACATTCTCGATTTGATAATATACTGGGTTTTTAAGGAGAATTATTCTCCGCTAAAAGACACTTAGTAATATATCAGAGTTACCAGAATCCGGCAATGAGCAGTTTTCAGTATGTAGACCAAGAAAGATGAGTGATACAGCAATAAACAAAGATGTAAACTTTAGTTCGTTTTCTCCTCTCAAATCGTAACGATGCAGCAACTCCTTTTGATGTGAATTTACGTTCTATATCAAGGTCGATCTTACAAGACTCTTTTACACGCTGATATATAGGCTATATGGGTATTACAAAATGTAGTAAAGAAAATCCCTCCCGAACCTTGACGAGAGTACTACAACCTTTTGTAACCGCGAGGGTAGAATATATTTTCCCGTCATTACCACATATAAAAGAGTATGTCTCTGTCATACATCGACTTTTTATAGCAATCCTGCTATTTGTATTTTTTAGTATTACTATTAGACTTTATGAAAATAACTTTTTCAGCGATGATGTTATGATGTCACACAACTGTATTGCATAGGTAGCCATGTAATACAGCCTCAGGGGTCATAAGTGTACTGCAAAGGATAAACCAGTGTTTTACCCGTAGGTATGAGAGAAATACATAATTGGAATCTCCTAAAGAAAATTACACTAAAGCTAACCAGTCTCTAGAATATTGAAAAAAATCACTAAACTTTGGCTTGATTATTTTTGTCTCTACAACATGTCTGAGAAAGTTTTAACAACAACTTTGGGTCTGGTGGCCGGTCTAGCTAAAACTGTAAACATTCAAATTCGCCTTTGGTAGTAAACAACTATTGTTCTTTAGGTCAACACCAGAGAAACCAAGAACAATTTCTGTGAGCTTGCTATTTGACTATTATGTAGACGCTACTTGTAGGCTTCTGTTTGAAAAAGACCAAACCATACAGAAGAAAAACATGTAATGCTTTTATTTTCTAGAAGAGGAGTCTCTTATAACCTAGATGAAGTGCCGAATAGTCATACAAACGTGTCCATATAAATTACATTCCTAATCCTGTGTCCTTCCCACTACCGGATGTCAGACTGTATCGTCCTGTGACGGGATCCTATAGAGTTTGCTCGCGTGCTCCCGTTGTCAACATAGCTCTATTATCATGTAAATTGGCAGCTTGAGACGAGATTAAGACGTTAGTGACCACTGTATAGAATACGTTACCTATCCATGATTGGAAGTATGAATGGGCACAGGATCATAACGGCCTTGAAAATAGTAGCGATAAACACGCACATACACTGAAGAAGTTTCCATCGTACATAGACACTGGATACTGATTTCAATTTCTGATTGTCATTGGTATATTTGTGGATTGTGTCGAAAAATATATTTCAGGCACAATATGCGTAATATATAAAGTAAACTTAAGTAAACTAAGAGTCCTTTATTAGACCTGTGATAAACAACAACGATGATTCAGACAACCTATACCTATCCATCACTGTATCGTTACTCATTCCATACATCGTTTTTAATACAAACGCCCCTTGTTTTCGCCTTGCCATTCGCTGGTCTCTCAGTTTCGATAACGTTGCCCTCACAAATCAAGGAAACAGTCTATAAAAACAGATATACATATTATGTATTTAATCAAACGTGGTTTTACTTTTGAACACTTCGACTTGAGGAATATCTCAAGAGTTGAGAAAACTGAGTTGAGGTATTTTGCAAGCCATTTTGAGGAATATCAGGCAATTTGAGAAAATCATTCGAGATGAGGTAAGACTTTATAAAGGGAGTCTGCGTTCCGATTTACTGTGGAAAAACAACGTATGAAAAACGGCATTAAATTTTGGAACAGAGGAGGTCGCTTGCGAACGCATTCAAAACATATATGCATCCACGTGCCATTGACCATAACTAGGAGTTGAATGTATCATAATAAACCTCGGCATTGGCTTCGTGTATCATTAGAAGTCGTGGACGCAATATCGAAACGTAATTTGAACATAACGAGAGCACATACTAATAATTCTGATTCAAGAAGTTACATTTTTGTTATTGTCAATATCTAATTACCTAGATTGATTACTCAATTACAATGAGTTCATAGAGGGAAACAGGGAATGACTTTTAACGTAATGTATCTACAGAAAAACTCTATAAATAAAGATGCTGCGCATGGAAATACCAACGAAATACCAATCTATTGTGACTTATTTATGACCGTCATAAGAAAGTTTTGCGAACATATATGCAAATATATGCAGCAAACACATTGCTGATAGCTTGCTTTTTAAAATTGGGAACATTTATGAACTACCAGACGGAAGTGCTTAAAACAAAATACAAGATATTTTTTTTCTGAAGTTAAAACGTCAAGAGTGAAAATTTGAAAAAAAACCAAAACAAAAAAAAAAACCAGATTACCAAATACTGAAATGCAGAAATGACATTATAGGATTAAACTAGTATATAAATTAAATGTTTAACTGTTCATAAATGATATAATGATATAAAAAAACTGAACATTCTTCATATGCTGATACCATTAATAAATGTATTTTGATATTGAACATTGACTATAGGTCGCTGTATATTTGACAACGTAAACGGTCATGTGCATATGATTTAAAGGTATATTAAAGTGTTTATTCATTAATTTCTCAATTGTGTAATTTAAACTAAAACTACATAATCTATATACTATAATCTATTTTTGAGTGGCATTTATTTTCGCCAGTGATTAGATTTCGCAAAAAATAAATTAATACAAAAAAGATCCAACTTCTTCGACTATAGAGCGTATTACCTGTAAATCGCAAAATTAAGCGTTATTGGCCTCAGGATTATAAAACAGCCGTAAACTTCATTTTTAGCCCACCATCTGATGATGCCTTCAAATTGCCTTTTGTCTGTGATCCGTCGTTCGCCCATCTTTCCGTCATTCCGTTGTCAAGGGCCACAGTTGTGCATATTGCATTTTGGGACCGTTTGGTCTACAAGATGGACGCTAGGCACCGATCTAGAATTTTGACCGTTGAAAATTTTTACCGCTTTTTCGCAGAAAGTACCTTAGGGATATGTCTCAAATTTTGTTTGTAGGATTTCCGAGGACCCTAGCTGTACATGTCACATTATGGGGCCGATCGGTCAACAAAGTGGCCGACTTACCGCCATCTTGGATTTTAATAATGTAAGAGTGTTACCGCTCTTTCACAAAAATATATGGAAGAGGTTTTTCTCAAACTTCATATGTAGGTTCCTCAAGGGCCATTGTTGTGCATAATTTTGGGACCCATCGGTCAACAAGATGGCTGATCACCCACCATCTTCAATTTTGATAGTTAAAGTTTGAAATGCAGAGTAAAAATCTCTCTTGTTGTCAAGCATAGATCAATCTTTGGTGGGCGCCAAGATGCCTCTGGGATTCCTTGGGATTTTTTTTTTTTTTTTTTTTGCATAGCGTATCAAAACTGACGTTACTAATTTTAACGTTATCTGTAATTGGTTAATTTCGAACTTATTACTACTTTAGACTTAAGACCGTTTGATGAGCAAGGGTCCTGGAATATAAGTTAGTTAACAGTGTTTCGTAACATTGTTGATTTGCCAATATCCAAGCTTACAAACTTCCTTTTAATAATAAGAATTTTTGACAGGTAATCAATCACGTCTTGTTATTCTATCAGATGCGCATACGCCTGGACCTACACGTTTCCAATCCGTTTAAAAGCAAATATAGTTAAGACGTCCTAATATAATACATTTTGACGTTAATCGGATAACAATCAATCTTAATAACAGCAATATACACGTATTATTACAATAATAGTCTCATCTTAGAAATGCTCATTTGCTGCATGTCGTGTGATGTTCTATATCGATTTATCATTAATACCGCCCGCATGTATGTAAACATTACTGAGAAGTGTACACTTTAATTTGATACTTCTTAATTATTAAATCTTCACTATAAATAAACATGATCCATATTAGAAAATGTAATACATGACATATATAAAGCATAATGTTCCATTTTAAAATACAAGACGATGTATAATGTGATGACAAAAGTAGGTCAGCTAATGATATATGATCTGGGCCCCAGTTAAACTTACTGGATGTAACTTAATCCAGTTAAGTTAAACTACATCTCTAACCATTAACATGTCAGGAAGAGATTTACACTAATCTACAGTTATTAAATACGGCGGAATCGGAGTCCTCGTCCTAAAGTGGCAGTCACTTATCACATCATTACTGGAAAACAAGATTTCTTGAATCAATACAGATTACTTATTAATAAAGGATCTTTGATTTACCAAAAGAGCCTTCAAGGAAATCCAATATAAACAAATATTTTTTTTTATATGAAGGAAATCTGAAAAAGTTATCATATTGCGTATTATTAATTAACTACTTGCGTATTGGTAAAAATATGAAAAAACGGTCCGATCAATATCACTGCAAAACTGAGCCAATATCGGCAAAAGTGAGCCAATATTGAAAAACTGAACCAATACGAGAAAACTGAGCCAATATGGATAACGCGCTAATCGAACGCACGCAGAGACGTTCGGAACACATTTCGGCTTTTCGTCAGCGACTACGTATATTTCCGAGGCGATAACGACCTTCACCTTATCATCCATTCCGCTTCACTGGGGGCAGACGACAACAAACTGAAACATGGAGAGAGTGTCAGACAGGTACGCAAAACACGGCGAGGACATGCTCGCTATTTTAATGCATGACATCGATAGATACGAGGCTTTGGGCGAACTAGATGATTTTAACGATGTTCTAAAGAATAATACAGCTGTAAACACAGCGCAAGATCTTGACGGAATCGACATCCAACTGTTTTGTTAAATTTAAATATATTGTTGTTATTAAATTTGTTGAACTGATTACATATATTGTTGTCATTACTAAATATGCAAGTAGTTAATTAATAATAGTATCATTAATCAGCCAATTCCATATTGGCCCTGTTATTAGGCCTCGGTCTGTCACATTGACCCTCGGCCTACGGCCTCGGGCCAATATGACAGACCTTGGCCTAATAACAGGGCCAATATGAAATTGGCTGATTAATAACCCTATATTATATAACAGTGCTTGCTAAGAACCGTATCGATGGTACTTAAGATGCTAGGTCTCTTGTATGTAATAGTATGTTTAATATTCTATCTTTTATTTGTATTCTTTTATTCCATATGTTTCTTCGCGAATAATTGGCGTGTTTAATCTTTATGTCAGCCGTATCAGATTTTACTCATTAATTAGAAGATATGTTACTATTTGTGTTCTATTACAGTTCTAGAATGTCCTCAGCCTATTATTAGTAACTCAAGTAGCTAAAGACCTCATGGACTTCTTCTCATTTCGTCATTGTGTCCTTTTATGATAAGATCTCCTTCTCATTTCTTGATTGTGCCATTTTTAACAAGATACGTTATTAATTACTGTCTGTAACCGAGACTAAAGGTAAAAAATAGTAATCGTAGCTTCATTTGTTTAGTTAAAATATACGAATTATTGACGAAACTCTATAGCTATCAGGCGTTGCGGTATAATTGCCTTATTGCCATCGGTATCATCTTGACCACTGAAATTATCATGAGGCCTCGTGCGTGTTCCTTTATCATTACGTTGTAAAGATGCCCGTGACAAATGTGACTGTCCCTGACCTAATCGGAATGCCTCTGAACAATAGAAGAATTGGTAGTATTGTAATAGTTGGCTTTCCCATTCATCTGACATTTCTAGCAATCTATGCAAAATATTCAATAAGATATGGTTGCCCTTCGCCCTGTACATTCTTGGCCTTGTCGCAATGACTCTGGGGAGATAATAAACGCTGGAGACTATATACGTTATCTTCACCCACGCAGACGAATCAACAATTACTAAACAAAATACTATGTAATACTGACACACGAGGGAATTTTTTATCATGATACCAATGCTTTGTCGGTTTGGTTTTCTATATCCTACACCAGTACGTCATCGTCGGTTCAGACTGTTATGTGAGAATGCATATTACGTAATTACAGATAATCATCATTTTGTCATAGTGCAACGTTTGCACTATGACGAAAGTCTGTTTAGCAAGTAATCAACATATTCCAAATAAACCAGAAACAAAATACCAGGCCCGAGATCATGAAACAGTATTAAGTCCGAAACAGTTTTGAGTTCATACCTCACCAGGTTTAGACTTGAAATCGTCATTCATACGACATGCTGCAATATCTTAAACCTTTGATCAATTTCGCGAGGTATTACATTTTGTGATTTTGGATGGAACTGCGAATTTAGCGAAATAAAAACTCCCGCGAATATTACATCTATACAGTAGGCCTTGAATCGATGAAACATACACAACTATACAAAGGTGATCAAGTGTTATTCGGACTACACATATCCCTGATGCACATACAACACGGCTATTACTGGTCTTTTTAGATATTGTATTATTAGTCTATATGAATACAATCTGATTGAAATGAAGATTCTTATAACCACTCCGTTAAATAGAGAATCTGACAACATCCGATTAGGGTCACGTCCAGATGACCTCTTGAAATGGCCAATCAAATTAGCACTGCCAGAATATTGACTGGAGGCGGAATAGTTAAAAAAAAACTGTTCGAATTATTTTTCTGTACCTAGTCATCTCGCCCAAAGAGAACAGCAATGCTAAATCTTAATATATACTGGGACGAAATGGCGTAATCAATTGACGTAGCAATGTATAGAAATGTATTTGATTTGAAGCACACGTGGTAAAAAGTTCATCCGAATATGACCTCTTATGGGATGTTGTCAGATCCTCTATTGAACGGAGTGGTTATAAGGTTTTGTATTTTAATCAGATTCATATGAATATTATATAGCAATACTGATAAGTCTAACGATGTAATACGTGCACGATATTTTATATATTCATATGCAAGTCAGCTGTTTCTATCGACCGTTGATACATTTAAATGGTCATTAAAACATCAGTAAAATGTGTTCACAAAATCTGCTATCATCCAGGTTTTTTTATCAGTACGGTTGGATTAGTATATATTTCTTATGTAACAAGTGAGGAGAAAATGTAGCGGCCAGACCGGGATTCGAACCCGGGACACTCCGAATACTAGCCGAGTGCTCTTTCGACTGATCCAATCCCGCTACACTTAAATCATTATCATCCTCGTTGAAGAAATCGGAATAAGTTTCAATTGAAGAAGACGAGTAGGCGGGATATGGTGGGGAAGGGATTACAATTAAACGATGTGTTTTTTCGTTAAACTAGCGTTGTTGGTCATGGCGTATATATGTTTAAGGTACAAATACATATCAACATTCGACGATGGTTACGAAAGGAGATAATATTAATAAAAACCCATATTAAGTGCAGAACAATGTGTAATGTTTTTTAAGTTTTTTACATCGTACCTGTCCAATCGTTTTCAGACTGTATGTTTTAAATCATCGCTTAGCGACCCATGTGAAATTTTAACTGGCGTACCACAGGGTTCGATTATTGGTCCCCTGATGTTTTTATTATATGTAAACGATATGCCTCTCCATTGTAAACAATGTGAAGTTTTTATGTATGCTGATGACACATCCATGCAAGTAGCAGACAAGAAAACTGATGTTATCGAGTCTTGTCTACAATCTGACTTCGTAAATGTTAAAAGTTGGTGTGAAACAAACAAAATGGTCATTAACACTGAAAAAACAAAAGTTATGCTAATAGGAAGTAAACAGAAAAAACAAAGGGTTTCAAATGAGATTAATATATTATGTGATGTATCTGACAACAACAGTAAGTTAGAAAATGTCACACATGAAAAATTACTTGGTGTTTGCATTGATGAT